>NC_138549.1:115712539-116912539 GCF_964273705.1 Natrix helvetica | reverse complement strand
AATCACAGGGCTAAGATCCAGTGGCATTTCCCAATCCAGACAAACAGGCAGGTACTGGCCAATCAAGCAGTCACTGTGGTAAAAGGCAAAGACCAGAAGATAGCAGTGGTGGTAGATTATAGCAGTGCCAAGGGACAGCAATGTAAGGAAGGAGTATGTGAAGCTGGAGAAGGTTGTGGAGAAGGGCCTGATGGAAGAACTAGAGAGAACATGGAAAGAAAATATTAAAATGGTTCCAGGGGTAGTAGAAGTACTCAAGGGCTGTGACTCCTAAGTTGGGGGGAGTGGCTCCAACAATTCCCAAGAATAACATCAGAGCTCTCCAGAAGAGTGCAATGCTAGGAACAGCTATAATAGCAAATACAAAGAGCAAACTTTTTATTCCACCAAGTCACTTTGGCAGCATAGCACCCAGAAAGCATCAGGTATGATGTAATCCTCAGTATTAACTTTGCAAAGTGTCGCTGTTCTGCCAGGAGAAAAAAATGTGCATTACCAGTAAACCATCTCATTGGTGGCTTTTTCATCAAACGAGTAGTCAAATCGAAAAGGCTGGTTTTCAAGATATTTTGTCAGATCCACCTTCATCTTTGGTTCATGCACCAGGATGCTGTTCTTGCTAACAATAGTGATTATATCACATTCCTTCTTTCCAAGTTCTGTTTACAAGGAAAAAAGTAGAAAAAAAGTTCCATGGAATAGGACTCTGTGAACTCCACAAGCATTTAAACACGCTAGGAAGACAATAGTGTGCATGATTATTGTTGCAGAAGATTAATAGCCTTAGTACAGAATATTTGGGGCAAAACTGTGATTGCTATGGGAAGTGTAAGAAAAAGATTTAAACAAAGAAATTTGTTTCAGTTCAAAAGTGATAGGATAATTAAAATTAGATGTGATCAATTATAACTCCTGTCCACTGTACCCCCAAGGTTTGTTCAAAAGGTCTATAATGTATTCTTCTGAAATGTATTCTTCCCTGGTTTTCCATTTTCGCTTGAAATTGCTCTAAAATGATATTTTAACTCAGCTAGCTTCCAACACATAATAGCTGAAGAAACAAAGAATCCATTATGAGGAACAATAGTGAATTGAAATGTGAATTGCTAAGTACTGAATGTCATCTTACCTTGCTTATTTAAGGGTCGTTTTCTCACACAGACACAAATTCTATGCTCTTCTATCTTAAAAGAAGATTGCAGATTGCATTAAGGGATAAGGTCAGACAACTTTTCTCACTAACCCCTCAGGGTTGTCCACGTGAAGAAAGGGAGTATCAAAAAAGCTAAGATTGCAGGCACAACTGTGTCTGCCATCTTTTTATGACACACATCAAAAAGAGCTAGGGTTTTGATTATGTAGTTGTGGCCATCATCTTGACTTTTTTGATAAACACACACACACATGCAGACACAGGTGGCACCCCAGAATCCATGCACGTTTTAAGAACAAAAAGCATAAAAAAGCTCATCAGAAAAGACTGTTAAGAACTGCACATGACCACAAAATGTGAACCTCAAGGTTGTTGTGGGGAAAAATAAGCAGGAATATAAGGTATGTTCACTGCCTTGAGTTTTATATAAAAAAGCAGGATAAAAACATTTCATTATTATTATGAATAGAGATTGAAAACAGTAGTGTCAATGAAATAATGATTTTAACTTAAAAATGAAATTAGTTCTTTCAAAACATCATGAAATCTAAAAAAACTCCCTATGTATTATCATAGCATTAGATAATATATGCTCAAGAATTTTTTTCTGGAATTTAAATCTGAGGAATGCGGAATATAACAGTTCTGTTAGTTTCCCCTACTCCTACAAATATGTAATAGAGCAACCAAAATTACAAATACTTATCTGGGCAAAGCAGATAAGAATATATTGTAAAGAAAATCAAAAATAGTACTAATGTTAAGTGCTGGTGAAACCAGGAATCAGGCAGTTCAAATGAGTATAAAGATTTATTGCAAGCTTAAGCTCTCTACAAGAATCTGAACTACTAATGGTCAAGGGAAATTAGCAGGAGTTATGAATAGAAAGGAATTGAAGGTGGGCTGAAGTTAGATCTCTTGTGGGCACAAAGGGACTAATGACATTTGACCCTTCTCTTGGGCTCAGTCTGGTCATCTCCTACATCTAGTGAAACTTAAATTGCTAATTTTTCCTCTTTAAATTAATTATTTGTAAGTCTAGCCTATGAATAATAAAGACATTTAAGATAGTTTACATATCTTTACTTACTGGATCATTCATTGATAAAGATTGGCAATTAATAGTCTTTCGGTATTCTTTAACCATTCGTGCAAAATCCCAATTTGGACAATTACTGTCAAATTCCTGTAAGATAAAATAGGTGGTTTTGAATTAGTGACAACCAAGGACCACTCCCCCCCCCCCCCCCTAACTATATGAAGTGCTAATTTGAAAATAGAGGGAATAGAACATTCTATAGTACTTTTTGGAACATTTGAGAGGTTTTTTTTACACTGTACTGGCTATACTTCTGGAAAAAGGTTTATGCCTGATGTATGTTGCTGTCTGGGAATGCTGACTACTTTAGATCAGCCATTTCCCAACTTTGACAGCTTCCAGATGGGTGGCCTTCATCTTCCAGAATTCTCAGCAATGGTTGTGCTGGTTGTGAAATTCTAGGAGTTGAAATCCAAGTTGCCAGTGTTGAAAAATTCTACTTTAGGCCAAGGTCTACAATGTCCTGGCCTTCCAGATGGTGGTGCATTGTCATTCTAAGCAATGCTTATGATTAGCCAAACTGTTTAATGAGAACTGGGTTTCAGCAGCATCTGCTTTCTCATTTGTACAAGCAGACTGACTTATTATCTGATATAGTTTTTATAAAGAAGACTACAGTCCAGATAATACAATAGAAAACCTCTATCTGGAATTTTTGCTTAATTTGCTTTTCTATATTTCCCCTGTCACATTAATTCTGATGCTGTATGGTGGTGGATTTAATTGAACTGAATTGAACTCAACTGAATTCTTCACTTGACAACACTAAATACTACTTCCTTATAGATAGGGAATATGTTGTCAGTTGCAACTACTTCTGTTGGTGGAACTATATTACTGGACATTAATCACTGAAAGCAGAATTATTTTTTATTGAAAATATGCATGAAACACAAAATATTTCGCATGAAGGCCAAAATGTTTTATGTTACCCGAGACACTGACAGCATTCAGCTGTTAAATGAAACATCAAGTAGAACATTTAATTGGAGAATTAAGCAACATATTTTTACCTGTGCACGTCTGTTTCTTATTTCAGAAAACTGGGCCTTTTTCTCTTCCCTCTTATTTTTCATTTTTTCCATTTCCTTTACAATATTAGATTTCCTCCGAGCTAGAGAAAGCAATATTATTACTGACAAAAAACAAACTAAATTCAAATCTGCTCTTCTATCTATACATTTTCAGGATGGCCTGAATAACTGAAAAATTTACCATTTTATTAACCTTAAGTAAAATATCAGTTAATAATACTAATTAACTTATAATATAGGATATGCAGGTTAAAATTTATATATTCATACAGCATGACCAGTAGCCCCACTTACTACTACCAGACTGAATTGGTCAAGTGAGTATATTTCAAATATGTGAGGTAATACCCCAAATTTCAGGGCTGAATTTGTTTTTCATTTTGACTGGTAAAATCAATCCAACTTAAAGCTAAGCTTGAATTAACATACTTGATTATCAATTTACCAACTCCATAAAGAAGACAGTAACAGAATATCTCCGTCAGATTGAATACGGTTCACTAAAGAGACAGAATTAAGGAATTATGAAGTAAACCTGAACATTATTCTACCTTGAATGGCAGCAGATACGATTCTGAGAGACTGTGGATTTTCTTCTGTCACTTCATTATCATTTGGTTGTATACTATATCTATCTGAATAATTACTTCTCGTTCGAGGTCGTACAACTGTTGAAGAAAAAATCTACTGGTTAAAACAATAGCCAAGGTAGCATAAAAAAAATAACACAGTGAGTTATAACATTTAATTCAGAGGAAACTAAAAATTAACTCCTAAAAGGCCTCCAATTTCTCCCTTGACTCATTGTCAAATTGATATCTAGAATTTAATTAATTTATCAAAATAATTTTCCTCTGCCATCTTTGTAGGAAAAAATATTAACCGAATGGTACTTAAGCATTTATTTAATGTCACTAGAATTTAGTCCAAAATAATCTTGTGGTACCATTTTTATTTATATATTTTCCCCATATTTTTTTCAACATTCTTCTGAACCAAAGTGACACCTAATGGCACTCATAGATTCAACATGTTAAAAACCTAAAGTTTGATTTTTTTCCCCCCCAAAAAAATCCTGAAATAACTGTGTCCTTGTTCAATATCACAAGATTGTAATGTATATATTTGCATATGTGTGTGCATTTATGCATACACATACTCATGAGTTTATGTTTTGGCATTTGTGATTCTGCATGAAATAATGAGTATCCAACACATGACATCTGTCATAGAGATTCAGAGAGTAATGAGTTTACATCCTGGATATAAGATGTCAGGCCCAAATCACTGAAGACTAGCATTTGGCTAGTTGGCTATAAAAGTTAGACACCAAACTATAGGATTCAAATTAGGAAGACAAATGAAACTGCCATTTTACTAAACCAATTGTATAGTTGTAACAGCGTTCTGCAGCCTTCCAGTGACAAACAAAATTATGCCAAACTACTTGATATAAAATATCCGATCAAGACAATAGAAGCAAATGTTTAGTTTTGCAATTACAATGTAAACAGAGTTGGCATTAGATTAAAATGTCAATTCATTTTCAAATATTCAGGGGAGCATTCAAAAGTACTGATTTATAAGGTATTTCAATATTGAGAAGTGAGCAATAATTTTCTCCAGTTTACTTGCATAAATTAAGTATATAGTGAGATTATGTTATACTAATCCAAACTCACCAGGAAGAGCTGATTGGCTTCGAGCTGGTACAGAAGCAGAAGTTTCTACCTCCATATCATTTTCTAGAGGACTGTTTGGTAATTCTGCTATGACTGACATTTTGCTACTTTGGAACCTCGGTGCTGAGCAAAGTAAGAATAAAATATTGTTAGGAAGCAACTTAATAGAATGCATCCAAGATAGAAATTGATTTAATGAAGCAAATTTAAGAGGGAGGATATAGTTGATTTCAATGGGATCTAAACAATCTAACATATACTCACTATTCAAATAACAAATTACTATGCATGTGTGCAAAAATGTGAAACAATTGAATTTGCCTACAAGTCATTTTTACTGGATTTGTTCTTGAATCAAACTGAGCACTGGCATCTGAAGTTCCATAATCAACAATTGTAAGTCTCAGAAACACACATATTATTCTATTACTAAAAGTGCATTTAACTATTCAAAAAACTACTTTTCTACTTAAAATGTTCCAATAACAAGTTAATTATGAGCATTGAAAACATGGCTTTCTATGAAATACACCGTACGTACATTAAAACACCAGTCAGAAATATGAGAAGGTTAATCAACTAAAGATTTAAAAAATGACCAAAAGTCCTGAACTTAATGCCTGAAAACAATAACTGGTCGTAGCTGAAGTTCAAGAGCCATAAAATACTCTTAAGGGTTATCATGCTGTGTGGGAGTTGGTGGGGGTGTGAGAGAGGCAAAATGGAATTAATCTTTGATCAAGGTCAAATCAATGGGGAATTCCTAAACACAATTTTCCTTGTTTCTTATGTTCATATTATATCACAAGAGTCACAGATAGATAAACTCTTTTGCTAAAATTAACCGTTCAACTTTAGTATTCTGATCATCATTTTATAATGCTGTTCATTTACCAGCCTTTTTGATAAGAAAAAAAATCAATTCCTTCCTCATTCAAGGTTCACTGTTCATTTTTTGCACTTATGTTCCTGTTATTATACAGTGTCTCTTAATGCAGAGAAGGATGGATTACACAGAACTTTTCAAGTCTAGAGTAACATGCTATTTTGACAAATAATTCCACACTTACTTCATGTAAGATGTGGTAGATGTAGTAGAAACAAAATATCACTATTATTTAATTGGATGGTTTAACTGGGCTGTTTCATCAGCAAAACAAACACTGCTGACATATTATAGAGCAGTGGTTCTCAACCTGTGGGTCGGGACCCCTTTGGGGGTCGAACGACCCTTTCACAGAGGTCGCCTAAGACCATCGGAAAACACATATTTTAGATGGTCTTAGGAACCACCAATTTTATGGTTGGGGGTCACCACAACATGAGGAACTGTATTAAAGGGTCGCGGCATTGGGAAGGTTGAGAACCACTGTTATATAGGTATAAAGCAGGAGGAAAATCCTCCTAAGCAAGTGGAGATTTGCTCAAGGGATATGAATTTGGGCATTGATCATTTGTTGAAAAGATTAATTGTTCTGCATTGTATCTTTAGAATATTTGAGCTCTTAAGAAAAATAAATTACAGTTTAATAAGAAAATATAACAATGGTTTCAGTAGTTCTGAACAATCATATTATTACACGTATTCAGCAGGAGTGACATTGTTGCTGTCATACTAAATTGCAGTTGTGAAAACTGAGGAAAATCCTAAACGTAAAATACTTGTCCAAATCCTTTCTTGAATATGGACATAGCTATACAGAACTTCTCAAAAAAATCTTGAGTATGCACAGAGAATTAATGTGCACACATTTTTTAGATGTTGAAATTGCAATAAAACTCTTAATTTAAGGGGCTTACATATTTTATTATTACTGATCATGTGCCACATGACTAGGTTCAGGAAATCATTTTCAGGACAGACGGCTATGGACTATGGAACTATTTGTAATACTTATGGCAATTAAAATATTTTTACCTTCTCTGGGACCAGGTATTTTTGAAAGTGTTCTGCGATTTTGTCTCTAAAATTAAAAAAGGTTACAATTTAATAAATAACAGAAGTGTGTGGGTATGTGAGTGAGTGTTGCTGAAAACACATGGAAAACACACCAAGAATGAAAATTACTCCCTTGAAAAATTGTTTTCCTGGGTGATGTTTTTATGTTGGTTGTGAAGAAGTTGATTGTGGGAGAAGAGGAAAGAGTGCAAACTATTTTTCCACGGGTCCATTCAGCCAACTGTATGAAATTCCGAGCCTGCATAGAATTCCTTTATCACCTACTACAGCTAAGAAACTTGATGACTGAAGTACATGATCTTGAACATAAGAAAAAAAGTATTTATGTCCTGAAGATAGATCGGAAACTTTCAAAACAATTGAATGTAATCTAAATGAATAAGACGGCTGATAAAAAAATAATTGAATGGAATACGGTGCTCTCCATATCATTTAGATAAATTTCTAGCCAGGCGGAATAAAGCAGCCAATATGGCAAGCTACAGGGTCTGCAACATCTAAGGAGGCCCCAGATTGTCTTTACAAAATACACTGAATACCAGTATAAATGCTTATTGATATTACTTATCTACAGAGCTAATAATAAATTAGATTTATTAACTGTTCAGAGTCTGTCTTTTTATTCTTTGTCTCTAAACTATCTAACATTATACTAGATGGCTTATATTTTAATTTAATCAACAGCTGCTCTTTAGGAGAAGTCTAAACTGGAAATTAGTACACACAGGCCACTTTTATATCATTTTGGGATAAATACAAAAACTAAAACTAAATAAAGTGTTGATGTAGAAAGTAATTAGTAGACTGTTCTGATAAAAAATTCTCCTTCCAATATTCCTAAATTTAACTACAGTAGGTACTTTATAATTACAAAAAATGTTTGCCAATTCACTTTGTCAAGATTTAATTAAATATTTAAACTTTCCTGAACAAATCATGATTTCTTGAAGACGAGTAAAAATTTATCCAGCTAATTTATTTTCTTTCCACACATTTGGCAAAACAAAAATAGTATTCCAAATGTACTATCAGATGTAAAACATGTTTTGCTTATTTGTGAAAAGGTACTTTTTATTTACTAGGGTTACGATTTAAGTGTATGTTTTGGGCGCCAATGTACTTCTAAATCTCTGTTTGCCTGTTTGTAACCTTCAATTTGGTGAAACAATACATCAATTTTTGAATCAATGTGCTTTAAATGGGCTAACTTAAAAGTGCACCCAAAAGACTGCACCCAAAATCCGGGACCCATGACTCCCATGGGATTGAAATTTGGCAAAATTGTAGGTGCTTCAGCACCGTTGTATTGCTGTGGTCATGCGATCAGCATTTCCAATGCTCCATAGGAGCTTTTCAACAACAAAATCAATGAGGAAACTGGCAGGAATTTAGAAGTTCCAGACTGCCAGGGAGGTAAGTGGCTGCTGCCAAGTATTCAGGGCTGAGGAGAGGACACAAGAGGTACCACATGGGGTCATGATGATTGCATAAGGATACAAGAGAGGTGTTGTGCAAATAAATGAGGGTGTACAAGGATGTGCAAGAGATACCACACAGGTTGGGCAGGATGCGCAGGAGGGTGGAAGAGGTGCCAATCAGGTTGGGAAGTTGCACAGGAGGGCGATGTTTCAGCATGGTTTGGGGAAGGTATGCGGGGTGTGAGTGCGTGCATAAAGATGATGTGGCAAAGGAGACATGGCAAGCATAGGAGATTTTGTGTGTGTGTGTCTGTGTGTCAGGTGTGCAGTGCAGGCTGGGGAAGGTTTGTGGAGAACTGAACGGGTTTAGGCATGAAAGGAAAGGAAAGCAAGGGTTGAGGAGGCTGTGCAGGAGGTGCAGGAGTGATGTAAGTGAATATCTGTGAAAGAATGAGTCAATTGGTCATGGATTGTATATGCTAAAATATTACAATAATGCTGAGGTTTTAGTAAAATTAAAAGGCACCCATTTTGGATCATTTTACCCAAACCAAGCCTCTGTAGTTTACACACTGCAACAATCATTAAGATATACATTAAGAAATCTTGTACTCAAAAAGTATTGACCTGTATTTAGTATTTAATACAACTGTACTACAAAAAATTCCAAGATTTCATATGATAAAATCTCTGACTGCAACCAATTTTCCATTGATTGTCAATTTGGGCTACATTTGATGGTCTATTGTACATACATTAAAAGGCTTTTTTTCTGAAATGAATTTCCAAATCAGATTGTGCTATAACAATCCAATTTAAAAATCAGCAATTAGAAACTGACCTGACCCATATACTTCTGGCAATAATTGGGATATTGCAATTACAATGAGTTTGTGGAAATCAACAGCTCTTAGCCACAGTGGCTAAGACTCCTGCCTAAGATATAATACAGCCCAGGTTCAAATCCCAGTAAGGGTATGGCTAGCTGATGAGAGCTAATTAGCTCGAAATAGATCTATACTAGTCTCCCTTTATTTATTTATCAGTACAAATACAACACAAATATAAAAAGGCAACATTAAAAATAAAAATATGGTTTTCTGCCTGCATGGTCTTCTGTGATGAGCTGAAGGACAGAAAGAGGGAGTAGTGACCTTCCTCCCATATTTAGGCATACCAGGGGTTGTAACACAAATACATACCTATTTCCCTGGCTCAACTGATAAGGAGGCGAGCCTGTGGCTTAGTGGCTAAGACTCCTGCCTAAAATATAATACAGCCCAGGTTCAAATCCCAGTAAGGGTTTGGCTAGCTGATGAGAGCTAATTAGCTCGAAATAGATCTATACTAGTCTCCCTTTATTTATTTATCAGTACAAATACAACACACATATATATAATGTAAATTTATCTATTTTAGATATGATACTTAATCAAGAATCAAAGAAATAACTTGAGATTAATATACCTGTGTAGTTACATTGTTCCGAACTCGAATGCTCTCTTTTACATCAGCAACAACTGCAGATGCACAAAGTTCTGGATTTATTGCTATCACATCATCAAAGTCAATCTTCAAATAGGAAAAAACACACAAAACAGAATGAAAAATCTAAAGTATGCTTAAGTATGAATCTCAAATATCATCAATTCAATCAAATCAATAATTTGCTCGGCACAGCAAATTAAAAGTCAATGTAAAATTATTGTTTCAGTGACTGAATATTAAGACATTAATCAACCTGTCCACCAATATCATTTTCAGTTCTATGAGAGGTAGTATATTTCAAAAGATTGTGAAAAAGCTATTGACTACAAATGCTTCAAATTTTAGTACATCCTAATAATTTCTTAATATTTACTGTAAGATAGTGCAGGTATTATTACTCACCAAACATTAATTTTAAGAAAGACTGACATTACAAAAAGGGTATTCACTATCCAAGACAAAAAGAATAAAGTTCTGCAGGTAACTTCTCCTTCACAGTTTTATGATTTACAGAAGTACAGTGAATGTCAGGACCACTTAATCTACATGCTTGAACTTAGAATGACATCACAATCCTATTACTACTGCTGCAATATTCTAACAGCCATTTTCTTGATCTGCAAGCCACCTAAATCAAGCCCACGAATCTTAGTTTCCACATAACAATTCAGCTTCTACGGGTATTCTATCAGATTCTGAAAAATTGCCATTGTTTAACAAAGCAGTAGGTTCTGATTTTAATGTGTACATTATATCAAATTAATAAGCAGATTTATATCTATTCATTTAATATGCATGTTACACAATATTTAATTTAATCACAGCTGTGTTTATCCTGATGATAAATCCTGTCGTATTAAGTATAACAATTCCCAACTACTACATTAGAATTGTAGTCTAAACAGCCAATTTACTAATTCAACCCTTTGCTTTTAGATTTCCTTCTATATTGCTGTATTTCATGCTATATATAGCAGGAAATATATGTATAGATATATGACATACAGCAGTTAGGGGAAGCTATACAACAATAATTAGAGAATATACAGTGGGCAAATAAGAGAACTAGTTATTCTTGTTGCCTTCATACATTAATATGCAAGAGAATCTATTTCTGATAAGGAATCACACTAGGGGCTAGTGATGCATTCCTTAAACAAGTAGGAAGAGAACAATGTGTAAATGTAGCCAAGACAAATACAGATTTCACTTCTTTGCTATTTAAAGCAAATATACTTAATTTAATAATTACTATTTTCTTTCACATTAATTACAATGCCCTACATGTGAGTGTCAGTTTGGTCTAGTGGCTAAAACACCAGAGTAGAATCCAAGAGGCTGAATTGTAGTCCTGCTTTAGGCATGAAAGTTGGCTGGGTAACTTTAAACCCTCCTTCTCTACAAGGTTATCCTTGTGAGGAAGAGGAAGAAGAAATACTATGTAGATTCACCAACTTAAATTTATGGGATAAATATTTTAAAAGGTGTAATAAAATAAATAACGTAGTGCTGGGAGAGAAGTACTTAGTGCACATGAAATACAGGCAGCTTATAACAACACTGTATAGTTACAACACAATTATTACATTAATTATGAGCAGATATATTATGTACTTATCAGAGTCAAACGACCAACTGAAAATATTGAAATGTTGCTAAATAAATATAATGACAATTACTCAATTTTTCTTGAAAGTATATAGGGATATATAAAGTTTACTTCTAAATTGGCATTTAGCATGCTTAATTTTTTTTCTTAATTTAAATTATAAATTTGGTGGCAACTTTTGAAATAATTCTGGAGACTCTATCCGTGGCTTTTAGAAGTTGTTGCTCTATTTCTTTAAGGACTTTATACTCTGCATAGAATACTGTACTTAAATTCATTTGACATAAACCTTTATGCCTTATCTTTTAAGTAATCTTAGGAATCTACTGTTTTTATATGATTTCTTAAAATATACTTCCATTTAAAATTTCCAATAACAAAATGCCAACATTTTTTAGGGAAACTGCTATTTGGTCGGTCTTCAGCAAAAAGAATGAAAAAAACCTCTCCCCATTATGAAATGGGAAAAGAATACCTGTGGACAAAATAACCTTGAAACATATATTTAATTATTATTTCCAGTTAGAGTCTTCTTGCTAATTGTACATAAGCCTGTTTTATAGAAGATTCAAGGCAGGCTTCAACTCAGAATTAAGGAAGAAATGTGTGCTAAATAGCTTTAAAAGTGCTGTTTTATACATAGATCACACTTTCAAATTCTCACCTCTTTCCCTTTGATACTGTTGCTTTCTGTCCATTCTACAGATACAGTCATTTCTTCCAAACTTACACTTTTGATAGTTGCACCATGGACTGAACCTAAAAGAAAATACTTATAGATATAAATATATATATCTAAGACATATGATGTGACCACAGACCTACAAGTTCATACTTGACTTTTTATCATAACCAAAAAATTTAAGTATTAATGTTATATCATAATTTTCCCTCTTATGAGTAACAATCTTAAAAGACACGATGCTCCATGGTATATTTTCCCTCTTCAATTATCTTCATTGGAAATTTTAGAAACTGATTATAAGGCTTGAATCAAGCCCTCTAACATTACTTCTAGAATAAAAATTCTATAAGCCAGGATGCTTTAAAAAATCCAACTGCTTTTAAACAGGGATGTTCCTCTTCTGACAAGAGCTTCCAATTTACATATGCAAAATTAATTATACCGCATAGGTAGTCCTTGGTTTACAACCATAATTCAGCCCAGAATGATGATCGTAAGTCATGTTGGTCATTAAACATATCACCACTTGACCAAGCCCCATTTTACAAGCTTTTCTGCAATGATCAGTAAATGTATTGATAGTCCAAAATTGCCTTTTTAAAATCAAAAATTGAAGTAAATCAGTTTCTGGCCAAAAATTTGTAATTGTGGTCGGGGTGCTACAAATAGCAAATATTGATCAGATGCCAAACGGCCAAAGTGCAGTCATGTGACTTCTCAACCTTCCTAAATTGGATTTTCCCTCAGAATCCCTATCCATGGAATCAATCATTCCCATTTTTAACCCATTGGCTTATTAAGTCAGTTCTCCTGAAATCTAGAACACTAATCTGCTGCTTTCTCCTTGTGAAAAAGCCAGTTATTTACTAGTATTATCCAGGGCACCCATATCACTATCATCTCCAGCTGAAACAATATGCACTCCAAAGATTAAGAATATTAAACAATGTTACCACAGGCCATATTGTTGTGTGTTCTGCGAGAGAGAAACCAATAGCTTGAAATTTTCAGTGGAAATTATCACACAATTGAAATGAAATTTCCTTGCACTCAGCTCTAAAACAGAGATGGGGAATTATGGCCCCTTAATTATTTGTGGACTTCAGCTCCCAGAATTCCTGAGACAGCCATGCTGCCTCAGGAATTCTGGGAGTTTAAGTCCACAAGTCTTAAAAGGGTCACAGTTCCCCACTCCTGTTCTAAAAAAGCACCAAGGAGCGAGCCCACATGGAGGTACTGCTCAGCACACACTCAGCCCCGCTAGCTAGCCCGACTTTAACTTGCTTCTTTGACAACTCTTCTGTCCCGAAGAACAGGAGAAAAGAGTCTGGAATTTAGCCCGGCCATCATCCTTCTGCATTACAGACACGTGAATCTTGCAGGAAAGCGATAATAACGCACTGAGCATTAATCTCGTGGAGCCTCCAGAGAACACCAGGGCTACGGAAGGAGGCAAAAGACGCTCCGAAGCAAATCGCCTTTCTTCTCTCGGCACTCACCATTGCTCCGCTCAATATTAATCGATAAGCCAGGCTGAAGGCACTTGTAAAAGTTGGAATCCATACTACACTGCCAGAGAAATCTCAAGACGCCTGCAGACTAGACCGCTACCGCACAAGAGCACTCAACCAACTGCCGCCGCTTTGAATGGGGCGCGCCGAGAAGGCTGCCGGGAAACGACGTCCGTCCAGAGACTTCGACGTTTGCAGAACTACATCTCCCAGCATGCAGTGGGAAGTCCTCGCGTTGTTCACTTTAAAACTACATTTCCCAGAGAGGCTTGGGAGCGAAAGATGGTAAAGTCGATTCAAATCTGATGCAGACAGTACAGGAAGTGGTAGTCCTTCTCAGGGCAGCGGTGCCCAAACTTGGCAACTTTAAGACTTGTGGACTTCAACTCCCAAAATTCTCCAGCCAGCATAGTTGCCAAATTTGGGCACCCTTGCCCTAACAAATTAAATCACTTAATTGTTCTCGTGGTATTTATAAATCGTGTCATCTATATTCTGGGGGATGCATTTGATGGCTGGCGGTCTGTAACTTTAAAATATTGGGGGTCTTTATAGAAATGTCCGGGGTTTTACCAATATTATTCATGTTTTATTGGTCCTTATCCCCCTAAACAGGAGAAAAATAAAGAGAGTCAAAATTAATAGTATCGTTTTTGGGGAAAGAAATTGCCAGCACGTTTATTAAAATGCATATAACTCATTTCCAGGCATACATAACTCTAACATGTTAAAATTTATGAAAAGGTTTTTCAGTTTTCTTGAAATAAACAAAAAAATCTTAGTTGCATTGTTATTTTAATTACGGTAAGCGGTTTTCAAACATGCTCCAACATTAGATTCAGCATTCAGTATATTGCTATAAAAGAATCAGAAAATTGGCTGCCAAGCGAACATGTTTCTGTGCTGGCCTGTTGTGACTGCAGAATCTTTTTCTCATTTTTGAATCTGCCTGCTATTACAGACAAGCTGATTAATTTTCTCCTCTGGCTTTAGTACTGTTCAGCTTATCACCATGGAGATCCAGATGGAGGGAAACAGCACTTTCAACTAACTAAAGCTTGTTGACCATCATAACCAATACTGGCTGCTGGAAAGTATTGCTTGTTTCAACAAATAGAAGAAAGTTTGGGCTATAATTTTGAAAACCTGAATGCATTGGGGATGCTTTAATTGGTTCCACCAGAAGAAAGAACTAGATACACAGGACTAAGCCTTATTAATCTTTCTACCAAATGCTTCATAGCTCTATAGCTGCCATCTGCACTTCTAATAGCTAATAAATTTGTTTATGTAAAACACTGGCTTTTTTCCATAGTTTCTGCTTCTCCACCTATTCTATGGCTGATTTTCTAGGCATGACAGATTCATGTATTGTGCTAAGCTATGATTTGTTCAATCATGTTTTTTGAACAGCACACAATTGGCTGAATTCATTCTAATGATGAATGAATGATTTTGCAAACTTCAAAGGGCTCATGCAACATTCTATATGAAAGCTAAACAAACATCATAATTGTTTACTATTGTTTAATGCACCGAATAGCACTAAAGGTGCACTTTCTTTCATATTATTCATTACATTTATTCTTCCTCTGGATTTGGATTTTATCAGTATAGATGTCGTGCTGTGCTTACTCCAGGAATGCCAGCTTGCAGTGTTGAAGAATTAAATATAGAGATCCTCGATGTAAAATAATAGGACTGCAAAGGCAGGTAGTTATCCAGTGCTTATGTGCACGGTTGTCATCTTCCAGAGAATATCCAATTAAAAAGAAATCCCCCTCCCTTATAAATTCCTGAGTCAGCTTTCCACAAACTAATAATGTTCAGGCACACTTGAGTTTGAACCTTCTAGAATTCTAGCCAGGTTGGCCAAAGAATACAAGTTGGGAAGATTGCTCATTGTAACCCTGGTATTGCAAACATAAACAGTAATAACTGGCATGGTGATATTTCCAGCTACTGTGGACAATCTTCTATTATTTTGTCAGGTTGGTTACACCCCATAACTACCAGCATAGCAAACAAAAACTCCAAATGATACTACAGTTCTTTCCTACAAGGAAATATGAGTAGCCAGTACCTTTTGCATACTGATAAGTATAACCCTTTGTAAATATCTGGAAACGCTTTTTAAGATGACAGATACAGCATTTTTCCACTGTCGTAACTGTGATATGGGGTTCCACTCTAGGAGACTGCTAGAGAAGCACATGGAAAAATTCTGCATTGGACGAGAAATAGCAATGAATATAAAATACCGACACAGGCAAGCACAGCATAAAGGGAAAGAGCCCAAGAAAACAGAAATGGCAGACAGCATGGTAAAAGGCATAACTTGATTTTTATTAATAAAAATTATTTTGAAGGTTACTTTGATTGGTCTGAAGATGAGAGCAGGAGATTGCAATATTATCGGTTCCAGGAACAGATAAACATAATAGAAAAGTACACTTTCAAAACATTTCCTGTGATTGAGGATAGGTTTGATAATGATCCTGAACTTTATGCCAACTTTTTTCTGATAGACTACTAGGAGATAAAATTGATTTGTTTTTGTATGCTGAATAACCACCTATATGATCACATCTTGTTTTCCTTATGTTGGTGATAACTGTTCCTAATAGTTTGCTAATATTTTCTATTGCTCTCCTTTTTTCTTTATCATGATATTAAGAATAATCAGTCAATAAACTTTAATTTAGGGTTTTCTTGGAAGCTACTCTTGTAAAACCTTTATTCTAGGGACCCAGATTTTCTATCTGAGAGTCTCCAAAGGAACAGTCAGTGGAGGAACCCATGGAAGTACTTGTGTGTTTCAGCTATTCAGTATAGGAATGCTAAATTTGTCATCAAGTAAAATAAGCTTTTTAAAATGTTTAGAAGAAAAAATGGCACAGGAATGGAAGAGAATTGTAGTACTGTTCATATACAGTATGTCTGTAATTATGGCACTCTAATGAATATGAGCCACCTTCTTGAATAGATTAATTTCATCCAATACTCCCTTATTGCAACCAAGCATTAGGAAAAGAGTAGATGCATGCATTTGTTTATTCTAGTAGTAGTAGTAGTAGTAGTAGTAGTAGTAGTAGTAGTAGTAGTAGTAAAAGAAGAAAAAACAAATTTCTAACTTCTTCTCACAAAATATTTCCTTTTCCTCTTGAACATAATATAGAATGACTACTGCTGGCTGGCAATTATGGGAGGTATAGCTAACATATAAAAGGCATTCCAATCTTCTTGAATATGTACACTGGTCGTAGAGTAATGATTTATTTTCTCTCTTGGTTGCTGGTATGTAACGGATCAACATTATCAGCTTCATGTGTCGAAGCCAGAAAGAGACAGTTTCAGATATGTCAAGGGAAATGGGGAACACGAGCAACAAGTCCATAATGTTAGAAGCTCCGATGATAATGGAAGAGTTTCAGATAACCAGGCCTTGAAGAAACTGACTGAAGAGGTAAATCTTTGTCTTTCTCATAGATGACTCTGCTCCTATCAGCTCATCAACCTCTACCAGAGTAATTAACCACTGACTTAGGACTTAGACATTTTAAACTGTGCTTTAGCTTTTGGATAATTTTTCAAATTTCTCCTACATAGTCCTACTACATGGTATTTCTTGGTAAATGAAATAAGTTAATAGTGTTCAAGTACGAATCTTGATATAGCAATAAATTAATTAGTGCGGGTTTCACCAACCTTTAGAAAGGAAGTATGCTATTTAGTAATTTTTCTATTTCACAGTTCCACAAATTGAGGATATCACTTGAAGGCACACTTCCAACATTTCGGACACTCCAGGTAGGGATAAATGAACACGAGAAACTTTTTGGGGGGCTGAAGAGAGATTTTGTAACATCACACATACATCTATGCAGTACTGCTTTTCTCTCGTTAGTCTAGGGCTACAGTTTATTTTGAAAATTATTATCATTATAGTTCCTTGCACAGTCAGCCAGATGTTCAGATTGGATTCGACATTTTTTTCCACCTATCAAGTCCTTCCCAAGGACCTGGGATAGGCAGATATAGATGTTTAATGGTGGCAAATTACAAGCTTATCACTATAATTTAATTATTATAATTATATTTCTTATAATTAACTGTGAAATGCAGAACCATAATTCACATAGTCATGATTTGGTGTATGTTAATTCCTAGACATTCCACCCAACATGGTCAGTGTTGATGGAGGTTGGAACTTAAGGTTCAGAATCTACCTTTGGAGAATTCCTTGCTCTTGCTGTAGGAGAAACAGCTATTTGAATCTAGTGTCTTTCTTTGACTCTTAGAATGAAAGCCAAACACCTCACCAGCAAGAACACTGTCAGCGTCATAGGCAAATAGTAGATGCACATGAGCGCCAGTTGGCTGATATCCAAGCTAGCAATCAACACCTGGAACAGCAAAAAGACGGTAATTTGAAAATTAGAGATTTTGCTGAATTATCACCCTTTTGTTCCTCGTCCAGGTTAAGGAGATAGTTGAATTGGAGAAAAAAGTAACAAAGAAGGATAAATGAGCTTTCATTTGGCCAAAAGTGTTTGAAACTAGCACACAGGGGTAATTATGCCATGTATACCACATAAGAGAAGGAAGCAGTTAGTGAAAGAATACTACCTCAATGGTGCTTGTACTTGATATTTTATGTATTGAATTTTCCAACTCCCAAAAGACAGAGGAGATTTCTGATCAAGAGCAGGTTTGTGTGTTGTGTATCAGAGTTTTTCAATCCAGAGGCAACAAATGATCTATACATGTATAAATTACAATTTCAGAAAAAAAAGTTCAAATCTAACTTTCACCCTAGCATGTTAAGATTACATTTCTGTGGTCTTCTTTATGGAGAACTATTTACTTGTAGTGTTGTCAAATGATTAAAACATAGGTATATATCTCTGATCTATGTAGGTGATAACAAGGCTGAGCCCGAGGGAGCATCATTAGTCATGATCCCTTCACACCCATAAGAGATCTGAATCTAGCCCACCTTGAATTCCTTCTACTCTTATCTCCCACTAATTTCCCTTGGCCGTTAGTAGTTCAGATTCTTGTAGAGAGTTCAAGCTTACAATATATCTTTATATCCATTTGAACTATCAGAATCTCCTGATTTTCCTGACATTTGACAATCTACTCCTTCAGAAGAACACATATATTAATGAAACATGCATAAAGTGTTCCTGAACCATACATTAATTGATGCAGCTGTTACAGCACTATTTGTTCCATTTTGTATTTACCTAGAAATTCGTACACGCCTGTCAGAGCTGAAATTAGGGAACTCCTCTTCATCTCAGATAGAAGAGTTGTTGATGGAGCTGAATACCCAAGAAAAAAACAACAAGTTGACTTTGAATGCCCTGAGGGAACAAGTGAAACTTCTGCAGGTAGCAACAGAGAACAGGTAAGACTCCAGGACAGAGAGCTCCGGAAATGAACACATTTTTTTCAAGATCTATATGACAATGCTTTAGTCCTTACCATATGGGACATAAAAGACAGTTCAAACCATATTAATAAGATTTGTCTGGATATCTGTAATATCACTGTTATAGTGTGTTTGAGAACATAAATATGCATCGCCAATGAACGGAGAAAGCAAAGTATAACACCCAATTCTCTGCTAAGGAATTCTGGCAGGTGAGGTCAAGGAGAGGAGCCTTTATCATTGTGGCCTCATCCTAACACTCTATCACCAAACATAAGAACTGCTCCCACCCTTTTAGCCTTCTGGAAGGCCATTAAAGTTTGGTTTTGCTGTTAACTTGGGGCCCGAGTTGCTCACCACTGGAGGTGTTGACAGAGTAAAAAGATCTTATCTCTGTGCCATCTGTCTCAGTTTGGTTTTTTTTTAATTGTTTTTAAAATTTTAATCTGCATAGTTTTAATATTTTAATATATTTTTTAAATTATTTTTCTATTTGTTTTCTAACCTGTAAGCCACCCAGAGCACCTTATGGGAGAGATGGGGCATATAAAACATAAATAAATAAGTAAAATAAATAAGTGACGCAGTGGCTCGGTGGCTAAGACGCTGAACTTGTTGATCAAAAGTTCGGCTGTTTGAATCCTTAGTGCTGCATAACGGGGTGAGCTCCCATTACTTGTCCCAGCTTCTGCCGACCTAGCAGTTCGAAAGCACATAAAAAATGCAGGTAGAAAAATAGGGACCACCTTTGGTGGGAAGGTAACAGCGTTCCGTGCGCCTTTGGCATTTAGCCATGCCGGCCACATGACCATGGAGACGTCTTCAAACAGCGCTGGCTCTTCAACTTTGAAACAGAGATGAGCACCATTCCCTAGAGTTGGGAATGACTAGCACATATGTGCGAGGGAAACCTTTACCTTTATTTACAATAAATAAATGTCTCCTTTTTCATTTTTAGAAGCAATCTGGATTCTGCCACCAATAGAAAGACAGATGGCACTGTAAATAAAATGGACGAGAATGCCATCTTCAAGTCTATGGTATTTCCAGCAGCTATTGGGCCCCTCTCTTCTGAGATACAGTGAGTTGGAAGAAGAGTTGGAAGGACATGTAACGTAACAGTTTCTGTAAACTTAGAATATATAGAGATGATTGTATCTTTAATTGTTTCTGTCTATAAAACTTTCCCATCAGTTAGCAAACCTGTATCTGCAACTCTTAAGGCCATTTCCTCTAGCATCACATTATATTGTGGCAATATAAAACTGTACTTTTCATGTTTCTTGATATGATGATGGCTGAATAATAATATAAATCATAAATTGCTAGTGACGAAATGTCCTAGATTGATTTTCTACACAAAATGTGTCTCCAATTGAAAAGGCAAACTTTTTACTAATTTGAGAATACTTAACTCCCCTCCAGTGGGACCAGTGAATTACCAAAACCCTATAGCAGCTGCATGAAATGCATCCTTTTCCATCATTTCCATGCCATGAAAATTTGCATATTTTGGGGGAATGCAACTATTAAATATATACAATAGTTAGTCAGGGGGAAAATTGTAACAATTCTTGATGATGACTGTTCATATCCCTGACAGGATGCTGTACCTGACTTACTTGCAGAGAGGAGGCAGTGACCATGGCATTGTCAGTCAGATGTATGAACTGCAGCTGGAGGCCACAGCGCTGGAAAAAAATAGCTCAAAGCCTGAACAAAGGGCTAGAAAGAAAAGTGAGCTATGTTTTCCCAATCAAGTTTACCCCAAATTTGGGTGTTGATCCTACACTTAAGTCAAAAATGTTTGCATCTCTCTTGAGCTCAGCAAACTCTTAACAGATAATCATTAGATTCATATCACATGCCCAAACTAAAACTATAATTTATATCTTCAATGGTTGGTGCATCCAAGACAGCAATCCAAAACCAAATAAAATGCAGTAACCTTAATGTGAAGTCTTAACCCAGTCTATGAGGAAACTCTTCCACTGGATAGTATGACCTTACCCGTGAAAACTTATTTGTTATGCATGTATGAATCTTTAAGGCGAACTATTGATAGATCCTGTAAATCTAAAACCTTAGCAAATGCTTTTTCCTCAGTCACAATTTGTAGTTGTCCTTGCTTCTGATTGACTCTCTTTCCTGTCTCTGCAGAATATGAAGATGATCTCAACTCAAAGAGTTTGGATGCAGAACTCTTGTTGGTTGAGTTAGAGAATCAACGTCTGGAAGATGAGATATTGAAAATGAAAATTCTGAAGGACAGAAGGAGAATGGAAAATGGTAGGGTTCATAGCCTTTTTTCTTAACTGAGTAAAGATAGTGGCCACAAAGCCTGCATTTCAGTCTTGGTTCACAAAAAGCTAAAGGGCAAATTACTTTCACAAGAGTTAAGAAGTCACTTTTATAATTAGAGGTTTTGGTTTATAGCAGGAGTGGCTGCCTGGTGAATTCAGGGAATTAAGTCCACAGGTCTTAATTACCAAGGTCCCTGGTTTATAGTTTACATCTTCAAATGGCAGCAATAAAGTGTGGGAATCAAGTTAAATATACCATCTTAGATAAATGTTGGCTGCACATTCAACACTTTTCTGCCTTGAAATGAAACAAAACAGAGGATCTGTGCGTGTATGAAATGGGAGGAGAAGAAAGGAAAATAGGGATACATCTCCTTTGATTCCTTTATCGCCAATGCCGCAGAATACCCTTTTTTGAACAGAAGTCTATTGATCATCTGAAAGGTCAAATCATGTTTACCAGTCTACCAATGTTCTTAAGATTGGTACGCCTTTGTCCAAAAATAGCTCAGTTGTTAGATCAGTAGGGCAGAGAAGGGATGTAAAGGAAATGTCCTGACTGTTCTTCAGCCCATTAAGAGCTCAGCTATTCTTGAGGTTAATCAAATTCACCAGAAGGCCTGAAGAGGGAAGAAGGAATGGCCTTAAGGGACAGGAGGAAGAACTGATACCAAGGCAACAGTCAGATAAAAGGGGCCTGAATCCTGGGCAAGAATGTAACAGGTGTAACATCTCAGACAAGCCCTTCCCCAGTTCACAGGAATATAAAGGGAAAGAGGAGGAGTGAATCAGACTTCCAAATTTCTATTACTATACTATAGTTTTACAAAAAATGTAGAACTGACATGCATGTCATTGGCTTCCTGGTCTAATCTACCTGACATTCAATGTCAGAGACAGAAAAACCTATAATCAATTACTTCCTTTATACCATGCAAGATTTACAGGCTTTAAATCTTGTCCTTCTCAATCACTGTTTTTCTAACTTAAAGACTCTCAAATGTTACAGCCTTTTCTCAGAAGTGTGGAGACTTTCCAATCATTCTGGAAGTTCTGTTCTACAATTTCTCAGATTCATTATATTCTTTTTCAAATGTGGCAACCAGAACTGTACATATAGTGTATTTCAGTCCCTTTTATAATAACCCCTAGCATTCACCTTTCCCACAGCTACTGCACATCTACATTGAGCTACCTGCTAGGACCCAAGATCTTTTTGTTAATTAGTTATAGACAGCTCAGAATCATCAACTGTATATAGGGTGCTGGGAGGTGCAGAGGTGTTCCTTATGTGCATTACTTTACACATATTAAACCAAATTGTTTTTGCTATTCACCCAGTTTAAAGATTAGGCCCAGTACTCTTCAACATCTTCATCAATGATTTGGATGAGGGAATAAATGGGGAACTCATCAAATTTGCAGATGACACCAAGCTGGCAGAAATAGCCAACACTCCAGAAGACAGGCTTAAGATGCAGAAGGATCTTGACAAACTTGAACATTGGGCACTATCTAATAAAATGAAATTAAATGGTGAAAAGAGTAAGGTTCTACATTTAGGCAACAAAAACGGAATGCACAGGTACAGTATAGATGATACCTTGCTCAGTAGTAGTAACTGTGAGAGGGATCTTGGAGTCCTAGTGGACAACCATTTAAATATGAGCCAGCAGTGTGCAGCAGCTGCCAAAAAATCCAACACAGTTCTAGGCTACAGAAACAGAGGGATAGAATCAAGATCACGTGAAGTGTTAATACCACTTTATAATGCCTTGGTAAGGCCACACTTGGAATACTGCATTCAGTTTTGGTCACCACGATGTAAAAAAGATGTGGAGACTCTAGAAAGAGTGCAGAGAAGAGTAACAAAGATGATTAGGGGACTGGAGACTAAAACATATGAAGAATGGTTGCAGGAACTGGGTATGTTTAGCTTAAGAGAAAGAAGGACTAGGGGAGACATGATAGTAGTGTTCCAATATCTCAGGGGTTGCCACAAAGAAGAGGGAGTCAAACTATTCTCCAAGGCACCTGAGGGTAGAACATGGGTGGAAACTAATCAAGGAGAGAAGCAACTTAGAATGGAGGAGAAATTTCCTGACAGTTAGAACAATTAATCAGTGGAACAGCTTGCCTCCAGAAGTTGTGAATTCCCCAACACTGGAAGTCTTTAAGAAGATGTTGATAGCTATTTGTCTGAAACAGTATAGGGTTTCCTGCCTAGGCAGGGGGTTGGACTAGAAGATCTTTGTAATCGTTTTCAGTTTTCACTACTCTGATTAGTTTGACGATCTACTGATTGATTTTGGCAGCTAGCATTGTTGCAGAAAATCACGGGACTCAGACTTTTCAGGATCAAGGAGAAGTTTTATTTGGTGCCAAAGGTTCAGAGAAAGCTAGTCAAGGCAAGCATTTAACATCAGAACAACGTTCTGATGGAGACATGCGTTCTTATAGTTCTTCAAAGTAGCAAAACATGGAAATATGCTAAATGATTTCTAATTGGCTAGGCTTCTTATTGCTGGGCCGAGAAGCTGATAATATCTTGTTTCCCCTTGTCTGGGTCGCAGGCAGGGGTGGGTTCCTGCCGGTTCTAGCCGGTTCACTAGAAGAGGTTCCACAAATCTAGCGTGCCGTTTAGAACCGGTTCCAGCGGTGGAACATCCCCTCGTTCGCTCACCCCCAGGCCCTGCCCATCTGGTCGCCACTGGTCTGCTCGCTCCCCCCACCCATCTGCACCATGTCTCTAAGAGCCCTATAGAGAGCCCTTGACTCTCTATTGCTGCCTGCTGAGGAGGTAAGCACTTTGCTGGCGCAGCTTTTGGGGCTAATGGGGCTTGGGTTTCCAGCCCGACAGCCCCCACCACTTCTGGACGTCTATTGCAGTCGCAAGGAGCCGAGGAAAGCGCAGAGAAGAGCGCAAAGTTTCTTGGCGCTCCGGGAAGCCGTGAAAGCGGAGAGGTGCGCGGCTTGGTTTAGCCTCCCTGGATGTCGCAGCAGCAGCCCCAAGCGCACCAATCTCGGTGATTTTCGCATCAGGGCGTGCTGCAAAAGGGAGTGAGTGAAGACCTTTTCCGGATTGCTGGTGGTGGAGGTGTGGGCTCGTTGCCCTGTGCTCAGCAAAGCAAATCCGGGGAAGTCCTTTACACCGGCGTCACTCACTCCCTTTTGTAGCACGCCCCGATGCGAAAAATGCCGAGATCGGGGCGCTTGCAGCTACTGCTGTGACGTCCAGGGAGGCTAAACCAAGCCATGTGCCTCTCCCAGCCGCTTTCGCAATGCACGTCCAGAAGCAGTGGCTGCAGCCTTTAAATAGTAGAGAGAAGCTGAACTTTTTCCCCTCCATTCACAGAGGAGCTGCGGCTCCCTTTATGCCCCCCCCCGTGGCCCCCTCCTTCTTGGGGGTTGAAGCACCTTTTGCTTTTAGCCATAATTGCCATCAGAGCAGATGTTGGGGGGGGGCAAGGAGGAAAGGGGTCCAAGAAACCCAGCACCTTGAAGAGGTATGCGCGGATGGGGTGATGGGGAAGCGGAGGAGAACTGGAGGGGATTCCCTCAATCATTTTCCTTTGCTCCCCTCCCTGGAGGGAAGACCAACAGGAGGCTTTTTGGGGGCAGGGGAGTGGGCTGCACGGTTTCCGGGCTGCACCCTTTTTTAAAAAAATGGTTGAAGTTGGGCCTCCATCCCTCTTGGAGCTCTGCTTGTCCATCTACAATAGATTGCCAGGAAAAAGAAAAGAAAAAGCAGGGAAGGAAGTCTGCAAGACGGTGGCAATGCTCTTAAATTGCTTAAGAAAGGAAAACCCATCCAGGGACCAATTCCCGGGTCTATTTTCTTTAAGGCACCTACCAGCGGACCTTGGAGACAGTTCTCTCTCTCTCTCTCTCCTCTCTCTCCCCCCCCTCTCTCTCTCTCTGTTTGTGTGTTTTCCCCAAAAGGTGCAGGGGGAGGGTCCCTATCCCTGGCCGTGCGTTATTCAAGATGCTGCAGTGGAACAAGAGAGAGAGTGAGGAGGAGGGAAAGAGGCAGTTGTCCTCTATCAGGCTTGTGCATGAGGAAGGAGAAGCTGCTTCTCTCCCCCAAACCAGCTGCCCTGTTAATTTGAAAATGAGCAATAAAAGAGAAGCATATTTCTGTACATAACACTGAGAAGCGTTGAGGAGCTGAGGAGTGTGTGTGTGAGTCAGGGAATTCCAGATCGGAAAGATTGTTTTGTATTCCAGTTAAATTAGAACTGGTTCTTTGTGAAGGATCTATGAGAATTTTGAAATATTGCAATGAGGCCCAAGAAAAAAAAATAAAGCAGAAAGATTTAATTAAAGGAGTAGAGAAAGAATGATAAAACATCCACTAAAGGCCTTTCTAATGTGTTTTCAATTGTAGGATTGGAAGTATTTGATTTACTGTATGATTTAATGTTGAAAAAGAATAATCTTTATCAGTATAAGTAGAGGGGCATTCTTCAACCTTTAATGCAGTTTGCAAAAATCATTGTAGTAAACTGAATACCACTGTAGAACATCATTTGTCACCAAAAATGCAATTTAATGGAGAGTAAAGTTGTATTTCACACAGGCAAGAAAAAATGTATAGAATAGGTCATACCTGACTCAACTGGAAGTAACTATGAGACTGATCTGTGAGGTGGAAACTTATCAAACAGATCCAACCTATGAATGAGAAATTTCTTGACAGAACAATTAGAGAAATGGGATGCCTTCAGAAATTGTGGGTATAGCATCACTGGAGGTTTTAAAGAAGAAATTTGTCCATAATAGTATAGGGTCTCATCTCATGCTTCCACAAGGCTTGGACTAGAAAACCTCCAAGGTCCCTTCCAACTCTGTTATTCTTTATAAATCCCTCCACTCAGTCTTACCAAGAGAATGGTGATAACCAATATTTGGAAATGTACAGCAGGCGGTCTTCTGATAGTAAAATCTCATCTTATTGGCTAGTATCAAGGGGAAGATGACTTTGAAAATGCTTCATCTCCCACCATAACATGCAAGACGAGGCGAAGACTGGCGGGGAGGGGAGGGGCAAGGAGAAGCCATGCCAGGTGCCCCTTCGTGTGAGTGACATCGAGTTGGCCATGCCCACCCAATCACATGATCTTACCTACCTAGTCACGGCCACCTGGTCACATGACCGCCAAGACACTCCCATCCGATCACATGACTGCCAAGCCACTCCCACCCGGTCACATGACTGCCAGGTCACTCCCACCCGGTCACATGACCATTGAGCCACTTCCATAAAACAGGCCACACCTACAGAATAGGTTCTAAAAAAATTTGAAACACACCACTGGTTGCAGATATCTTGCAGGAAGTGCTAGTGTGGTTGACTACGCTTGACTTGTGAGTGAGAATTGTAGATGAACTTGTGTTTTGACATTTTAAGCTTCCTGTTCTTCTACAAGACTAGAAAATTTCTTTTACTTTACAATAGCAAGGTGAAGGTCCTGGAGGTCCTCTAGGCCAACCCTGTATCATCTCACTCTTATGTCCAAATCTCACTCTATGTCCTGCCACAGCATGACCTTTTTGCTTGGGGTAAGAGTCTGCTGCAATTATATTGGCTCAGCCTTCCATCCTTCCGAGGTGGGTAAAACGAGGACCCAGATTGTTGGGGGCAATAAGCTGACTCTGTAAACCACTTAGAGAGGGCTGCAGAGCACTGTAAAGCGGTATATAAGTCCAAGTGCTATTGCTAGGTAGTCTTGGCATTCACTCTTGGTGTTCTCAGTCACTCCCAGAAACATGCTACCCCAATGAGTCTGCACAGCAAGAATTTTTTGGGGGTGTTAACTTTGGTACTCCCTATAGATTGAGAAAACTATGTCCTGTTGAAGGTGTAGATAAATGTTGAGTGATGCCAATCCAGCAAAAATGAAATAGTGCCATGAACTAACTGATGAAAAGCTATAACACCAAAAGAATAGACATAGTTATTTTCTGCTGGTTTATCTATTCATTTCTTATGCTTAATCCACACTCTCCAATTAGACCGGCCATCTCCACATTCTTTTGGCATTTGGAAGTGCTCTCATTGGATACAATGCTACATTAATGAGCTTTTTCGTTTTCATTAGGTTCTTTGGACTTAGAGCTGGACGATTTGCAACAAGAACATATGGCAGAAATGGCTCAGCTACATGCTGAGATTGGTAGGCTGAGACACAATATTGAAAGGAGGAAAGTTCAGTGGCCTAGAAGACGATCGCCACCTCTTCTTCCACCTCCTATAGCACCACCTCTGCCACCTCCTCCTCCTCACCTTGGACTTCCTGATCCCACCATTCTGGCTAGAAATATGGTAAGTGCCCTTTGGCTTGGGTAAATTTGAGAGAGGTTTTACAGGTATATAGAACACTTTGATCTGCAGGATCTGTATGCTTTTGTTTATAGTACATATTTTCTAACAAAAAAGGACAAGAAAACATTGCTCTCCTGAAAGCACAGAGAAAGTAGGTAGAGTTTTCTCAAGGATGGGACTTGTTTTTCTCTAAACCCAGCTGATGTCCATTGGATGGATCGTGAATCTAGCTTTTGGATGAAATTCAAATGTTGACCTCTAGCTTTTATGACAATAATTTCATATTCTTCCATATTTGTGATCACAACTCTGTGTGTAGTAAGGAAAGCGTGTTCTGCAAAAATGAGCAAGACACACAATCTATACAAAGGGTGACTGTAGTGCAGTTTTGCCCATATTTTCCTTCCTTCCTTCTCTTATTCCAATACTTTGCCTCAAGGAATATACAAGTAAATTTTGCAGTTTCTCTTTCCAACAAATTTGCTCTAGTATTGCTGACCGTTGGTCACTGAGTTGAAAAATCAGTGACCATCACTATTCACAATTACAAGTCTATATTTACAGATATTTTTGATTCAAGGGATGGCATGCCATAAAATGTGTTCAATGTTATATTGAAAAATACACTTACTAGCTACTGAAAGAGGAAAAAGAATATAGCAAGACATTTTTTGCATTTATATGATCATCTTAAAAAGTATTATGGTGCCAAATTTCAATGTGTCAGAACTTGCATTTAAGAACTCTTCCATGTGGCATGGTTCCCCCTTTCCAATCCTTGCCAAGCATCTTAAATGAAACCATCTAATCGTCTGAAATCCTGTTAACTTCTGAGCATTGAGAATCGGCATGAACCTCTAAGAGCCAGTCACTTTTCTTTCCTGCCAAGTTACAGCAAAGTGCAAAAATAATAATTCAGTCAATAGGAATCACAAATATTCTCTCAACTTCAGTCTCCTTGTGGGGAAAAGTATCCTATTGATCCTTAGTCTTTCCAGCAAAACAGTTGAGCTGCTCAGATATGAAGATATCAATATTTCTGCATATAAATTCCATTTAGAAGTGTAATTATCATTTCACACCATATTTTTTACTGCCAGGCATTCTTCCAACCTATTATCAAGGTTGTAGGTAGCACTGTAGGTCGTGTGTGTGTGTGCATGCATGTGGGGGGCAATAAATGTGGGCAATTAAAGGACTTGCTATTAATGCTTTTTCTTTACAAGGGCACTTTAAACAGTTCACCTGTGTGGAGTGAGCATCTCAGGGGTCTGATGGTGAACACAAGTGCATGGAGGGATATGTTTTACCACAATTTGTCTCAATCTTTCCAAACAGCAACATGATGGAAGATATGATGGTTTAGGTTAGGTTATGCTGTTAAAGAATTAGTTGGATTCTGCTGATAACATTCATCTCCTCTTTGTTATAGGACCCCATGAGATCATCTGCTACAGGAATAAACCAGTACTTTCTGGATCCCTCTGACACACTAGGACCAGCTCCATATGATCCAGTGTATGTAGAACTGTGACCTATAATATCCAATCCTGAGAGGCATTCATGCACATGGACAGAGAGACAGTCCTTTCTAAATAAGTTGCAGTTAGAATTCACTGCTGCATAAAATAATTGTTTGAAAAAAAAATCAAGTGGCCACTACTTTCATATAAAGTAAATATATTTATCCTTCGATTCGTTCTCCATCCAAACATAATAGTGATTTTGATCAAGATGTTTGGGTATGCTGATTCTCATCCAGCTCTACAGAAAAAGTAGCAACATGGAATGCTATGAATTTAACTAACTCTATTCTCTCTCTGCAGATCTGGTTTTGTATTATTCTACGATTTTCTTTTGGGGTTGGATCCTATGTTCTACCATGTTCGCCTGGTCTCTGGTTTATATCGTAATGGGCAGCCACTAGGGAAGTCCACACCTCTTCCTATTGTCTCCTCTGATATGGGCCACTCTTCACAGTCTCTGATGGACAGGCAAAGAGCATGCTGTGCCATCTTAGCAGCTAGACAGCCAGTCCCAAGGTGAGCTTCCAGGCTATTTCCATCATGTCACACCTTTCCTAACCAGCAAGTCTTTGTGTGGGAAGCCATTCGGTTGACAGTTCTACTATGGTGTTGTAACTGTATACGTTGTTTCTAAATTCTAGAAAAATATGTAGTTAATACCCTGTCTCCTTGAAAATAAGACTCCCCGGATAACAAGCCCAGTCAGGCTTTTGAGCGCATGCACTAAAATAAGACCTCCCCTGAAAATAAGCCCTTCCCAAAAATATTGCAACACAGCAGCAGCCATGAGGTGACCATACTCACTGCCTCCTGCACCTCAAAAATAATAAGACCTTCCCGAAAATAAGGCCAAGTGTTTATTTCAGAGGTCAAAAGAAAATAAGACCCTTATTTTAGGGGAAACATGGTAGCAATACAATACAATGCAATACAATACAATACAATAGTAGAGTTGGAAGGGACCTTGGAGGTCTTCTAGTCCAACCCCCTGCCTAGGCAGGAAACCCTATACCGTTTCAGACAGATGGCTATCCAACATCTTCTTAAAGACTTCCAGTGTTGGGGCATTCACAACTTCTGGAGGCAAGCTGTTCCATTGATTAATTGTTCTAACAGTCAGGAAATTTCTCCTCAGTTCTAAGTTGCTTCTCTCATACATAGCAATATGTCTATAGAGATTCTCAGTCATCCAAGTCATGGTTGTCCCAAAGGTGCTTTTTTTTTCAGGAGACAACTGGACTTTCTTGTTTTTCTTTGAAGACATTTTCACTTCTCATCCAAACTCTGACTGGATGGTAGGGAATGGAAGGATTTATATTCCTTGCAGATGACACGCTGTCTGCAAATAATATAAATCCTTCCATTCCCCGAGCTGAAGAAGCTTCTTGGATGAGAAACGAAACGTCTTCAAAGAAAAACAAGAAAGTCCAGTTGCCTCTTGAAAAAAAGAACCTTTGAGTCTTAGTAGCAGTACAAAGTAAGGTTAAAGGCTGTCAGAGTAAACTATTGAATAATATAGTATTGCTATTTAATACTTCTAAACCTCCAACTGAGTGCCAACTACTGTCATTTCTGTTCCATGGCTATATTCATGAGGTACCATGGATTGTTTAGTATACCTTGTGGTAATGTCCGGGCTTTCAGGCTAAACACTGCTAGGCAACTGAGCTGCTTGCCCAGTAGGAGGGAAAGAAGGGATGCTTTGAGATGGCCCTTTGCAAGGTATTATTTTAACATGTCAGATTTATTCTAAGACCTTTTGAAAACCTTGGTGCGTTTGCACTGGGAACAATATATAGTTTAAATGTGCACAAAATTGCTTTTCTTCATCCAGTTTCAGGTTTGTTAGATTCTGCTTCTTCCTATTTAGGAAGCAACTTTACACTAACTGTGTATTTTCTTAACAGTCATGGTCTCTATGCTATAGCACACTATACATCAGATCCTTCATCAAAAGTAGCCATATTGCTGTGGATTTCCTGTGTTTTTCAGAATCCTACCTTCAACCTCCATCAACCTTGTAGCTGAGCTTCAGGCCTCTGGAGGATTTGATGTTTATGGGCAGGAAATCCACAATTTGTCCCCCAGAGGATGGGCTAAAATCAACATTTTTGACCACCTGCACCAAGTAATGAGTGGGCATTGGAAAGTTCCTATTCGCGTGCTTCCTGTAAAGCCAGGTCTTACTGAAGAACAGTTGAATGGTGTGCCTCAGGTAAGAAGGAATAGAGCAGAGCAGAGCAACAACTTTCCTACTCAAACAATTATTGTTTATAAAAAGGTATTCCAGTAGTTGTTCATATCCAGCCTCTTAATATTTATTGTGCTTGTGATTTTATACAGATTCTCTGCCAGATCTCATCAATTCTACCACTGATTCTGAAATTGATTATTCATTCTAAGAATATCTAATCTTTGACAATATATCAACTTATATATGCTCAACTCATCGTGTTTGCATTCATCTGTCTGTTCTAATCATATAACATTTCCTTTAACTTCTCAGGTTGGCAAAGCTGAGCTTTATTTGCGGCTGGTGAATGCAAGAGATGCTGATATGCAATCAATGGCTGATATCCAGCCTGGCAGAGCTTCCTTATATAAATATCCTCCTACAGTGAGTTGGACCCTATAATTGTCAATGTTGTCATGTCACAAAAAATATAAGCCAAATGGGAACAGTTGGAACAGTTAATTTCTTTTGCATAAAATTTATTATCTTCCTTCTAAATATTTATGCATGCTCAAGTATGCTCCTGATGCTGTAACTGTAACCCATTTTTGTTTTGGCATTTTAAGCATGTGTGGATGTGAATTTAAATCCTAGGGATCCAGCTCGAAAGCAGAACTTATCTGAGAAAAAAAATCACACGCATATCCAAATTCATAGGACAGATAGGAGGATGCTTTCCAGACATGGTGTCAATCCAAAGTGCCAAGAGAGTCAGATTGATCCAATATTTTTAGCTTAGTTAGCAACTATCCCAGTCATACGTTCTTTCTACTGGATCTAGCATCACACAATCCCAAGAACTGGGTCAAGAACTACCATTTTGGAGAATGCAGAAGACCCAATCAAATCCTCTAATCCCCCTAACTGGTACTGCAAATTTCTGTGCTAGGAAAAGACTGAAAGATTCTTTAGACAGTGAGCCCTTCCCTGTTTGCCAAAAAGGCAACAACAAGCATGACTGAACATTTGCTTGGAAAACATAAAAAGCATGTGCTGAGACAGCAAACTTGGTAGTTGTTAGTATGGAATGAGAAAACTCAAAGTATCATTCTGTTGGACCATGGCTGTATTCAGCAATGAGGATATCTAGGAAGCACCTACTATAAAAATAACCTTTTTACTGTATTATTTTTTATCACTTTTCGAGGGAAGAAACGCTAACAAACTTAAGGTAGTAAACTTGGGGGGAAAAACCAGCAACTCCACATATATATTTGAAACAATAAAGTTGTAAGCTCTTGAGCAGAGTTGCAATCTTCAGAGTTACGGAGCATTGGTCTGTTGCGGCAAAGGTAACAGAGTACTTTGAGAGAAGGAGACCAGCTCCAGAATATTTGCAGTGCGCTCTCCAATCGACCTGCTGTTTACAATAATAACCTTCTTGTGCTCTCTTCTCTCCTACACAGGTGTCCAGTTCCACAGCGCCTCCCATTGATTTCCCTCCAACCCAGCATTCTTTCCATCCTGTCCCCACCAGCCTGTCCTTTTCTGCTTCTCCTTACACTGGTTTAGTTGACCCTCCTCCTAATCAGGAACAGTCTGTCCAGCTTAAATCTAATAAACGGTAAAAAAAGGAGGATTAACCCTTTTCTTCCTCCAAAATTGTCTTTCCTTTCAACTTTAAAACAAATCAGCATAGAAACATAGCTCCCTGACCTGTTTATGGTTTATTTAAAAAGCTGGTTATATATACATTTTAAAAATTCTTTCTAGTAAGACATATATTTCACTTTGTATTCAGCAGTTTGGCGACTAGTCAGTACACCTCAAAAGTAAATAAGCATTATTGACATTTCAAATCTTAATGGCACGCCCATTTCTTTGAGCTAAAAATCAGGCAGTCTGGTGAAGCAGTATTTTTTTTCAGATTAACAAAAGGGCATCAGCCTTTATGCGCTCCAGCACACCATCAGAGGCGTGTATAACTTGATGGAGGATTTAAGTAGAGATGTGATGGAGAAGACAAGGTGATGATGCAAATTGGGTGCTATACATATTACAAGCACCTTTCAATTCAGTACTGTGCTAACATACCCCATTGTTAAGCTCCTTCACCTCACTTTTTATATCTAGCTATCAAGCACTAAGTCCCATCAAATTATGTGAAGCTCACTTTCAGATAAATAGGCTGTAATTAGCCCTGCTATTTGAAGAGATAATTGCTGTGTAAAATATTTTAAACTGTTAAGCAAAATTTATTATTTTTTTAAAAAGGTCTCTGTAATGTACTAGTGGAAATTTATTTATTTCTTTGACTTGTTTGCTGCCCGTCTCGTCTAAAGGAAACTCTGGGCATCTTACAAACAAATGTAAATAAATAGTCTCCTTATCAAACAGTTGTTATTGGAAAACTTGTCATTTAATATCCATAGCTATGGTTATGATCAGTGACCAGTGTTATAAATTGTCTGACTGAAAAAAAACACCACAGTGACATACAAACAAAAAAATATCTAGCTGAATTCCTGAGGATTTAAATAGAAGTTTCTAATGTTAGCTCATTCTAGATTACTCTGAGTTTAGCTTGTTTCTTCTTTGTGATTTACTCTTTGTTATTGCTTTGGGGTTTGTTTTGCTGTGCCCAATAGTTTTTCAAATAAATCCAATGATTAATTGATCAATTACTTGTTTTTTCTTCTCATGTCCTTTCCCATTTCTCACATTGTAGCTCTCTATACAGCCACATCATCAATTACCTTTCACTGTCCTCTCTGCTCTTTAACATCCAAATGGGTATGTAAACTGGGTTTCTTAAAGAATCTTCTGGACTTTAATGTTGCACTCTGTTGACATTCAGCACACACAAAGCCCTCCTTCCTTGTCCCCCTTCTTCCATTACACTATTTTCCTGGCTGTGGCATTGGCAGCACCTAGAAACAGATCAGAGGCTTCTCCAGCCTATTCCAGGTAAAAATTCAGTGTGATTTGGTTTTCAGATTGATTATCTTCTCTCTCTGTATGCAGGAAGATTTTTTTCCTTAGGTGTTTTTTTTTGGTGGGAAACTATTTTCCCCTGGGGCATGATAAAAGATGGTGCATGCTATTTCATGAGATGTGGAAGAAGAATATCTGAGCTAATCAGCATCTAATAATTCCAACAGAGCTGAAAAAATACCCCTAAGTCCAAATGCCCAGCAGGGAAACTGCAGGCAGCCAAAAGCAGCACGACTGGGAATCATTCTTGATAAAGTGAAAGGTGCCCCACCAGGCAATGGGGCCATCCGACTAACAGGTTACCATCATAAAACTGGTCAGGTAGGTAGTCAGTGTGTGACTTTATCATTGGAACTGATTAGCCCTTAGTTTATTGAACTGTGGCTTACTGAATTAGCCTAAAGGCCCAAGTTCACTCAACACACTGCCAACCACATTTTAAATGTGTTCTAAAAAACTGAATTTTAAGGTGGCATAATATTCAGTTTCAAGATGCAAGAGCTTGCCAGTTAAATATAAGTTCATACATCTGTATTTTATGTCTAGGTGTAAAGGAATAGTTAATTTAGGTAGCCATTGTGATTGTGAATATCGTTTTTACGGTAGTTCTTTTACAGTCAAATTTATTCTTTTATGTATAGTTTAGGCATGTTTGAATTCTTGTTGCGCTTAGGCATACCTAGGAGAGTTGGCTCAAATATTCCTACACCCTAATTTTTCTATGGGAAAAAGGCATATTTCATACATTCAAAGGACACGCTCCTTGCTATCTTTATGGACTGAAAAAGATGTCTAAAATCCTGAGATCTATTGCCAGACAATAGACATATTGTATTGAATAGAGGAAACAATTGGACACAAGATAGTTTCTTACATTGGCACCTATTAGAATATATTGTCAACGCAGCTTGTGCAGTGCCTGAAACCTAGCCAGAAACAACAAGGGCTACGAATTATTGTAATCTATATGTAAGTGATTTCAGAACAGCTGGATTGATTATCCAAAGTCCATTACGTATATTTGGCTATAGCATCCCTCGTGTTTTGTAGTCTATAATTCATGTTATTAAGCTTTAATGCAATAGAATCATCCAAGGATTTGACTCAAATGTAAGAAATGTACGAAATGATTTAAGCAAGGAGATGGACTGTATTTTTCTTAACCCTTTCAGGTGATTTGCACCAGCAATTCAGGATTTAATTATTGCACTAATTTCATCAGATCAGACATCAAACACAGTTATTTCATATTTGGAGAGGAACAGGTATGCAGAAGGTTCAGGTTGTAAGAATTATATTTCTACAGGAAAGCTTTACACTACTCCAGAATCAGTTTTGTACTTTTATTACTTTATAAGTAACTCAAAGTAGTGAACATAAATAATGTTCCTTTCTTTTCCGATTTTCCCCACCACACCCCTGTGAGGTGAATTGGGATAAGAGTGAGTGACAGGCCCAAAGTTATTCAACCATTACAGCAAACTTACACAACCTCCTCTGTTTAACAACTACCCCAATTAATTCTCAAGTCTTGCTAAAGGCATTTCTTCTTAGTCTGCAATGTTGAAGCTTTGCAGAGATTGTTGGTGGGCATTTTCCCATTGGTGAGAATTTCCAATTCTGCCTCTCTGTTTTTAGATCTCCATTCCCCATCATGTTAAGAGATTCCTCTACAGGCATGTCAATGGTTGTAGAGCTCTCTCATAGCAACTGCTTGGAGTTATTTGCAAGTCATCATTATGCACAATATGTGCATAATGGGGTTGTCACAAAGAAGAGGAAGTCAAACTATTTTCCAAGGCACCTGAGGGTAGAACAAAATGCATAGGTACAGTATGTGGTACCTTGCTCAATAGTAGTAACTGTGAGAGGGATCTTGGAGTCCTAGTGGACAACCATTTAAATATGAGTCAGCAGTGTGCAGCAGCTGCCAAAAAAGTCAACACAGTTCTAGGCTACATAAACAGAGGGATAGAATCAAGATCACGTGAAGTGTTAATACCACTTTATAATGCCTTGGTAAGGCCACACTGAATACTGCATTCAGTTTTGGTCACCACGATGTAGAAAAGATATGGAGATTCTAGAAAGAGTGCAGAGAAGAGCAACAAAGATGATTAGGGGGCTGGAGGCTAAAACATATGAAGAACGGTTGCAGGAACTGGGTATGTCTAGTTTAATAGAAAGGAGGACTAGGGGAGACATGATAGCAGTGTTCCAATATCTCAGGGATTGCCACAAAGAAGAGGGAGTCAAACTATTCTCCAAGGCACCTGAGGGCAGAACAAGAAGCAATGGGTGGAAACTAATCAAGGAGAGAAGCAACTTAGAACTGAGGAGAAACTTCCTGACAGTTAAAACAATTAATCAGTGGAACAGCTTGCCTCCAGAAGTTGTGAATGCCCCAACACTGGAAGTCTTTAAGAAGATGTTGGATAGCCATTTGTCTGGAACGGTATAGGGTTTCCTGCCTAGGCAGGGGGTTGGACTAGAAGACCTCCAAGGTCCCTTCCATCTCTTCTATTGTATTGTATGTGGAAAGGGAAGGAATATTAGCAGGAGTGGGCTTCAAAATTTTTAGCAAGGGTTTCTCTGCCTGGTTGCTGGTTGGGCATGGCCATGATGGGCATGGCCTAGTCGACCTCCTGCAACATGGTGGGGGAGTTGCACTCCCCGGGCTCCAAAGACTTTCCTCGAGGCTCCGGGAGGGCAAAAACAGCCACCACAGCTCCAGAGGCCCTTTGGAGGCTAGAAACGGTCCCATTTCCAGCCTTCCCGAACTTCTGGTATGCCCGCTTTCCACCCTCCCCGAGCCTCCGTGCGCACCCTGCACTTACCTGAATCCAAAACGGGCCATATGGGGACTCCTGGGAGGGGTGGGGTGGGCGGGGCCAGCCAGGAGTGGGATTTGGGGTTTCTCCAAACTGCACAGAATCTTAGCTACAGGTTCTCCCGAACCCCCAGCACCCCATATATTAGTAGAAGGATATTTTCTGTTGGAGAGAACACTGAGTGCTTCTAGGTCTGCAGCAGTGAAGGCAATGATAAACCAAATTGTTTTGAAGCACTCCAATTGTTTTAAACTCACTTAACAAATGTCTCACATAGCAACATGAATTTTGGGCTCAATTGTGGTCATAAGTCCAGGAGTACCTATATAGATTTTGTGGTAACAAATACCTATTTAAAGAAACGATAGAAGGAAAGGGTGGATAATGGCAGATACATTAGAGCCATACATTTTTCTACTGGACATTGTAGATTTCTTTTGATCTCCTCTCAGGTAGTATTTTGGGATGTTATGCCACAAGAAGATATGATCCTTGTTGCTCGCTTTTATCACTGCCCCAAAGGAAGGGAAGCATCCGCATTCACGGACAACAAACTCACCTCCCATTATCCATCATTAGGGAGTGAACAATGGTTAGCTGCCTGGGCTGTGTTCAGACTAACCAAGCGGTTTGAATCCTGTGAAGTGATGTTTGCAGGTATGTGGTTGGTTTTTTTAGATATCCTGAAGCTATGATTGTCTTCAGGAATCAAGATTTTCATGGTGCTCCTCTCTTATAGCAATACAATTGTTTGCACTCTGCCTTTATAGGTGCAAAGAAGGAAGAGGAATCCAGAATGACTACATGGAATATTGGCACTCATACATTATCTCTGTATCAATGTCCTGTGCCACCTATAACAGTTTTGCCCACTGTGGTAAGTCCCTCTAATGTAGCATGCCAAAGTTTAGTTTAGGAAATAGTAAAAACATTAAAGTTAAGATAGTTCCCTCCCCTCAAGTGTTAAAAAAATGTAATATTCACATTGTGCAATGCAACAACTTGGTTTGCTTTTAGCTTAATGTTAACTAAATTAAGAGCCATGGTGGCACAATGGTTAGAATGCAGTATTTCATTATTGCAGGCTAATTCTGCCAACTGCCAACAGTTTGATCCTGACCAGCTCAAGGTTGACCCATCCTTCCATCCTTCTGAGGTCCTTAAAATGAGGATCCAGATTGTTGGGGGCAATATGTTGACTGTAAACTGCTTAAAGAGGGCTGTAAAGCACTGTGAAGTAGTATATAAGTCTAAGGCTATTGCTAGTGCTAAACCAAGCTATTGTTTATCAGCATGATTTACAACTTTGTGTATTACAAAAGCCTAGTATGATTTAGTCAGTAAACAGTAGATTGAGCAAAGATGTACACAATATGGCAGTCAATTGTAAAAATCCAGAGATGGCCCCAAATCCTATTATTACTTCCACATTCTTAATTAGCCTATTTCAGTAGTGTTTTAAACATTAAACCATTTTAAAAGACATGTTTTACAAGCCATAGATGCAATGTCCCATGTGTTAGAATCAGTTGATTTAGTTTTCATTCTACTCTATGGGAATGCTGTGTGTCTTAGTCAAGCCTTATAATTTCTGTCTTTACTTTAGCCAGCAGAACACAAGATGTATGGTGATGCTACTTTGAGACTACACATCTTTAGTACCCAAAAACCTGAGCTGCCTTTCCCACCAGAGTTATCAGCCACACTTGATCCTACAGAAGCCTGACTTCATGCAGGGGCTAGAGGAAGAATATAGTACTTTGCTGTTGTAAATTAAAATGGCTGGGATTAATCTACTCCAAACAGAATTGGTAGAAGAACCCAAAAGTTAGTTTTGGTTATCTTTCAAATAACATGGAAAGTAGGTGTTTTTCTCCAGATGTGCCTCTGCAGTATAGGAACTACTCAACTGTGTTCACATGTATTCAATTTGTCTGACAATTAAAGGGGTTTTATTCATCATCTTTGAGGCTTTTGTTTCTTTGTTGTGTTTTGCAACCTTCTTGGATGAAGACATTTTCTGATCTAGAAGTTACAGATAAGTTTATTGATCTAGGATTAATAATCTACCGTATGAAAAACTATCTATCTATTGAGCAGAGCCAAAAAGAAGATACCTTGGAAAGTTATCAATCCAGATTTATAATCATATATGATTTATAAATGATACTGTTCACTCTGCTTAGGAACTAGAACTGCAGCTAGTAACATCACAATAAAGATTGATTTATATCATTCTGTGTGATCAAGGTAAATAGTATTTTAATACTGTTTCCCCCTGATTTTTTCCCTATTGCATTCTTTTTCCTTGAGTTAAATAAATTCCTATTTTTGCGAACGTAACTACCACGTCTTAGAGTGGAATATTAATATTCCCTTCCAAGTCATTTAAATGTATTTCTTACCATCATATTCTGTCTTTTTAATACTTAAGATCTTATAACTATTTTCCATCCATTGTTTTCTTTTAGGCTAATGAAGTCCATTCAATGGGCTTCAGGACTAAGTGGATTTGAACTGAAATCTGAGATTAATTTTAAAAAATAGCTTATTTGTTTTTAATGAGGGTGTGACATGGTGTAAACATATTTGCACAGGCAGCCCAAAATCTATGTTGCAATGGATTAGTGGCCTATTTATGAGTTTGTAATAAACTATATGAAAACAAGATAAAGCAAGATGCTAAAAAAACCTAACACATCTTAGTTTGGTCTTGTTTAAGGCACCAGACAAGAAACCAGGAGCTTGTGAGTTCTAGTCCCACTTTAGGCATGAAAGCTAGCTGGGTGACTTTGGGACAGTCGCTCTTTCTCAGCCCAGTGTTGTTGTGGAAAAAAATAGGAGGAATGTGTTGGATATGTTCCCTGCCTTGAATTTATAAAAATAAAGGTGGTATAAAAATACATCTGATCACTTCTTCCAGCAGCAAAATTCCTCCACAGGTAGTCCTTGAGTTATGAAAATTAGGATCTGAAATTTGAATGTTGAATGAAGTTGTCATTGAGATGCCCCTGTGACCGCTCCATTAGATGGCAATCCTGGGTCTCCCATTGCAGTTATTACGCAATTGCATGTGTGTGTGTGTGTGTGTGTGTGTGTGTGTGTGTGTGTGTCTAAAGGGATGGGAAACCCCTGGTGTCACTGGCATGCAGAAATCTGCCACGAGCAGGGAATTCCTGGCCTTCTCATCCCATTATGCTGAAGGATTCGTTCCCTGTCCCATGATTCCTGGATCTTTTTACTTTTGCCTTTTTCTCCAGCTGCTGACAGATATGCCCAGCTGATTTGAGTCACAATTGAAAGCTAGCAACAGGATCTTTCTTAAGGCTAGAGCAAGCTTCACAGATGGGTGGGGAGAGGCCCAGGTCTCCTGATGTGGTGCCATGGGAAGAAGTAGCCACTGACCATGCCAAAGCAGTTTTATGCATGTTGGTGGGCTGGGTGGACAGCTGAGATTGGGGGCGGGGGGGGGGTATTGCAGTATCTCATGAGTGTAAAGATGTGCTACCATGCATCCAAATTCTGATCATGTGGCCTCAGGCATTTCAATGGCAGCAACTTTGGGCAAAAATCATAACTCCATTGTAATTTTGAATGGCTGTTGAATAACCATTGAGGACTACTAATGTGGCACCATAAATTAGATGGATAGATTTGGCTCCCTTAAAAGGAACTTACATTAAATTCAGCACTCTTTTCTTACCATAGAAACCAGTCTCTTCAAGTAGTATCTTCAACTAAGCTCTCATCTGAAGAGTAGATTTAACTAAAGACTTAGCGTATTTTTCAGAGTATAAGACGCACTAAGATTTTGAAGAGGCAAATTATAAGTTTTTGCACTCTGCAGACCTCCCCAAAACGGGCCCATTTTTTTTCAAAAAAAAGACATGAATAGCCTTTAGGCGGCTTGTAGAGTGTTCTTGGGAGGGGGAGCAAAAAAGGGCCCATTGTTTGTCACAAAAAGGGCATGCATAGTCTTTAGGAGGCTTATAGAGTGCTCCTGGGGGCAAAATTGAGCAAAAAACTGCCAGCTTTTCACTCATTTCTGCCCTCCCCAGCTCCCAGGAGCACTCTGGAAGCCTCCTAAAGGCTATGCATGGCCATTTTGGTGAAGGGGGCAGGGTTTCGGGAGGCAAAAATGCATCGTATACTCCGAAAAATATGGTAATTTCCTGAAGGTAGTTCTGGGGGGAAAAGCCCAACAGCCACAGGGATTTTTTTTTTTTTTGTCAGTGCAGATTATCAGATGCTCTGATAACAGTGCTGTGATGTATGCTTTGCCTTGCATAGCTACTCTAGTGAAATATTTAAAAAATACATACCTAAAAAAAATATTTTCAAAAAAATATCTTCCTGGCACTTTCCCTTCATGGACTACTAGTTTTTAGTGAGGAAGGAATTTGTCCATCTTATTATGGCTATAAGTTGTACCAACTGAAACCTATATTTCTAAGAGGGTCACTTACAATGGGCACAGGTCACAGATGAAAAATCAGATTAAATACAATCTATTGGAAAGGAAGCAATAATCCATTCCAGTATTTTCAAGAAAACCAATGGACATTCATAAGCAGTGCACCATCAGCATATTGGAAGATAATGTTAGAAATTATCCAACAAACTACTAAAGGAGCAGAGGGATAATACAAATACTATTGGTACTTATGATGTCATTAAACTAAAGCCAAAAGGACCTCCAGCCACTGATATGACTGAAGGCAAAAAGGAATCCAGCACTGCAAGGATATGTATACCGTTGCAGATCACTGATGCAATGTCAAGATCATGAACCAAGAAAAACACGATGTTGTCAGAGCAGAAATGTCAAGAATGAACTTTGACATTCTGGGACTTAGTGAACTGGACTAGAACACTTCACAATAAAAGAACATTACCTCAATTGTGGTCTAGGGTAAGCCAATCAATTATCGTAAAGGAAACAAAGCTGAATGCATTTATGATAATTTGCCACATCTTATCTATTCAAAACACACACAAACACACACCACAGTACTCTATGTGACTAAAATGAACAGAAAAATCTGGCCTTGGTCTATGAAATGAACCTGGACGCAGAACAGTTTAGCCAAGTAAAAGCAACATTTATAACAAAATACCTTCTTCCTATAACCTAAAAGATGACTGACTCTACACAGAGACATCATTGAAATCAAATAAACTACATATTCTACAAGTAAAGATAGAAAAACTCACATCCATCAGCAAAAGCAAGATCAGGTGCTGATTGTAGCTCTTTTTCAAACAACCTCTTATATTAACTAAATAAAATAATCAGACAAACAAGACACAATTGTCCCTGAAAAACTCAAGATATGCTTCATCAGAATAAAGCAAACAAAAATATCCTAAAAATTAGAAGCAAAGGAAGCTTCTTCCTATACACAACACTATGAGCAGTGGTGGCGCAGTGGTTAGAATGCAGTACTGCAGGCTGCTTCTGATTGCCGGCTGCCTGCAGTTTTGCAGTTTGAGTCTCACCAGCTCAAGGACCCAGGTTGTGGGGGGCAATATGCTGACTCTGTAAACTGCTTAGAGGGCTGTAAAGCGGTAGATAAGTCTAAGTGCTATTGCTATTAGAGTAGTACTTCCCAACTTTAAGATTATGAACAACTCCCAGAATCCTCCAGCCTGCCAAAGGATTTCAAAAATATCAATTTATATTCCAAAACTAAAAAATATGCTAAAGAATACTCAAATTACCTAACAATCTCACATGTAAAGTAAGGCTCAAGTTTGTATTTTGGCTTCAGGAGCATTTAGAACTTCTAGATATCTACAGCTCTTAAAAATGTGGATGAACTGGGCCAAGTAGTTTTTTATTGAAAAACGTGTATGATGAGGAAGGTTAGAATAGCTATATTGTTCAGAGTAGTCCAAGGGTTTACATCAGTGACGTGCAGTCAGGTGAGGCAGGGGAGGCACATCCTCACCACTGTCATCATGAAAAGAAAAAAAATGTAAAAGGAAAAAGGCGAGAGCTGAGGTCAGGCTGAGCTAGTTGCTGCCTCACTGTGGATGACTCTGCTTAACTGTTTAAAAAAGCCTCTAAAAAGCGCCCTCTACTATGAGGCAGGAGAACTGCATGCCTCATCTAGTCTAGGCGTTTTATGATCACTCAAGCAGAGTTAAGCAAGGGTTAAAAGCCTAAAAATTCCTGATGTAGGTGAGGCATGCTGTTCTCCTGCGTCATAGTAGAGGGCGCTCATTTGGGCGGGGCTTCTTCAGAGGACCCGAGGCAAGAGCAGAGTTGAAATCCTCTCTGAAACAGCTGGAAAAGGTACGTGTAGGTCGGAGGGAGGGGGAGAAATTCAAACTTCATTCTCCTGGTGCAGGTCTTTGGGCAAAGGCTGGAGGAAGGACTCTGGCTTGCTTGTGCTGTCCCTGGGGTGCAGTTTGATTGCAGGCAGAGCCACATTGCCTTTTCAAACCTGTAATCAGTGAAGCTGGGCTGGATCCTTCCGGGGCTGGGGGAAAGTGTGTGTGTTCCAGTTGGCTCTTTGACTTGGTTCCTGCCTCCTAGGACTCAGCATCTGTGGTCTCCTCGCTGGTGCTCTTCCCTCCAATCCAACTTTGTGTGTGTGTGTGTGTGTGTGTGTGTGTGTGTATGTTTGTTTGAGAGAGAGAGTGTGAGAGAGGGAAGGGGGTAGGAGAGATAGTCCAATCCAACTTGTGTGTGTGTGTGTGTGTGTGTGTGTGTGTGTGTTTGAGAGGGGGAGGGAGAGAGGGAGGAAGGCAGGGAAGGGAGAAGAAAAAGAAAAAGAAAGAAGTAAACTTCTTTCGCAAAGGAGAAAAACAAATGCTGTTGCTTTAAGTCAGAACTGAGCATGCCTGGCTGTGGAATTCTGGGAGTTGAAGTCCAGAAGACTAAAAAAAAATTGAAACCCACCACTTTGTCAGTGCCTCACCAGCCATAAACCTCACCGCACATCACTGGTTTACATAAATTGACCATTGTCTTACCTGAAGGGTCGTTTTCAGGGTGCTGCGAAGGAGAGTCCAAGCAAGGGTTAAATACAGCCAATCTGTCCAGAACTGAATTGAAACTTTAAGCCACGCCTCTGGTGCTGATTATCTTCAGATTTTTTCAATGAAGACGTGGAACTGTTGCGCGCTGAGAAGATCAACAATGTAAACAAGTCAATATGAAAACAAACAACTGGAACTGTAAACTTCTAACTGACACCAGAGGACTAGACCCCAGGGTGGGATGGACTCTCCTTCGCAGCACCCTGAAAACGACCCTTCAGGTAAGACAATGGTCATTTTCCAGGGCGCTGCTCTGGAGAGTCCAAGCAAGGGACATGCCCAAGCTAATTGTCACTAGGGTGGGAATCCACAGCATTCAGGTCTCTCAGCTGATGTGGATGCCTTGAAGAACTCACCTCCCGAATGCCCCTTCCGCTGCTGCAAAACTGTCCAACTTATAGTTTCGGACAAATGGGGACAAAGAAGTCCAGGTAGCCGCCTTGCAAATTTCTTCAATTGGCGCCTGAGTCGCCCAGGCTGCTGTGGTGGCGGCGCTCCTAGTCGAGTGTGCTGTAATATGGTGAGGCACAGGTCTGGACTGTAAAACATGGGCAAGGGCGATGCAGGCCCTCAGCCACCCTCCGATCGTAGAGGAGGACACCTTTCTGCCCTGGGAAGCCGGCTGGAACGAAATGAAGAGCGACTCGGACCGTCAAAACCCCGCCGTGCGTTTGATGTACCTGCGAAGAGCCCTGCGCACATCTAACAAGTGCCAGCGTTTCTCCCTCAGGTGTCTTGGGTGTGGACAGAAATCCAGGAGAACTACCTCCTGGGCTCGGTGGAACCAGGAATTGATTTTGGGAATGAACGACGGGTCCAGTCTGAGGACTATCCTGTGTTAGGGTTCTAAATACCATGCAGAAATAAATCATTGTCCAAGGCAAAACATCCTTAATGGTGCAATTTATTCCACAGGCATGTTAGTACAGCTATGGAAATTTCAACTCTGAATTACATCCTGTAAGTTCACCCAGTTTAAAGTTCATGATCTCTCCCCACACCCACAAATCCATCACATGTTCCAATCATCATCTTCCACGCTGGCATGTACACCCATCTTCTTCCGGCCAGGTGTCGATGTGCGGAGACAAAAGATGACCTTGGCTTCTACAAAAGAATGTCAACAATCCATTCTACAATCCAACTCCTTTCTATTCCCCCCTCCCAACTACTACACTATTGAAACAGCATAGAAAATTATTAAAAAGTGTGGCAGGCCAAAGATCCTAAAAAGAATATAATTACAGGCCTGACACCCTGTCCTGGCGAATCAAGCATAAGTCCTCTCTGACAGACAGGGCAGCCAGTTCCGAAATACGCCGAGCTGATGTGATGGTGATCAAGAAGGCAGTCTTAAATGTCAGGTGTTTGAGACTTGCAGTCCTGAGAGGTTCAAATGGGGGATTGACAAGGGCACGTAGAACTACGTTGAGGTCCCAGGATGGATATCTGTGAACCACTGGGGGTCTCAGGTTGGTCACACCGCCGCCTCCGACAGGATCTTCCGGATGACTCCGGGAAGTAGAGGTAACGGTGGGAAGGCGTACAGCAGTCTCTGCGGCCAAGGGCACTGCAAGGCGTTGACCCCTTCGGCACCCGTGTCTTGGAACCTCGTGAAAAACCTTGGGAGGTGCGTGTTGGATGCGGTAGTGAACAGGTCTACCTGTGGGCGGGCGAACCTCTGGGACAACTGTTGGAACAGGTGCGATGCAGGCGCCACTCCGAGTGGTCGACCGTGGCCCTGCTCAGCCAGTCTGCCTGGGTGTTGGTAGTGCCCAAGATGTGTTCCGCCTGAAGAGACAGGTGTTTCTCCGCCCATCGTCCGACTTCGGCCTCCGACATCAAGGATCTGGAGCGAGTGCCCCCCTGGTGGTTGATGTGTGCTTTTGTCGCAACATTGTCTGTCAGTATCCGCATGTGGTGCCCTTGAATGATGGTCTTGAACTGGCAGAGGGCCAACCTGACTGCCCTCAGCTCCAGCCAGTTGATGCTGTGAGCTGCTTCGGAGGGAGACCACCTGCCCTGTGCCAGTTGATTCTGGCAATGAGCTCCCCAGCTGTAAAGGCTGCCGTCCGTCGTGATGGTGAGGCGGATGGGCTCTTTGAAGGGGGACCCCTTTGCCAGGGCAGGGGACAACCACCACCTGAGGGAACGCCGTACCTCTAAGGAAACCGGGATTAACCTCGTCGAGCTGCTTTCGTTGGCCCTTTGGTGAGGGAGGAGCCACTGGAGCGGATGGGAGTGGAGTCTTGCCCAAGGCACGATGGACAGGCACAATATCATTTTGCCTAGGAGCTGAGACAGCTGAACCACCTTGGCCAAGGGTGACCGCTGCACTTGTGTGACCCTCTCCCTGAGGCTCGACATCCTTTCTGGGAGTAGGAAGACCCGGCAGGCGACGGTGTCAATGATGGCCCCTAGATGTTGCAGTCTGGTAGTTGGTAGGTGACTTTTCTCCAGGTTTATGGAGAACCCGTGGTCTTGAAGCACCTGGATGGTGTACTCCAGGTCTCTGGTTGCTTGTTGGTGGGATGACAACTGTATGAGGACATCGTCCAGGTAGCAGTGCAGTCTTATTGGGTGGGACCTGAGGAAGGCCGCCACGGCTGCGAGGATCTTGGTGAATGTCCTGGGGGCCAATGATAGGCCGAACGGCATGGCTCAGTACTGGTAGTGGCGGCCTGCGTAGGTGAACCTCAGGTACCGGCGGTGGGCTTTGCAGATGGGCACATGGAGGTAGGCCTCCTTGAGGTCTATGGATGTCAATATATCCCCCGGCCTGATGCATCCCAGGATGGACTGGAGGGACTGCATTTTGAACCTTCGATAAGTTACGTGATGGTTCAATCTTTTTAGGTCCAATATTCCCCTCCACCCCCCCGGAATTTTTGGGGACCAGGAACAGGATTGAATAAAACCCTGTTCCCTCCTGACCCACAGGAACAGCCTCTATGGCCTTGATATCTCTGAGATGTTTGATCTCTTGTTCCATGAGGGACCCTTTGACCGGGCAAGACGGAACGGGACACCTGATGAAATGGCGGGGGGGGGGAGGGACAGGGACAGATCATCAGGATCCAAGGTGAGGCCCATGCGGATTGTTTGTAGGACCCACTGGTCCGTCATGATCTGCTCCCATGTGGCGTGAAATAATTGGAGACGCCCTCCTATGGGAGCTAATCGGTGATGGTCATTTGTATCTCCTGAAAGGGCGTAAACCAGATCCCCCCCGAAAGGGGCGTTTAAAGTAGTGCTGTTGGCGCCCTCTGTCGCGAAAGGACTGACGGTCCTGAGACCGTTCAGCTTGCTGGGGATACACCCGATGGAAAGGGGCGGAGCTAGTGGAAGGCTCGGTGTTCCGAAAGGGCTGCCTCTGGTAGGAGTTGGAACCCTTTCATCGGACTTTATATTGACCGATGGCATCACCTTCTTCTTGTCCTTGTTTTCCACAAGGACAGGATCCAGGACCTCTCCGAAAAGCTTGTCCCCCTTAAAGGGGGGTGTGACAAGCTTCCACTTGGAACACATATCCACATTTCAGTGTCTCAGCCACAGGCGGCATCTAGAGGTAATGTTAGACGCTAGGGCACGCGAAGCAAATTTGGCCGCGCTCAAGGTGGCGTCAGCGGTGTACTCTGTGGCTCCCATGATCTTATTAATATCCTGCCTCAACTTGATGTCCTTGGCAGGAATTTTCCTCAGCAACTGCCTCAACCAAAGCAGGGCTGCCCTGGAAAGGAAGGAGGCTGAGGTGGACAACTTAATCGCCCATGCTGCTGCCTGGTGAGTCTTGGGGCAAGCAGTTTCAGTTCTTTGTCCTCAGCCTTGAGCCCCTCTAGCAGGTCAGGGGGAAGCACAGACGAGGTGAGTGCCGCCACAGGGGGATCAATTGGAAGTAGCTTAAGCAAATCCTCCAGGCTGGCATCTACAGTGTACAGCTTCTTGTCATTGCTGCTGGGGGTAGCCATGGTAGCTGGCTGCACCCATTGCCTCTGAACCATGTTGAGGAACATTTTAGGAACTGGAACAATTTCCTGGATCGACACTGGCTCCTCAAACAGGTCCCCGGATAGATCATCAGGATCTGTGGCCACTGACGCTGGGAGAGTAGACCCCAGGCGGGTAGAAATCTTAGCCTTTTCTTAAAATTTGAAGAGAAACTCTAAGTGCGTCCACTGGGCTTGCTGAATTGAAAAAAAACTGAAGATAATCAGCACCAGAGGCGTGGCTTAAAGTTTCAATTCAGTTCTGGGAAGATTGGCTGTATTTAACCCTTGCTTGGACTCTCCAGAGCAGCGCCCTGGAAAATGCAATGTTCACTACTGAATTAGTTTTAAGATAACAAGGCTTAAGGGATTTCAATATAGTTTCATCAGTTTAACTCAAAAAGATTTTTGTAATCTTTAACTCAAATTTTTTTGTAATCTTTCACTGTTAATAAAAATTATTTAGGCCTGTCTTACTTCCACCCATCAAAGTGGTATCAGCATATAATTGCTGATGTTTTTCCCACAATAATTCTCATCTTTTTCATATAAATTAAATTAGGTAATTCTCTATCAATGTTGAAGGCGCAGTAGTAACTCCTTGTTACCAGGCCCTAAACTTAATTTTGCTAATTCATTCACCAGTGTTTGTATTCTTGCATGGATAAATTGGTGCCCATATATGATAACCATCCTCTTTTGTTAGTCAATTGTATTTAAGGTATTTATTAAGGGTGCCCAAAATATTGTTTAAAAACATGTTTAGTTCAAAACTTTACTGATCATCCCTTTCCAAATACATTTGAGTTTAAGCTAGGAACCAACTGTTTCAAAATTTCCAAGACACTCAGAATAATTCATTTATATTCAAAACAGCAGTTTCAGCATCAGAACTATTTGAAGCGAAATGTTTTACATAGCAATGCATACTAAGGTAACCAAACAGATACTACCATCTTTCAGTGGATTTGTACCTTACGATCTGGGAAGCCCAACTTTCTAGAACCCATCCTTTTTTGAAAAGAACATTTAATGAGCTTAGTATTGGTGTAGAAGTATTTTTATTGTTGAACAGAGAACCATCACAGCTATGTTTTAAATTCCACAGGAATATATATTCAAGACTGATTTTTCATAATCTCTGTTTATCAGAGAAAAGTGCAAAGTAACATTCAAGAATGTTTCTCATAGAATAAAGTTTAGCTACATTCTATGAAAAGAGAAAAAATTCTCAAATTACAATGAAAAGAGTTTACTTTCCATAGCAGTCCTAGCCGGAAAAAATGTTCTTAAGTGTAAAACCTCTGCACTACAGATGCACTTTTCTGAAGTAACTCAGTTCCAAAACAACTGATGTACTAGATCACTAGTAGGCGCATGTCCTTCTTTATGTACATATAGTGCAATTACCAAAATATTTTGCAATGATTTATAACTGCTGGACCAATGAAGTCTAACCCAAATATGTCAGAGCATAAATATACTTGATCCCTGCATTACACCATTACATTCTAGCTGAACTTTTCTTTTCTTGGTAAAGTAAATGTAAAGCCAGGAAAATCTCAATCAGAAATCCATTACATCAGTATACTTTACAATTTTATAGTCTGAAATTGAGTTCCATGTCAGTTCAAGGTAGAAGGTTCAAATAGATACATACCTCAATGTATCTATTTGACAATATTAATAAAATGCCATCATTATCTTAGTAAATCTTCTAAATTCTTATATTCTCATCAAATGCTACTTTCTTATGTATCTCAACTCTACCTCAGTCTTACTTTACTTTGGTAGAAGCAAGAAGCTAAAAATGTATCATGTATTAGTTTAAAATGTTTACCAATACGGCTAGAAAAATATTTCATGTATTTTTTAACTCCAGGCAATAATCAACAAATTGCATTTGCATACAAATTAGACACAGAAAAGCATATTGTGTGCACTTATTTAGAGGTTTACAAATCTATGGGGAGGGGCAATGACGGATCCAGTGTAAAGCAAACTATCTGCAGGTATTTCTCTTCAAAAGCTTGTCATCTGGTCATGATACAATATAGAAGAGGTTTCTTGAAGGAAGTTTATCTTTCTCTTAATTCTTGCTAGCTAGGCACTTTGTTAAAATTACATTTCAGTTTTTATACCGTTACTAGTAAGATTGTATTGTCTCACATTTAATACGTAAGGAGTTTTAAAGCCATTGATTTTGCTTTATCTACAATCCAAGAAGCTATGTTTCTGTTTGGAACAGGATTCAATATGTTCATATTATTGAGTGGCTTTTCTTTGACATTTTATGAATCACTTTTATTGAGTGCATAATAGCAATCTTTCAAAAGGGACCATGGGCAAATTTTCTGACCCCACCTGGATTTTCCTTTATGCTTTCCTATGATTTCTTAAACTGGGTTTTTGTCCTAATCTTGATACTTTGTCTCTATGAAATTTCAAAACTACAATTTTAAAATAAACAGAAGCTTCACGTTCTAGACTAGACAATTTAAAAAACATACTTACCTTACACCTTTTCAATACACTTTTCATTTCCCATCTATTTATTTTGGTTTGAGACTTTTTGGAAGATTTATTCCACTTTAATCTTGAAAAATGTACTGTACCAAAACAGTAACTACCATACTGATTGCATATAAAACAGATCACCAAATTTTGAAGCCAGAACACTAACTTAATAAACTTTAAGATTTAAGTTTATATATCTTAAAATGACAATGTTAATGTTTGAGTACAATCTTTATTGAATACAAAAAGTTGCCAAAGAGTGAAAAAATACATTATATACAAAACCCACAATCCTTGGGAGGCATGTTCAATATTAAAAGAACTATCATACAGTACTTTGAACAGTTTCAACTTGTGGTCTTCCCCCTGTCTAAAAAGAAAAAAAAGTTTAATAAATATATTTCTTTTACAACGCTAATTAATTCATGCATCGTTAAAGGATTTGGTAGTTTGTAAGACTAACATGATGGACAATTTGATAGAAGCTATTACTATCTAACAGTGATTAATAAGCCCGTTTTAATATCTCGCTGTACAAAAAATATAGATATGTTTGCATAATAGCACTTATATAAGCTCACTATTTAATCCATGTATAAACTGCTTGCAATTATCCAGAAATATTAATTGCTACACTTTTGTTGGGAAGCACGAAGCCTGTCATGGAGAAGGAATCAAGTGCAGTTAGGTTGGACTCATTGCAGAACCGCAAAAGGGCTAGGACCCCTAAATTTCTTGAAGTTTTATGTAATTGTTTCCAAGGATAGGATGCCAGACTGAGAGATTCCTTATAGGCAGAACACAATAGTTAGCCTAAACAGGATGCTAACTACATACGGCTCTTTCATCCCCCTATTGTGGCTTCCGGCTGGCTGGCTTTGCCCGCCCCTCGCCCTCTCCTCCCAGTCACTCTTCCCGTGGCCTGAGAAGGGCGACAGTGGGAATGGATTTCAGAACAGGAGGGAAACACCCCTGTACTTGCCTCTCATCTCGTGGGCGCTTCTTGGTGCTGCGTGCACCTTGGCCGCTCGGGGAGACGTGTGACTTGATCTCCACCCCGAGAAAGTGGACCGGCCTGGCTGCAGCCAATTCTCCACATCATAATGGGCAACAGGAGGGGACGCCATCTCCCCCATCGTGAAGCACGCTAAATTTAAGTATGCTATGCAAAGCGCTGCTAGAGCAGCGAGCAGGCCATGGAGGTGGCGAGAGCAGGTGGTTGGCTGCAGTTGACATTGCTGCTCTCGCCACCTCCATGGCCTGCTCCCTGCTCTCATAGCACCTTCCACAGCACTTAAATTTAGCGTGCTTCATAATGGGGGAGAAGGCGTCCCCTCCTGTTGCCCATTATGACGCAGAGAATCCTCTGTCGTCAGGCTGGGCCAGTGTCTCGGGGTAGAGATCAAGTTGTGCGTCTGCCCCATAGATTTTCTGTTTAGATTTGATACATCAATATGTGTTTTGGCATGTATGTATTTATATGTTTGGGAGAAAACCAGCAGGCAATGAAACATAGACAAGGAAAAAATGCCTGGAAAAATTGTTTTTCATTATTTCAATTTATATGATTCCTGACTGAACAGCCCACCTCCTGTTCCATTTTCTCTGCAGTCTCATTTCCATTGGGAGCTGTATCACCACCACCATTGACAGCTGGTTCTGATTTAGATTTCTTAGCTTCATTGTCTCCCTGTTGAGTTTCTTCCTCTGGTTTCCTCTGAAGACAAAATTGTTTAGTCTTCATCAAGTAGAACTCTAAATGTGAATCTTAAGAATATTTAGTATCATTATGTATACGCTATTAAATAGCAACTGCTAACTGCTTTAAATTAAGCAAGATTACAAACAATATGCAATATCTATTTGGTCCTCTTCAACTGTTTAAAAATAAAAAAGGTTAATTATCTTCAAGTTACTTAGCCTGTGTATTACTCTAAAGATCAAATTTAGGACTAGAATTCTAACATTAGACCAGCAGTTCAAAAAAAGGAGATAACTATTATTTAATGAGAATAATAAAATAATTGATTTAAAAGACAATATTGATATATTGCCAAGCAACTCGTAGAGTAATCCTAACATACAATAGAAGATAATATATATAGCTCAAGTTGAACTGTAGTGTCCTTGTTAATGTGCAGGAAACAAAATAAAACATCTTCATGCAAACAACGAACTTCAGAGAGCATCAAAGACTCAACAGTACAAAGATAGCTAAACAGATTATTTCAGATTGAATAATGCTAGTGAATAGTTCTCCATTTCCATTTAAAATAAGGGAACCCAATTTGGCCTGGATGTTTGGCTGTGAAGTTCAGTTTCTACAGATATGTCAATATTTGTGTTCTGAAGGACTACCATGGATGCTTCTGCAGGACCTTAACAAAGCCAAGTTGAAGTGCCAGCAGAACCCACAATCAAACTTTGAAATTAAACCAGGATTAATAAAGTGGGTGCTGCGCAGCACAATACCATCAAAGCTATCAAGAAAGCTACATGGTTCCCAGACTGACTGGCTCCCAGTGGAAAGGTTTTACGTAGGATATATAAAAATTGTAGAAATAATGTGATTTAACCTTTTAACTGCAGGATTAACTATAAGCCAGTAAGAATTGTGTTTATTTAATAGAATACACACCTTTTTCCTAACAAGATGGGAGATGTCTGTAGCTCCATCAGTTTTGTGTCCAACTGGAATCTATTACAGAAACAGTAGAGGTTTCTATGAAATATTAACTATAATGGCATAAAGCTACTTGCTATTGCTAATGTCACTTACTGTTGAAGTAGCACTACTTTCAGACCCTTGTGAAAAGCTGGAAGATCCGCCAACCTGGAAAGAAATAAATCCTTTTAAGATACTATTAGAAAGGCTCTAGCTACTGAAACTACAGAAAATAAACAGATCAGGGCAAAAAGGCATTTTCTGAAATCTACTTGACTTATTGAACACATCTGAATAGTTTTAACAATAAATATTGCCAAGGTCATTTAAAAGCTTAATCTTTAAATTCTCAGATTTAGCAAACTAATCTTGTATTCAGTGACAATTATAAAAAAGATCTAGAGAAACACTGTTATCTCCTATTGCATTCAAAGGTTAAAATCAATGGTATGTCACTGTAATATTAAAGATGCTCTGCTAAGATTTTAGGTTTCAGGCTTATTAACCACGTTTCATTGTAAAGTACATACTGCAGGCAGAGATTTATTTGCCCTGATACAAACATTTTGAAATTTGTTTATTTTAACAGAATCAATGGTGGAACTCACTAGAGTTGCTTTCAGAGCCAGTTCAGTCACTCTTGCACTGTTTTGAGACTCTTTTGAATCCTCTATTTTTTCTTTGATTTCAGGAAGCAGGCCCTTGAGTTCCTCTATTTCTTTTTCATCCTCAGCTGGCCCCTCTCCCTTTGCTTTTAGTCGCTCAGTCAGCATAACTGAAAAAGATGTCAATATAGAAGCCATTAGTATTTTTTGTAGAAACAGTTCATTTAATTTAGCCATATCATCACTTGGTACAGAATAACAAAACACAACTCCCTCCCACCAAACAAAATCAGAGAGCAGTAACTATTCAATTTTCTGTGAATAACCCACTGACTCTTTTAAAATAATTTTTAAATGAAAACTCAAATTTTAAACCAAAGGCAGAAATAAAATTTAGGTCTTTTAGCAGATTTTTTTTATTATTTGTAAAAAGAAACAAACCTCAACTATTTTTCAATTATCACAACAAAACCAGAAAGAGCTTGGTTCACGTTTCATAGATCACTTTTGTTAAACTGAGATTAATACCTTATATTTATTGTAGGTAGTCTTCTATTTATAATTGATCACTTAAAGTTATGACAGACCCCCTCCACCCACCGGGACTTACAACCCAGTTTCAAAGACCCTATCTCTATGGTCACATGACCACATTTTGGTCAGCAACAAGCCTGCATTTGTAGCTGTTTGCAGCACTCTGTCACCAAGTAACCACGATTTATTATTGCTTTCCAAGAAGCTTATGCCTACTTCCAGTTTCTGGCAAAAGCTGGCCTATGATGAAGGATATGTTCCAACCGTCACAATTTATGACGGTAATTGCTGTTGTAAATCAAGGACTACATGTAATTTGTCTGAACAATTCATAAGAAAGTAAAACCTAATCTAATGGAACAACCCACTAAGGCAGGAGTCCGCAATTCCTGGATTGATACCAGTTCATGGCCTGTTAGGAACCAGGTCGCACAGCTGAAGGTGAGTGGTGGACAAGTGAACCCTATTGTAAATTGCACATGCATAGGATCTAGTTGCACATCACCCACCCACCCAAGTTAAAAAATGTTTTCCATGAAACTGGTTCCTGGTGCAAAAATGTTGGGTGCCACTGCACTATTGAACTGCTGCAAATAAAATTCAGGCCAACTCATTATCTGTACCAGAATGGTAATAAAACAAAGGCAATAAAATAAGGCATTGTGAAAGCAGGGGGAGGGAAGAGCAAGATCTTGAATCTTAGGTGGCAAAGTGTTCCTATTTATGTATACATTAAAGTTACACCAAGGAGATACTTTATTCATAAAGGCTGGGGATGCTCAGCAACCTTTTTCAGGTTGAGCACACACAATGGATTAAGTCTGAATGTAAGAAATAATCATCACAGCAACCAAAACCCAAAACAGATATTGTTAAAGATGCAGGTTGGACACTGCATTTTGGACTGAATGTAGTTTGAGTCTTTGAACAAAGCCCCATATGTAAACTAAATACATAGCAATAGCAGTATAAGTTGTTATTGGCTTGCAGCTAGCCCACCAACTGAAGCTGGGCAAAACTTGTCTCCTGGCCACAGGTTCCACCTGCTTTTCAGTTACCTAGCAGAGACTAGGAAGTCTTGTAAGACATGGATTTTGTTCCCTCAGGGAAAGAGTGACCCTATCCCAGACCAAACTCTTACTGATATTTAAGCTTGTTGTGGTCTATCCAGTTCCTTACAGACAACTCTTCAACAAGTCAACAACTCCACAGTGGCTATATGCAACTATGTAACATCATACTGATACTTCATCCCAGATTAATGGCTTTCTTCCAAAATTTCACCAGCCATTGAATAGTAGAGGATGACAGCAAGTCCAGTGTCACCCAAACTGAAATAACTGTTCATTTCCCCAGACAGATCTGAGCCACACCCACAATACTTTCACAGTGCTTCACAATTTCCTACCCTTCAAGTTCCTACTTATACCATACACCAGAACAAAATGCTTGTGTCTTCCACATAGGTGCATTGAAACTGATCTAGACAATTCCTTCCTTTCAGAATCCTCTTGTAGCTGAACCCACATCTCTAAATCTTCCTCACGCCCCCAAAACAATAAATTATGGAAGTTGTCCAAGAAAGCTAATGGCAAATTGAAACCAATGTTAATTTGAAACTTGTAACAAACGGGAAGCAGTAATGGAGGAACATAATTAGAAGTATGTAGAACTTCTGCTTTGATTTACCCAGTCTTTTGTCAATTACTTCCATTGATTTACTGAACTGTAGCACTGCTTCCTCATACTGATTGTTGTAGTGATACGCCAACCCAAGGTGGTAGTGAGTCTCTGCAAGTAAACGGTCATAGGCTTCTAAATACTTCTGCTGAAGAGCCAAGCAGGAATGAAACTCCTCTATAGCTTGCATGTAGTTTTCTGCAGAAAACACCAAAAATCATGATAAACATTCTCCCAAAAGCAGACAAACTCAATTCCAAAAGCAATATAGAAAAATATTCACATCTGCTTAGGAAAATAATTACTGTATTTTTCGGAGTACAAGACACACCGGAGTATAAGATGCACCAAGATTTTGAAGAGGCAATTTTTTTAAAAAAAAAAGTTTTTGAACTCTGCAGACCTCCCCAAAACAGCTCCTTTTTGTGAAAACGGGTCCGTTTTTTAAAAAAGAGGCATGAATAGCCTTTAGGAGGCTTGTAGAGTGTTCCTGGGGGAGGAGGGGAAACGAGCAAAAAAGGGCCACATTTTTTCCCCCCCAAAAATGACATGCATAGCCTTTAGGATACTTATAGAGTGCTCTTGGGGGGGCAAAACTGAGCAAAAATCAGCCCGTTTTTTGCTCATTTCTGCCTTCCACAGCCCCTAGGAACACTCTGAAAGCCTCCTAAAGGCTATGCACGGCCATTTTGGTGAAGGGGGCACGGTTTCTGGAGGCAAAACATTGCTGTATTCAGTGTATAAGAAGCACCCAGATTTTCACCCTCTTTTTTGAGGGAAAAAGGTATATCTTATAGTCCAAAAAATACACTATAACATATATTGAAGACAAGTTGACTCAGTTCAAGATTATAATTATAGCTTTGCAAACCAGGAAAATAATAACTAACAAAGCAATACGCATTCTCCATGTTATCCTTTTTTCCCTTCTTCAGCAATTGTACAGGTAGTCCTCAACTTAAAACCATTTATTTAGTGATGATTCAAAGTTACAACAGCGCTGAAATAATATAACTTACAATTGATCCTCATACTTACAATCACTGCTGTGTCCCCATGATCACAGGATCAAAATTTGGGCAATTGGAAACCGTCATGTATTTATGACAATTGCAGTGTCCCATCGCCATTTGCAATCTTCCCACCTGGCTTCCAACAAGCAAGTCAAAGGAGGAAACTGGATGCACGTAACTATACGAGTCACCTAACAACTATGGCAAAAAAAGGTCATAAAATCAGATTGGTCATGTGACGGCTCACTTTATGACTGTCACAACTTGTGTATGCAGTGGGGAGACTCCATAATGGTTGTAAGTTGAAGACTACCTGTATCAGTTTAATTAGGAATTAAGTGCTAGAACAATGAAAAAAGTGCCAACTATTAAAATGTAATTTAGGAATCAAAGAGCTCTATATTAATTACAATAAAAACATGAAACAATACAACTGTCAATTCAGAATATACATAAATCAAACTTGGCAAAACAGAGTATATGACATACTTCATTTATGCTATTTCAATTTTGTATAATTTTAATGTAAAATATGACTAAAAGGTTGACAGACAATGCACAATAGACATGCTCTCATGTACAGTCACAACATGCAAAACCCATTAAAATAGCACATCTGGACAACTTTAAGTCAATTACCAGATTCAATGCTAACTTCTCCTAGTTTTAGATGAGCCTGAGCAGCATGGAGCTGTGCTTCTTTAGTGTCCTGCCTAGACCAAAAAAGCAAATCAGAAAATACACTGTAAAAACATTCATCAGTAGTATGGTTAAGGGTATTATTTTATTAGAACTCCTAAGACATACCTTTTATATATTACTTTTGCCAATTCCAGCATATCCCAAGCCAGCTCTAAGTTTCCAACTTCATCTTCTTCACTCTCCTGAAGCAATATGATGCATTAATCATATTAGACAGTACCAATTTCCAATGCCTTAATAGCAATCAAAAATATTGACTCTGGCACTGAAGTAGTTTTTCTCATAGAAATACACACTCATTAAGAGACTATTTCACACAGTTTTAAAACAATTATTTTTTTACAGAACTAGAAAATACTTAAGGAGATTTACCTCAGAGAAGCGCCTATCTCTTTATCTAAAGATAGTCCTCTATATATGACCACAATTGAGCACAATGTTTATGTTGCTGAGAAATTTGATAAGTGGGTTTTGCTCCTTTTCTGTTTCCTTGCCACCTTTGTTAAGTTAATTACTGCAGTTGTTAAAATAACATGGTTGTTAAGTGAATTTGGCTTCCCCACTGACTTTGCTTCTCAGAAGGTTGCAAAAGGTGATCACATGTTCTCAGGATACAGCAAACTATACTATACCTATACTAATAGGACATACATTTTCTCCTGTATAATACTAATAGCTTTTAACAGATCGTAATACTGATTTATACTTCACCTTTTCTTCAGCTGTAGAATAATTTTCTTTCTCCTCTTCAGTTTTATCTTCTTCTGACCCTTCTGTCTCTGTAAGAGGAGTTTCCTGTTTATATACACTACTGGCATGCTATTTACTTGGCTCTTTATTTTATTCAATGCTATTCTTGCAGCATCATTATTTAAAACTCTTCCTAAACTCATCTGCATGCTACTCAGTTTTATAATTCTAAAGACATTCATGAAACATTCATGCTTATTTTTTAAAATATCTGCAGATTAATGATTTAATTTGAAGAATACTTCCATTTTTTTAACCAAAGTTAACTCATTCCTATCTATATAAGATTTTCCAATGCATAAACTCAAAACAGTTAAAGGTACTTGCCTCCGCTAAATAAAAATTAACTTTTAGACTAGTTCAGTGCATTGGTCAGTTTCTCTAGTGAGAATTATTTACAATGGATCGATCCCATTTCAAAAGGATTAAGGTGGGATAGTTCAGTTACTCAGCAATTTTTGAGAAAATATGCTGTTTACAGAGCAAGTAAATAGTATGCTTCTGCATCTTACTGTTCTTTTCATTTTAATGTATAATACAATCTACTTTATAAAAACATTTAATAGGTAGAATCTCAAGTTTCTGCAAGAAACTTCTGAAATATGCTTATTGACATGTCCCTTTTAATATGACAATTATATTTTGCAAATAGCTGCAATTATTAAGACATTTAACTGCTTAAAAACTGAACAGATAAATTTCCAAAAATCATGTTATAAGACAGAAAACAAAGCATGAGAATTATGAATTTGCTAGTTGCACTATTATATTTCTAGATATGGAAGCAGGTTGTTATTTTTTTAGCATAAATCTATAACCTCAACATCTTAAGGTAATGATACTCTGGTCAATCCTACTGCTTTGATATATAATGACAGGAGGGAAGCTATGCTTTGAGTTAGTCTTGCAATATTAGAGCATGCAGTGAACATCCATTCAGCATTCTTTAGTGGCCACCACTTTTAAGATTTACTGCTTAGACTAACAATAGCCCCAAATCATCCAATAGTTTTACTATGTCCATCAGTTAACTGTTTGGCCAAAAAAAAAAAAGGGAGGGGGAGTAATTATACTATTTTGTGCCCCTTTATATTTCTCCCTAGCTATACCCCTTTCCCTCACTTGAGGCAAAGAGAATTCTGAATGGATTAGTGTTTAACTTGGGTTAGCATTCTAAAACAAAAAAGCACCCACAAGTATTTTCTATCCCTGTTACCTTCTCCCTCTCCCATCTCGATATCCTTTTCTTCTTCCTTTTCTACCTTAGCAGCAGCTTCAGCTTTTTCTTCAATTTCTATTTCACATGACTGGTCAACAATCCCTGGAGAAGTAATTTCATTTGGAGATGTAGGTAAAACTTCCCCTGAAGCTACAGGTTCATTCAATTTTTCTTCCTCTTTCAAATCCACCTTTTCTTGTCCAACAACAATGTCCGTTTCTTGAATAATAGCCACAGTTGTCTGTTCTGCCTTTTCTGCCTTCCATTCTACTTTATCAACAGCAGACACCAATTCTTTTTCTTCTAATGTCTCTTGTGAAGTTTTTGCTGATGTCTCTACTATTGAATTTTCTAGATTTGCATTTGTGTGCTTTTCAGCAGTCAAAACTACAAGCTTTTCTGCCTTCTGTTCCATCTTTTCTAAAGCTAACTTTTCTTCTGCAGTCACTTCCTTCTGTAGAGAGTCTCCACTAGCTGCTTCTGCAGCCTCTTCAGCTATTAGTTTTTCTTCCCCTGAAGCCTTATCTACAACCAATACTTTCTTAAGTACAATGTCTTCATGGGTTTCTTCCGCTGCTAGTTTTTCTCCTCCTCCAGTTGTCTCTTCTGGCTTTTCTTCTGCAGTAGCACTAACTTCTAATGAATCTTCCATGGTTTGTTCACTGACCTGTTTTTCTTGCATATCTTCTACTTTCTTGCTTGATTTTTCTTTTTCTCCAAGATTGTCAGCTATATTCACAGCTGCCTTTTCTTCTCTAACTTCCTCCACTTCTGCATCTTTATTTTTCGCTTGCACTTTAGTTTCTACCAGAGATTCTTCTGAGGTTTTTCTGGATTCGTTTTCCCCCATGGCATTATATACCTGATCTCTTAAATCCTCCTTTGCTTCTTCTACATGAAGAAGGAAGATGAAGCACAAAGAAATCTTCGAATTTAGTGATAAGCATTAATGATCTTCACATTCCATCCTATTTCCCACTAACACCTTGCTGCCAAAATACCAAATACTTATTTTTAATTTAAGAACAAGCACCTCTGTAACATTTATGATTTGCAAGCAGTTGAGCTTAAGCAATGAGTTGTGTACTAGCAAGAGTTAACAGCCAAGCAAGAGATGCCAAGCTTCTTTTAACTGACACCAAACATTGCAGAGGAAGCCACTATAAATTGAGGGGCTTAAGCAACTTTGACAGGCAACTATTCACTCTCTGAAGTGAATTTCCATTTATGGCTACAACAGAATTTATATATCAAATCTTATATAATAAGACTAGATAGCACTGCACCATACATGAGTTGGTTGCAAGCCAAATTTGGTTTAGTCTCAAAATTTTCCTTTAAGGTATATTTCCAATCGTTTCTAAAACAAGTATATAAATCATGGCTTTCATAAAGAAAAAGAGTAGGCATCCTCTCCCAAGAAGAACAAGTGGCAGTATTTTAATTTAATAGAAGCATTGATTTAGCAATTTTTTCTAAGTATTGCAATTTTTACTTAAGTGATCTTAGTAAATCACTGTAACTTTAAATTTGTGTTATTTAAGGCAAACAATCTCAATTTATGCCTCATATTCATTCAGAATACATACAGCTTGGCATCTCTCTAATGCATTAAGACAGCTCTACATACCATCTATATTATCAGCGCTTTCTACCGTTGAGTCTTCCGTTTTTTCTTCTTCCTCTTCCACCTGCACTCCTTCCAGAGCATTTCCCAGCACCCCATTTTCCATTCTAGGACAACAATGTTAAATGAAGTGATTTACAGGCTATGTGTGAGACCATGACTATATGCTAGTGTCATTAACCAGTGTTTAATGGAAACTTTAATATTTTATACAGGTAGTTTAGTGCAAATTGTAAGAAATTACATGTTTAATCTAGGAACACTTTGAAGAATTCAGTGCCATGATATAGCATAACACAAACTTTTTCATATTGTATATTTTACTCTGGAAAGTAAATATATGGCTCATTTAAAAGAACAGCTAGGAATGGAGGTAGCCAAGATTAATCAACCCAAACAAATAAACTAAACTATACTCTTTCCAATTGTTAATAAAAGTATATTGTTCACAAATATTTACAAAGTTCTACACTGGATTTAGGAAAAACTATTAGGTCGTGATACATCTTCAATAATTAAGTATCTATTCTGGTGTCTTAAGACTTTTTGGAAGATATGTGTAACTTAGTTTCAGACCATAGATATTCATCTTTAGTATGAATATACACATACACACACTTATGAAAATATGATTCTGGGGTCTTTCTTGGAAAATAAAATGGCATAGAAAGAGCCTTGCACATAGAAGAACTAGAGCACAAGTGAACAGTAGCAATAAGTAGAATTGTATGAATTACTGACTGGTTAAAGTTTAAATTAATATATTGAGGTTCAATTGGCAAGTGATAGGACATATCAACTTACCTTGCCAACTCCAGAAGTGATTTTCCATAAAAAAAGAAAGCCTCAGCACACTCATTTGCTGTTTCACCATACTTCTTGCCCCTAAAGAAAAATTAGACATAAACTCATTTTTTTGACAATTACTTAAACTAAACTTAAATTGTATTAAGGGATAATATAATGTTTCAAATTAATTAATATAATCTCCAAACTATAGATAACTGATCTACAATAGTTCATTCAGTGATCGTTCAAACAGTGATCTAAAAAAAGTGACATGCTTTTCACTTATGACGGATGCAGCACACCCATGGTCATGTGATCAAAATTCAGACATTTGGCAACTGGCATGTATTTATGACAGCTGCAGTGTCTCAGGGTCATGTGATCATCTTTTGACCAGCCAAATCAATGGGGAAGCCAGTTTCATTTAACAACAATATTACTAACTTAACTGCTATGATTCACGTAACTGTGGGAAGAAAAGTCTTAAAATAGGCAAAACTCACTGAACAAATATCTCACTTAGCAACATAAATTTTGGACTCAATTGTGGTCTTAAGTTGAGAAGGAGCTGTTCTGAATATTAAATCATAGTGCCATGTAGGTAAAAAAATAAGCTAGATAGCGGAAACCTGAATAAATTAGGTTTGTGCTAGATACAAGTTTTGTGCTAGATAAATCTTTTGTTATACCTGGACTGAATTGGAATGTGAAAACCATAAATCTATAGCTCAACAGACAAAATCCATTCTGTTTATTTGCCATGTTAGCTTCTTAATGAATCAGCTTAAATGATGAACTAAGTAGAACATATCAAAAGTGAGTGAAAACAAAGACTAAAATCTTCAGATAAAAATATATCTAGGAAATTATAGCTGAGTAAACATCTTTTACCCTACTGTTATATATAATCTCAAATCTTCAACATGCTACTGCCATTTAAAAGATTTATAGAATGCTCTAAATACTTACAAAAGGCTAGCAGCTTCCTGAAAAGCATTAACAGCAGATGGAATATCTCCCATTACTAGATTCTTTTGTCCCAAGCCGAGTAGTCTCTTGGCTTCCCCATCCACATCAATACTGGAAGTATGAAAATATATATTGTCTTTCCATAATAGTTTTTTGCACAGCTTTTCACATAACAATGGTCAATACAACAAAATATACAAACGAGATTATAGTAATCTTAAAAACTTTATTATATAAAGCACAAAGCAGAATAAAAAGATTAAGTAAAGAGATATTATTCAACAGCCATATAAGTATTTTGCCAGTCCCTAGGATTCCAAGGCTTGCTTGAAGAACCAAGTCTTGAGAAACCTCCAGAAAGCTGAAGGGAAGGATGTTCATTAAAGGGAGGGGCACAGCACAAGAGGCCTATCACCAAGGACCTGCCAAGTAAAATTTTCTAGCTGATGGGATCCCCAGCATAGGGGAAAGGTCCTTCAAATAACCCAGTCTCATGCTATTAACACCTTGGATTGGAACCAGAAATGGATTGGTAATCAATGCAGCCAGCAGAGCAGAGGCATGTTCCTCTCTATTACTAATTTATACCACTTTTTATATTTACTATGCTTGGCCCAATAATACTCTATATATTTTCATACTAACCCTATCCCTGACCTTGTTAAAGGTTTTCACACAAAAATTACCATCTAATACCAACTCCAAAATCAATACCACAAATGCACAAAATATGTCACCTTTATCAGTTTAAGTGAGGAAGAGCTCAATTAGTTCATTATTCTGGCTTGCACATGTTTTTTATCCAATTATTTTCTTACCTTTCTGTTTTGTCAGCAGAAGTAGAGGGAGCAGAAGCCTCTTCTGTCATCCTGAAACTGAAAAATTAAGTTAGGTAAACTAGGAACAGTTTTCAAAGTTTAGACAGAAGGCATTTGGAACATAAACACTAAACATTTGTCACATTTTCAAGTATTTAGACTAACACTTAAAATTATTAAGTGTGCTGTAAAAAACTTGCTACTTTAGATAGGTTGACTGTTTTTCTTAAGTTCTCATGCAGTGGCAAATCAGTAGCTTTTTCCTTGTCCAGAGAGCAATAAATGAACAATATTTATTAAAATTGAAAACTCAATTTAGAAGCTTTAAAAAGGGTTTATATATATTTTAATAGGCCTTTGTGACCTGATATATATTCGTGACAAAGAAACCCCAGCATGGACAACTACAACTTGCTACTTCTCATAGCTTTAAATGGCAACCAAAGAAAAAATATCATATGGCCCTCTGAAATACCTACACAAGCATGTGAATAATTATTGAAGAAACTTTAAAAAATATTTTGCACAATTGCCTTTGAAGCTTTAGTCTCTCAAGTATATTTCATTTTTTTCATTTAAAAAATCTACAGGTGGTTAAGCTTCACCAACTGACAACAATCATCCAATAAATACACCCCAGGCCCTTTAATACGCCCAAATGTGTGAGGTGATATCAGACTGGCACCAATACCAATAACTCAGGTTTCTCAAACGTGTTTTAAAGCCATTTCTTCTGCAAGAGAAAGCGTCTCACTTCCCACGGAAGCCTCCACCTGACGAGACAATGGGCCACCTCTCGCCTCTCCTGTCAGCGCTTTCGGCGCCAAATCTCAACGGCCGCTTTCTATGGGCCAAGACGGCTGGCCACGTGATTCACTTCCTTCCTCCACCACCACCCCCCCCTCCCCTGCTTTGGCGCGCGCCAGATTGATAGCTATTAAAAATGGCGGCATAAACTCCAGCCAGGTCACGTGGTGTCTCTTTTTTTTAAAGAACCGCCGCCTCCATCACGCCGAGGACGGCACGTACGAACCCACTCAGAAAAAAAAAGGGGGGGGGGAATCGGTGAGGTTTCAAACAAATGAAGAAAAATTATAGGGAAAAAAACCCAAATTAAAAACCGTACAGCTGTGCACGAACATCGCAGATTACTACCAGGAAAATAAACGCTCAAAGCCTCCGAAAAAGCTCCTTGGTATCGCGGCCGCTACCGCCCCCTCATTACACGAACCCACGAGCTCAACTCCCCCTTTCCTGCTTATCCAGCTCCGGAAGAAAGAAATCCTGCCTCAAGCCCCTTGTACCTTAAAAGGCGATGGTAACCAAGGACCCGCCACAGAAAATCAAAAGCGAAGCAATAACCAGCAGACAAACGCAGCCCACCGCCCCTCCGGACGCTTATATAGTAGCCCTCGAAGACACGCCCCAGTGGCGCGAAGCACGCTCTCACGGAAAAGGAACTACGTTTCCCAGAATATGTTGCGGCCGCTTGCACAGGGGCTTTCGATGAGTCGGAAGGCGTCTTCAAAATAAAGGAATAGCAGTCTCTCGACGAGTGACGTCAATAGCTACCGTTCTAATAGAACTCTGTGGTTGCCTCGGCAATGCGATTGGCATTTTGGGAAAAGTAGTCCAAAAATCGGAGTAAATAAAGCTCGCCGTCTCAGCGTGCTGAAAAATACAATCTCATAACATAGTAGTTGTGGGTTGCACGCATTAGAACCCATTTGGGGGCATTAAAAATAATCTAGTGCAATATATTTGTCTCAAAATGTCTTGTTTCCAGGGCTTTTGCCCCGCCTTACGTTATTACTTTGACTTGGATCAACTACTAGTCTATCCCGAAATACTCCCGAAAAAGCGTAATACGCATAAATGCTCCCAGTCGCTATAAGTAAAAAGTCATTAGTGTGAAGTGGGGCTTACTTGATCCTCCTCTCACAAAGGTGACCAGGAGAGGACAAATCTTTAATCTTTTATGTAACTAAGTGCACTGCATACCGTTCTATCACTATGAAATCTTTCTGAAGAGAAGCATTGCATTTTGGAGAGGAGTAACTGGAGGTTGTTTCCACATTAATCATTCATTTAAAGGATCATTGTTCAGTGAATTAATCTTATTGCTATGGTCTGCATAATACTTGAACCACAAATTAACCACCTTTTCAGCTTTTAGGTAGAACACAAATTAGCCAAGGGTAAAGGTAAAGGTTCCCCTCGCACATATGTGCTAGTTGTTCCCAACTCTAGAGGGCAGGGCTCATCTCCTTTTCAAAGCCAAAGAACCAGCGCTGTCCGAAGACATCTCCATGGTCGTGGCCACCATGAAATGTCAACTTACTTGCTTGATAGTATTGTTTTGGGAAAGTGATAATCTGTTATTGTTTCAGGGCTGGATATAAAACAGACTACTTTGATGAGTGATCTGCACTAGGAATCACAAGAGGAGTACAGTGCTAGTACTTTTCATAAAATCTTTGGTAACGAAAGTCATTGGTCATAACAGAGACCAAGCTTAAAGGCATTATTTTAGAGTTATTTCAATGTTCCCTGAGAGATTGCACCAGAAGATAGTGATAGAGGAATTACTATTATATTCTTGACTACTAAATTACTGTTCTATGCTGCATCCTGTTATTCCCTATGAAGTTAGATCTCAAATCTATATAGAACCATAACACCTAACTCTATAGTTCCCCCCCCCCCAAGCCATTAGTACTCTTGAACATCACCTAAATTCTATAATGGATGGGAGCTGGGAAGCAAGTTAACATTCAATTCAAAGGAGGCAGGGTCATTCTGGGCAGCCTGTTTTACTTTACTTATTGTTTTCTATCCCATCTTTATTACAAGGAACTCAAAGTGATGAACATACATAATACTCCTTCCTCCTCTTATTTTCCTACAACAATAATCCTGTGAAGTGGTTTGGCTGAGAGAAAGTGACTGGTTCAAAGTTACCCAGCTAACTTTCATGCCTGAGGTAGGACTAAAACGTACAGTCTCCTGGTTTTTAGGCCAACACCTTAACCATTACACCAAACTTTTAGATGGGAATTCACTTCTTGTGAAAGAGTAGGTCTTAAGCCACTTTTTTGAATTTCAGTTATTATAAATTCCAGGGTGACAGGTGTGCTAAAGTACAAAAATAAACTGAGATAGTAGAATGCATCCAGGATTAGAACTTGACTGTAATTTCACTTTTCAGTGTTCTGTGACATGTTCACCATGGCAGTCACTTTGTAACATGTAAAATCAAACATGTCCACATATCCAGAGAGTTACAGATCTCTAGTTTGGAAGATGATCCTATTATGCGATAGAAGCCATTAGTAGTAGTAGATAGTAGCTAAATATAAACTGAGGTGGCAAATTATTTTAATTCAGTGCTAGAGGCAGCAGCAATGCCATGCATCCTGTACTCTTCTGGTCTGTGCTACCAAACACATATTGGGATAAAGTCATGAAACCTGTGATCACAATCTTTATATACCGTATTTTTCAGATTATAAGACGTACCTTTTTCCCTCAAAAAAGTGTCTGAAAATCTGGGTGCGTCTTATACACTGAATACAGCATTTTTTGCCTCCGAAACCTCGCCCCCTTCACCAAAATGTACATGCATAGCCTTTAAGAGGCTTATAGAGTGCTTCTGGGGGCTGGAGAGGGCAGAAATGAGTGAAAAATGGAACTTTTTTGCTCAATTTTGCCCCCCCCAGCCGCCAGGCACACTCTATAAACCTTCTAAAGGCTATTCATGCCCTTTTTTGTAAAAAGACGGGTCCGTTTTGGGGGGGGGGGAAAGGCCGTTTTTGAGATGTCTGCAGAGTGCAAAAACGTTTTTAAAAAATTTGCCTCTTCAAAATCTTGGTGCGTCTTATAATCCGAAAATACGGTAACTATTAGAAATTATGGCAGGAGATCCAAAATTTAAATTTAGGTATGTGTGAAGCATATACCTTGCATTTATTACTCTTTGCACCCTATTAGATTTCAAGCAAATATTTTGGTCCAGGAGTTTAAAAAAAGACACAGAAACATGTTAATTAAGATCTTATTAAAAATTTCAGGTTGTACAATTTATACTGTTAAACAGTTATTTCTCTAAAACCATTGTTAAATCTTCAGAATTGAATGCAATCCCACAGATATAAAACTTTATTTAGGTGTTTTTTAAAAAAAAAATCTAGTAATTGATGGCAGCAGCAATCCTGAATGGAAATACATTTTTTATCTTGGTAGCTTTATGAATTAATATGGTTCATTGAAGGGATATAGGGGGTGTCCAGCATCCCTTGCTATCATTTTGTCCCCCACCTGCAAAAAATAAAGAAAACTTTTAATTAAAAGGAAGCACCATTGTTTCTCTTATTTCAAAGTTAATATAGCACTGTCTGAAATTTGATTTTATTTAATAACAAAATCATTTTTACTTCTCTGACAAAATTGATACTTTAAATATTTACATTTGCTGTATCAGATTTATCAATTGATTGTTTTGAAAAAAACACTTTAAAAGAAATGTGTTTGAAAATATCTACCCCAAATATCTACCCTCTTAAGAGAATGGGAAAGAGACATTGCACTTTTGCAGATGACCTTAACTAACATTTAAGATTTTGAAAAGTCTTTTAGTCAAATGGACACCACGGTGATCCTTTGCCATAACCAAACAACCATGCAAATTTGATCTCCATGGGAGATTTTCTGTACATCAATTTGCTTTTCATAACTCTCAGAATCTGAATATTGGCAAGGTAGAGAAGGGTGAGGTGTCCTGGTGCAAGATTCTTCTCATGAGAGATGGAAGTAAGGCTGATCTCATTCTTCCTCAGTAAGTCTCTGTTGCAAGTATCTCACCAGCACTCACATTCCTAAGTGTTCTATACAGGTGAGTGAATTAAGGTAGTCCTCGACTTACCACAGTTCATTTAGTGACCGTTCAAAGTTACAACGACACTGAAAACAAATGACTTATGACCATTTTTAACATGTGTGACCTTTGCAGCATCTCCAGGGTTGTATGATTTATATTCAGATGCTTGACAACTGACTCACATTTATGACCGTTGCAGTGTTGTGGCATGATGGGATTGATCACCTTTTGCAACTTTCTGATGAGTAAAGTCAATGGGGAAACCAGATTCACTTAACAACCATGTTACTAATTTAACAACAGTGATTCAGTGAACAAATGTGGCAAGAAAAGTCGCAAAATGGGAGGAAGCTCACAACAAATTTTTGCTTAGCACCATAAATTTTGAGCTCAATTGTGGTTGTAAGTTGAGGACTACCTATATATGCACTGGCCTTATTAATTATCCAAATTAGTTAAAGGCATGTGCCTTATAGAGTTTCCTAAATAAAAATGATAAATAATATTAATAAATATGACTAAAATGATTCCTAAGCACGCAATCAGAAGTGAAATTGCTTAGTGTTTTAGGTTTGTGATGGTCTTAGATGAAACATTCTGTCAGTGCTTCAGAGATTTAATGGTCAAGATTCTATGTTTTTATATCAGGTCCTTAATCCACATGCTTACAGGGATAAGAACAAGAGCTGTCTTCCTCTTTTCTAGAGGGTAGAAAGGCATGGGTAACTGGTGCACTTTTCATGGACTGATTCAAACTATGTTTCATCCATGAAATAAACGTTATTTGAAAAATAAAAATGCAGCTTTTGAACTATGGCTGATTCTTAATAATGCTCATTATCCTAAGGACAAATTCTCATTTCTTTTTAAAAATATTGATACATATTGCTCTCTTAGGCCATTTATAAGAATCCATGAACTGATTAACATCACCAAGAATTTCCAAGAACAGATTGCTTCATCAAGTAACTTATAAAGAAAAACAGGAGGAAGATTTAAAGAAACTATTGCAGTATGCAACTAAGATGACAGATAAGGTAATGAACATTGTTTTGTGTAATACATTGAAAGTTACTGAATGGCTAAGTAATACTATATAACAATGCAAGAAAAAAATTAAGACATAAACATATTCAGCCATTTACACATTTTCTTTAAAAAAAAATATCAACAAGCCTAGCAGCCGTGCTTGATCTTCAACCATTTGCTAGTAGAGTGTGTCTCAACCTTAGCAACTTTAAGATATGTAGACTTCAACTCCTAGAATTCCCCAGTCAGCGTGCAGACTGGCATTTGTACAGCTTGCAGCCATCAAGGCATCTGGGGAATTCTGGGAATTGAAGTCAGTCCACATATGTGAAAATTGTCAAGGTTCAGAAACACTGTGTCAGACCTGCAAGCCATCTTTTCTACTGTCGGAAAATGGGAGGGGGAAATTATATGGAGTTTGGGAGACAAATATAGTCTAAATAACATTCCTTTCTCAGAGAGTCAAGGACATTTTGCCCTGCACCTGGAATGGATTGACTTGGAGGCATCTCCAGTTGGGATGGTGCCTGATTAGATCATGGGATGGACATGTGGGTGCTGGGCAGGGACTTGAACTTTCACTTGGGTGGGGAAAACCTGGAAACTTTCAGATTCGGGTTTTCCCAGATGTGCCAATATGACCTCTCTAATAAAATGGAACTTTGATACTCTAGCCTCGGAGTCTTCTTTCCTTAGGGGTGTTACTTGGAACCTGACACACTGTAGATGTGAACAGTCATCATCATTATCTATATTACCATTATCATTTTATCTACAGAATATTACATATCTATATCTATATCATTATCTATATTATCTACAGTATATTAATATGACCAGAGCAACAAAGGCAAGGGTTATATCTAAATGTATACTACTCTCAAATATATATTCCGAAGTTTTCTTAATATTGTTTGATAGTTTTATTTTAAAACTTGGTTTCATTCCTTTAGTCCTACTTCTATCATATGGTCTTCGGTGTATCAAATTGCGAGGGATTTCAAAAGGAACCTTGTAACTGGCAACAGGTGACTGTATAATTTTGTTCTATACCTCACAAGCCGCTAGAGGGCACACAGATTTTTACTTTGGAGAATTAAACATGGAAACATTGTTACTGGATGTTATGGAGTTATTTGTACTTTAATGCATTTATTAACTGCAACTTTTAATTTAAATTTAAACATGTATTTGTTGACAGAAAAGGATAGGGAAGTTGTTGAAGGGATAAATACACTCAGTGGGTGTTTTACAAATTTCAGTTTCATTTTATTTAGTTATCTATATATGTATTTATTTGGTATGAACAGAAACAACATTTACCGTGAGCATTGGTACAATATATCGCCAGTTTTTATTCAGGCTCTCAATAGAGTTCATCTCTTCAACGGTCAGGCTGAAGTCAAACACCTAAAACATATAAATACATTTACTGTTAATTCAGGCTATGATTTTCACTGTTGCTATTTCGTGAGTTGTCTTAATCGCTTAAAAAAATCTGCTTGTAGAACACATGTAAATGCAAACAGGTGCAGAACCTATCTAAGTAATGAGAGCTATCTACTAAGAGATGTGCAATGCTTCAGTGCCAAAGCCAAAAGATGCTTTGAAGTGGGAATGGGTGTGCACACTACACCTCCTTAAAGTTGCAGCTTCTTTAAGGTGATGCAGATAGGTGTGGTATGAATGCACCCGCCCACTCTGAAGCAAAGTTTTGGCTGCACATCTAAAGCATTGCACATCCTAACCACCTAAAGAAAACATAGTTTTTTTGTCAGCAAGCATGCCTGGCATACAGAAACAAATCTTTTTCAGTGTTTCTTACACTTTGTAAAAGATCTAAGTGTGAAAAAGAAATCCTCATCTGTAAAGTTACATTATTCTTAAATTGTGAAGCTATCTCCTTTATGATGACTTCTATTATATAAGAAAAATTGCTTATAGAACTCTAGAGCAATAGACATAAACTTCAGAAACTTGGCAAAACTTATTAATACAGGACATCTTGCAAGGACACTGATACTGGAGGCAACCTTAAAAAACTCACACTAAAAATTTCTACTGGGCGGTGCTATATACTGTACATTTGGAGTGTAGTTTACAGAAAAGTTACAATTTTATCCTCAATGAGATATACAGCGGAAAACAAGTGTCAAAAAAGCAGCAATCTCTGAACTCAGAGAAGCAAATTCCTCAGTAGGCGTTCATATTAATAAAGTTTGTTTATTCCTTGCAAAACATTTGTCACAAAAAGCAACTTCAGAACATTATACAATTTGGTGAAAACTGGTGATGGTGGACATAGATAGTGACTATTGTAATGAGCTGAGAAATTTGTGACCTTTCAAATATTGCTGTATTATAATCTCAGCATCTCACACTATTGTCTATAGTGGCTGAATTCTCTGGAAATTGGAGCTCACTAACATCAGATTCATGATTCATGCTATAGGAGGTTTATTTATTGCAATATTTATTAATATTGCAACAAGGCTGAAGAGTTACACGGAAGGTGTTCTGTTGTATGCTTATAGCTGAATGAGTCACAATATATTCAGGCATACTGTTGTAGAAGCTTTTATAAAGATCCAGGTAAATACCATGGAGTCTGAAATTTTCTCAACATGCCTAATGTGCCATAATTGTTCAGGCAAACTGGGTCACAACACAACAATGAAAGGATATAGTTCATGACCGTAGAAGTTTGACTTCCATTTGGGATTTCATCATCATGATTTTTTGCAAAATCAAAGTAGCAGGTGAGCCATGTTCTACAGAATGGGCTTTCCGAGTTAGGCTAGCGCTGCCCAACTTACAGCTGTGTTCCTTGGTTGACAAAATGCCAAAGTGATTATTACTGATTTATTCCCCTGGATTAACGGTTCAGCTCATTTTTCCCATAACCTACAAAATTTAACTGACTAGAAAATGCAGGAGCAATTTTCTTTGGTGGGTTAAAAAAAGGATGTTTTATAGAAAAAAAAGGAAACAAACTCAGCAATAATTCTTTGGAAAGAAAAGCATCGGTGTTAATTCTGCTTCCCATCATTGCAAAAAGAGTAACTTTCCAATTATCTACACATGTAATACCTCTCCAAGTAATATGTAGAAATAACATAAAAGGATAAACAAACAAAAATTTGCAAATTAGGGTATTCAAAATTAATCTCTCTGAGCACTTCAAGAGTATGCAGATAAGATAGCATTATTTTTAACACTTTCTGGATAGCCATACATCTGTTATTTTATGATTTCTAAATAAGATGGCTGATAGAGAAGGGATTTACATTTATCTGATTTTTTTCTAAAGCTTTTGAAAAATATCAAAGAGTTTATAACAACTTCAAAAGGAAATTGCATAATGTTTGAAGTGCAGTTTATAATATGATACCACACAGAAATGTTGGATTCTACTGGACCTATCAAGATCAAAAAGGAAAAGGTTTTCTTTAAAGTGTGGGAGGCAGAAGCTTGCAAGTGAACATCAGTTATATTGAATGCACAAACTAGAAACACCAGATACAGTATATTAAACCAGTAGTGTAGCAGGTAAAAAATATGATCTCATAAACAAGCTGTCAGGCCTGCAGTCATATTCCTTTTAGGATATTTGGTCTGCCACACTCTCTATTATTTTACTATGCTGTTTCATTAGTGGGGTAATTGGGAGGGGAATAGTAAGGAGTAGAATTGTAGAATGTGTTGTTGTCAAAATAAAACATTCCTTTCTAGAAGCCCAAGGTCGTTCTTTGTCTCTGCACCTCTGCACCTGACCGGAACTAGATGGGTGGAAATGCCAGCGTGGCAGTGGAAGATTGGACCATGTGATGGACTTGTGGGTGTGGGGGCAATCGTGAACTTTCAACTAGGTGGAAACCCCAGGAAGCTTTCAGATTTGGGTTTTCCACAGATGTACCAACATGTCTCGCTTAATACATTGGAACTTTGAGGAAAGATCTGACTTGAACTCTAATTTAATTTTGGATGATATTTGGAATGCTGACACAAGCCTAGAATCTGTGGTAGTAAAATTCAATAGTAAATTAGTTGATCAGCTGGAGCTTCAAACAAATCAGAATGTGCATGTGTGCCTTCATTGACTCTAGTAAAATAATACCAGGACACATCAGTTGAGAATTATATTCTTCCTATAGTGGTAGTCCTCAGTTAATTACCGAATTGGGACCACCATATCTATCACTAAGTGACACGGTAACAAAATAAAACACCAGTGACACCTTACAATATCAGTTCTGGCTGCAGTCATTACGCAAATCACTTATTAAACATAAAGTATGTGACTGACTTGGGAGTTCCTACTGGCTTTTCCAATGACTTTGCTTATAGGAAGCCAGCTGTGAAGGTTGCAAATAGAGATCACATGACCATGGGATGCTGTGACTGTCATACGTCTGTACCAGTTGCCAAGCACTTAAACCATGATTATATAATTGCAGGGACACTGAAATGGCTAATGCAAGGACCAACTGTAAATCTTTATTTTCAGTGCCATTGTAACTTCACATGGTTGCTGAATAAGCAATCAGTAAGCAAGGACTACCTGCACAATGTATTTCCAAGGAAAAAAACACAGCTAAAGCTTCAGTACTGCTGACCAAAGCTGCCTACAGTAATGGCTTCGTCTGGCAAGTCAGTCAGAAGTCCCACTTACCTGAAGATTTTGGAGTATGCGTGCAGGGGTAACACTCTTGGGAATAACAACTACTTTCCGCTGAACTTGCCATCTGTCACAGAATTAAACAAGCTGTGATTTTCTCATTCAGGATAAACAAAATCCAAAGTATTCTATTCTTACAGGGAAAATAATAATTTCTCTACAAGGCTACAAAACTTTGGGCTCATAAAGCCATTGTAACATAGAATATAGAATACTAATCAGGGTTCTTTGAATGGAACTTCAAAGTGAGTTCCTAGAATCCAAAGTTCTTTTAAAAAAACTAAGCTGCTACCTTGCTTTTGGTAATTTGATTAAAATGTTTGTAAAGCACCTTCTATTGCAAATCTCCATTTTAAATTACAATGTTGTTTTCAATGGAAGAATAAAAACATTAATACTGCATAATAAAAATAATACTGTATTATTAACAAAATATAATAATGTTTAGTAACACAGCAAAAATCAACATTCTTTTTCTTCTTTCTTATTTATTTAGATCCCTCCTTTATTATTTTTATAAATAACTTCAGGATGGCAAACATGTCTAATGCTGCTTCCTCCTATTTTTCCCACAACAACAACAATCCTGGGAGGTGAGTTGGGTTGGGAGTGTGTGAGTGGTCCAAGGTCATCTACCTGGCTTTTCATGTCTAAGGTGAGACTAGAACTCACAGTCTCCTGGTTTCTAGGCTACCTTTAAGCTTAACCATTAAACCAGCTTCATTTCTCACTTAGGGAAGTTTTGGTTCTAAAAAACTTTGCATTATAAAGGTCTCCGGTTCAATCCCTGACATCTCTTTATCGGTGCTTGTTTGAAAACCGAAATGCCTCTGCAACTCTTCCGAATGGCCTAAGGCTAGGCAGACCCATGGCCTGACTTGGTATTGGAATTATATTTCTACACTCTGTCCTTTCATCAAGAGGGTACTAAATTCACTTAGTCACCACAATCACTGCAATATTTCAGCACTTAAATAACCAAAAGTCAAGTGTTTACAAAATAGGGAGTGGTTGAAATCCTTTTGCCATCACATCATCACATTGTAACACCAATTTGTACCGTACAGTGTTTAGCTAAATGTATTAATAAGGAATATAAAGAGTTTTAGGGTCTAACTCTGTGATGGCAAACCAATGGCAAGCATGCCAGAGGTGGCACACAGGGCCCCGGGTCATGTCGTTTCTTTCATGAGTTTCTGTTTTCTGCAAACAATGAAACAGAAGCTCACAAAAGAAAAAGATCTTACCTCTTGCCATGCTGCTGGTGTTGGGATGCCTACCTCCCACCAGCCAGCTGATCTTCGGGTCTCTGCTGCGCATGTCGGCGCATGCAGGTGTTGTCACATGAACACACACCTTTCAGTTTGAGCATGCATGCGTGTGCAGTTTGGGCACACGGTGTCTAAAAGATTCGCCATCATTGGTCCAGCTCTCTGCTCCTTCAAATCTTTAATGTTGATCTCTCAAAAGGCTAATTTATCAATACCTGAGAAGAATCTGAGCAGGAGATTTGTTGTATTTTTCTGCCAGTTTCTTTATCCCAGGTTCTTCCAGCAACACTGGCTCATCTGGGTGCTTCCACATCCTGTCAGGTGAACCAAGAGGACTGTAAGCAGTTACCACCAGCCCTCGCTGATGGCAATGAGCTATTAGTTCTCTCTGGGCTAGGTAAGGATGACATTCCACCTATCAAAAGCAATGTACAACAGTGAGCAGGCTGGTGGCAAAAAAACGTAGTTTCACTTTGCTGAAAGAATTGATTTTAGAGTAACAAGTTCCAATCATTGAAAATTTAGGGGGAATTAAGTCCACCATGATCTGAGGGTTGGTGGCAAACGTGCAGCTAACACACTGTATTGAACTAGAGTCTATATATTTTTGTCTAGCTTAGATGACTATTCTGTGACAGATGAACTATATAAACAGAAACAAGATCATTAACCTGTATCATTTCATCATCATTTCAACCTGTATCTTCTTTTGAAGAAAATTCTCCTAATTTTAATGCTAGAAAATGTAATGGCAAAGTGTAGAAAAGGCTGTGATAGAAATTGTGTGTGGCTTGTAAGTTGTGCTACATTAGCTAGAAGCAAAATAACTTCACCAACTCCATTATCTTCACTTTGCTGATTACATTTTTTCCCCTCCAATACCATATCCTGGTCCATAAGGGTAAAGCTTCAGAATAATACAAGCTGTGAAACAAAAGGGATCACGGAAAAAAAACATGAAGATCACTCTTCTTCCTATACCTTCATTCACTGCAGTTGGACATCTCTTGACCGTGTTAATACCCAGTCAGCTTGGCCAATGGCCAAGGAACAAAGGAGCTGCATTCGGCAAGATCTTAAAGTTCACAAATCCCCTATTCCTGTTTTACTGGATTTTAAATTGCTTCTGTAAAACTAAGTGGTTCCATTGTTAACAAAAACACACCTTTGGCTCATATGGAAACAAAGGAGCTAATGTGAGCGATGGGATTCCTTCTTCTACATATGCTACAAGGTAAAACATATTGTCTCTGCCTCTACATTTTTAACACAAAGGTAACATACTCAAATTACTTTGCAGGAGAGGGAAAAGGTGCCCCTTCGCCATATCTTGGAAATGAGACAATAACATTAAAAACAAGGAACACTTTTAAATGCTTTCTCCCTCTTTCAGACTGGTTTTAACTTAAAACCATAGTGAGAATGATATATGATGAAGGAGGGAGAAAGAAAGAAAAACCTGGCAAGCAGGAGTTGGGAAACTAGCAAAGAAGAATAAGGAATAGGGTGGAGACAGAAGAAGTAGAGTAAGTGCTAGCTGCCTTGGTCACTAATCCTGCAAGCTACGGGCAGGAGTGAGGCCTTGACCAAGTAAGAATCACAGAGTGGGTACACAATGTAGCTGTGAATGAAAGAACATTAACAAGTAACAATAGATATGTCTGCTTGCTGCCAACAACAGGAACAGATACAGAGAAAATGATGCACTATGTAAATGATGCTAATTTAGCTAATTTGTCAGTCCATTTTCCTGGAGGGGAATTAAGGCTGAGGACTTCCCAACCTGTTAATTTCCTGTAATATAGAGCTGGCTCTGGAGTGGTCCAATCTTCTTGATAGGATACAAGATAACAGAAACTCGGAGGAAGAAAAACACTGAGATAGGACATGGCAGCAGACTATGCTTTACTGTGAATTGAAGATGATGTGAGGAAGTGCAGAACATGAAAAGAGAAGGGATTGCTAACAACAATGGAGAAAGGAGAACTGGGACTAGAGAATTGGAGATAGTGGCCTAAAGTTTTTGATGGTTTGTGGAATGTTGCAAAAAAGACTGAGTGGGCAGAGACAGGGTGATGTTAACTGGCAGATTTATGTTGGTGGAAAAGATGGATAAGGTTCACTTGAAGAGAGAAAGGCCAGTGCTAAATAGCAACTTTCTGCATCATCAAGGCTCCATGGAAAAAGGAGTGGTTTCTTCACTGCCATTTCTCTAAAATAGCTGAGAGATGGTATACTGAAAGAATAGAAAACTTCACTGCATGTATGGGAAATCTGGACTGGCACTGGGACATGGCAAGAGCAGGTGGAATGGAGACCAACTTCCAAAGGAGGAAAAGGAAGCTTACAGCATGAGGGAGCACTCTTTTTCCTAAAGGACAGCCAGGAAGAGTAGCGTGAAACAAAACGTAAGGGTGGAATTGGAATGAAAGGTTACATTGATTTCAATGGGGGAAGGGGATGAGTGGGAGAAGGATTAGTGGGAGAAGGTGCCCATGGCCCATTCTGCTAAAGTAGCTATATTCTAGATGGCAGAATGATTCTTCAGAAATACAAACAGGGTGGTAACTGTATTGAAAGGCTGAGGATGCCCTGTATTGGGAGGAGAGACAGGAGAGGACAGAATGGGAAAGGATCAAAATACTGATGGGCAAAGGGGGAATAGGGCACAGGGAAGACAGGCCGTTACAGAGAAAAGTAAATTGGATATTTGATACCATTCCCATTTCTGTCCCTCATCCCCAATTAAGAGCCTGGATTCTGAACTGGAAGAACTTGGCCTCCAGTTGATTCTTTTCAATGCCAGTTTTGTGTGGAATAAGAGCATGTCCCTACATGGCCTCGGGATGGAGGAGGCAGCAGACCTGCATGGACATGTACCTTTAAAACTGAATTAGGTGAGAACAAAGGATTGCTTCTGTCTAAGATCTGCCTGGTCAGGTTTCAGGAGCTATGCCAACTTTGGTATCAAGGCTGGGAAAGAGGAGAGGCAATAGCATTCAATGGGAGGGTGATGTAAACAGATGCACTCTTGTACTAATCACTACATCTAAAGTCCTTTATATGAAACTGGATATCAAGGGCAAGCAGGGGAACTGTTAATGTAGTCTCATCCCTGCACACTCCCTTCCAGAAACACTTAAGACTGCCCACCTGATGGTGGACTCTCTCAGACAATTTCAACCTATTGAAAGTATGTTATAGGACAACTTAGAAGTTTAGGGCTGCATGTTTGTTTTGCTTATTTTATGACCACCATGAAACCATGGTTTGCCCCAAGTTACCACAATCCCTACTCAGACTGGAGCCACACATTAGATTGGCTTTTTACCTCAGATCAACTTGAAGACATTAATACCAATCTTTTATAATGGCCAGATCATTTTCTGATATCTTTGATATTCAATGGCCACTAACAACTCCCTAGGGAGGAAAGAAGCATTAAACGGTTTGCCTGAGATCACTTATGAGTCTGCTTGGATTCATGGGACAACATGGGGAGTTTCTTATCAGTTTACTCAGGAGTGTTTAATCGAGATTCTTATTTGAATTCAGAAACACAGAACTGAGGAAAATACTTGACAGAATGCCTGAACATCCTCTCCCTATGCATTGATGGGGGGGGGCAGTCCTCTTTGGTTTAGAGAGATGCTTCAGAAGGTAGTACGGGAGACACCTGCAGCAATGGCGTTGAAAAATAAAAAGGAAGGTGACTGAACATAAGATGCAGAAAGGGTGATAAAGCTTTAATATTTGTTCAGTTAGTCTATTGGCAGAATGCCATCCAGCAACCTTATTTAATGTGAGCTAAATCATTGTTGGATCCTCCAGTAGGTCACTATGACCACTTTACTAGATATTTTGCAGACAAAATCATACTTATCTGTTCAGATTAAATAGCAATAGCACTTAGACTTATACACTCCTTCATAGTGTTTTTACAGCCCTCTCTAAGCAGTTTACAGAGTCACCTTATTGCCCCCAACAATCTGGGTCCTCATTTTACCAACCTTGGAAGGATGGAAGGCTGAGTCAACCTTGAGCCTGGTGAAATCTGATCTACCAAACTGCTGGCAGCCTGTGATCAGCAGAACTAGCCTGCGCTATTGCACTCTAACCACTGTATCGATCAGATCCGGAGCGGATGGACCTCCGTCAGTGGACCAGACGAGCCGTCAACAGCGAGTCTTGAGAGACCATTCTGGGAGGAGTTTGACTCTGTTGCCCCCGAGGATTTGGACAGGTTGCTTGGACAGCTGCGGCCCACCACATGTTCAATGGACCCGTGCCCCTCCTGGCTGGTACTGGCAGCCTGGGAGGTGACACGAGGCTGGCTTCTGGGCCTGGTGAACGCCTCATTGGGTGAGGGATACTTACCAACCGCCTTGAAAGAGGCGGTGGTGAGACCCTTGCTCAAGAGACCTTCGCTCGACCCAATGGAGCTAGCTAATTACCGTCCAGTCTCCAACCTCCCCTTCTTGGCGAAGGTTGTTGAGAATGTGGTGGCGCAGCAGTTCCCACGACACCTGGACGAATCCGACTATCTAGACCCACGCCAGTCCGGCTTCCGACCCAGGCACAGCACAGAGACAGCCTTGGTCGCGTTGGTTGATGATCTCTGGAGGGCCAGAAATAGGGGTTGTTCCTCTATCCTGGTCCTATTAGACCTCTCGGCGGCTTTTGATACCATCGACCATGGTATCCTATTGCGCCGGTTGGAGGGGATGGGAGTCGGAGGCACCGTTTTGCGGTGGTTCGGCTCCTACCTCTCCGACCGGAAGCAATGTGTGTTGACAGGGGGGCAGAGGTCGTCCCTGAGGCCACTCACTTGTGGAGTGCCACAGGGGTCGGTCCTCTCGCCTCTCCTGTTCAACGCATATGTGAAGCCGCTGGGTGAGATCATCCGTGGTTTTGGGGTTGAGTACCACCTGTATGCTGATGATACTCAGCTGTACATTTCAACCCCAAACCACCCCAACGAGGCTGTCGAAGTGATGTCCCGGTGTTTGGAAGCCGTCGGGGTCTGGATGGGGGACAACAGACTCAAACTCAACCCCTCCAAGACCGAGTGGCTGTGGGTACCGGCACCGCGATTCAGTCAGCTGACACCATCGCTGGCCATAGGGGGCGAACAACTGTCCCCTGTGGAGCGGGCGCGCAATTTGGGCATCCTCCTTGATGCCCGGCTGTCAATGGAGGACCATGTGGCAGCCGTGGCAAGGGGGGCGTTCCACCAGGTTCGCCTGGTGCGCCAATTGCGCCCCCTACTGGACCGGGGTGCCCTGCGCACGGTCACTCATGCGCTGGTGACGTCTCGCCTGGACTACTGCAATGCCCTCTACATGGGGCTTCCCTTGGGACGCATCCGGAGACTGCAGTTAGTTCAGAACGCAGCCGCGCAGGTTATCATGGGGAGTACACGTTACTCCCACGTAACACCTCTCCTGCGCGAGCTGCACTGGCTACCTGTGGCCTTTCGGGTGCGTTTCAAGGTATTGATTACCATCTTTAAAGCGCTCCATGGCATAGGACCTAGTTATCTGCAGGATCGCATCCTACCACACACGTCCCTGCGACCTATCCGCTCACACAGGGAGGGACTCCTTCTGGTGCCGTCCGCTAGGCAATGCCAGCGGGCGACACCTAGGAGTAGGTCCTTCTCTGTGATGGGCCCAACCCTCTGGAATGACCTCCCCCCTGATATTCGAACTACCACCGACCTCCGTTCCTTCCGTCAAAAATTAAAGACTCACCTATTTCAATCAGCTGGCCTGGCACTCTCTTAGTTTTACCTCCTGGGGATATATTTTAATTGGGTTTGGGTATTTTAATTGGGGATGTTTTTAGGGTTTTTATGGTATATTTATTTCTTGTACAGCCTTATCTCCTCCACCCAAATGTATTTAACTGTTTTATATTATTGTATTTTTATCTGCATTTGACTGTACACCGCCCCGAGTCCCTTTTTGGGAGAGGGGGCGGTTTAGAAATCCAAGAAATAAAAATAAATAAATAAAATAAGTATCACCGCATCCCTTTTTTGAATGCTTATAAAGTCTTGTAACATCTTGCAAGGTCATCTGGGACTTTTTCAAGCCTATGACAGCTGAGGACAGGAACAGAGTCCTTTCTTGGATGAACTTCATCACCTGTATTTAGATCCACACTCCTCCTGGCTAGTACATGTGACCAGAGAGGGGACAACAGGTTGGCCTACAGGAGTGGTGAATGAATCCTTGAGAGGGGTGGTGATGGTGGCAGCTTTGAAAGAGGAAAGTGTGGTGCACCCCTTCCTTAAGAAGCTACTTCTTGACCCAGGTAGGTTGACATGCCTCTCAAAAAAACCACCACTTGTTTCTTTTACACTGCATTTCCTTTCATCATAATCTTAAGAATCAATCACATTATCTTTTCCTTCTTCTATCTTACCTGTAGAACTGCCGGCTTAACAGAAGCTATGCTGAGAACATCGTCAATCTGTCGACTATTGAAATTTGAAAGTCCAATAGCTTTCACCAAGCCTTTTTCCACCAATTTTTCCATAGCCTTCCATGTATCTTTGTAGTCAATATAATCATAACGCATTGTACCATCAGGATTCTTGGGGAAGAGATTATCTCCTCGCCTATTATAAAAAAAATAGATGACAAATCTATTGGAAACACCATTAAGAACAAATATACTTTAAAATAATTACTTAACTATTTATTAGTTACATTTTTATAGCATTATGATCAGTGGTGGGTTCCTACTTGTTCGGCTGAACCGATAGTGGTTTGGCGGCCTTGGTCGCTGAAACCGGGAATGACCCAGGCCTGCCACACCCCTGAACTGGTTCTTCAGACGGCGCCGTAGGCACCGCCATCTTGTTTTTTGCTTCTGCGCAGAGCAATTTTTATTGTACTGTGTAGGTTTCAGAAATCCATTACAGCAGTGGTTGTCCAAAATGTCTGTCTACCTTGCGCAGAGTTTATTTGGCTTTGATACAGTTTTAACAAGCAAAGCAAAAGCAGGGATAGCAACAGCATCTTATTGGTACATTTTACTTGTCAATATCTAAGTCCATCCCAACCAGAGTTGAATCTCACATAACTCCCTGGTACGGCCTGTCTCTGCTAGGTGAGCTCATAGGTTAAAAGGTAAAAAGCCACTGAGATCATGGCAGTGTGCTGCACATGTCTTTACATAACCTTTCCTCTATTCCTACAGTACTGCACATGCACGCGCACGGTGCAACCGTGAGCGAACCAGCAGTAGTGACTGCCAGAACCCACCCGATTATGAACTATACAAATTTTCACAGTATTATAAACTATAAAAATTAATAGTAACTCTCCAGAATGAATGCACAAAACAAAATACCTCCTGGAGTCATGTTTAATTTTTCCTAGAGTGCTTTCAGAACATCAACATTGTGATAGGAGTTGGATCATATGTGACTTCCACAATGTTCTTTCCCCACACACACACACATTTTTTTCAAAGGAGTACATTTCAGCCTCTATCCCTCTCTGTTCTCCTACCCTGTGCCCCAGGTTTAAATAAATAACAAATTGAGGTTTAATCTCTTAATTTTCTCTTATTAAAACGCACTCGAAGGCATGTGGCCAGTGCATAAGGTAAAGGTCCAGGTAATCCAGCTTTAGATCTTGCAGTGTCTTCCTTAAAGCTGGCTCCACGTCTTCTGGGTGGTGTTTGGTGTTCCATAGCTTTGATGTAACAAACAGCTCTTCCCTTTTAACAGCCTTTAAAAAGAACAACAGTGAATCATGATTGTTTCAAGTAATTCTGAATACAAGTGAAAACATGTCACCAAAGAAGAGCACCAACTTACATATTGCTCAATTCAATATGACTGTATTAATATTTAAGGTTCTATTTCTGGCTGAGGAGAAGAGAATGAATGGATGAATCTGTCTGATCTAGGCTTAACAAGAGCATGAAGCAAACTCCTGGTCCTGACAAAAAACCTTTTATTAATTTACTGTGAATTCTGCTCATTCACATCCAACAAAGTCTTTCAAGGGGGGATTTACAGTCACAGACCTTATCTGACTTGGAGAGCTAACAGGCTGATATCTTCAAAACTTGGCAAGGACTCTTGGAGAGTCACAAACTAATTAAGGAAACTAATTGTCTCCTGCAAACTCCACTCCCCTTTGCTCCTCTTTTATTTCCTCTGGGAGGGGCCATTTATCATCCACCTGTGGCCTTACTCCCAAGTTGACCCCTGTTCTTTAGCTGTTCCATTCCTCTGGCAACTCTGTGCATGCGCACACTAGGAACAGGCTCCAGCTGTTCGCCTGCCTCACTGAGGTCTGACTCTGAAAGAAGCTGATAACTGGCATACGGCTCTGGCCACCTCTCTGCCTCCGACACAGACCCCTCATCAGAGCATTCCCCAGACTCCAGGACTGGCCCATGTTCCTCCCCAACCTCCTCACTGTCTGAATCTGCTGCCAGCTCCACCGGCCGCTGGCGGGCCACAACAGAATCTGTATAGAATGGGAGACGCTTCACTCCAAAGTACAAATAAGTTCTAAAATTCTTATGAGATTATTTAGATCTCTTAAGACATCCAAACAAAACCATTTCTATGAAAAGGTACTGTGTTTCAAAGTTTTAACATACCATCATGCCACATTTAACATAATAATGTTCACTTTATGCCAAACATAACAAGCAAACTTTCATTCTGTCTAAATTATGTTTTGTATATTTTCTCCTTCCTTCTAATTCATACATTCACTTCCAGAGTTTTTTGTAGGAGAAACATGATCATATTGACAATTAGATGCTATCCTGACAATACTTCTTCTTTTTTACATATTAAGTTCATCTTTTCATTTTAAGTCCATTCCTTATTTATCTAGTCATAACCTACCTTAGTGTTCCTTCCTCCAAGTTGAGTTCATCTTCTGATGATTTGAAGAGTATGTCCATGTTTTCATGCTGCCAATACTCAAATGTTTTGCCCCTGCCTTCTAAGATGTTTTTTCTGGCTCAAGCTACAACCCAGCTTTTCCCCACACATCTCCCCTTCAAGCAGGAACCATGTTCAACACTGCTTAATTTCCAAGCTCAGAAAAGCTACCATCTGCTAAAACTCTTTTATCTCTCCATCCTGATATTAAATATTTTCTTCCTCACTCTGGCTCATGCTTACTCAAACCAGCCATGTACAAAACTGTTCCCATTGTGCAATGATTTTTATATTTCCATTATTAAGAACTAGTCATTGGGGCATGAGACACATTTTACATCTAATCAAGCTTTTTTATGGCAGGTGGCACAACATACCATTTTACAAGCTTTTATATGCACTAGAAATTAAACATTTTTTTAATTAAACAAAATGAAAGGTAATAAAAAAATACTCTTATTTTGCAAGTGTTTGTCTATTTAATAAAAAAATATTTTGATGAGAATTTATATGTTTAGGGAAATTGTGGACACCGCAGGACCATTGGGCATTATTTAATTTTGTGCACTGATTTTGTCAGAAACATGCAACACACCAATATGACAAATATATAAATACATTTTGCCACCTTCTCATTTGTATGCTACATGCATTTTATCTACAGAGATATCAAAATATAATACTTTGTAGAAAATTGTGGGTATCTTGTGGTTTGTTGGTACCATAAAAAAGAATACAGGTAGTCTTCAACTTATGACTGCAATTGGGACCAGAATTTCAATTGCTACGCAATCCAGTTTGCATTACTTCGCAACAGCAATACCTGTACAGGTAGCCCTCGACTTACAACAATTCACTTAATGACTGTTTGAAGTTACAACAGCACTGAAAAAAGTGAAATGACCATTTTTCACACTTAGGACCATTTCAGCAACCCCATGGTCATGTGATTTACATTTGCATGCTTGACAGCTGACTCACCTTTATGATGGTTTCAGTGTCCTGGGGTCATGTGATCCCTTTTGGCAACCTTTTGACAAGCAAAGTCAATGGGGAAAACTCGATTCACTTTAACAACCGTGTTACCAATTTAACAACTGCAGTGATTCACTTAACAACTGTGTTAACTGTTAACAAAAGTCGTAAAATGGGGCAAAACTCACTTAACAAAGTTCTCACTCAGCAACATAAATTTTGGGCTCAATTGTGGTCGTAGGTTGAGGACTACCTGTTGTCCCAGCTGCTGTTGTTAACTAAATTCCACAGGCATTAAGTGAGGCAACTTCCTGCTAGCTTCCCACAATCAGAGGAATTGATACAGATTGAGGGATACCTGTATGCCGATTATATAAGATACATGTCCAAAGCAGAAAATAGGACATACTTCATCAGTTTATGATATATTTCTGATTCGTTCTAAATTCTAAGATTGTTTACTGATTAATAGATCTTTTTGTGCCCTCTCTATTATGAATACAATCCTGGCTTTCACTTTCTGGTCACTATATAATAAAACTTCCTCTCCATAGATAACTAACTATAGCTTCTCTTATAAAGTGTTTCTTGTGAAGACCTCAGGAGGGGCAGAACATTAAATAAACAGAACCAGGAGGAATTTACAACACAGAATCACAGCAGACCATTTCTTTTGATTGCCACATGATGGTACATAAAGAGAGGTAATTACAATTGTTCAGTAAGTGGAAGCAATATGAAATAGACATGGCTTTGCATAGCTGGCGTTTCCGCCTTTCCTTTTTAACAGGAACCCAGAGAATTTCTTTATTTTACCTTGTCAGCCCCAACAGTCTCCTGGAAAGCTTCACCTATTTCTGCTTCGTTGCTATAAGCTGTAGCACAGTCAATGTGGTGGTAGCCCACACTAAGGGCATACTTTACAGCCTCTTTTACCTAGAACCGAAAAATGAAAAGAACAGTGGATTAGAGCAAGAGGAAGCATATTCCAAAGGCTACTCTAATTTAATAAGTAACGATAAGACAAATAAAAGAGTTGTTTAAGATACGTTGTACAGGGTGGGGCATACCCAGAAGAAAGACAAAAGAATGACAGAAGGGGAAAAAACCTGTAACTCTCACTGTATTCTCAGGAGAATTGGTGCTTTCCTTGGAGATTACTATGTAAGCACAATAGTCAGAATTGCCACAGAAAGCAGCCTCTTAGAAATGCGTATTATTTCTGTTTTTTGACAAAAAACGATGTCATTTATTTTAACAGGTTTTCCACATCTACAATATTGCCGTGCATCTGATTATTTCACCAGCTTTTTTGCCTTGATAAATAGCTGCAAATTGTGAGAATCAGAAAATGGCACTAGGAAATCTCTTGTTCAATCATGTAAAAAGATCCCTGTTGAATTGAGTTTGGCTTCTGATGGTTTCATGAATGCAGGTTTTCTTGGTGACACTGGGGCAGTGGTTTTTAAAACTTCCCACGACTGGAATTTTTACATGTTCTTCCATTCAAATATTACATCCCACTCCTTAGCTTTTTCAAGACCCGCCAAAGTGGGTTGCTACTTGCTGCAGATAGATTGAATAATAGCTTGATTCTGTAACCTTGATTCTGCAAATTTCCTTCCCTCCAGCCGTGCTCTGTAACCCTACTTTGGTTTCTTATTATATTTCAGTGCTCTCTGCTTCACACAGTAATATCTTGCCTTGATTTCTATTCACTGCACTATTGCTAGAAAGCTGAATTTAGCAGATATGTTTCTGAACATAAACGGAGTTCTGAAATAATATTAAATATTTAAATAACAATAATTTTAAAAAGATTTATTACAAAGACAGAAAACTCTTACTTTTACCTTACCTATATCTTAAAGACAGAAAAATAGGAAATTCCCATTCTCTTTTAAACAGAGACTTACTTAACTAAGTAGAGCTCATATGAAAAACAGATATAAGGTTTTATGTGTGGAAACCTGTCTGTCATTTAGCTATTCAGACTAGTTTATAAATGCAGAGTTGATGCATTCTCAAACAACTATACAATATTGACTCTGGCTTTAAATTTCTTCTAGCTACAAATTATGCTAAATTATTTTGGATTGGTCATATTTCACTTTTAGTCATAATTTGGTACATTTGTTCCTTTGGCTGGATATCAATCTTGGACCATCACAAAAACAGTGATCCTAGAAAAACCAGTGTATACTAAGTTCTAACGGTTGGCTAAAGGAAATTGGTTAACTTTCACCCTTTCAATTGGCTTTGCAGTATTAAAAGAAAGAAAATATTGGGCAATATGAATCGATATGGAAGTTCACTTGGTTTTTTTAAAAAAATCTGAGGTGTAGTAATATGTATAGAGATGGAGCTACCGGTATTCTTCGTCTTTACCTAACTTCCCTCAACTTAATAGTGAACTACTTACTTGTCCAGCATCACTCTTCCAAGTACCTAATCCAACAAAAGGCATTCTTTGTCCAGTGTGAAGCAAAGCATAGTTGCATTCAAAAGACATCTTTATCTAAACAAAATGTAATGATAGTTTAGATTCAAATTGTTTAACTGTGCAAAACAGAAAACCTGTAGATTTGACTGCATTTGTACTGTTGATAATGCCATTCAATTTAAGGAAATAATAATTGGATGAAGTGATGTATTACACCAACATTTTAGTTAATATTCAGTGCATTCATTTTATACTCTATCAAGGGCAACAATTTTAAAAGAACAACCAAAAGCATAAAAATAAATAATATCTGAATAAAATGGAGTGAAACAACATACTTAACAACATTACAAAATAAAGGAATAGCCTACTAAAACAACCAATGTAACAGCTTCAGTGGTCTACCTGAACAAACATACCTTGTTCTCAGAAACAAGGAGAACAATAAATGCAAAAATGTCTTTTGTATAACTCAGGGAACTTTTGGGACAGGTTATTTGTATTATGTAATTTTAATGTGAATTAATTTTTGTTTATATGCATGCAGACACTTTTTATTGTTTAGAACCACATTCTATTACTTTTTTAAGCCTACAGAGAGGAAAAAGTATTTTCAAACAAATAGGGCTGTATTTTACATTTGGTTGCAAACACCTTTGTCTTGCCTTGCCATTTTCACAGCACAGTAGGAAACATTAAACTTTGTTCACTGACTAACCAGTGAATGAGCCTTGCAGTGCTTATTAAGTGAATGTGTATTGACAAATTACTGAGTTTTCAACTCACCAAATGCAAAAATTGTGCTGCTTTGTTTGGTTCTTGAGCTATGCACAAAAATGGCCAAATATAATGTGTTTGTTTTGAACAGGGATATTTTGTTTCATATTAAGAACTTAAGATTTTTTTGTGTGCATGCTTCTAGATTGCAGGTAATTTGTAGACGAGCAGTCTATAGGTTAATTCTTAGTGCAAGTTCCTACACAACCTTGTGAACTATTCTTGGCAAAACAAATGATTATGTTTAACGGTATGGTGTTGTAATACTTTTCCACAACCAGTTATTCTTCTAGGAACAAACTCTGAACATTCTAAGAGCGCAACATAAACTTTGACTCTAGAAGTTATTCTTGAAGTGATTTTATTGGAAGCTGGAATAAAAGGATCTTATTTACCCCTGCTTTTATTTCCCTCATCCTTTTTTGAAATTGTTTCCTTATATCCACCTTTAAATTATATAAATTCCATAGGTAAAGATCTGTGAACCTTTTTTTTTCTAAATTACCAAAAATATGGAAGTGCTACAGAAATAATTAATCAGCCTCCAAAACAGAACATCTTAGAACTGTGATGGCGAACCTATCTCTAAGCCATCTCTGTGGGCACGCGCACCGTTGCCAGCTGCTCTTCTGGTTTCCAGCGCACTGGCCAGCTGGTCTTTGCAGGAGCCGGAAAACAGCCTGAAAACAGCCCGAAAAACAGCCAAAAAACAGGCATGCACATGACAATCAGCTGGTCTTCGTGTTTCCGGTGCTCCGGGCTATGCACCTTCATGCACATACATTCCGGTTTGGGCACTTAGTGCCAAAAAGGTTCTCCATCAGTATTTCTCCAATTCAAATACGAGGGAACAACTATGAGTACTGCTAAAAGTCTCTCTGTGAGGAAGCAAACAATTACAAGCATCTTTTTTTCATCCCAGTCTAGTAAAGTGCATAGAAGAGCTAAATTCTGAGAGACTCCAAACAACTACTTCAAAGAAATTCTATGAAACCCTCTAACAGGGGAATGTGGATAAAAGCAACACTACCAAAATAAGATTTTTATGCTGTTTGCCATTGGACGGAATGCCTAAGAAACCACACATATATTTTATACTAATAAAACACATAATCCACGCATGTCAGATTATAATAAGAAAAAGTCATCTCAACTTTCTAAACTGCATCAGGTAACTGAACATTAAAAATACATATCTATTTTGGAGATTCTAACCTGTAGAGAAATATGGAAGAGTCCTGAAAAAGAATATGTCAACCATTGATAAAACATAAGTTTAGCCTGGGAAAGTTTTATATCAGTGCATCGGGTGTTACTTCTCACTGACAGTCCATTTTCCATTGTAACTTGTAAAGCCGATCATAAATAAAGGACTACCTGTAAAACATGTTGCAGTTGTCCAATAATCACATGGTGATTAGGGAACACATCATTGTGTACAAGGCATCCCAGGTCTAAAATTGGCACATCAGCTATAACAAAAGTGGCAACAGCTGGATGAGGAGCTAAGGAGGATTATAAATTATTCCTTTGAAGAGAGAGTCATTGCAGAAAGAGTCTTACTGTAGCCTTATTGATGGCAAGCAACCTGGACAAGTGGATTTAATTTAATCTTGTTTTGCACTATCTAGAACTTGACAGCCTCCAGTTCAGCTGTCAAAACGTGATCCAGCATAGGCTGGTGTGGAAATGTAGAAATTGTCAGCTTACTGATAGCACTGTACCAGGGGTGGGTTCCTGCCAGTTCTAACCTCTTCTATAGAAGAGGTTCCACAAATCTACAGTGCTGTTTAGAACCGGTTCTAGCTCCCTCCCTGCGCCCGTCCGCACATCATCAAGATGAAGCGCGAGAGAAGGAATTCTGGGAGAATTCCACAAGTCTTAAGGTCTTAAAGCTGTCAAGTTTGAACACCCCTGGGGTTTTTTTTCTAAAGGGTTAGGGGTGCAAGGGTCTTGTAACTTGGCAGCTTTAAGACTTGCCTGCTTCAAATGCCAGAGTTTCTGAGCCAACATTTTGGTTGCTAAGCAAGAGCGTTGTTAAGTGAGTTTCACCACATTTTACAAGTTGGCTACGCCCACCCAGCCACATGGCTGGCAAGCCACTCCCACCCAGTCATATGGCCGGCAAGCCACTCCCACAAAGCAGGCCACACCTACAGAAGACGTTCTAAAAAAACTGAAACCCACCACTGCACTGTACCTTGAAGCAAACTTTCATATATGTGAAATACCATAGGGTGGGGGAAAGTACACACCACAAGGGAGTGGTCATGGATTCAAGCAGTGTTCCCCTATGATAATTTAGTGGAACCCCCTGCTTAGGTAGGAGTGCAGTGATTGTAACACAGTGCCCTGAAATCCCAACCTTCACAGACAATCCAGTAGGGTACCGTGATTAAGGGTGCCAGGTGGCATTCAAAATGCTAGAACAAAAAGGTACATTTCCACAAGAGATACTAAAGGCCATTGACCAGTCATATGATAGGATCTGATATCTGACAAGCATATCCAGATGTTTCATGTAGGACCTTCCAATATGGAATACTTGCTGCTTTCAATACAACATTCCCTAAAAATAAATAAATCTGTCTGTCTGTCTGTCTCTCTCTCTCTCTCTCTCTCTCTCTCTCTCTCTCTCTCTCTCTCTCTCTCTCTCTCTCTCTCTCTCTCTATCTATCTATCTATCTATCTATCTATCTATCTATCTATCTATCTATCTATCTGTAGGAAGTTATCACCTAGCCCTCTCCCAGAAAAATGAAATATCCTAGGAAATATTGAAAAGGCAGAATATTATATTTTCCTGGATGTGAAAAAGGGAGAAACACATTTTAAACACTAAATTCCTACAGCTTCCTGCCCATCCCCACTTTTGTCAATGGGCCATTAAGAAGGCCAAGCTAGTCCACTTTACATAATAAAGAGTTCTCCTCTTCAGCTGTGATGGGATTAAGGCAGGATAATAAGCCTTTACTCAACTGACCACATGGCATCTGAACTCAATCAAACCTGAATTCAAAACAGCCTAGAGGGTTGCCCCTGCATGGGCCCATGTGAGTCTGGCAACCAATCAGAATACATTTCTTACACAGGAACAGGAAACAGATAGGTGGGGCAGAACAGATTATAAAAATCCCTGCAAGCCCTTCTCTTCCCTTCTCTTCTTCTCCACCAACATTGAAGCATGTGATCACATTTTCTGTTCAGGACTCAGGCCATGTGGTCCTGTCCACCAGAAGGACATTTCTCCCAACAATTGGCACCCCCCAGATGGGACTCCAAGCTAGCCTAACAAATGGATATGGCCCAGGTAAGCCTCCCATGCCGGCACAGACCCCATTGAGTCTGTGGGTGGACTTTATCTTGGCCTTAGCCATTTGGATCTAGGCTTTAAAGGGGTTTTGAGTTTGAGCTCAAAGGCTGCCTGGAAAGAAGGTGAGTACCTCTAAATTTTAATTCTCTAAAATTTAATTTTAAAGCATGGGAAATGTGTGTATGCCTGCCTGTGTGTGACTAGTGTGTGTGAAAATGGATGGAAAAGTGAATGGATTTTTTATTTTTTGTTGTTGCTGCTGTTTTTGTCCTGTGAGAGAAAAAAAAAGCTAAAGCCCATAAGAAAGTTAGTGAGAAAAATGGAGGTACGCATACCCGCTCCGACAGCACCCCTCCTGGGTCACTGTGCGGCTGGTCCTCCGGGTCTCTTTCCCCAAGACTTGAAACTGTAAGAAAAGTCCCTGCGTGAAAGGGCGCGAATCGAGAGAAGGTTCCCGCGGTGAGGAACGCGTCAAAAGTCCCTCCGAAGGGCACCCCCAGAAAAGTCCCTCCGAAGGGCACCAATAAGACCCTCCGAAGGGCAAACAGAGAAAGTCCCTTCAAAAGGGCGCGAAAGGTCCTCTAAGGACGCGAAAGTAAAGTGGGGAAATACGAAGTGGCAAACCCGGCTAGGATGAAGTGAACCCACATCTAAATGGGATCATGGGAAGCGGTAGCTCGAGGGTAGCCATGGAAACCCCCCTAGGGGAGTTGTTGGGGGCCTGGGACGAAAAGCAAATGCCCGTCCTGGCCGGAATGAAGAAAAAAAAAGAGCAGATTGTAGAAAATGGGCTTTGCTGAAAGATGATACAGGAAAAACTAATTTGGCTGAAAAGGTACTTAAAAGGAAATGGTGGGATTTCTTTTTTTTTTCTCTTGTCTGTCTCTTTCTCTGTCTTCTATGTAACCACGTGGTTTTTCTTTGTTAAGATTTGTGCCTTCCCCAATTTAACTGGTGGGAATGATTTTGTTTGTGAAATTCATGAGTTTTGTTATCCCCTCTTTGTCTCTGTGTGTGTATGTCTCAAGGTAATTGTAACTAAGATGTCTCCAATCCAAAAGACAAGAATTTTAAAGTGTTCAAAGAAAGAAAGGAGTAAACTGGCAGAAATTGCCTTTGCTCAGTTTGTTGGGCCTAGAAAACTAACTGAAACTGGGAAGGGTCTTTACTTTGTGTCTGTTCTGGCCAGCAGAAACAGAGTAAAGATATATATATTTTTTTCCTTCCTTCCTTGCCTATACCTTAAAGTAACAACCCAGGAAATGTTTGCAAGAAAAGTTTCATCCTTGCATTTATTGTGTGTCTAAATGATTTTACCTGTCCATTTCTTTCCTGGAGCATGTGAATCCAGACCCCATTTCTCATCTGTGATATCCCCATAATGTTTATCTGTTTATCTGCTTAGTAACTAATGGTTTTATTTTTTTCAAACTCTGCCTGCAAGCTATCTACCCCCCCCCCCACGCTCCTCCCTTACCTCTAATCCTCCAACAATGCCTTTTCTGTGGGGGAGGGAACCTTGTTCTCATGTCTTTCAGCCCTAGAAGATTGTACTCTTCAGAAACAAAGGACTGCTAGCTCAAACCATAACTCTCCAATTTGCTGCTGGTGATTGCCTCCTGATAAAACCTGACATGAGGAAAAAAAACTTAGCCAAGCCTGGGACAGACTGCCAAGACTGACTGACCAGCCTTACCACCAAACCAAGCATGCCACCCTAGCAGACATGAAAGAACCCTGAAGGAGATGAAGAAGTAAAGACCAAAAGACTTTTCAATTCCCAGAAGACTGCTGAAAAGATTATGGGGAGGGTGGAATTTGATAAGTTTTCTTTCTCTGTTTCATTCACAGAAATTTATTATGCTTTCTTCCTTGCCTCATTTATATTGTAATCAGTTTAATGTATTCATGTAAGAATTGTATTTGAGAATGGCTAGCACAGCAAGTTCTGAACACCTTAGATTTCTGGCTGGTGGGAGGGAAATTTTGTCCAAAATGTCTGTATTTTCTGTATTGTAGAAGCAGCTACACACACACACACACACACAAAGAGAGAGGGAGAGAGAGAGGCTCCATTCAGAACTAGATTGAAACTATCTCCTTGACTTAACTCCACAAAGCTTTTCCTAGGTTGATTTTGCCCTTGCACAAAAGCAGATATCTCCCTTTTAATCCCATGGGGGAAGGGAAGTTCCCCTCAGGCAATTCCCCCACTTGAAGAGTAGCAGAAAGGATCTTCAAAACTCAAACCCTGACAGTGACTCCCCCTCCCCCCCCAAAAAAATGATGTTGCCCAGTAAAGCAGGACATGTTGCATTGGTGGTCTCAGGAGGAGGAATCCCAGGGCTCATTGTGTGTAACTTTTAAAAAAAATACTAAATAGCTTGTATTGCACACTAGCTAAACTCAATTTGGCCTCACTAAAATAGGAGCCAGGGCAAGTTAAAGAAATCCCTTGGAAATGGGCAGCCTGTACTTCTTTAAAAGGAAGAATCCTTCAATGGCTGTGAAGTTTTTTTGGGACTTCTGCTTGCTTGTAGTCTGGAAGCTCACAGAAAGTGATATCAAACACCTGAAAATAATTGGCATGGTAAATTGGATATTGTAAATTTCTTTCCAGAAATTGTGCCCTGGTTGCTAAGACCTTCATGGTTGAAAGCTCTCTGGGAGCCACTGAAGGGATCCTTCTGCTGTCTCTTTCAATGCTTTTCCATCAGAAAAATTAAGTTTCCCTGATCTGACCAATTTTATCTTTTGTCAAAAACATGTGCGTTCCACTCACATTTTTTTGAAAAAAAAAAGGAGGGATTGTAGGAAGTTATCACCTAGCCCTCTCCCAGAAAAATGAAATATCCTAGGAAATATTGAAAAGGCAGAATATTATATTTTCCTGGATGTGAAAAAGGGAGAAACACATTTTAAACACTAAATTCCTACAGCTTCCTGCCCATCCCCACTTTTGTCAATGGGCCATTAAGAAGGCCAAGCTAGTCCACTTTACATAATAAAGAGTTCTCCTCTTCAGCTGTGATGGGATTAAGGCAGGATAATAAGCCTTTACTCAACTGACCACATGGCATCTGAACTCAATCAAACCTGAATTCAAAACAGCCTAGAGGGTTGCCCCTGCATGGGCCCATGTGAGTCTGGCAACCAATCAGAATACATTTCTTACACAGGAACAGGAAACAGATAGGTGGGGCAGAACAGATTATAAAAATCCCTGCAAGCCCTTCTCTTCCCTTCTCTTCTTCTCCACCAACATTGAAGCATGTGATCACATTTTCTGTTCAGGACTCAGGCCATGTGGTTCTGTCCAACATTAAAACCATCTTTCCAAGCAGCCTCCATGTCTCCAGTGTCTTTTTCCCCACTTGGAGCCGAACCCAGAAGGACATTTCTTCCAACATATCTATCTATCATCTATCTATCTATCTATCATCCTGATGTCTGTTGAAAACTGAACTGTGCCAAGAGTTTAAAGTCCAAAGAATTCTTCTCCTTTTCTTGCTGACATCCTCATTTCTCAGGCAATGGAAAACGGAAGATGGGTAACTATTCTTTTTTTTTAACTCTTTACTGGCTTATGAAGAACATTTTGTTTCCAAGAGGAACATCCTGCAGTGATCTAAAAAGTTGTTTTATAAGCTTAATCATAAGAGGAAATTATGTTTCAAGAGCTCCCAACTATGCAACATCCTCAGTTTTTGCTAAGATCAGCTATAAAAGTTTTCCGCAGAACTATTTATTTTCTTTGCCATCATTGTTCTTCTGTTTGGTTGTGTGTGTTTTCTATTGTTGTTGGTTTTAAAATATTTTAACAATTTTAATGTTCCCAGGGTCATTGGAAGTTGGATGGTATTTAAATAATAATATATTCTCAATGAAATACTACCTATATACAACTAGAGTCCATTGGAGTTGGGTGGATAATGCACATTAATAAAATTAGAATGGAATTTAAATAATCTCTCTACTTCTATTATTAAATTTGTAATAAAAATAATATATCTGATACAGCAAATAAGGAAAGCTAACATAAACTGCAAACTGTACAAACATTCAAAGATGTGAAGAGCCCATTTCCTTTATTTATACCCTTTCAAACTACATATTAAACTATGTGTTTGCCATCTTCAAAGAGATACAGCTTACTGATGTATGCATTTTAGTTAGGATCCTTTTCATTTTTAGACAAAACAAAAGGAAGCAATACTGAAGAGGAAGCAAACAAAAGCTGAAGGCATAACGCACTATGTTTGATCGCATATCCACCACAAAATATATTCTAATATCTTCAAGCAAGAACAATTGTTTCACAGCTACTATTAAAATTAGATTGTATTACTTGTCCAATTAGCTTCAGTATTAAGATAAGAAACTACTATCCTTTCCTTTGGAAGTGAAGGTTGGATTTTGAAGAAACAGAATAAGAGAAATAATGAATTTAGTTTTGGGGAAGACTGCTGATAATACTGTAGTCAGCAAACAAACAAACAAAATAAATAAATAAACCAAACAAAAATCCCACTTGAGGCACAAATGGCCAAGTTCCAATTTTCCTGCTCTGGAAATATTATGCAAAGATTTAGATCTCTAGAGAAGACTTCAATGCTGAGAAAGGTGGAAGAAAATAGAAGAGGAGGACCCTGTAACAAGGTAGAGAGACACAATTGCAGCAGTGATAGGTGTACCATTAGAAGACCAACAGGGACAGACTATCATAGGAAAAGTCTATCTGTGTGATTGCTAAGAGCTAGTATGGTATCAACTTGATGGTGGAGATACTTCTGCAGTCTCAACTTCTACAACTGCAGTCTACAACTCTGTGTGTGTGTGTGTGTGTGTGTGTGTGTGTAGGTTGCACATACTGAAATTCTATACAGCTGTTATAAAAGCGGCTTCCTATGATATTTTTGTACAAGGAAATACTCTGTAATACCGAACATACATCAGCATAGATGTATGCTGGGAGAACAATAAATCCTGATTGTGATCTGTATGAAATATATTCAAGGTTTTTTTTTATGATCCTGGGAACAAAGTCATCAGCTTCTTGGTCCAGCCAGAAGCAGAAATAGTCTGAGAAATAAATCCTATCACTTAAATGGTGTCCAAGAAAATATGGATAGGACTTATCCTTCCAAGGTGGGTCAAATGAGGACCCAGATTGTTGGGGGCCATATGTTGACTCTGTAAACCGCTTAGAAAGGGCTGTAAAGCACTGTGAAGCAGTATGCAAGTCTAAGTGGTACCGCTATCTTACACACTTTACTTGGAAAAAGTAAACTTTTTCCACTTTCCACTAAGGCATACGACTAAACCTGCAGTTTGAAATACATAAAGGCACGCATTGTGATTCATTTTCTAATATTCTCTTACTATTCCCCGCTAAATTTAATTCTTTCCCCGTTATTTGGAGTGGAGATTTCCCTCCATACCCGCCAGTTCAGCCACACGTTTCACCCCACCCCCTGACTCTGCACAAACCAGACTGACGTAAATCCAGACAAAGGAGATTAGCTTCGGGAAAGTCACAACAGCTCACTCACCGCTCGCCACTTCTAGTCCTTCTCTGGAATGCAAAAGAAAATAAAATTTAAAAAAACGCACCCTCGCCTTTGACTTTAATGTTTCCGTTTCCGGGTTTAAAATTTAACCGAGCATTCCTCAGTCTTTCTGACTTTTCCAAGCCACGTGAGCTTGCGGGGTACCGTATTTCCCTTATTTCGCAAGTTACCGGCAGCAGAAACCAATCTCATTAGACCCCGGCTGCTCAATTTATTGCAGAAAAATGCCTCTGACTTGATCGGCTTTTGGGCATATATAAAATGGGCACGTTTGTTGTATAATAAGTTTAAATGCAGTTCGGTTCACTACGATGCAAAAAAGATGCCGAGACTTCAAAAAGTGTGCAGAAAAGAGGCTAAATCGTCTGATGAACGGTTGAGAGAGCTAGGTATATCTAGATTCAATCTAGCCTATCGAAGAGGTGGGGGGGGTATGATAACCCTCTTCCAATACTTGAGAGGCTGTCACAGAGAAGAGGGGAATGATTTATTCTCCAAAGAACCTGGGCACTGGGCAAGATACAATGGGTAGAAGTTTGTTAAAGAGAGATTCAACCTAGAAGTAAGGAGAAATATTTCTGACAGTGAGAACAATTAATATAATAGCTTGCCTCCCAGAATTGTGGGCCCTCCATCACTGGAGGTTTTCAAAAATAGACTAGACAACCATTTCACTGGAGTGGTATAAAGTCTTCTCTCTTGAACAAAGATTGGACTAAAAAACCTCTGGGGCCCTTTCTAGCCCTTTGTTTCTATGTTCTACGTTCTTAATTTTTAAAGTGTGATTTGGTTTGCACAACAAAGGGATCACAAATTAGTTACCTGTAATCACATTTTATAGCCTAGCAAACTCATCCTTTTGGCTTAACACAGAGGTGTCCAAACTTGGGAACTTTAAGACTTGTGGACTTCAACTCCCAGAATTCCCCTGGCTGGCTGGGGAATTCTGGGAGTTGAAGTCCACAAGTCTTAAAGTTCCCAAGTTTGGACACCCCTGGCTTAACAAGTATGTTCTATAAATACAGTCAATTAAATTAAGTAAAGTGTGGTTAAGTTAGTCATTGGCTAGCCTGACGTATGAACGTAATAACTGATTTTATAAAAATGTTCAAGTCATTTTTTATTTTACAAATTATCTACTTGGGTATTTTAACAGGCAATTATGCACAGATGTATGGCATACACAGATTCAGGTTCATGACCAGGAGCTACTTAAGTAAACATCATGGTAGAGTTCAGCTATTCTCAACTGAGTTCTTACAACATACTAAATAATAAACCATAACTAATTTAAAATGAATAAAGCTTGTTAAAGTTACCAATCATCAAATGTAGAAAAACTCACCCATTGGGATCTTCAGATCTGGTAATTTGCAGCTATTATTTCAATATAGCGTTACAGCATTAGCTGATGGTTAGACAACTACACAGAATGTGAGGTGTGGGATGGGAAGAAAAGATGATGATATTCAAGTGTTGCTCAGTAGCCTGGTAGATTGCTTATTATTATGGCTATGAATCAGACTCCAAAGAACTTCATAATTAGTATGTCTGAGGAGTAGTAGCTTGGGTGGTAGTTAAGCTGTTGGTTTGAGCTGCGAACTTGGCAATTTGGTTGCAAACGTTTGGTCACCATTTGAGGAGAGTGTGTTTTGAGTTGTCAGAATGCACTGATGATGCTTTTGAATGGTGACCAAATGTTTGCAACCAAATTGCCAAGCTCGGAGCTCAAAGTAACCTAACTTCATAATTAGTGGCTGAATTAATCAGTTCTCTAATTGCTACACACCAAACTGGATAGCCATTATTATTTCTGTTCAAACCTTTATGATCTGTCAGGACAATATTTTAATAATGCCTCATCACATCACTTTTCTGTTAGAACTTTCCTACTTCAGCATTCTGGAGTGGAATGAGGAGATGGGGACAACCACATCCAGATTACCATGGGCTGCTTTTCTGGAAGTGGAAAAACTACCCCAAAATGTTCAGATTAGTCCATAAGGGAGAAATGGAGCATTCTGGGAATGGAATTGATTTAGAATTTGCATATTTGTTTCATAGATCTTTATTTTGGTTTTATTTACACAATATACGTAGTTAACACAGAATAATGTGATTTGTTTATCATGTTATCATTACATTTGGACTCAGTTTGTGTAGTCAGTTGTGGTTTATTCAGTAAACTACAGTTAAGTAAATTATTGCTTAGCATGAGTGCACACACCTAGAAATCTGGCAGTATTTCACATAGTTCTTGGCATAGTCTAGCTGGACTTTGAAATTAATTGTTATTGATTAATGTATCTCTTTCACTTTTGCAATTATCAAATTTATATTAAAGTTAAACATTACCCCCCAAAGATCAGGCAAGATTCTGTATTGCATTTTTAAAATAATTTATTTCCCGAAACTTAAATATTGCAACACAATCCGTAAGAAGAGTCTTGTGAATCAGGGCAAAAGCATTTCAACTTGCTTCTCCAAGGCACCTGAGGGTAGAACAAGAAGCAATGGGTGGAAACTAATCAAGGAGGGAAGCAACTTAGAACTAAGGAGAAATTTCCTGACAGTTAGAACAATTAATCAGTGGAACAGCTTGCCTCCAGAAGTTGTGAATGCCTCAACACTGGAAGTCTTTAAGAAGATGTTGGATAGCCATCTGTCTGAAACGGTATAGGGTTTCCTGCCTAGGCAGGGGGTTGGACTAGAAGACCTCCAAGGTCCCTTCCAACTCTACTATTGTATTGTATTGTATTGTATTGTATTGTATTGCTTCCAAGAATATTACTTTTTTCAACTCCTGTGCATAATTATTTGGAACTAAGAATCACTTAATGTCATATATCTTATTTTTATGTGTAAACACTCCAGTAATACACTATACTTGTTCAGCCTCCTGACTTGTTTAATGTTAATCCATTTTTTTATTCTACTGCTGTTTCAGTAATAAGACTTTTTGTCATAATATTTCCACCATTGACTGAATTTGTATGTATATGTTTATGGAAATACTGGAAGAATCATAAAGGCAACTGGGATTTGGGCAGGTGTTGTTTGTTTCTGAAATGATTTATTATTGTACTCTCAGTCTACCATCACAATTGCTCCATGCATTTGGCCCAAATCCATATCTCTGAAATATAGAGAAGCAAATCCCAGTATACAACCCATTATGTCTCAGTAGTGTTATATACCTGTTACGATCATAGCAAATGAGACATGACCCAAGGGAAAGAAAAGTTGAGCAGGAAAATAAATTGAAGAAGGAGTAAGTAAAATTTACTACAGAAAAAATAAGTACCTCAGAGTTTTCATGCCACACCGAACCATAAACTAACCCCATTGCTGGATGCTAAGAGCAAAATCTGATTCAAGTATCATTAAATGCATAATTGTTAAATTGCATCATTTATAGAAAAATAAACCAGGCACCATATAAATACAACATGTAGAACAGTCCAATGCACACCTTCAGGAGAGAGATAAAAGTTCCATGAGGATAGGCTCCAGCATGAGTCCAAAAGCTTGGAAGAATAAACCTCTGGTCCCAGTGACTGACTCAGATTGGGTTGTATAGAGAAATAACACATGCATTTGCACATATGGTTTGTCATGGCATATTAAACCAAGATTTTCTCAGTTTACTGGATACTCATGGCAGACTAAACCATAAACCAATAATAAGCTCTACAATTCATTAGACTAAAACATAGTTGTATAGATGGCCTTTGTGTATCATGTAAAGACAGATATCTTGTCAATAACACTGGTAATTTAACATCAAACTGAATTCCATTACCTAGGGTGAAAAAGTTCAAATTCTACAGTAAAGCTACTTTCCTTAGGTCTACTCACAATCATAAAATAATATGCAAGCATTTGGATTCTCAAAACTATTTGACAGGATGCTTTTAAAAAGGAAGTCAGAGGGAAGAGAGAAATGGCATGTTGAAATCATACCTATTTAATGGCTAGATTGATGAAGCATATTAAAGAATAGTTTTTGTTTTTTTAGTACAAAATGTCAACCCAGAAAATTGTGGCGTATATAATGAAAGTTTATTAAATATTCGTAACTCAACATGTTGTATGAATCTAGCTAAGATATTGGAGTAAAAAAGGTTGCAGGTTTTCATATAGTAAAAAATACGTCAACATTTCTTTTTTTAGTTGCATTACTTCATGGTTGATAGCAAACAACCAATTTATTTTCTGTTTATTTAATCATTGTGCTTGTAATAGCTTACACATAAAATGAAACAAATGTAATTGAAATTTCAATAGAAAATATGCAGATTGGGAAGCCTAACTTTAATATGAGCTAAAGCAGAAGTATGGCAATCATTAACATTTCTTAAAACTCTCATTCAAAATTCAGGAAACTTAAAAAAAAATTCTAAGACTTAAAAAATAAGCAATTAGATATTAGATAGGAAATGAATTACTTTGGAGTGAATTTTGTCAATTCATTGTCCTGAATCCAAATACAATATTTAATTTCCACTGTTGTTAATGACAGAGTTCAGTCATGAGATATAGAATGATGAGTTAAATCATAAGTAGCATATACAATAAAAAGTGCTTTTGAATCTACAGTCAATGATTGACTTTCTCATCATCATCATTTTAGCCATTGTCTGCCCACTGCAGAATGAAGGCCTCCTCTGCATGTCTCCAACCTATATGTGACACAATATCAAACCTAACAAAGCATGATTAAACTGTATTTGTGAACCTTGATTCAGATTATATTTGCATAACATATTGAGCCACATGTATGGCAACGATAGTGTTATTGTATTTAGTGTGTTATATACATCCATCACTGATTAGTTTATAGTTCTGTAAATCATGAAAACATAGGAAATCAAATACTAATAATGGTTGAATTTACTTATTATATTTTTATCCATTTTTTTGCTGAACATATATAATGCTCTTTCCTCTTCCTGTTTACCCCATAACACCAGCTATGTGAGATGGTTTGGGCTGAGAGTGAGTGACTGACCCAAGGTCCCCCAGCTTTCATGCCTAAGGTAGGAATTTGTGATAACTTAGCATATTATGCAATTTGCTTCTGAATCATTTTCTCATCACAGACTAACAGCCCCCAATAATTTGGGATAGTATATTTTATAGGGAAATTTAATTTCAACAATTTCCATTTTTATACAGATTTAAATTAGTATTTTATGTACCCAGTATTCTAATTCCAGCTGGTAATTTAGAAATAAAGCAGTTTTCTATAACTTTAAAGCATCTTATGTGAAACTCCCATTTTATAACAGGTAAAGCCCGGTAAATCTCATAAAGTAGTTTGTACTGCACTTTAAATGGTTTGCTTAATTTTGACAGGGCCTTTCTCCACATAAATTTAATAAAATAACTGTCTTTCTTATGCCATGTTCTTGAGATGCTATCTTCATTTTGTCCTTATCTAATGCATGAGACAAACTTAAGTCATTATTTGTTATACTGGTGTTAAAAGTAGTGTTTTCAATTTAGGCTAAGAGTACCCAGTAGCAGTTCCCATGTGTGTCTAATCTGACAAACTTCATTCCTCAGATGGTAGTACTCTGATAAATCATATGGGATCGGATTAACCCAGGGTTTATTAGCCACTGCAGGCTGATATAGATATTTTCCCCCTCTGGGGCCCAGACACTTTTCTACACAACTCTTTCTCATAGAAAGAGCTGGGGAGCTGCTGGGTTTTCAAAGACTGGCGCGCTCTGAAAACAGGAGAAACAGTGGTTTGAAACATCTAATTCAAACAAAACTGCTGAAGAGCTGTTCCACAACCCCCAAACCTTGATTTAATTTAAAGCTGCACAAGCCTACTTGAACAGCAGTTCAGGAAACTTGTGAATTTGGCAAGAAGATCTTAGTTCTTTTGTTTTTCTATGGAGAGGCAGGAGTGGGTGAAATCACCTGTCCAAACGTATACCCTCCTAAGTGGTAGCAGTTTTGTGTTTGTTGGTAATACTTAGAAATAAGATGACAAATTCAGAGGATCAAACTAATTGCTTTGCATAACATACATATATACAAAATAAGAATGTCATAGTTCAGAAACATGCCCAAACAAAGGCAATGAATTTCAGATAGGGATTAGTAGTAGTGTTGAAAGAAATGTCCTTCTGGGTTCGGCTCCAAGTGGGGAAAAAGACACTGGAGACATGGAGGCTGCTTGGAAAGATGGTTTTAATGGTGGACAGGACCACGTGGCTTGAGTCCTGAACAGAAAAGGTGATCACATGCTTCAATGTTGGTGGAGAAGAAGAGAAGCGCTGAGGGAGGGGCTTGCTAGGCTTTTTATAACCTGTTCAGTCCCACCTCTCTGTTTCCTGTTCCTGTGTAAGAAATGTATTCTGATTTGTTGTCAGATTCACATGGGCCCATGCAGGGGCAACTCTCCAAGCTGATTCCAGGTTTGGTTGAATTCTCAGATGCCATGTGGTCAGTTGAGTAAAGTGCCAATATTATCATGCCTTAATCCCATCCCCCTGGAGCTGATGGGGAGAACTCTTTATTATGTAAAGTGGACTACCTTGGCCTTCTTAATGGCCCATTGACAAAGTGGGGAAGGGCAGGAAGCTGCAGGAATTTACTTTGTGTTTAAAATGTGTTTCTCCCTTTTTCACATCCAGGAAAATATAATATTCTGCCTTTTCAATATTTCCTAGGATATTTCATTTTTCTGGGAGAGGGCTGGGTGATAACTTTGCACAGTAGGAATGTTATATTTTATGGTAGCATAATTTTTTGCTAACTCAAGAGCAGAAGATTGCAATTTAATTCAGCAGTAGGACAAAACCTTTCCTGTGCTACCCATTTTTGTTTGTAAACCATGTTACATAGGTTATTTATGTTTACTGACTGTATATACCGGGTGCAGTGTTAGGTTACTGCCAGTACGCCCCAGTACAGGCACCGTTCCGATATAGTGCTGCGGAGGGCCCACCTGCCCACCCGCCCTCCTTACCTGTATTTGACCCAAGCGGGCCATTTGCGCATGCACACGTATTGTACGGCGCCTGCATGATGCTCTGCCGAGCAGCTGGAGCGTTGTGAGGTGGTGGTGCGCATGTGTGTGCAGTGCACGTGGTGTGCGCCCAGCCCTGTTACAGCATACTGCTTTCGACGGGATCCGGAACCCACCACTGACTGGGTGGATGTACATAATTGTGTGCACTCTTCTGTTTATACTAAAATGTAACGCAATTTATAACAACAAATAAAATACAAAAATCCGTATCAGTACAATTAAAAATAAAAATTATTTAAGGCAGAAACTAAAATATTGGTTAAAAAAGATACAATGTTGTCATTTTTTAAGGACTAGGAGAGTAGAGACCCAATGTACTGGGGAGAAACTTCCATAGCCCTTTCCTGCATATTCAACTGCTGAATTTATGGCTGTGCCCTTATAAAAAATGTGTCCTGCTGATCTGATTACTTGAGATCTAGTTAGATTTCATTTTGATTGTTAGCAATAAAGAAATTTTGTTAGCAATAAAGAAATAACTGGAAAGCCTGGAAATAAACTGGTATGTCATTCTCCTGGTTAATTTGTTTCCCAGTCCAATTATATTTTATATTTTCCCAACTTGGAATTCTAGCCTTTATCACAAGCAGCATAAACTTGCATATTGTCAATTTCAGATTGAACTTGATCATAATGCTCTTCAATCCCTCTCTCCTCTTTTGCATCAGTATTTGAAGCATAAGCTTCAATAACTGTCATATCAAAGGGTTTCTGAGAAGTCTAATTGATAATAGTCATTGACTGCATGGTACCTAAATATTGTCTTTGCTATATATTTTTTCAACCAACCATGAAAGCAGTATTTCTTTGTTGCTTTTATTTCCAAGTAGTATGTAGAATGCTTTTCTGTCTGAAAGTGTGTAATTCCAGTTTATTTCAAGTCACCAGAATGTCACCCTGTAATTTATTTCATCCTTCAGTGCTGAGGTTTCCCATGCCCATGCTTATAATCCATGTTCTCACCACATACAGTAGATCAGGGGTATCAAACTCACGTTATTACAGTGGCTTCACATGATGTATAGGGACTTTTTTCCCCTTTGCTAAACCAGACATGGGCGTGGCCAGTGCATGACACATTTGGCCTCCGGGCCGTGAGTTTGACAGCCCTAACATACAGCATAAAATGGACATTTTTTAGACACCAGAAGTAAGATTGCTTGTTCGTGTGAATCTGGCTACCATGGTTGCTTAAGCAATTTAACAATCTTGCATACTATTTTAAATATTCAAGGTTAAATATAGCTGCCAATTTGTATGTGTTGTGTGATCCCTGCAAAACTAGCACTCTGCAACCTAGGGTTGGTTATTTCAATAAAATATGATTCAACTGAGATAAATTAGCAGAATCCACTATTTTTCAAGATGAAGATAGCGCTATCACCTGAACTGACCAAACAATTTGCCTTGGGTCTTTAACACAATTAATTCTGAGATGCTTAACTATAAACCAGAGTAAAAATGCTGATGTGCAATGTCTATGGAGATCCTGTTACCGAGGTCATGGTTGTCCCAAAGGTGCTTTCTTTCAAAAGGCAACAGGACTTTCCTGTTTTGCTAGAACACATTTCGCTTCTCATCCAAGCAGCTTGCTCAGTTGTGGCTGAATTTTGGAGAATGGAAGGATTCAGGTGACCCTGAGGGCAGAGATAAACTTCCAGTTAACCTCAACTGTTCTTAGAAAGGAGGCTAAGAACCACGTGATGGCGAGGAATATAAATCCTTCCATTCTCCACCATTCAGTCAGAACTGAACAAGCTTCCTGGATGAGAAGCGAAATGTCTTCTAGCAAAACAAGGTCCTGTTGCCTTTTGAAAGAAAGAACTGTTGGAAGAAATGTCCTTCTGGGTTCGGCTCCAAGTGGAGAAAAAGACACTGGAGACATGGAGGCTGCTTGGAAATATGGTTTTAATGGTGGACAGGACCACATGGCCTGAGTCCTGAACAGAAAAGGTGATCACATGCTTCAATGTTGGTGGAGAAGAGGAGAAGGGAAGAGAAGAGCTTGCAGGGATTTTTATAATCTGTTCGGCCCCACCTATCTGTTTCCCGTTCCTGTGTAAGAAATGTATTCTGATTGGTTGCCAGACTCCCATGGGCCCGTGCAAGGGCAACCCTCTAGGCTGTGTTTTGAAGGCAGATTTGGTTGAGTTCTCAGATGCCATGTGGTCAGTTGAGTAAAGGCTTATATTATCATGCCTTCATTCCCATCCCCCTGGAGCTGAAGGGGAGAACTCTTTATTATGTAAAGTGGACTAGCTTGGCCTTCTTAATGGCCCATTGACAAAGTAGGGATGGGCAGGAAGCTGCAGGAATTTACTTTGTGTTTAAAATGTGTTTCTCCCTTTTTCACATCCAGGAAAATATAATATTCTGCCTTTTCAATATTTCCTAGGATATTTCATTTTTCTGGGAGGGCTGGGTGATAACTTCCTACAGCACCTTTGGTCTGATGTGGAATACAAATGGTCTCTTTTTATTAAGAAAAGGGCCGATTCGTCATGACTTTGCATTTTTTTATGTACATCGATTACACAAGGTGTTGGTAATGCAGTGACATCTAATTACTTAGCAACACTGTGATTAGCAATAGTTGCAATATTTGATATGGGCGTCGAAAGAACCACTCGGAGGAGGGGGGGTGTTCCCCCACACAAGAAAAAGCACCAAAAGCCGGCCAGACTGCCCTGAATTCTATTCATTCATTTATCCCTCCGAATTTTAATCTGATCCTCTACCGGACACTCATCCAAGGTGAGTGCTATGGAATAGCAAATCTGCAAAGTCATGCTGGCGCTGCAGCTCCTAAGCAAAGGGCGGGAAGAGAGCGGGGAAAGGACCCAACCGATAGGATTACCGGCTTTGCGTCACTTCTATCGCGAGATTTCGGACGGTATAAAATCAGGGAACTCTCCTTTCTTCCTCTCTGTCTTGTACCGGTCGAAGCTCCGAGAGTCTGTTCTTGATTCGCTTTTAGGTAACTGCAGCTGGGTGAGAGCCGGGGTGGCGGGAGGTTCGTTTCACAGCCCGGGCTGGATTTGTGGAACAGCATTTCCCCAAGCAAGGGAGGGGGGGGGAACCCTTAGTTTTCGGTGATACCTTATTGCATGTTGGAGAAGAAGGGAGACTTTTTTTTATAATGAAAGCCATGGGTTTAACTTCAGCTGTTGAATTAGTTGGAAGTTTGTACTGCTTTTCTCGCAGCAGGTGCCTCTTGGCTTAACCTGGGCGGAAACGGAAGAGAGAGAGAGAGAAATCTGATCGAAACAACAGAAAGTCGGTTACAGGGGCGCGGATTGCGCTGCCTCTTCGATCATTACATTAAATTGCACCTCTAAAGGTTGTGCATTTCTTGTAACGATGTTGCGGTTGAACCAGCTGGAGGTTACAATGGGCCATTTAAACGAGAACCGTTAAGGCGAGTTTCCTTTGCAGAGACGCTCGGGTGCTCCGGCTGGAAGCGGACGTCTCGGGTTTCTCAGAGCTCCTTGGGGGTTGCTAGGCGTTTCGATCTGTTTGTGCTCTAATTGAAGATCCCTAGTGCTTTGTTTTAGATCTAGGCCGGTTTCACTTGCTGGGTACGTAACGTTTCAGCCTTTCGGAAGATTAGCGCGATGTGCAAGTTCGTTGGTGCTTGCAGTTAAGGGCAAAAACGTGGGAAAGGCTGCAATCTTTCCAAACTGAATTGGAGAAAAATGTCATTTGAACTCCTTGGAATCTGAGAGATAAAATTTGCAACAGCCGTGGGATGGTGAAAGTTTATAAATTCATAAACTAACTTCCTCTTCAAAGGTTTCCATTTTCGGTAATTACATAATGGGAAACGAAATCTATTCCCCCTTCCCCCAGAGTAAACCCATCTGAACTTGGGTTGTTTAAAGATTGCCTTTAAGATTTTTCTTTAAACTTGCTGTCTTTAATATTCAGAATTGTTTCAGAATGTAATGTCTAGCTTGCACAAATGTACACTGGACTTTTAAAAACTGATTATACATTGGATTATGTCAAATTGTACTCTTAATTCCCCAGGGTTTGGGACAATAACATACATACATACATACATACATACATACATACATACATATTACATGCATTTTCTTTCCTAGCCAATACGGCCAACACTTGAGAATTATGGGGTTGAAGGGGTTCATTTTGGATAAAGCTAATTTAGATTTACTTGTGTTTTCTATACTTGGTACAGATTATGACTTGAATGTATAAATTGAATTGGTATTAGGAGAATCTGCAAATGCTATTTGTCTACAATGCTTAGCATTTGCAGAGTCTCAAAATCTGTGGTAAATATGCCAGAAGTTTGATAAAATTAGGGATTGCAAATATGACAGAATATGCCAAATATCCCAAATATGACAGAAGCTTGATAAAGAGTAGGATTGCAAAATATATGGCTGCATAAGATTAGCAGAAGGACCTACTGTATAAAGAACAGTTTTGATTTTAGGAATTAAGCCAGCTAAAATATATGGTTTCTTAGGTCATACTCTCATTCCAGTTGATGGTTGATAAATGAAGAAAAAATGCTGTCCTATATTCAGGAAATTTATATTAACAAAAGCATGTTAATCTGTAGTTTGGGTAATTGATAATAGGTGAATTCTGGCAAATTATTTTTTTAAAGGCTTAAGACCATTTTTTAGGCCATTAAATTTCAGCTTCTAAAATTTCGGAGGTTCTGAATATCTTGACCAGCTGCATTATCAATGCTCTTTCAGGTGATACCTTGCTAATTTGCTAATCATTTTTCTCTCTCTCCCCCTCTCTTAAGCTTCAGTCACAATGTCCTCAGGAAATGCTTTCATTGGGAAACCAGCCCCAGACTTCAAAGCCACGGCAGTAATGCCAGATGGGCAATTCAAAGATATTAAACTGTCTGACTACAAAGGTAAGTCCAATAACGCTTGTTGGGTTGGTGGAGGTGGTGTTATGGAATATTATGTAGATAAATAGGATCCTGGTCCAAAAACAGGATCTTTGCTTCTGAAATATTCTGTTTAAGGTTGCAAAAATACAGTTTGAGCATCTCACAACTGGTTTATAGCAAAATGCATTATGCACAGGCATGGAGCATTTAAATTATGAGACCATATATTTAGGATGTTAAAGTGGAAATGGGTGAGGTGTCCACTTGTCTCACCAGTAAAATCATGAGATAATTGTAGCAATCAGTTGTTTTGACTATATATATATATATATATATATATATATATATATATATATATATATATATATATATATATATATATATATAATTTGATAGATATATATATAGATATATAGATATATAGATGATAGATAGATAGATGATAGATAGATAGATAGATAGATAGATAGAGAAGGAAAGACGAAGATATGGTTTACTTCATCCTGTCTACTATACTTGGTCTCAAGGCTGGATTTCAGGAGAGCATCTCAGAGAGCCAATATTCTACTGCCTTTGGCAGGAAAAGCACAATTCCCCTTTTACTTGAGATTAATCGTGGTTGGAAGGGCTGCTCAGTGTTAAAATACTATGCTGATTATGACTCGGCCAAATGTTTTTTGGCAGTGGAGAAACAAGAACTGATGCTTCCAGGAATCTAATTGAAAGTGGAAGCCTACTGAATAAATCCAGATCAAGTTATTTGGCAACATTGTGGCCCTCACCACATATATGGCTTTAGATTGTTTTGGAATGTTGAAATAACAATTGAAGTCTGTGGGGAGGCACTATATTGGTAGCACCTGCTTTAATTTATCTTGAGCTTAAGTAGTTACTACAGCAGATAGCCAACAGCTGAATTATGCTGGCAATTGATAACTATGTAGCCTAATTGGTTAGTGAAGGAATAATACACTATCTTATCTGGAGTTTAATGTTTTTGTGTTGCAACTTGGATGCTTTTAAGTACAGGCCCCTATTGTGTTATAGTGTTGTGTATGAAGCATCCACAAATATGGCTGCTTAGCAGTAAGGAGAACTTTTGATAATTATATAGCATTCTCAGTTGTACTAGATATCTTTTGTGCTGTTTAGCAATCTGCAGAGATGCCATAAAATTGCTCTATTTGAATTTTGAAATACAGGATTTGGTACTAGGAATGTGCAAAAGCATCCCATGCTTGCTTTTGGATGATCTGTGGCTGACTTAAAATGCATGTTTTTGGAAGTTTTTGGTCCAAATTCTGAGTGGAATGAGGCTGTTTTGTTCTGATTAATATATTAATATAGGGCAGAAATTGCCCAAGGGTAGTGAAAGTATAAGGACAGAACAAAGCACTGAGTTTTGTTTCAGCCACCCCATGGAAAATGCAAAATGGTTCAGGGAAAACTTGTAGAATACATTGATTTCTTTTGGTTTCAAAACATTTTCCATTTTATGCACAGCCTTAGTAATTATATCTTGCTGTAACTGTACCGATTTGACTATGAAAGAAATGTTTCCATGCTACTGACTACCTTTTTCAACTTTTTCCTAGGGAAATACGTTGTATTATTTTTCTATCCACTTGATTTCACCTTTGTCTGCCCAACTGAAATTATTTCATTCAGTGACCGTTCTGATGATTTCAAGAAGATAAATTGTGAGGTGATTGGCGCTTCTGTTGATTCTCACTTTTGCCATCTAGCCTGGTAAGAATCTTTGGGTTTGGGGTTTTCATCCTGTCAAAGAGCTTTTTCTGATAATGGTAGAAATCTGTATGTTTCTGTTGAAATCAAAACCTTTCAGCCTCTTTGCAATTGTTAAAGTTGCTAAAATACTTCATATATGCACATTTGTGCTTCAGCTTCAGTTGACAATGAAAAGGTACAGGTTGGAAGACATTGGTGCAAGTGAAATGAACAACTGCTCTGAAGTGATTTCATCAGCAAGCTTTAACTTATTTCTGATGTCATTTCATGTACTAAGCAATTAATATGTAAAAGAGATGAAACCCAATTCCTGCTTAATAATTTGCAAAACTAGTAGGTGAAAAAAACTGAGTCTCCGGATTACTGTCACAAACTTATTCAGAGCTTTAAAGATTTTTAGAGTCTGTTAAAACTTACACTGTGGAGCCATTTTTTTCTGCCCCCTCATAGTAGCTCTATTAATGCCAAGGAACTATTTAGTTTTTGTGGCAATTTATATTGCATAAGGACAGCTGGATTGCACCACCAAAAAAGTTTCCACTGTATTCCTATAATGGGAACTGACATTTGGTAATCTGCAAAAGAGTTGAACTAAGGAGGATACTTTTGGATCTCTGCCTCTTTGCAATTGTTAAAATTGCTAAAATACTTTATATTTGCACATTTGTGCTTCAGTTGTGATTGATCATTTTAAAAGTATTTATTTGAAAAACTCTACCAATTTTTGAATTCTGTTTTCACCTCTTCTTAAAGGATCAACACTCCCAAAAAACAAGGTGGACTAGGCAGTATGCGCATTCCTCTGGTTTCTGACACAAAACGTGTAATTGCTAAAGATTATGGTGTATTAAAGGATGATGAAGGCATTTCTTACAGGTAAGGTAACAATCGCCATCTGATTTGTATTCTTCAAGCAGATAACCTATTTCCCCCTTCAGATGGATTTTAAAATTAAATTCACTTGCATTGAATTGTAGGTGTATTAATAAAGATTTTGCTGATCTTCAATACTTCATAGTTTTAAGCTATCAGTGCTTATGTTTAAATGCAGTTATCATTTAGCCTGTTTTCAAGTCTACATTTACCTAGTAACAATGAATCTGTACATTATCAAGTTCAGATAGGCCCTACTTAAAAGAATTCTTGCTTCCCTTTGTAGGAAGAATTAGTTATGTAAAGAATGTATGTAATGTATGTAAATAAGGAATGTAAGCTAATTAAGTAAGTAATTAAGGAATGTAAGCTAATTCCTTATAATACATGTAAACTTTGCTCAGAGTTCTGTTTGTTTCAGCAGGGAAAAAAAAATCAAAACTGAAAGAATGAGTTGTAGTTCTTCCTTAGGCATGAAAGCCAGCTAGGTGATTTGAAGCTAGTCACCCTAGCAGTAGACTTTCAAGTGCCTACCCCTGATAGTTCCTGCAATGCAGGATGGGCATGGATGAGTCCCCCTAGTGAAAGAATGCTGTCTGACGGGGGTCTTGGAAACATGCTTTCTCTGTCATCATACCTGCCTTTATAGAATAGCCTCACCCCAGCCTGAGATACAGATGGTGCTGATTCTTTGGCTTTTAGGAAAGCTTTGAAAGCCTGGCTTTTCCCTCAGGGGCCAGGATGTAAACAATTCTGGCACAGGGTGGTTGATGGATGAATGTAAGTTTTAGATGGTTCAATGATTGTTATTTTAAATAGTGTTTGTATTATGCTTTTAATTTGTTCTTTGCCTTCTAGGGTTGGGCATCCATACAAGTTTGATGAATAATATTAGGCAAGGTTCATAATCTCACCTATTGTTTCTTATCTAATACTATTCAAGCTAAAGAATTCTGCAAGAAGCTAATGTTTCACATAGCACATTCAGGAATGAGTGCCTTATATTTGATACTTGGTTTGACTAGTGTTCTAAAACTAAATTCAGAAAAAGTTGAATTGGTGTTTGCACAACCTCTTATTACTTTTTTTCCCTATTTTAGGGGCCTCTTTATCATTGATGAAAAGGGGATCTTGCGCCAGATCACAATCAATGATCTGCCTGTTGGTCGTTCAGTTGACGAGACACTCAGGCTAGTTCAGGCCTTTCAGTTTACAGACAAAAATGGAGAAGGTGAGATTAGTTACACTTTTAAAAAATGTATTGGCCTCATAAGCTGCAGTGGGCTTTAGCTCTAGTAGCATACAAAACTTAGGGAAACTTTATGCAAAACTTTATATTTGCCAGCTTGTATTGGTAAAGCAGGAAATGGAATGAATTGGTTAGCCGGAACATGCACTGAGAGACAATTTGGTGTAGTCATTAGGATCAGGTTAGAAATTGAGACACTGAGTTGATTTAACAGAAGAAAATAATAATGTGCTAACATTTTGTCTGCATAGCAAAAAATATTTTTAGAATTATGTAAATTATATAGATATGAATACTTGAGAAATTTTAGCACTTTTTTAATACATTAAAAATAGATTGCAGCTGCCACCTGGATAGTATTTGTATGATTAAGATGTAGGCTGTTAAGGTTGGGTGCGTAGATGTAAGCGTTGTTTACAAAGATTTATCCATTTGTTGTACAAGTTTTAGGCTAACTTTGATGGAGTGACTTCCAATGAAAAACAAAAACTTTAAAGGTTGGGGATAAGTTTATTCACCATTGTAAAAATATGTTGGAGTTTACATTCTCTAAAATCAGTGCAAACAAAGTTTAGTAGCACAGAATGCCACATGTAATTTGCATAATAAATAAATAAATTTATTATCAGAATATCAGCTTACTGCTTGTTTTCCATGTCACTTGGAGAAAGCTCAAGTTTTCTATTCCCCTCTCCTCCGCTTTGGAGGAGGTTCTGAGAGTTTTTAAGCATTGATACTTAGGGCCTATTGGAATCTGATCTTTCCCATCTCAAAATATCAGAAGCCCAGGTTGCTGATTTTCAGCAGATGTGATGAAAAAGGGTTCTTGGAGTCTCAAGAATGGATTTGGTATTGCACATATTCCAGTTTATAAAAAGCGTAGTGTATGAACTCAGGTGGTTGTGATGTATTAAGTAATATAATTAAATTAAATTCTATCATACTGAATAATGGTTAAGCTATGATACTAATGGTATACAATCTAGTATTGCTAAAAAATATGTTCTAATTGAGAATATGAAAGTTGCAGTTTATGGTCAGAATAACTATTGGCCCAAATTACCCTACACAACAGGGTTTTTCAAAACAATACAATTCTAATACTGTAAATTGCAACTTTTCTTTTCTGCAAGGTTGGGGGTATTGATCTAGTTATTAACCTGCAATTCAGTTTTTTTTTAGATGACCCAATAACTTTAAAAATGTATTTTCTTTAGTGTGCCCAGCTGGTTGGCAACCTGGAAGTGACACTATCAAGCCAGATGTCAAGCAGAGTAAAGAGTATTTCTCCAAACAGAAATAAATGTATGTTGTGTTTTGTACACATGTAAAAAAAAAGTATACTGTAACATATGACAGCAATCTTTGCCATTTCTTATTTAAAGAGTACCATGTTGTGAACAGATTGGTTTACTGCCTCATTTCATGAGTTTTATTTTGGATCGTGTGAATCTGAATAAGTGGATTATAGAATGACATATTTTGACTATCTAGCCTATTAACCTTGGTCAAAGCAGAGATTTGCTCCTTGTACTCATGCACATAGCTGACAATTGTTAGCATATTAGTGACTGTCTCTGGTACATGTGGAACAAATGGCTTTTCTTGTATTTTGTACTGTTATTAAACTTTTATGAAAAACTGGGAAAAATATCAATTATTTTGAAAATGGAAACACGCGAACAAACCTGATACAACATTCCTTGTTTATTGACTGCTGATTCAGCAACTTTGAACTTGCAATGACATTGAAAACAGTTGCAAACAGTCCTTAAAATTGCTACTGTTGCACCCTCCCAAAGTCACATGATTGTGATTCAAGAGAGCTTGCCAGTCAATGCACATTTGCAATGATTGTAGCATCCTGCAGTTTCAACTGCCTTTTGTGCCCTTTGCAGCTTGTGTCTGACGAGCAAAGTCGATGGGAAAGCGGCAGGAAGTTGCAAATTGCTTGAGTTCCTCACTTGATAACCACAGCTGAAACTGATATAGGTAGGGCATGACCATATGATGTCAGTTATTTTGCTGCTTAGCAACAAATTTGTCAGTCCCTCATTGCTACTGGTGAGGATTGCCTGTATAATTCTGATCTACCGTTTTAAGGTACAATGCTCTTTCTTGCCAGTGGAGGGGGGAACAAAACTTTATTAATATGTGAATATCAGCTTACTGCCTAGACCTATCCTTTTGTTTCTCATTCAGTCATCTATCATCTATTGTCACCTTCAAGCTAATATCATTCCAAAGATTATTTTACATGCACCATTTGATTGATTAAACGTATATGATTTTCTCAAGAGTTTTCTGTATACATGGCAATACACTGAATTGTTAATTGAAGGTTGGATTATTACAGTGCATTGCATACAAATGTGTCTGATTTGTGTCCAGTGTGCTGCAAGTATGACATTGAGCCTAAAGGCCTTTAATCATGTTATATTAACTATTCTGTCACTAGCAGTTTTCCCAAACATGTATTTTGCACAATAATAATCTAATGAATAGGCAATGTATTTTGGAATTCTTTTTTTTTTCAAGAGTTCTTTAACAAAAATAATCATAATATCCTAGTACCATAATTTCAGTATCTTTTCAAGCCCAGGAATACAAAAAAGATGCCGGATTATCCTGTCTTCGAAAGAACTTCGAACAAGCATGTAGAATAATACCAGAACTGTTTTTAAGAAGCTGCAAATGCTATCTTGTACTTCATAATAAAGATAACAAAGGCAAATCTTGTACTGTATAGCGAGATTTTGATGTAATAGAATTAGAGCAAAGGAAATTTAACAAGGCTGGATTTATTTTAGGTGTCAAAGATGTTATATCAGTTACTTTTTATTTGAGGTTATAACTCCTCATGTGAAGTGCAGCAGATTGCAATTTCAGTGTAAAGCAAATCAGCATTTCTCTGGTCTACAGCCAAAAGAAATTCAGCATTGGCATGCATTTGTATTTTTAGAGTGATATGATTTCAGACCCTAAAATCAAATTTCATTTCCATTATTGGAGCTTATTGGAGAACAATTCATAGGGAAGAATGGAGGAAAATAAGCGATACATAAAGGGAGAATTCAACATTGTCTTCTGTCCCTTTTAAAGTTTCCCCTAGTAGTTTCATAAATAAAGTTGAGAATTCTATTTAAATAACCAAGTCTCTCATATCCCATTAGTTCAATTCCAGAGCAGTGAAAACAACAGGAAAATAAACCTAGAAAAAGCTGTCACTTATTCACCACTCTAGGCCACAATATGGTTTGTATAGTTCTAGCACTGGATAAACCCAGGTGTTTGTGACTCAGCTACTGTAAATCATGCCTTTTGGCAATGTGGGAACCCAGCCACTTGAGCCTCATTAAAAACCATGATTAATATAGAGTGATTTAATGTGATGTTTGAAGCCTGTTATTCATATCTGATGATTTTTTTTTTAAAGCTGTACAGTTCATTGGATACATGACACATGGCTTGATGACTATCAAGGCAACGGGAAATGCCTGTACTAGATCAGCCTTCTATAGTCTGTTTCTTTTCAAATGCAGTGGACTAAAAAAATCCACTGTGGGTCTTGATTGCCTTAAGCAGAACAAAAGCAGCAGCTACCTCTCTTGAGCCACTCCTAATGACTTCATTTCTCATTAGGAACAAAATATTGTTGCTTACCTGGTCTGACTGGCTATCACTAAGGGTCCTTCTCACAAAAGATGCTACTTGTTAATCTGAGTGGAGGGAAGGGAGGCAGCATTGGAACAATTTCATGCTTTGTCTCAGGCAGCAAAGTGCTTTAAAAAACTTACTTAGTCCAGCAGAATCCAAAGGACAGGTACAGAACTCCAACAGGTGCTATTTGGCTATAATAGCCATTGTTATTGTCTACATTGGCCCAGGAGGTTTGCGAGCCTCGTCCACTTGTTAGTGTCCCCCCTGTGAAGGATTCCTTGGGATCAGATCTCCCTGTTTCAGGAGGTCTCGCTCCATCTGGAGCCCCAGTGGCTCCAGTTGACTGCCTGGCACTTGAAAGGTGGATCCTGAGGGCGGCCAACATTTTGGATAGAGTGATTTTGATCATTGAGGCCTCCAGGAGACCATCGACAATGCGCATCTACAATGCAACTTGGTTGGCGTTTGCCAGGTGGTGTGCAGGAACTGGTGTCAATCCCATATCAGCATCCCTGCCCCAGGTCCTGTTTTTGCAGGACAGACTTGAGAGGGGCCTGTCTCACAGCACGCTCCGCTGCCAAGAGGCAGCATTATCCACGGTCCTAGGGGACAGTCACCTTCCCCCCCTTAGCCCAACAGCCACTCATCAGGCATTTCCTAAAGGGAGCTTCCAACCTGCAGCCTCCGGTGGTTCATAGATTTCCCTCCTGGGATCTCCCTACGGTTCTGCAGGCTCTAGTGGGTGAACCGTTTGAACCACTTAGATCCGTCTAAGTGGGACGGATCGGCTAGGCAACGCTAGGCTATTCTCCACAGCCCCAAGGCAACAGGGATCCTGAGTGCTGAACAATTAGAGATTAGGAAAATGGTTCCTCCAAGGTTGAAGCCAATCCTGTCTTCTATCCCATTTGTTAGAGATATCGGTTCTCAGGCTAAGATATTCTGCTGATAAAAGTAGAAATTCCTCTAGGACAGACTTAACATCTCATATTTGTTCTTCAGAGCGATGGCTGACTAGTACTCTCTGGTGAATTTCTTTCCTAAATTGTGAATGTAAACACATCATGTTAGTACATGAACCATGGTTTACAGCCCCTGTCACTAAGACAAAGTCATACATATTGAAGTTCCTGCTACAAGACACTGCATGCTGCTGAAGCAGGCAAGATTCTAAGGCCACAGGCACTTCTTGGCTGCTCGTTGACCTTGGATCTGGAAACCATGCGAGTTAAACTATACTTTGAATAGCTCCAAGTTGAATGAATAAAGATAGGGGATTAAACACTGTTGAGAGTTTTCTTCTATTGGAATAATTTATAAACCTTGTGAAGAAATAAAGGGCTTAAATAATTTTTAAAAAACGCAAATGCTATGGGAAGATAAAATAATGATTTACAAATATTTAAAAAGATGTCCTATGCAGAGGGGGTGAATCTGGCTGGTTGAAATAGAGCAGAACAAAGTCTTAGCATTTGGTCTGCTTAATTGCAGATTCTGCTTATGCGCACTGTGCTTTTCTAGTTCCCGTAGTGAATTATTAGTGCATACTAATGCAACTAGAGGGTTGTTCTTCAGCTGGGTTTTCAAAGAGCCTGATGCTATTTTTAGTGAGAGGGTGATTGACCCAAGTCCTAAGACAGATCCAGAACATGTATCCTGATTCCTAGACTGACATCTTAATTACTACACCACACTTTCTCCTTACAATAGGCTAAGATCTAAGAGCTCAAAATTAAATGGTGATTCAAGCTGGATAGTAGGAAGAATTTCTTTGTGGTAAGATTTGTCTGTTGATGCAATGGATTAGAACTCAGACCTTCCACATGGAAATCAATGTATCACTAATTTGCTAGCCCCAAGAGACAGTATCCTCCTGGAGCTATAGCACATTTTAACTATGAGCTGAAGCGTCAAGGTTTCCTACCTCTGGTTAGTGTGTCAGTTTCTAGTTACCTTCATAAACCTTTACCACAAATACCGCAGTACGGAAATTTTTCCCTGACAGATCATTTTGAACAAACACAACACAACAAATAGAAAATCAAAACACTGACGTTCATTTCATAATTTCAACATTCACATATATTTGAGTGTGTTATTTTGCTATGAAAAACAGGAATAGTAACCAAAATGAATATCATTTGGAATTAACACTCTAATTTTCATAGCAATTGTTAATATGACAAATGTTTCTTGTAGCAAACATAGCACTGATTTCTTAATCACTGAATATTTATATTCACACACACGTGTGTGTGTGTGTGTGTGTGTGTGTGTGTGAATAGTGATTAAGAAATTAGTGGTATGTATGTATCATGCTGATTCTTGGTGACTGCCTGAACTAGCCCCTGCAATTTCTTTGGCAAGATTTCAGAAGTGGTTTGCCGAATAGCTTTGTGCCTAAGGCATTACTAGAGCTCAGTCTTCTGATTTCTAGTCCAGTGCCTTAACCAATATACCAACATATATCTCTTCCAGTCAAGGTTCCTAGGTTTATATATTAAATCATTATTTATTATAATCATGGTTAAATTCAGTGGGCCAGCTTTGCTAGGAGTGTTTGCAATGTATAAATGAATCAAATACGTATATCTGTATACTTATTTAAAAATGCATGAGGTTTCTTGTGCCTGTTTGATTTATGCCAGTCAGTAAGTCAGTCAGTCAATTAATCACACTTTATTGTGACTTACTGATCTAGAACTACAGAGCTAGAAGAAAAGTTGCAAGGCTACAACTTGCAATGTAGCCCGCATAATAAAAAGGCTACATAGCCTATTGCACTTTGCTGTGAACAATGTGTGAGTTCTTCAGGCCACAAATGTAAACTTTGCAACAGTTTAGCTTGGGATCTTCCTCTATCTGGCAAAAGGAGTTGCATGTATAATTCTTCTGTTTGATGTGGAAATGTGCTTAGTGAAGGTATTAGTATTATGGGTTCTCTGGATTCTCTGGGGATGGGATTCACTGGAAAAATTGCAGTACAGTAGGATACTATCCCATGATTCAGGACTCCCATCAATGTAGAGACAAACTCTTTTGTAATAGGTGCTTCCCAATAAAGTGGGGATAGCATCCATGCACGGGTTAACACTGTCCGTTCTCTGATTGGACTGAGTCTGATTAATAATCAATTGATACCCTTTATAACCCGCCCTATGGGTAACTCCACCCAGCTTTCGACTCAGTCCACTCTGAGGACGGCTGTGTTATGGTATTGTCCAGTACCACTAATTTTTCGTCTTAAATTGGTTAGCAATATCAGATATTCAAGAATCCACTTGATCCTCCTGTGAGTAAGGCTGATACATCTAGCCATAACCTCACATACCTTCGGAGGTCCCTTGTGGCTGCGTCAGGCCGTACGGCCTACGCCTGTCAAACCCACGTCATCGTGAGGGAATCTGACTCGGGCATCTGACTGAGGAGGGGACAGATTCTTGACTGGCGGGGTCGAGAGAGGCCCCCCTGAAGTGACCTTTGACAGCCATGGCCATAGCATTAGCTACGAGGCTCCCCTACAGGCACGAGCAACCTTGGGAGCAAGGCGTTCTGCCGCATGTGGATGGCCACCTGCTCCTCGAGCGTTTACTAAGATCTAGCAGCCCTCTCCACACATTTGAGTAGCATAGCTGTCCAAGTACATTGCTAGCTGGATGACATCTTGGTACAATCTACCTTGAGGGAGAGGGCCAATCTAGACCTTGCAATCATGGTTCAGGCTCTGCAGTCACATGGGTTCTCCATCAATGTGCCAAAGAGTCACGCCCACACCAGGATCCTACAAAGGGGGCTTGGATTGACACTCAGGCCGAGCAGATATTCCTCTCTGAAGAGCGTTGGTCTAACCTTCAAAGGCTGGTGACACAGTTGATGGGTGAGAGCAGGGCTACATTAGCTATGCTATCAAAACTACTATGGAAGATGGTGTCCACCATTTCAATTGTGCCCTGGGCTAGGTTACATTCCAGGGAGCTTCAATGGTTCCTTCTGCCATTCCAGAAGTGGAGGACAAGCACATCCTTATCAAGGGTGCCCCTAACAAGGAAGGTCCAAACCTCCTTCTGCTGGTGGAGGTCCACGACCATAGAGCAGGGGTGTCACTTCAGGGTAGGCCATAGGATCACCATTACCACGGATGCTAGTCTCATGGGCTGGGGCACACACCTTGATAAACATATGGCTCAGGGTCAGTGGGACCAGGAGGAGGCCACACTTAGCATTAACTTGTTAGAGCTCAGGGTCATCTGGCTAGCACTTCACTGTTTTGCTCAGTATGTTAGGGACCAGCATGTTTTGGTCCTCACTGACAACATGACAGCCAAGGCACATGTGAACAGGCAGGGGGGCACAAGATCATGGCAACTCATGTGGGAGGCCAAGGAGTTGGGGGACTGGGCTGAGGCTCACGCTCTGTCCATCTTGGCTGAACACATCTCAGGGGTGGAGAATGTTCAAGCCGATTGGCTCAGTAGGGCCACAGTCGACCAGGCAGAATGGCAACTCTACCCTTGTCTCTTCCAGAAGGTCACTCAGAGGTTCAGGGTTCTGGTTATGCACCTGTTCGCCTCCCCAGCCAATGCGCAACTACCCAGATACATCACCAGGTTTCGCACAACAAGGGCAGAGGGAGTGGATGCCCTTCGACACCCCTGGCCTTGGCGGGCTCCTCTACACCTTCCCTCCGACTCTGTTGTTAGCCAGACTTATATGCAGAGTCATCTATACCAGAGCGGAGATCATCCTCATTGCCCCACACTGGCTGCGATGCCCGTGGTACATGGACCTCAGGGCTTTGTCTGTGGAGAGACCCTGGAGGATCCCTCCAGACAGGATTTCCCTACGCCAGGGGTCGCTGGAGCACCCGGACCCACAATGGCTCCAGCTGACCTCCTGGCGATTGAGTTCAAGTTTCAAGTTTATTTGATTTATAGACCGCCCCCTCTCCCCGAAGGGACTCGGGGCGGTGTACAGGAACCACATTAAAAACCATATACATAATAAATACTCTTAAAACCAGATTAAACCTAGAGCCCTGTACAAGTTGTTAAAAATTAAAACACGACCTAAAACCAACCCATCGAATTTAAAAAATACAGGCATGGGGTGGGAAGCTGGAATTAGGCCAGGCCGGCTAAATTGAACAGGTGGGTTTTTAGCTTCTTGCAGAAGGAGCGGAGATCTGTAGTTGTTCTGATATCAGGGGGAAGGTCATTCCAGAGGGTCGGGCCCATCACAGAGAAGGTCCTTCCCCTGGGCGTCGCCCGCTGGAATAGCCTAGTGGACGGCACCTGGAGAAGTCCCTCTCTGTGTGAGCGGATCGGCCGAAGGGATGTATGGGGCAGGATGCGATCCTGCAAATACCTAGGTCCTGTGCCATGGAGCGCTTTAAAGATGATAATCAGCACCTTGAAACGCACCCGGAAGGCCACAGGTAGCCAGTGCAGCCCGCGCAGGAGAGGTGTTACATGGGAGTACCTAGCGGCTCCCAAAACTGGTTTTACAATCTGTACATTCAGACAGGTGATGCGGACCAGTCAGGGTCCCTCCCATATGGGAAATCCGGCTTGGGTATGTCCCATGCATGGATGCTATCCCCATCTTATTGAGAAAGAGCATTGGTACTTACCTGATACGCCTCTTCTAATAAGGTGGGGATAGCATCCAGCCCCACCCTGATGAACTAGTCCTCCTTCGAGCCTTATTAATGCTAATTCTTCGTTTACAACTCCTGGGGATTTTTCAGGAGGTAGTTATTGAATTTTTGGTCATTACATTTTTCTTTTGTTTGGATAACACATTGAGTCTGTGTGTGTCTTGTTCTTCGCGGAAAACTGGGTGGAGTTACCCATGGGGCGGGTTATAAAGGGTATCAATTAATTATTAATCAGAGTCAGTCCAATAGGAGAATAGACAGTGTTAACCCGTGCATGGATGCTATCCCCACCTTATTAGAAGAGGCATATCAGTAAGTACCAATGCTCTTTTTTCCCTTAGCATCTGCTGATGCTAAGATAGTCAACTGCAGTGGTAAAAAGACTCCCCCACTCTCCAAGTTTGGTGTTTATAATTTGAGCCAAATGAGATGCAGATTTAAAATTAAATTTGTTATGCTCCAATTGCGTTCTTAATGACATCCAAGCTTTTAGCCAATATCTAAGCTGGCACAGCCATCCCCTTGTTATATAAACTCTGCCTCTGAATGTACAGCAGTGTTAGGATCCATACTGGAAATAATTTTCTTAGGAAGCCAGCTTGAACATTCTCCGGTTTCCTCATAGTTGAGACCTGGATTTAACTGCACTATCTAGAGATTCTGTGAAAAGGTCTTGGCTTCAAAGCAGCTGTAATATTTGGGGTTCTTCTAGAGCAAAAGAGAGAGTGGACTGCTACTGAGCTCCTCTGAGCATCCAAAGCAACCCGAGAGATGTGAGTATGTTGTTTCCCTGAATAATGCAGCACAACTCTTAGGCACGTAAACAAGGGGAGTGTTCAGTTATGTCTCCTTTGAAGGCCGAGTGAAACGTTTTGAAGGCCTTGCAAAATGCATGACCTTTGTTTTCACATAGTTAATATATAAAGAGCCTTCTCTACAGAAATGGACCAATGATTCCATTGCCTCTTCTGATATCTGCTGGTCTCTGTGACAGTAGCTCAGCACTGTCTGGGTAAAGTAGTAGGCCTATTAGTCAGTTTTGAGGGTGTAAAACTCATCTTTGCTAGTGGCATTTACCACTACATCGGAGGTCTTCAAACTTGGCAACTTTAAGACTTGTGGACTTCAACTCCTGCTGGCTGGAGAATTCTGGGAGTTGAAGTCCACAAGTCTTAAAGTTGCCAAGTTTAGGGACCCCTACACTACATTAATGTAGTAATTAAAAATTCTGGGGGCAAAGTGCATCCTTGTTTAACTCCTTTGCTAGCTGGCACTACATTTGAGAAATGTCGAGTGATGGTACATCTCACTCTCAAACTGGTATATTTACAAAGTATATATCATAGAGTCAGTAACTATCTATCTATTGCAGATGTTCTACTGTTTTTTCCCAGTTAAGCTTGCCTGAGATCTACCAACAAAACCAAAAGATCTGACATAGGTAACTGAGAACAAGTAGTCCTTGATTTATTACCATAATGGATCCTGCCCATTAGGGTTTCAAGTGTGATCAATTTTGCAGTGGTTGTTAAACACAGCCATGGTTTGCTGTGGCTCGGTTTTACCAAAAATCAGAAGTAAAATGAAATTATGTGATTGTAGGAAGGTGCAAATAGTCATAAATGTTGGCTGATTGATGAGTGACCAAAATGTGATCATGTGACCATGGGGGGAACATCCCTGGCAGTGGTGGGTTCCAGATCCCGTCACAACTGGTATGCTGCGATGGAGCCGGGCGTCCTCATCGGGCCCGTGTGTTGCGCGTGCATGTCCACGCCACAGCCCTGCGACACCCAGCTGCTCGGTGGAGGTTGTGCAGGCGCCTTACGCTGTGCGCGTGTGCGCAATTGGCCCATTTGCTTCAAAAAGCGGTGGGTGGGCCAAACAAGCCACCATTCCGGTTCGGTGGCCGCTGCTCCCAGCTACCACCTGTACGCCCGTACCAGGGCGTACTTCCCGGAACCCACCACTGATCCCTGGTCATTGTAAGTTCAATACTGGATCATATACATTTCTGGGGAGGTTCATGATAATCTAAGCTAAGCAACATGTCATGTTGAGGTCTACCTATCTATTTTTCAACGAAATGGGAGAGTATTATTCCTTAACTGAACACAAAGCAAACTCCCTGAGATCCTGCCTGTTGAAATCTTCTCACTTCTTCCACTAGGATGTTATTTCCTTCCAGCCAGTCTAATAGGGTTCCAATAAAGAGGTCTAGCTAGTTGTTACTTATTGTATTACATTAAACAGGCTCATTGGGCAGTACAGATAGTAGTCCTCGACTTACGACCACAATTGAGCCCAAAATTTATTTTGCTAAGTGAGACATTTGTTAAGTGAGTTTTGTCCCATTTTACCACTTTTCCTGCCACATTTGTTAAGTGCATCACTGCAGTTGTTAAGTTAGCAATCCAACTGTTAAGTCAATTTGGCTTCCCCATCGACTTTGCTTGTCAGAAGGTTGCAAAAGGGGATTGCATGACCTTGGGACACAGCAAGGGTCATAAATATGAACCAATTTGCCAAGCGTCTGAATTTTGATCACATGATCATGGGGACGTTGCAAAGGTCGTAAGTGTGAAAAATGGTCATAAGTCACTTTTTTCTGAGCAACTTTGAATGGTCACTAAACAAACTCCCGTAAGTTGAGGACTACCTGTATTACCCTTCCCTGAAAGTTTACAAGGCACTGATAACTTTCACAATGGGGATGTTACTAACTTAACATCATCCCACAGCAACATCTGCCTATGGGAGGGGGAGTCAAAAACAGCAAGAAGGTGGCTGAGACTATTGAAGCTCCAGCTTTTTTCTTTTTAACTTGCATCTCTGGCCCCATTTTAAAAAGTGTGGGGCTTTAATCATGCATTTGCAGCTGGGGTCTTGGCTGCTTTGACTATTGATAGTGCTGGATAACAGCTGAAAAACTCTGGTTCAAAATTCCATTCAGTCATGAAACCAACTATTCTTGAAGCAATCAGTCAGTCTAACCAAACTCATAGGATTTTTGTGAAAATAAATCAGAGGGGAAAAGCATGTATGTCACTTTATTCTTAGGCCAAGGGGAAAATATATATATAAAAAAAAACCAAAACAGCAATTTCTTCTGAGTGAACTGCTGTTACCGAGAAAAAAAGTCAGTTAAAGGTTAAGCTTTTGCAAATATTTTATAACCATGTTAACCACACTCAGATAATTCAGGGTCTTTGTGCAATTTGTTGTAAAGGCAAACAAGACATAGAGTGGGAAAGATCTAAAGTGGAAGAATATCAGAAAATTTTGACTAGGAATAATTTTAAAATTTGGTACCCGAAGCAAAATTTGATTTCATATTTATTTGTGCCTATGGTTTAAATAAAGACTTTGCGTTAATTTATAATGCTTCTTATCCATGAAGATATTGAAAATGCAATTTTAGATTAGTTTATTTCCACCATAATGCAGTAGTATTTTTACTCAGTACATGATGTATTTTCATTACTTTAGCAAATATGTCAAGAATAAACTTTCTTCACTAGTTCATCTCATAATGTTCTGTCACTTATTTAAACTTCACTCCAAACTTTCTGACTATGTATGGTGCAGTGTATATAGAAGCAAGTAACATTTCTGTAAACCCAGTTCATTACGTTTTACTCTCTTGGTTCCGGCAAGAATCTAGGAACACCACATAAATCACAATCCTCAAATTAGCCATCCTGGTCCATGGATATTAATTTGCCAAATTTATTTTCATTGCCCTCACTTAGTCTGTCGCCCTTCCTCAAATCCTAATTCTGATCCTCATCCCATCTTTCCATTTTAGCTAAATACTTTTCTGAACAGTTTCAGGCTGCAGTGACTGCAATATTTAGGTTACACTGCATACTTCATTGAGTGCAGAAAAGTAGGAAATGGAAAGGTGGGTGGGGGGTCAAAACGGATTTCCCAGCAGCAGAAGACTAAGTGCATACAGACGTAGACATTAGATAATGGATAGAAGAGAATATTTGTAGCTCAGGATTGTACTGTGGTGTCCTTTGTGCTTTGAGGTTTTCTTGCAAATGGTTCATTATCACATTAAGTAACATCACAATGGACTTCCAGCTGCAGCCAGTGCTATTTAGGAAATTCTGGAAGCTCAAGTCCACATATCTTAAAGCTGCTGAGGTTGAGAAACACTGTCCTAGAAGATAGGTGTGGCAGTGAGAAATACCAATCTGCGCTTCCACAAAAGAATCTTCTGAGAGACAATGTCTGAAACCTCTAACTGTTCCATCTATGGGCTCAATTCTTCCATTAAATCACTCGAGTTTAAGTTAATTATCAGTTACACCACAATGAAACAAAACCTATTATAGATTAATATGATGTTTGTCCCTCTGGAAATAAGTTGGTATACTCTTACTGTGAGCAAACATAGAACCATTCCTTCCTGAGATGGGTAAATTTACTCCTTAGCTATTTTTTATATTGCTTGCCTAATTTTTTTTTAGTGTAAATTGTGTGTGTGTGGGGGGGGGGGGGGGTTCCTAACAGTTTATTTCTATACTGTAGCCATTTAGTGGGATTCTCTTGTGTGATGGTTAACTGAATGGTTTTGAGAATGATGGGATGGTTGGGCTGTGTTAGTTCCCCCATGGTGGGAATGGCTCTGTTTGAAGTTAGAAGCTTCTTGATTTTTCTTTTCAGGCTGACTTTTCAAAACTTCCAGGTCATTCACTTTGTCTCTGGGAGCCTCAGTTGTCACCACAGGAGTACTTGCTGTGTTATTCACCTGTGAAATAGCAATAAGCTCTGATATATTATGAGATGGACTCAAGATGAAGCCAGATGGCACAATTTAAGGATGAAAGAAAATGACAGACCGTATATTATTCCAAAGGGATTTACTTGCTGTATGTTTACATTCAGTGTGAACAAATATACTAACTGCCAAAGTGAATTAGTTTTGCAGAATACATTGCCAGTCATCTAGCTTTCAAATATAAATTATTCTTATGACTGGCTCAAGGCAATTTTTCTCATTTTAAGAAAGTGGTCTTAAAAAGTAAGATTCTTGTACCTAGATGATAAGACTATGGATTTTACACATAACAGATTATAACAATTTGCTCAACTGTTTTATCTCTGCTTCATCCAACCTATTTGGTTGGATTTGCATAACAAGCAAGACACAAAGAAACCACATTTTGATTTGGCACAATTGAATTCAGCCATTATGGCAGAAGATAAAAGTACAGTTCCACAATACATGTCACAGGAAGGAGGGACAATGAGTGCAAGAACACCCTTACATTTTAATACAAATATCTACTACTTAATAGATTTTTCTCTTCCCAAAGCATTTTTGTTTTATTATGTTTACTTCCTACATTAGATAGACAAATAAAGACCAGGTGTACAGAGAGATGAGGCTGGCCTGTCATTTAGCCTTGACCATCCTTATCTGCTCTTCAATCTGATTTTTAACTCCTACTCAGCCCCAGTGGGTATTGACATAGCATGATGTGCAAATCAAGTTAACTGCTGTTTTCCCCACCAGTCATGGTTAACCAAAGTATAGCTGAACACAATGTGTAGATTCAGCCAATATGTAACAGAAATAGAGCTGGATGTAAATAATTAAATCTGGGTCCTTTGTGTGTCTCTGACTCTAAAGTTATTATTTCAGATCCTTCAGCTCAGTCCCTCCTATTACAATTAACGATAAATATTCCAGTTTTGCTTGTTCTCGTATACTGCAAAGGAAAATATGAAACATGCCTTCCAGTGGTGGGTTTCCATTTCTTTTACCACCGGTTCACGGATGCGTGATGCTTCTGCGCATACGCAGAAGCGTCCAGGTGGGTAGGCAGAGCCTCCTGCTACCGCCACTACTGGTTTGCCCGATCCAGGCCGAACCGGGAGCAATTGACCGCTGACGCCGTCCCTTTTCCTGTATTTCTTTCATCCTCATTGTATAAAATGTGCAATCAGAAAATTTGGAGAATTCTTAAGTATCAAATAAATAAGCTGAGCGCATAAGAAGTGTCGTGCTTAAATGGGAGAGCTGAAGAGAGAGAGAGAGAGAGACTTAAACTCTTACCTCCTGGCTGCTGTTCAGATAATACCAGGAACAATTGCCACAATAGTCTTTGCGGGATGTGTAGCGCACAGCTGCCTCAACATATGGTAAATGCAGAAAACTGTATGGCAACTGGATGTGGAAAGTGAGCTTCCTGCACCTGCAGAGCCCAGATGACATGGAAGAAAAGTGCAAGAGGTTTATTTCAGAACACTTGAGGGTCCATCCATGCATGAGCAGAATCTAATTTGAATAAACTCACATTTTTTATCAATGACAGATGAGAAGAAAAGGTCCCTTTCCAAAGTCAAGGAACTTTCTTGACTTCTTCCTTCTGCCCTCTACTGTACATGCTCTATAGACAGTTGTTTTGCTTTTAAGTTTTAGCCTGGTCAGTTCCTTTCATCCCCCACTGTAGAATATGAAGGAGAGGACCAGGCTGAGCCTAAGGGAGGGGTCAAACCAGTGGTGGGATACGACTGGTATGCCCCGGTATGGGTGTACCAGTGCCTGCTGGGAGCACCAGGTACTGTTTCGGTATGGTGCTGCGGAGGGCCTACCCGCCCGCCCGCATTCCTTACCTGTATTTGAGCTGTTTGGGGCTTCCGCGCATGGAGCATATGGCGCCTGCGCAACGCTCCACCGAGCAGCTGGAGTGTCACGGGTAGTAAGTATGCATGTGCATGCTGCAAGAAATCTAAGTCCAGCCCACCTTTTGAATGCCTTTTTATCTCCTACACATTTCCCTTGACTTTTAATCGGTCAGATTCTTGTAGAGAGCTTAAGCTTGCAATAAACCTTTACACTCATCGGCACTGCCTGAATCTCCTGGGCTTGACAGAATCCAAGAACGGTATAATCACGTTGTATCTGCAAATCCACTTGAATGGATTCTTCCCTGTGCCAAGTACCACCAACCTGTCATATATCAGAAAGTCATCCTTGTTGCCCTGTAGAATTTGCCAGACATCAGGTTCCAGGATTTGTTGCTGGTAAACTGGAATGCCTTTGGGAGCATGTCGTTTGAGCTCCCAATACATTGCCCTGGAGGAAGGGGTCTTTTCATTCACAATCATGAAACTGACATTGGCCACACCATCGCCAGACAATTTCTCTCGCAAGCTGCCAAGGCTGGTTGTGAAAAGAGCAATAAATAACATTTAGGAAAGGACATGCACAGATGCATTTCCCACCCACCCACCCACAATCACTGATAGTGGAAATTCAGATGTATTGGACTGCAACTGGTTATCATTGGTTAGCAATTATGAGCGTTGCAATTTAAGACTACTTGAGGCATTAGGAAGGATAAATTAGGAAGGATGCTTTTATAATTTGGGATGAAATCTGTAGAGCAAGAGACACCACTTTATTTTATGTGTCATTAAATAGCCTGTTATTACAGCTGAAAGTTTTTAGAGATATCTGAATGCACATTATGCAGTTTTGAAATTCATGAATTAAACTATAGCCGTTCTTCTTTGTATATCACATCTTGCATATTACAGCCGTGGGCTCATTTTATATCTCGCTGAACAGGAATTGATGGAGAATCAGTCTTTTCAACAGCTTAAATAATGCTGAGTTCATTTAAGTATTTTCTGCAGAAACCTCATTGCGCAAGATGTGGTTTCTGTTTAGGCACATTATAGCTCTGGAAGCAAACAATCTGCTCTATGGGCTGAACTCACCTGGCTGCTTGCATGAGACAGAACTGTCAGCTGGCCTTCAAAAGGACCACCACTGTCACCTGGCCCTCCATTCCAGCCATTGGGTCTATGCCATTTGTCTTCCAGAGGGGGGCCAGTTGGCATATTCTAGTTTGGTTCTCAACCACAACCCCTTCTGCTACTGTAGCAGCAATCACCAGTCCCAGCAGAAAGGCTTTTGTGGTCGGGGGCAAGTAGCCCATCTCGACTACTTCCCTTTAGCCTACAAGAAAAGGCAACAGATTTAAGGATCTTTTCCAGAAAAACAACTCTCCATAGTCTATTTGGCATCACAGAAAATAAGCAATGCCATTCCATTATGCAGTGGATTTGAGTCTTTAGTAATATATTGAGGGTTGCAGACTGGATGTTTTGAGAGAAAGATTCCAACAAGCCTTCTATCTCATCTATTATAGCTTTTATCACTTCAGAGTTATCTCAAGCCAGCTGCTCTGTGCATGAAACCATTGATGCACTGAATGTTTTGCAAATCTCTAGTACATCCGTATCAACTCATCATGATGTTCCCTTTTGGGCACAGTGCAGAAAAGGAATAAGAAATAGTATGCAAAAGAAACTGAAGACATGACATAAAACAAAAGAAAATGAGATGTAGCTATATCTAATTTATACCACTATATGTACTACACCTACTACACGTATGGGAGAAAGGGAAAGAGAAAGGGAGAGAAGTGCTAAAAGAATCGGAATACAAAGATTAGAAATTAACTCACTTGGTCATACAAAGAAAAGAGGTTGGAAAAAAATGGAGGAAAATTACATGGGTTGAGGGGAAGGGAAAGAAAATGGTGGTTGGATGTAGCTAATAAGATCAGCAAAAGCCTTCTCTAAAGCTTTTTTTTCATTCATTTCCCATTAACATGCTGAAAAGCAAAATTCTGGTCTGCCAAAAAGCACTGCTGCACTTCCCAAATTTTTATAATGTTCACTTGCACCCTTTCAATCAAAGCTGAGCTCCTTCCTTTGTCCCTTTTATCAGTTAAGTTTAAAAGTTACATTTCCATTGAGTGAAACGGATGTTCAGAATTCCAGGAAATGACTCTGGGGCTCTAAGCAATAGAGTTGGGTCCCCACATGTTTAGCTTAATAGAAGCCCTGCTTTCATGAAAAAAATAAATTAGGATACATCACAAAGAACAGAAGCACAACTAAAGAGTGCAAATAAAAAACCCCAATATTTATTAAGATGTTTTGTTCCTAGAAAAGAGGCAATATAGGAAGATAAAATTCTTTAGCTGAACCAGAGTTAATCCTCTTACTTTGAACAAATTGAACAATTTTCTAGTAGATAGTCTTCTACTATCAGCCAGACATAATGTCTAGAGCATTATCTGTATTACAAACAGCAATGTTTACATACCCAGTAACCATTTACAATGTTTTCCTTTCCTGACCTACCTGACACTATACAACCTGTCTGCAATACCCACAATTGACCTAGCATTCCTCATCCCTTCAAACATGGTCTTTTCTCTCTTCCTGCACTCCAGAAAATAATATTGAGAAGGGCAGGAGGGATGCCATGCTAGAAAATATGTATGAAGAAAACTTATTATGCCTCCCTGCTGCAGGATTCAAAACCTGGTACACTCTTAACCATTGAGGTCATCTAATGGAAATCCCAAAGGTGCTTTACAAAAATCAACTGGACTTTCTTAGGATTTTTTTTTCCTCTTGAAAATGTTTGGGTTCTCAGCCGTGCAGCCAAAAAACTAACGAAGCCCAGTTGCCTTTTGAAAAGCATCTTTGGGACAACCATAACCTGGATGATTGAGAATCTCTACAGACAGTCTAATGGGAAATGATGTGATATCAAAGTTGTGCCCTTCAGTCTAATGGGAAATGATGTGATATCAAAGTTGTGCCCTTCAGTCTAATGGGAAATGATGTGGTATCAAAGTTGTGCCCTTCAGGAACAAGTCAAGATGTTGACTAGGACACAATTCTGGGTTTTTTAACTTCTGCATTTACGTCCTCCTACCTACCCCATATTCATAGTGGTAATCTTTCTCAGTGAAGCAATTGAAAATCCTTCATCATCTGCAGAAATTAAATTCCATATATAGAATTACAAACAAAGTCATACGCTACCTTTTCCCTGGTGAATCTTGCCGTTGTTCTGCTCCGTCCACTGAGAAACCTGGGACTCTCCTGATGTGTGCTCTGATGAGTCTAACCTCCCAACTCTGCACTGACCTCCGGTGTAGGCTAATTTTCATTCCAGATCTCTCCACCCAGAAGGGGTTGGGAGAAAGGCAATAGCTGGGGAAGAGCCAACCACAGGCGTGTCCCTGGAGATATTCATAGGATTAGGCTTTGTACTTACCACTGCCTGCCTCCCAGCTGTACTTGTTTTTTCTCTCAGACTCATCACATACAGAAGTGAAAGAAATACTGTGCAGCACCAGGCAGTGTATGTAAGAAAGTGTAGCTTTGAAGGAGGGCAGCAGCTGCTTCCTAATATTTTCCAACATATGAAGAAAAATGCTAAGACATGTTAACCAGCCTCACTATGAAGCAAAGGAGGCACCTGTTATAAATGTTTCAGAAAGGGCAGTTTGTCTAGCTAGCAGAACACTGTTACGTGGACATTTTATTGCAGGTACAAGTATAAAAATAACCCTGCCTGATGAAAAAAGAATCTGTGGCTCAGTGGCTAAGATGCTAAGCTTGTTAGATCGGGTAATGGAAAGGCACTCAGGCTAAAGGCAACAACAGCTCTTTATTGTAACAGAACAAGTATGTACAATCCAGCGAAGGTTGATTCTGACAGGAGACCTTTTATAGGGAGCTGTCAGACCCTTCGACCAATGAAATTAAACCTCTGTTCCTACCGGAACAGAGGACCTTGGTGGAAACCATTATAACTGTAGCTAGTATCTAACACCCCTCTCCTCTTAGATGGAATCATCCTACTGGTAACGTACTCACTCAGGTAGGCGGGCTTTTTGGTAGCCCTGCCAGACCTGCACAGTTCAGTTGGAGGGTGTTCTTCGGAAAGGTCGGATGGATCTGTTCGCTCTGCAGCTTCGCTAGGTGGAAGCTCCTGGAACCTTTCACAGGACGCGGCTGGAGCTTCTAGAGCCGGTTTGCCTATCACTGTGGCAGGAATCCACAGAGTTCCCCTGGTGTAGTTGTGGGCGTAAACTGAATCCCCTATGCTAAAGTTCCGAATTTTGCTTGTGGAGTCTGGGGGCGATGCGTCAGAATAGTTTGGGTGCAGCCAGTCTAAATGGGACCTTAGCCGACGACCCATGAGAAGCTCGGAGGGGCTTCTCCCTGTAGTGGCACTTGGCGTGATGTGTTGAATTAGAAGATAACGGTCAACCCATGTTTGCCAATCTCCTGGGCCCATCCTGGATAGGGCCTCTTTTGCAAATCTCACATTCTCTCCGCTTGACTATTAGAGGCTGGATGGAATGGCACGACCAGGGCATGTCAGATTCCCTGTGCTGCTAAGTAGGTCTCGAATTGCATGGCCGTAAATTGGGGCCCGTTGTCAGAGACCAGGACCTCGGGCAGGCTGTGTGTGGAGAAAAGACTCTATAGTACCTTGATGACCGCTTCTGCCGTAGTGGAGGTCATCAGGACTACCTCTAGCCATTTTGAGTAGGGATCCACAACTACCATGAATGTCTGGCCATGAACGGGGCCAGCAAAATCAATGTGCACCCTAGACCACGGTGCTTGAGGTTGCTCCCACTCCTTAGCGGGTGCCTCTGGGGGAACTGGTCTGGACTCCTGGCACGGTGTGCAAGTAGCCACCCATTCTTCGATCTCCCTGTCCATGTTAGGCCACCACACGTAACTTCTGGCCAAAGACTTCATCCTGACAATTCCAGGATGCCCTACGTGTAAAGCCTCTAATACTGCAATGCACAGTTTGGGTGGAACAATGACCCGATCCCCCCCCCACATCAAACAGCCATTAACAACAGACAATTCATCTTTCTTGCAATAATACATTTTGAAATCAGATCCAACAGGCCCCTTGGGCCACCCCCTCCACACCCAGTTAAAAATTTGTTTGATGGTAGAGTATTTTGCAGAGTGGTGGGCAACGTCACTAGACGAGACAGGACCAGTCTCTAAGCAGTCAATAAGAAGGACTGGAATCTCAGGGGTAGGGTCTGCAAGAAGTTCTGGCAGCGGGCAGTGACTCAAAGCGTCAGCATGCCCCAAAGTGGAGCCTGGTCGGTGGATGAGATGATAGGTGTAGACCACTAGGAAAATAGTCCATCTGGTCATCCACGGCGATAATGACACAGGAATAGGTCGGTCCCCAGCCAGCAAGCCCAATAGCGGTTTGTGGTCCGTAATTAGTTCAAAATCATGGCTGTAGAGGTACTCATGGAAACTTTTTACACCGGCCACTGCAGCCAAAGCCTCACAGTCCAGCTGGCTGTAGTTCCGCTCAGCAGTGGACAAGGTCCTTGAGTAATAGGCTATAGGAGCCTCGGTTCCATTGGGCATGCGGTGGCTGAGGACGGCTCCAACGCCAAACGGGGAAGCATTGCAAGTTAGCACCAGTGGCAGTCTGGCTGTACTGCACCAGGAACGTGTCTGCTAACAAAAGTCTTTTGACCGCGGCAAATGCAGCTGCTTCAGCTCTGCCCCAGGACCACTTCGTGTTCTTTGCCAGGAGATGATGTAAGGGCTCAGCAACCGTGGCTTTCTGTTTAAGAAAGACGCTGTAAAAATTAAGGAGCCCGAGGAATGCCTGCACCTCGGTTTGATTGCGAGGTGTAGGCGTCCTGGATTGCTTTAATTTTTTTAGTGGTTGGGAGAATCCCAGAGCCGTCGATTAGGTACCCTAAGAACTCAACCCTTGGCACGTTAATTTGGCATTTTTCTTTTTTGAGATGGAGGCCTTTATCTCTAATTCTGGGTCAAAACAGTTCATAAATGTTTGAAAAGTTGTGCCTCATTTGCAGCCGATACTAAGATGTCGCCAAAATAGGGGACGACTCCTGGATTCCCCTGCAAAAGCCGTTCCATGACGCTTTAGAACAGTCCAGGGGCGATAGTAACTCCAAATTGCAGGCAGTTACATTTGAATGCACCCCTGTGCATCACAATGGTTTGGGCCTCCATCGTAGCATCATCTACAGGCAATTGTTGGTATGCCTGCGCCATGTCCAATTTAGTGAATACTTTGCCGGGGCCTAAAGAATGTAATAAATGCTGTACAATGGGTACAAGGTAAGCGCTTTGTTGTAACACTTTATTGATTGTGCATTTGTAGTCCGTGCAGATGCGGTCGGACTCGTCAGATTTGACAGGTGTCACTATAGAGGTCTCCCAGCGTGTGTGATCCACCAGCTCTAGGATTCCCTGGCCTACGAGATTGTCAATTTCCAGATCAATTTTGGAGCGGAGAGCGAAAGGTACTCTCCTGGGTTTTAGCCTTATGGGGGCTATGTTGGGGTCCAAATTAAAAGAGATTGGAGTCCCCACATACTTACCCAGACCAGTGCTGGAGACATCCTCGAACCCCTTAAAAGTTGCTTTGGCACTCTCGTCTTTCAAGGCGTTCATACCGGTCACTTCTAGGCCCAGGGCTTCGAACCAGTCAAGCCCCAGGAGGCTCTGCAGGCCCCGCTGACCACTGTCACTGGGAGTTGGCCGTTGTAGTTTTTGAATTGCACCCGGAAGGTGCCCTGGCCCACGATGGGGACCGGGTTCCTCTGGTAATCATGAAGGCGGATGTTAGGGGTGTGTAGATGCTGCTTCTTCAGGCTAGGGATAGCCTGTTTGATTGTAGACCATGACATGATGGTCAGTGATGACCCCGTGTCGATCTCCATCTCACATGAAGAGCCACCGAAGCTCTGCACAGCTTCGAGCAGCCATTTTTGAGTGGCAAACTCAAAACGCCCTCAGAACACAAAATGGCCATGCACGCCCCATCGACTCCATACGACCCAGTCACCAAGCACTGGGACTCATATATGCTGAGGTTCAACTGCTTCCTCAAAGCCAACGACCTCATGGGCCTTTCTGAAGGCCGCAAGAAGGACATGTTCCTCAGTTACTGTGGACGCGAAGTTTCAAAACAGCCAAAGACCTCTCTGAGCCAACGCTACTACAATCGGTCATATGGTCAGTGCTCCAGCAGACACTGAGGACACACTATGCTCCCAAGCCATCTAAGCACGTCCGCCGGCACGAATTTAATATTCGTAATCAGAAGGAAGGCAAATCGATCAACGAGTACGTTGCGGCGCTACGGAAGGCCACAGTGTACTGCGAGTTCCAAGACCTAGACGAACTTATATCCACATCTTATGCGGTGTGCAAGACATTAATTTGCAGAGGACGTTACTTGCCTAATCTAACCTCACTCTACAAATTGCCTTGGACAAAGCCAGGGCATCTGAATCGGCTGTTAAGTCTACAGAAACCCTGCAGTGCCAAAGCACTACACAAGTCGCGCGAAAGAGCGCACCCATACATTGTGAGAGCTCGGAAGACAAAGATGACAGCTGCCGCATGCGCAGTAGCCACGCCAAGCCGATGCGCAAATTCAAACCGCATTTCCCGCCTTGTGCAAGCTGCGGAGGATACCATGCCAGATTGGCTTGCCGTTTCCGCGACGCTATCTGCCAGCGCTGCGAGAAAAAGGGGCACATCGCCAAGGTTTGCAGAAGCGAACACCCCACGACGACCTGGCAGCCAAGAAGCCAACCTAACCGCCAGCAGAGGCCCAACCAAGGGGCATGGCAGAAGCCACCACGGTGCTCAGAGGGTGACACCAGAGTCACCTCAATCAGCCAAAACAGCTGAAGGTCACAGTCCTCATCGAGGGCTCTTAATGCAATGAGCTCCCGTTACTTGTCCCAGCTTCTGCCAATCTAGCAGTTCGAAAGCACGTAAAAAATGCAAGTAGAAAAGTAGGAACCACCTTTGGTAGGAAGGTAACAGTGTTACATGCATCTTTGGCGTTTAGTCATGCCGGCCACATGACCACAGAGTTATCTTTGGACAGTGTTGGCTCTTCGGCTTTGAAACGGAGATAAGCACCACCCCCTAGAGTTGGGAACAACTAGCACATATGTGCGAGGGAAACTTTTACTTTTACCTTAGGACAGGAAAACTTATTTTTTATTATTAAATTTATTGGCCACCCATCTTAGCACAGGATAACTCTAAAACAAATCAATAAAAAGCCCCTTCCTTTCCATTCCAAGTTCTTGTTTTCTCTGAAACATTTGGAGAGGCAGATGGAATACTGAATAATTCTAAAATCCTGTAATTGAGGAACATAATACCATCTATTTCCAATAATGAAGAAATGGTGTAGCTCCTTTGGAGCCAAAACAGCATCACCTAGGCACAAAGAACTTATGCTTTCCTGTGAAGATCAGACTGGTTTCTTCTTTGTTGGGTTTCTACAAGTTCCTAAAGACTGAGCTTCCTTGGAGAGACTTTTCCTAATTTGAGGAGTTGCCATATTTTATCTTTTTCTTGTACCTAATTATGTATTTTTATTTTGGTTTCTGATAAGTGAGATTACATCAGCATACAAATCAGAGGTGGGTTTCTGCGGGTTCGCCTCGGATCGGGCGAACTGGTAGTGGCGGTGACGGGAGGCTCTGCCCACCCACCCAGACACATGAGCGTGTGAGCATGTGAAACCCGCCACTAATACAGATATGTCTAATAAATAAAATCCATTTGCTAAATCCCAAAGCAGCAGAGCCTATTGCAGTGATGGCGAACCTTGCAGGGGAGCACTGTGTGCCCAAGAGAGAGCACTTTGTGCGTGCACTCTTCTGGGCCGCGATCAGGAAGACAAGCTTCCCAGGGCACATGCCCATGCCAGAACATGTACTTCCGGTTTCCGGCATGCATGCAAGTCTTCTGGTTACTGTTGTGCATGTGCATGCACCAATCGGCTGGCCAGTTTCAGGCACTGCTGCACGCATAAAAACAGTTGATCATTGGGTGCGCATGCATGCCAGAAACCCAGAAGAGGAACAGGCAACATCATGCGTGCCAAGTGACATGGTTTTGTGCGCAGCTCTGGACACGCATGCCATAGGATCGCCATCACAGGCCTATTGTCTTCATACCGTGCTTCAAAACATGCTTCAGTTTTTCAGAAGCATTCAGTCTGGCCAAATCTGGGAAACAGATATTGAATATTTGCTTGTGCTATCTAAACTGGTACATTTACTACTCATTTTCATAGTAAATTGAAGTAACACTATACTAAGCACCAGTGATGTGCGGTGAGGGTTATGGCTGGTGAGGCTGGTGACGTCATCAGGAAGGCGGAGCCTCAGCCTCCTGCTCACGTGGTCCCATTCCCCGCCTTCCTGAGTGAACATTAAGGGGACCGCGGAGTGCACTGTAGCATTGCTTCCTCCACCGGCCCCAGTCCCTCCCCCCCCCTCCTTCAAGGTCTCCTACCAACCCAAAGCCTGATCCCCAGCTCTCTCGGGCAAGTCTTGAGCGGGGTGAATGGGAAAGCAACGAAAGGGGCTGCGCTTTCACCCCGCTCAAGCCTTGCCGCCTGCAGCCACCGCCCGCCCTCGCTGCCCCTCTTTCGTTGCTTTCCTACCCGCCCTCCCTTTCGTTGCTTTCACACCCACTCTTGCTGCCTTTCGTTGCTTTCCCGTGCCCGCTCTCGCTGCCTCTCGCTGCCTCTTTCGTTGCTTTTCCACCCACCCTCACTGCCTTTCGTTGCTTTCCCGTGCCCGCTCTCGCTGCCTCTTTCGTTGTTTTCCCACCCGCTCTCGCTGCCTCTTTCATTGCTTTCCCACCCGCCCTCCCTTTCGTTGCTTTCACACCCATCCTCGCTGCCTTTCGTTGCTTTCCCGTGCCCGCTCTCGCTGCCTCTCGCTGCCTCTTTCGTTGCTTTCCCACCCACCCTCGCTGCCTTTCGTTGCTTTCCCGTGCCCGCTCTCGCTGCCTCTTTCGTTGCTTTCCCACCCGCTCTCGCTGCCTCTTTCGTTGCTTTCCCACCCGCCCTCCCTTTCGTTGCTTTCACACCCGCCTCTAAAGCGCGCCAAAGCCTCCTTCGTCCCCCCCAGTGCGCGCCCTTTTTATTTCCCGCAACACCCCCCCCCCATTTCAGGAAAGCTTTCCCCATTGCCTGGGGGGTGAGGGGGACGGCTCCTCTCCCCCCACTCCCTCTGTCCCTGCCTCTCTCCTCAGCCCCAAAGCGACTCACTTCCAAGGCGGTGGCTGCTCCATCCCGCTCCGGCTCTGGAAGCGACCGAAGATCAGGCTGCGTCGCTCGCTTGCTCGCTCGCCGGACTGCTTCGGCGCCATTCTGGCTCCCTCATCCATCCGCGCCCGGGAGCTGCGGAGGCAGAAATGTTATCGGCCTCCCGATGACGAAAGCAAGCGACTGGTTTGTCATCCGGAGGCGCTGACAACATTTCTGCCTCCACAGCTCCCGGGCGCGGATGGACGGAGGTAGCCAGAATGGCGCCGAAGCAGTCCGGCAGGCGAACGAGCGAGCGAGCAAGGCAGCGAGATCTTCGGTCACTCGTCCACCGGACTGCCTCGGCGCCATTCTGGCTACCTCCGTCCATCCGCGCCAGGGAGCTGTGGAGGCAGAAATGTTGTCGGCGCCTCCGGATGACGAACCAGTCGCTTGCTTTCGTCATCGGGAGGCCGATAACATTTCTGCCTCCGCAGCTCCCGGGCGTGGATGGACGGAGGTAGCCAGAATGGCGCCGAAGCAGTCCAGCGGGCGAACGAGCGAGCGAGCGAGGCAGCGAGATCTTCGGTCACTCGTCCACCGGACTGCCTCGGCGCCATTCTGGCTACCTCCAGCCGGCCGCGCCCGGGAGCTGCGGAGGCAGAAATGTTGTCGGCCTCCCGATGATGAAAGCAAGTGACTGGGTTCATCATCCGGAAGCGCCGACAACATTTCTGCCTCCGCAGCTCCCGGGCACGGCCGGACGGATGTATATAATATTATATATATATATTATATAATATCATATACTATTATTCCATGAAGAGAGGTGAGGCTCTGCCTCCCCTGCCTCCAATGACCGCACGTCACTGCTAAGCACCAGTGGTGGGTTTCAAAATTTTTTAGAACCTCTTCTGCAGGTGTGGCCTGCTTTGTGGGAATGACTTGCCGGCCATGTGACTGGAGGGGAGTGGCTTGCCAGCCATGTGACCGGGTGGAAGTGGCTTAGCAGTCATGTGACTGGGTGGGCGTGGCTAACTTTTAAAATGTGGTGAAACTCACTTAAACAACGCTCTTGCTTAGCAACCAAAATGTTGGCTCAGAAACTCTGGCACTTGAAGCAAGCAAGTCTTAAAGCTATCAAATTACAAGACCCTTGCACCCCTAACCCTTTAGAAAAAACCCCCAGGGGTGTTCAAACTTGACAGCTTTAAGACCTGTGGACTACAACTCCCAGAATTCCTCCTCTCGCTCTTCATTTTGATGATGTGCGGACGGGCGGGGGGAGTTTCTAAACGGCACTGTAGATATGTGGAACCTCTTCTATAGAAGAAGTTAGAACTGGCAGGAACCCACCCCTGCTAGGCACCATCCTATACTGAAAAGTCATTTCTTAATACTCTGAGCGCTGCTTGATAGTAAATCTAGAGCTAGAGTCTCTGAAATACTCAGATTTGTTTCGTTTTGGTAGAGCAAACTATGTGAACCAAGCCACTATAATCAGTAAACAATGCTTTATGGTTTAGTGAAGTGCATGATTTCAGTCCAAAGATGGATAGTTGGTGCAGAGAAACATGCTGAATTGGCCTTGAAAGTCATTCATTTTATTTTTAGGGTACTATTCAACTGAAGAACGTACAAATAAAGTAAAATGAATATTGGTTGTGGTTTGCACGACAAACTTGGCTACTGCATGCACAACACACCACTTACCTGCCCCATGTATAGATCTTTAATATACTTCTTTAAATCCCAAAGTATGTCATTCTAAATTATTTTAATGTAATTAAAATGATTTATAGCGCTAGAGTATTTATTTTATGGTCATTTTATTGGGGGTCTTAGATACTAACTTCTGTAACCCATCTTGGCTTCAGTCAATTGAAGCTTTTAAATAAATAAAGTCCTCACCACCAGTAATTGGGATTGGGAAGTCCATCACTAAACGACATGGATTAAGGAGCAATGTCATTGGACCATGTCAATTTATGATGACAATTTTGGCAGTCCCAGTTGCGATCATTAGGCAAATCCTGTGCAATTGCAGTGTCCTGTGGTCCCACGATTGCCATTTGAAACCTCCTGATGGCTTCCCCATTGACTCTGGTTGTTGAAAATTCAACTTTGGGAACAACTATAATCACAGCTCAGCTTTTCCCCAAGTGTGTTCACTCAGTTCAGTGTATGCTAGGGTCTCTCATCTGCAGACCAAATACTCACTGCCAGCATCCTATTGTCTAGAAAGTGTTTGCTGTAAAAAGAACCAAAAAGCTCAAGAGTCAAAAGCAATATTGAGTGAAATGTATTAAGCAACAACAGATCCAAAAGTGCCTTTAAAAATAAATGCTTAAAGGAGATTAGGGGGTCAGAATTATGTTACCACCAAGTCTCATAATCCAGAGACTTATGGAAGAAAGCAGTGGCATCTGCTCTTAAAGGAACAACAGGTTGATAGATTTGTGAAGAAATAGTGCTAATGCCCCTGAACACATTCAGTATTTTCCTTATCACCAAAAATAAGTGGTACCTATACTTTTAAAATATAATACTTTAGGACTAGGGTGTGAGGCCACAAAGAGCATTTCTGGTCTTCCTTTCATCTATGCGTTTCAAAAATACAATCAGATATCTGATTTTTATTTTTTCCCTGCTTCTGCCTTGCTCTAGCAAGTTTAATCTCAGTAGAATATTCTGAGGTTAAAGTTATAGGTAGCCCTCAATTTATAACCACAATTGAAACCAGAATTTATGTTGCTAAGCAAGGCAATTGTGAATCATGCCCAATTGTATGACTTTTTTTTCTATGGTTGGTAAGTGAATCATTGCAGTTATTATTTGAATCATGGGATTATTAATCAAATTCATCTTCCCCCCTTGACTGCTTGTCAGAAGCTGACAATCTATGGTGCTGGAACACTGCAATTGTCTAAATAAATATCTGTTGCCAAGCACTCTAATTTTGATCACATGACTGTTTTTTGTTTTTTTTCAAAAAGTTTTATTGGTTTTTTAAAACATTTATAAGGAAAAGGGTAAGTGGAATGATTACAAATTTTGGCAGTTGCAAGTGTGGCAGACGCCCCCTCCCTCCAAACTCATAGGATACATCTAAATATAAAACATTAATACATAATCATAAAAAATCAGCATATTAATTCTAGAAAAAATAGTTTTCAATCAGTTTATATAGTTATGATATAAAGTCTAGATATAATTTCATTATTACTTTCGGTCTGTTTATAACATTGTGGTTTTCTTGTTCATTTTTGTGATCTGAGCTTTCTTGGTGTTGCCCCTTTCCCCCCCCACTGGCAGAGCTCCGGCCCCTCCCGTGTCCTGTGTGACCATTGTGGTGTCTTCTGTTTTTTCTAGGTTCACTTTATTTTTTTCCATAAAGGCCTGAGCCTCTATGGGTGTATTGATTCTGATTCTTGTCTCCTCCCAGAATATCAGCATACCTTCAGGCATCAACCATCTAAACCACACCCCCTTCTGGTATAGTTTATTCGCCAATTGCGAATAGTTTTTCCTTTTCTCCCTAATTTTTTGGGGGATCTGCTTCAGGATGGTTATCTCCCTGTCATGATATGTCAATGTTTGCCCCCTTTGTACACCCAGAATTTCATCTCTGGACTTCCGGTTCCGGCGGCTACGGCGACGGGCAAGAACTTTGCCCGCTCCCGCTCTTCGGTGGGCTTCCCCCGTCCTCGGGGGGGCACAGGACGCCCCGGAGAGGCGCCCTGCCGAAGGAGCGGCTCGCGGAAGGCTCTGGCACCGGCGGCGGCTGGTGGGGGCTTCTCCGCTTTGCTCCAGGCACCGGGGAGCAGTTTTGGAGGGCGCGCCTGCGTCTCGCCCCATGCTGATCGGAAAACGTAAAACTGAAGGAAGCAGCGGCGGTGCGGTGAGATGCTTCCTCTCTTCATCCCCTTACTTTTGAGTTGATGGACTTTTCAGTAATTTTAAAAGTTAATCTTTCGGATTTATTCTTGGAGGAGCGGCTAGAGGGGAGGGGGATTTCCCCCCCCCCTTGGACAAGCGGCTTGTAAAAATTCTGCTCTCGCCCCCAGGGGAAGGAGGAGGGGGGGAGAGCCAACTAATGATGCCTCACCCCAGTAAAAGTGTTTTTCATGGGACTTAGTTCTAGAACTTATTGATGACCTGAGAACTTTCTGAACTTTTAAAATTTTTCCTATGCCTCTGAGCCCAAAGCTGGCAGGGCAAGATGGCACACTTCCGTTGTTTTCATGAACTGTGAAACCTGACTCCACCTTTAAAATTCAGGCTTCCGGTCTTTGTCTCCGTGTCACCCAGAGGAATCTCTTGTGGATTGTTATTTCCTGAACTCTTTGGAGAAAAAACTTTCATCTATTGCTAGATTGACTAAAGAAACTCCCACCTGTTTGGATCCTCTGCCTTCTGGACTCATCTGCCTGCTCTACTTCTCCAGCTGCCCAGTCTCTACACTGACTGATCTCTTTGTTTTATAAACCATGTCCCCAAAAAGACCACCCCCTGGAAAACCTGGCTTTGCTACTTCTGCACCGACATCTGCAACATCCAGTCCTGCCACACAGTCAAAGATTACAGAACTGATGCAACCTAAGAGTACAGAGATGGATTTGCAACAAATGCTCCAGCAACTCATACAGGGCCAGGAAGAAATTAAGAAACAATTAAAAGAAATGAAGGAAGAAATTAAAGAGAATCAAGTCCAAATTTATAAGAACTCACAGAGACTGGACCTTGTGGAGGGTGGGGTGGCGGAGGCGAGAGGGGGGGTAGAGGCTTTACAGAAGGGAAACAAAGAACTTGATATCCAACAAATGAAAACAGAGTTTGAGAGAATGTCCTTTTATCTTAGATTTCAAAATGTAATAGAAGCAGATGGGGAAAATATAAGGGACATTATGACTAACATTTTAGCTGAATACATACACAAAGATAAACAGCAGATGGAATGGGAGAAAGATCTGGTCTATAGAGTGAATTCAGCATATGCCAGAACACACAATGTACCCAGGGAGGTTCATATTAAATTCCTTAGGAAAAGCACAAGAGATGAAATTCTGGGTGTACAAAGGGATCACATGACTGTTGTGTGAGGACCGATCATGTCTTTTTTTCAGTGCTGCTGTAACTTTGAACAGCTGCTAAATGAATGGTTGGAAATCCAGAACTACCTGTGTTAAGATTTATGATAAGAGCCGCGGTAGCGCTGTGGTTCGAATACAGTAGGGCTACTTCTGCTGACTGCTGGTTGCCTGCAGTTTGAGTCTCACTAGCTCAAGGTTGACTCAGTCTTCCATCCTTCCGAGATCGGTAAAATGAAGACCCAGATTGTTGGGGGCAATATGCTGACTCTGTAAACTGCTTAGAGAGGACTGTAAAGCACTATGAAGCCAGAGGTGGTATTCAACAGGTTCTGACCAGTTCTGGAGAACCAGTAGAGGAAATTTTGAGTAGTTCAGAGAACTGGTAAATACCACCTCTGACTCCCCATCTATTTATTCTCTGTCTCCCAAGTCCCAGCTGATTGGGAGGAAATGGGGATTTTGCAATAATCTTCCCTTGGAGTGGGGTGGGAATGGAGATTTTGCAGTATCCTTCCCCTGCCACGCCCACCAAGCCACGCCCACAGAACCAGTAGTAATTTTTTTAAAAAATCCCACCACTGTATGAAGCAGTATGCAAGTCTAAGTGCTGTTGCTGTTGCTAGGATTCAGCCGCAGATCCCGAGAATGACCACTAGATGGTAACAGAGTACCAAAATCTCTCTTTGCTGCCATCTAGTAACCGTGGGCTTTTTGCAGTCGAGATCAGGCAGTCTTAAAAGGTTCAACCGAGGTCTTAGACCTGGAGGAATACAGGCACCTGTCTTTTAAAATTATTTTTCAACTTTAAAAAGTACAAGCCAGTCTCTTCCAAGAGCCTCCTGCCTTGCCTCACACAGAGCCTCACGCTTTCTTTTTCTTTTCTAATTTAAAATCTGAAAAGGAGGGGCGCCGGGAGGGGGAGGAGGCTTAGCTGCAAGACTCGGGGTAGCCCTGGATTATCCAAATCCTGTAAAATGCAGGACAACTGCCTTTAGGCGCAATCCCATCCTCGAACATCTTCCGCTTCCGTCCGTGCTGCGGAGCTGCTGCTTTTGAGGTAAAGGTCGTGAAAAAGTTGGGGTTTTTGCCGTGATCTACCCCCACCACCGCCGTTATAAATTCATTCCCGGCAGGAAGGAGAGAGAGAGAGAATAAATAATAATACGACTGGACTGGAGAAACCAGGTGTCCAAATCAGGTGAGGCGCGAGGGAATGAAATGGATGCAGGGAGTCTCTGCCGGGCGGCTGCAAGATGGAATCAGCCCGCGGCAATGGAGCCAGATGGGGAAGCGGCACGAAAAGCGGAAATAATTACGCTGCCGAGTAAAAAGAGCACGAGTAAAAGAAAAGAAAAGGCAATCCTTGTTTTTTCGAGTGCGAAGAGTTGGGAATGGAATAGTTTGGATAAAACATGCCTCTTCGATTGATTGCAGGGAGGGAAAAACGCTCTCTTGGCAACTTCTTCTCTTGAGAAAGCGCGTTTTATTTTTAAACTTAAAGGGGCGGGCATCGGAAGTATTTGAAAATGCAACGTGTTTTAATCTTTCATCTCCTCTACCGATCGTTCTAAACAACTTGAAAGGCGACATGCTTGTCGAGGAAACTCTTCTTTTTAAAGGAGCAGTTTGTATATATTTCTTACTTGTGAGTAAGCCCAGAACTTGTTTTCCTCAAATACTCAAACAAATGGTAACTCCAAAGAAAGTAAACCAAGATCAAGTAATATGGCCAAATAGAAGTAATATTTAAAACGACCGTTTCATTGCACTGTGGCAGGGCAAAGCCCCATCACTGCCCACTTCCTGGAGAGCTGCTTGAAGGTGACTTCTCAGTGAGTCTAAAGATCAGGAGGTGACATGATGTGAAGAACTTCTAAACCAGCCATCTGGCCCACAAACACTACAGTTTCAGCATTTCAGTCTATAGAGGATTATCTGTGGTACAGTTTCAGATATATGCATCTGAACAAGAAATCCATTGGCTCAGTCACAGAACATAATGAGGGCATTGGGATCGCATAGTTCTGAGCTGCATAAAGGGATCCTGTAGGATGTGAATTTAGACTCAGAGCGGCTTCCGATATTTGCTTTAAGATACATAACACGAGATCATGTCTGACCGATTCTGGAGGGAGGTAATGGCGTTTTATGGGGAAAAAACCCCCAGTTTTGATCAATAAAATGGTTCCAACAGAGATAAATATATCCACTTATTTACCAACGTGAAGTAAGGTTAAGGGATGGCTCAAAATAGTAGTGGAGAATTGAAATGAACCTAGCAAATAAAATGGAGGTTACATCCTTCTCCTCCGTCTGTTAGAAGAGACCAGGGCCAAACTGGGTCATCTATTTGCCTAATTCCAGAGAATCCGCCTCACCAGCTGGCAGCACAGTCCAAGGGCAGCCTTAGCAAAAAATTTGCAAAATTGCAACTTTTCATCCTCTATCAGTTGACCTGAATATTCCCTCTTCCTTTGCCTTATAATAGAACTAATTCCAGCTACACTGATAAGGACCTAGGATTTCCTGTCTTGTAGCCCCCAACTTGTATAAAAATATCTTTGCTTCCCTATTGTTCAATTCTGGTCTGCCACTCCTATCTTAGGATATTGATCTGAACTTTTTCTTTTTGTTTTGTAGATTTAATAGCAAAAGGATGTGTTGCAACTAGCCAGCCACAAATTTCATAATGTCTGCTGTTCTGAAGCGGTTGTGTTACATTGGATTCCATGTTCTTCAGGGCCAACAGCTGGCCAGTCACCTGGTGCAAAGGTTTGGCTTTGAGCTGTTTGCTATACGGGAAGCAGAGAGGAAGAGGCAGCAGGCTTTCCGAAGAGGAGATGCTATTTTTGTTGTCAATGAGGAGCGGGAGCTGACTGAGAAAACCTTTTCATCTTCAGATTTACCTTCAGACTGTTATAAGCATAAAGGGATCCTCTATGATGTGAACCTGCAGCACAGAGTCAGTACAGCTTCCAATATTTGCTTTGAGGTAGAGGATGTCCCTGCAATCTCCCGAAATCTACAAGAGAAAGGCTGCAAGATCCTTATTCCTCCCACCAATGAAGCAGATGAAAAGGGCTTTGTGACTTACTCCGTAGTGATGTCCATTGTGGGCAATGTCAGCCATACTCTTCTTGACCGATCCCAGTATGGTGGGTCATTCCTGCCTGGTTTCTGTGAAGTTGAAGTTTCCCCCAAGGAATTCCAGGAGGAGCAGGAAACTCTACATTTTGACCACATCACCTATGCCTGTCTGCAAGGTAGCTCACAAGCTGTGCTGGACTGGTACAAAAACTGCTTTGGCTTCCAGCGCTTCTTCATCCACCATCAAGATGATGCTTCAGAAGGCTTTCGGATTGAGGGGGAAGACATGGGCCTTCGTCTTACTGCCATGCAATACAGTGATGATCGATTGTCACCCTTTGAGCCCGACTGTAAATTTGTTCTGGCTGAATCACTGCCAAGGCAAAGGATGGGCCAGGTGGACACTTTCTTACAGCAGCATGAAGGAGCTGGCATCCAGCATGTGGCCCTTTATACCACAGATATTGTAAGTACTGCTGCAGCCATGGCAAAGTCAGGAGTAAGCTTTTTCAAACCACCCATATCCTATTACAATGAGAAAAGCAAAGAGGAGGAGATGCAGCACATTGGGCAAAATCTTCAGCTCCTGAAAGACCAGGGCATCCTTTTTGATGCGACCGTAGATGACAAAGGACAGGACAATAGCCCTAGCTTCCTTGAGAAGCAATACCTGATGCAGATCTTCACCAAGCCTCTTTTTACAGAAGAGACCTTCTTCATAGAACTCATTGAGCGCCATGGGGCTGCAGGTTTCGGCGAGGGAAATGTCCGGGCTCTTTGGAAATCTGTACAGGATTATATGGATCAGCAGCAAAGACCCATTCTACTCGAGAACGAAGCCTGACAGAATGTTCTTTATGTTGTGCTCAGAGGCGCCTTGAACTGCGAGATGGGCGGCAAATAACTTTGATAAATTATAGCTAAGTAATATAGTGCTGCCTCAGATAGGATTAATGTCCACGTTAGAACAAAGCATATGGACTGATTTGGTTCAAATATGTACTTGCATTTTGCACGATCCACACTGGTTTGAATTATAGAGTGCCCAAGTGGAGACCATCTAATTAGAACCCATGCATGTTTGATGAGAACTGAAACCTGACCGTAGCAATGTTGTGATAATAATATCACACTTGGAAGCACATAGGTTTTTGCAATGCCTAGTTGAACTACTGAGAGAATGGCTGTTATATTTTCCCTAGGAAGAGAGAAATGCTCTCTATGTTAAAATAAGTGACTGCTATCTGCAGAACCTCTCCAGTCTTTGGGACCATGGAGTTCAAATCTGAAAAGGTGCAAGATTCCTGTTACTTAACTACAGTACTCTTAGTGAAGAATGTTACCAAGTTAGGTAAGAAAAAGTGTCAATGAAAACAACCAAGCTCTGAAGACACAAAGACCAAACTGTGGACTACATATTCTCTTACTATTGGAAGAAAATCAGTTCTCTGTGTTCTTACCTACTTGCATCCTCCAAATTTGGTTTTAATTAGACAAATAGGAGGCAAGGGTATCTGTTAGCCATTCTCAGAACATCTTTTTAACTATCAGAACATTGAACTATGGGGAATCTTTAGCATAGATCCAAGCATTTATATACAGATGGAATGTAGCTATTATGCTATATACACTCCTAAAAAGTGAAAACTTGACTTAATCTTTATCTAATATGAAGAACTGTGAATAAATGTTGTGATTCTCAAAACATATTGCTAATAAATTTTAATATATGCCCAAAATTGGCTAATTAGTTCTGTAGAAAGGCTCTTATTCCGGAATCCATTGAATATAAACAGATTTACTCAGTTCATTTCTTTAGATGTTCTTGGAAAGTATCCAAGAACATCTAAAGAATTAATAGGAGTAACAGTGGTTACTCCTATTACTGAAATATTGGTCACATCCACTTGCTGTTACTGAATGCTACTGAAAGTGGTGGTGAAGTGGTAACTCCGTATGTTTTCCTACCCATAAATATCTGCCATATCAATTTCTTGTCCCAATATAGTTCTATTTGTTGGATGCTCTTGAATATATTGCCTTGGATAGCAGAGTCATGTTTCTCCTTGCTAGAACAAGTAAAACAAATCACCTTAAAATGCAGAATGGATTACAACTCAGTACAGTGTTTTGATTTAAGAATCAGGGGGATCAATTCACTTTTCAACACCTCATTCTCATAAATTTAATAAGTTTTGGGAAAACAGCTAAAAATGGAAGCTCACTAGTTTTTTTAATAAACAATCATTAAGGTTTTATTAGCGAAGCCAGAGTTATAAAACAAGACATTTCAAGCATTAAAATAGTTGATCATACAGGAAAATGGCATGAAATGCAATAGCAGTGTGTAGACAAACAATGATTATTCAGATACCTGTTCCCAAAAGCAACTGACTCTAAAAAATAATCCTCATCTTGCTTTGCCACCTTTCAATATGCCATATCCCAAAACATCTGCTAGTTGGTAGCTTTCTTTGGCACAACTCGACTTGTAGTTGGGCATGTAAGGTTAAGAGTAGTGCTTATTTAATAAGACATTTAGCAAATCAGTAGGAAATCAGAAGACAACATCACAGCATTATGCTTCAATATCACACATACTGGGCAGACCTATGTCCCTAGAGGACTCTATTCATAAGCCCTCAACAAAAAAAAAGATTGACCCAGATTTCAAAATACTGTATCAGAATACTGAGAGTGCAAAATTGTACACTCTTCATGATTTTTCTATACTGTGCCTGAATTTGCCGTCAGCTATTGAGACCAGTTCTAAGAAACGAATGCAAAGAAAGGAGCTTCTTGGAAGAACTACTCTGTTCTTCAGGCTTTAACTGGCTGGTCCTGAGAGAGTCCCGTTTCTTCTTTTTCACAATCTGTACAATGATACACAAGTAGAGATTTAACAGAGAAGACCCTGCAAACAGCAACCTATTTCATTCTCTACTACCTGATCCTGTAAGCACTACTGTGATTAGTACCTTGGCCAACCACAAGTCAATTCCCTGACCAATTTTGGGACTTACTTTAAAAGAGGCAAGAGATTAAGAACAGGAAGCTAAACAAGGCATGAGCAAAATCTGCTTGGTTCTATCAAAAGATAAACTCACTTGGGCATCGTTGAGTCTACAGCTCCATTTTTCATAAACTTTGAAGACCTGAAAAAGAACACAGAAACTGTATACTCAAATAATTTTAAGGCCATTTTAATGTGGATAGTATGTGGCAATGTTCAGCCTATATCTGAAAAGGATATGGTACTAAGAGCAAGTTCTGTTCTCAGGAACCCTGTACATCTGGTTCCATTTTGAAGATGCTTATACCCTGTGCACGAATATATTGAGAAATCAGTTAAATGTTCGCAAATGTATCAATGATTAGAAATCTTGACATGGCTATGCATGAACTTATCAACTACTGCAGAACGTAGAGACATCAATGTGGCCCCAAGTTGTTACATTGACAGGCATGAGTGTCTCCATAGAATTCGTTCTAATTCAGTGGTGGGTTCCGGATCCTGGTGCAATGAGTACGGTGCACCGAGGCTGGGCGTCCACCAAGGGAATGTGCACAGCATGCACACACAGCGCGCCCATGCATACGTATCGCCCGTGACGCTCCAGCTGCTCGGCAGAGCATTGCGCAGGCACCGTACGCTCCGTGTGTGTGCGTGGAAGCCCCGAACAGCTCAAATACAGGTAAAGAGCGCAGGGGGGCCCCTCTGGAGCACCATACCGGAACAGTACCTGGTGCTTCCAGCAGGCACTAGTACGCCCGTACTGGGGCGTACCGGTCATATTCCATCACTTTTCTAATTCCACAGAGAAGTGGGGAGACAGCATGGCTTCAGTTTCTGTGCACTGAAGTCTTCTATTAACGTTCCTTGGAAGCACATTGTCTGAACAACGAAGCAAATGGCCTTCATGTGAAATGAAACAATTGCAATTTTTAATTCTGCCATAAATCTCACTGGATGTCTTCAGGCCAATCGGTATCTCAAGGGAGGAGATTGGGATAGAAGAAAATGGACAACTGATCCTACATAAGTTGTAATGTATTCCTACAGTAAAGGCAAAATACAAATATAACACATTTACAGTACCTGCATATTGATTCCTCACATAGAACTTTTTAGAGAAATGCAAAAAATGCCACCATGAAATTGTTTAAATCTCAGATTTTCAGTACCTTTTTCATAGCTGTGGAGATGGCTGATATCTGAAATTCTGCTTTGGTGACCCATCGAGATGCTGGCAGTTCCACATTCATATTCCAATTTTCCTCATCTTTGTCCACATTCAAAAAATAGATCAGGTATGTTTGGCGGATATGGGAGAAGATATGGAGAACCTGGGGAGGGAGTGGTGGATATGTGGGTGGATCCCGTACTCAATATTATGATGGGCAGAAGGAAGACACTAAATAGTAAAGGTAGAAACTAATTGCCCCAAGGAGAGGAATCCTTGGAGTTTTCTTTGCTAACCTTTAGTCTTTTCTGCTTTGAGACAAGGAGCTGCAGGGACATGGTATCTGGATTTAGGAGCAAAGATATGGGGAAAAATATTCTGCTTTACAATAATTTGGATAAGGCCAAAATTGAAATTAAGATCAATATTTTTGTAACCTTGCAAATTTTAAAAGCCTTAGTAAGAAAATAAACTGATAAATGCTGCTGTCCACATTTTGGGGAGAACTAATTTCATTGCTATGTAGCTATCTGTTTGCAACCTTGGCTAATTTCAATATCCAACAACCATTTCCCAAATGTAGCACAGCCATCTTAGCTCCATGCATTTACTCTACTATAATACTTTACTATAATTGCAACTAGCAATAGCACTTCTAACGCTAATGCTACCCCAAAGTGAACTGGGCTGAAGATCCAAGACACAGCAAAAACATGAGAGAAACTTGTTGGAAGACTGGCTAACAATGGCTGATTATAAAAGCATTATCAATTCCTATCTGGCATCCAATTTACCTCTCCGACATACTGTAGTTGCCTTACTGCCAAGTCATTGCCAAGCGAGGCTAAGAGGTGATCTGCTAGAATCACTTTCTCTTGCTTTTCCTGCCCTTGATCAAGGAGGATGCTAGGAAATTCCCACAGTCCAGCTAGCAGACCTACAAGAAAATGTCTAATCAGTGCAATTTAATATAACATGTTACATGCGTCAATTTGAACTCTCTGCTTCAAAAAAAAAATCTATTGAAATGCTGCATGCTTTCAGGTAAAATTATTTCTACAGTAACTATGTAAGGAATGAGTATTCTCTGTTAAAAGCAGCCTTTCCTTCACATAGATATAGGAATTCAATAAACTTCGCTATTCAAATGTTTTCTCAATGAGCGTGGAAAAACATGTTATTAATCAAAAGATGCTTGGGCCCCCACCCCGCTGGATAGTATCTGGAATGGACATACAAATAAACTGGCTCTTGGTTCAGACCTATAGATGCTCACATATTTATAGTTTCTTATTCAAAGTTATAAGGGGCTCAGGGGCTAAAACACTGAGCTTGTTGATCAGAAAGGTTGGCAGTTTGGTGGTTTGAATCCCTAGTGCCGCGTAATGGAGTGAGCTCCGTTATTTGTCCCAGCTTCTGCCAACCTAGCAGTTCGAAAGCATGTAAAAAACGCAAGTAGAAAAGTAGGGACGACCTTGGTGGGAAGGTAATAAGTGTTCCGTGCGTCTTTGGAGTTTAGTCATGCTGGGCACATGACCACGGAGATGTCTTCGGACAGCGCTGGCTCTTCGGTTTTGAAACACACCGCCCCAAGAGTCGGGAATGACTAGCACGTATGTGCAAGGGGAACCTTTATTTTTACCTTTACCTTTATTCAAAGTTACCAAGATAAAATTGGCCTCTTTATCCTAAGAAAAGCCCCTAAAAACCTTCAGAGAAACAATCCTTCCGGTAATTTCTTCTTTTTAAAAAACTAGACAAAAAGATACTTCATGGTCAAGATCCAAATTTCTATAACTGCTACAGAACTAGAGCTGGAGATGTAACATTAGTTGACAATGCTTAGCTTTATTGGTTCCTTCTTCAGCTGGTTACCTGAGCTGGCCCTCCTCACCAGAAAGTACTCTAGATTCCCATCACTGCATCTCCTCTGTAGCACGCATGTGGCTGTATGTTCTATTCTGGGCTGCTTCTTGGTAGTCTTTCTTGGGAAATTAGTGACACCAAGGCTGGGCTCCCATGGTACTGAAGGAGGCAGGCAGAGAGAACAACTCCCTGAGACAGCAGCTGATAATGAGAAGGAAGCAATAGGCGATCAGCCAAACTCTGAAATGCTGATGGTAGCAGGAGTAGTGCTTCATTATAATCTATTTTCATGGACATCTAGGACAGGAAGGCTTGGCTTGGCAAGAAGAACCACAGTTCCTCTGACTCTGCCAATCCCATGGTGACAAAGTTCAACCAACCTCCAAACCTTCCTTCCCAAGAAAGCCTTGAAAGACTAAATAAACAACACAATCGAACAGAATACATTTAAAACAGCAATGTTAACAAGTATAAAATAAGCATTACGCAAAGATGTTATTTTTTATCCATTTGCCATGACCTCCAGATCCCATGATTACATTCAAAAATGAAAGTTGAATGTCTCCTCCAGCAAAGGCAACCTCAGTTTAAAGATGCAAACTTTCCAAATGAATAGGCTGTTTGGAAGCACATCACACATTCAATCCCTACAAGGACATTGTTAAAGCCTTAATAATGAAGGTAATGCGAAGACAAAAATACAATTTCTTTTGGGGGATTAAATCAGCTGATTTGAGAGCATGATCACAATTATGTCCCTTCTTATGCATCATCAGGATAACAAAGCAATGTCTATGGCAAGAGGTTTGTTGGGAATGAAGTTCTGAGTCTCCCTCGCTTTTATAAAACCTTAATTCTCAGTCTCAGTCTAAGCAATCATCCTGGTAATATAAATTCTTTATTAGCACTTACCACATTCCTCCATATCTAACACAGGGAGGTTTTTAGAAGCAGTTTTTCCTAAGAGCCTCTTGGTGGAATTTAACCGATGCTTTTCCACCTGCAAAGGATAAAGGGTTTTTGTACTGGTGAAAGTGTAGGAAGAGGGTGAAGGTAACAACAGGGAGAGACATGTCTGGAAGGACAACAAGACCTGCCTATTTTAGGGTTCAATCCAAGTAAAGATTAAGCCAAGTGAAAAATTGGATGGCAAGGCTTGTTATGCAGGAGCTTTTCTCATACAATTTTTTTTGTAGTAAATAAATAATAAAACTCATGCACTCTCCAAAGGTGCAAATTTCAATTTTTATAACTTCTCAGGTGAAACATGGACACTACCTTCACAATTGATAGAAAAGCTACGAGTTGCGCAAAGAGCCATGGAAAGATACGTGTTCAGCATTATAAGACAAGATAGAAAGACCTGCACATGGGTTAGAGAACAATGAAAGTATGAGATATCATCAAGAGAGTAAAAGAATTGAAATGGAAATGGGCTGGTCACATAGCAAGAAGAACTGATGGCAGGTGGACCAAGGCAGTCATAGAATGGATCCCACTAAATAAAAAGCATCCATGAAAGAGACCTGAAACAACATGGATCTACAACATCCGCAAGTATTGCGGGCCCAATTGGCAAAAGAAAGCTCAGGACCATATTGGTTGGGAACATGCGGAAGAGGTCTTCATCCTGCAGTGGATAGACAATGGCTAAAATAATGATGGCCATTACTAAGAATTCTGGGAGTTTAATTCCAAGCAACTAGAGCCAGGGTCAGCAATCTGCACCTCTGGAGACGCATGTGGCTCTTTCATACCTCTGCTGTGGATCCCTGTCCCCAGCTGGCTCCACAATTGATAGAGCTTTCGGTTAGGACAGGTAGAGGAAAAAGGATGCCGTGCTAGGAGGAGACTCTATGGTGGGGGAACCGAACTTCCTGTTCAGTTCCAGAATTGAACGGGGGACTTCCGGTTAGGACTTTTGTGGCTCTAAGGTTGCCGACCCCTGAACTAGAGTACGCCCAGATTGAGGAAGGCAGCCAACATTTAAAACAAAATGAGTTGTAGTAGAATTTCTATGTGGAAGAGATTGTGAAAAATAATTTACATGCTGATAAATACAAATATAACAAAGCCTCACTAGGGCAACATTATTAGGCTAACAGTGCAAGCCTATCCAAACACACCCAAAAGTAAATCTAAGATCTTGAAGAGTGACTTATTTCTGAATATATATGCATAAGGCTACAACCTTAATCATACTAAAGTAACATGATGCTGTTCAAGTATATTAAGACTGCAACTCCCTAAATTCCCAGCCTATAGAGGAAGGTCGTAGTCGCTCTCAGCCTCAAGATTCATATGTGATCCTATCTACTGTCTTCCTGGAATCTTCATGTACTCCACACATGAATGTGCATATGGTGTTTTAGCTTAAGATACAAAGTCAGTGCACCACACTAGTGGTGGGTTCCGGGCGGTATGGTGGCTCGTTTGGCCCATCCGCCTGCCCGCGTTCCAGGGCCATTTAATAACACGACTGGCCCATTGCGCATGCGTGCACAGCGCTTGCACGACCTCCGCCAGATAGCTGGGTATTGCAGGGCGGTGGCGGTCTGGAACCCACCACTACACCCCACCCCACAAAGAACAAAGCCTCCCTCATATCATCCTTGCAGATCTGGGTGGAGCATTCAAACAAACAGGGTGTCCTTACTTGATGGAGAGCTCTGCAGTGCTGTTTCACCGGACATTCCATGCATAATGGGGTCTTGGGGGTACAGACAGTTGCACCCAATTCCATCATTGCTTGATTAAAGTCACCTGGATGGGTCTGGTCAACCAGAGTGTGGGCTAAAGCCCTAAGAACAATAGCATTGTTATTCATTAATGCTATATGCTGTAGGGGAGGAATTCAAGTTAGAAAAAGATACGGTTCACTTGTTCAAAAGATCTCCTGCTATTCCACAAATTGCATTGCATACAACTTGGCACAACGTGAGACAACCCTGCACTCTATGGAATGGCTGAGATAAGAATTAAATTAATGTTTTTTTCATGAAGTAAAAACTAAATAAATGTGGAGTGACAAGTACCACATTAAAAATTATGTTGTTTTCTCTTCACGCTGAGAACATTATGTACTGCGTTTTGTTATGTATACAGAATCTTAAATATACCAAAACCCCATTACAGCTATGATTTCCCGTCAACTTCTCCAAATCAAAAAACACGACCAAAGTTCTTTCTTCAGGAAGTATGCCCTCCTCTAGAGCAGTGGCTCACACACCACAGGGGGGGCAATTTGATTTTTAATGGGGGCAATTTGAACCTTGTTTAAACCAAGTTAATGCCCTTTTAGGCTTCCTATGCTGAGTAGAGTTCACTTTTTGAGTAAAGTTAAGAATTATATGTCACCGGGGGGGGGGGGGGGATATCAGGATTTTAGAGATGCTTGGCCAAAAAAAAGGTTGGGAACCTCTGCTTTAGAGCATGTATTAAATGTGTCAAATATTACATTGAAATCTTCTTTCTATTCTATTCATTACCGTCATTGCTAAGTCTTTGCAGGTACAGGTCGTCCTCGATATACAACACTTCATTTATGACCATTCAAGGTTACAACAGCACTGAAAAAAGCGATTTAGGACCATTTTTCGCACTTACAACCATCGCAGGATCCCTAAGGTCATGTGATCAACATTCAGACGCTTGGCAAATGACTCCTCATATTTATGACGGCCGCAGTGTCCCTAGGGTCATGTGACCACCTTTTGTGACCTTTTGACACGCAAAGTCAAGGGGGAAGCCACAGTCACTTAAAAACTGTGTTCCAGCTTAACAACTGCAGTGATTCACTTAAAAATGGTGGCGAGAAAGGTAATAAAAGGGGGCAAATGTCACTTAACGTTTTGCTAAACAACAGAAATTTGGGGCTCAATTGTGGTCGTAAGTCAAGGACAATCTGTATTAACATTACCCATCATCTGTAAAACCATTACAAATCCTTCCTCTGGTGTCAGACATTAGTTTACTATTTTAGAGCATTTTGGACCTAAGTTATTAATATGATCCTCTATAACGTCACATTTTTTATTTTAATAACTCCCAGATCTTTTATTAGAAAAATCTGATATTGGCTGCCCTCACCTTACGACCATTCATTTAACAACCGTTTGAAGTTACAACAGCACTTAAAAAAGTGACTTACAACTGGTTGTACTTATGACCTTTGCAGCATTCTCAGAGTCGCAATTGCAATTTGGGTAACTACTATATATTTACAACGGTTGCACCATCTTGTGGTCACCTGATCACCATTTGTAACCTTTCCAACCAGCTTCCAACAAGTAAAGTCAACGAGGGAAGCTGGATTCATTTAACAACTGTATGATTTGCTTAATGACATTTTTTTTTTGTAAAATTGGGCACAATTCCCTCAACAACTGTAATGTCTTAGTTCTGGTCCCAACTGCAGTTGTAAATCTGGGACTATCTGAATGAAGGTAGTTGCTCAGCAAGTATCTTGTTTATCTTTTTATTCCATTCTGTAAAAGTCTAACATCTTAACATGACGTGACAGACAAAACTTATTACTAAGATATTAATGTCCTAATACTTGAATAAAATATTAAATATGACCCCAACAACAATATATTGTGACTACAAAAATCTTGATTTATTTTGCTTCCTACTTTGGGTGTGCCCAAGGCAATGGCTATGGGGAGGGATATACAAATAAGCACCTTTGTTAAATAAAGAACAGAAAAAAGCCTATTTTGTTTAGAAACAATTCATTACTTATCTCACTGTAAGCCACAGGAAAATCTGGCCAACAAATATTTGCATTGAGCCCAAGTTTAAAAAGTTATCTAGAAATGAATGAGAAATTACTGTTCCTCTATAGAATCTGATGGCATAAACACATCATTTTAAGAATCTTTCATTTCATTATTTAAATAAGGATTTTGAGACTTCATAGTTGTGGACAAATTTTAAAAACATGGAAATTATGTATCCTGAAAATTCAGCTATCAGTGCAAGCACTATTTTTACGTTTGCTACCTTCATTCTTTATAGCTTTTATTCATTCCTCAGCACGCTGCTTAATCCAATCCTAAATGATTTTTGTGTGAGTTATAACTTGCTTCTTCTGCAGGAACTCAAGGCAGTTGTAATTGGGATTTCTCTTCATTTCATCCAGCAACAATCCCAGTGAGCTACACTGGACAGAGACCTTTAAGTCCTCTTGACTTCAAAGGGACTTCTTAAATGCAAAGCCCTTTATTCTCTATTGCAGGGGTGTCAAACTCAAGGCCTAGGGGCCGAATCTGGCCCGCAGGGTGCTTAGACTTGGCCCACAGGGCCACCCTGGAAAGAGTGAAGGACCGGCCTGCAGTGCCTCTGCCAGCGAAAACAGAGCTCGGGAGGGCTGTGGGTGGAGGGTTGCCAGAAACTGTCACAACAGGTGGCCCTCCCGAGCTCCGTTTTTGCTGGCAGATGGTTGCAGAAGGCTGTCGCAGCCAAAAACGGAGCTCAGGAGTTCATTTTTTTCTGGCAAAGTGCTCGGATCACCACAGGCAACCACGACACGAGTGACATCAAGCTGGCCATGTCCACCCTGGCCCCCCGAGGTCAAACACAACCCTAATGCAGCCCTCAATGAAATCAAGTTTGACACCCCTGCTCTATTGTATGAATTATTGCTTTATAGATCTTAGTGCCTTGTAGGAATGAAAATATTTCCTTACCAGAGTGCGTCTGCAGCCGCTGAATTGGCAGGGTCAGCACCAATGGCTCTTGTACGACACAAAACTCGAGTCACATTTCCATCTACCACTCCTGTCACCTGTATATTTTGAAGAAAAACCTACCAGTTCATATACTTGAGAAAACTTGTGTCCAGGAACAAATGAAAGATGCTGAATGATAACAAATGGTACCCACAACCTGTTTGAATCAACTTCATGACTTTGAAGGCTTTGAATTTTAGTGCATTGACTAAAAAGGGCTTAAAATCCTTTCAAGAAATTACTTGACTGGTCCTAAATAAACTACACTCATTCAGTTTTGGGGCCTCGTTATAAAACGTGGGATAACAACAGTACTGACCTTCCTTACTGGGCTGCTGTACAGGATTAAAATTAAAAAAAAAACTAATACAAAACCACACAGTATGAATACAATTTGAGAGTATATGTCAAAGAATGCTGCTCCCCGATTTGATAAATCAGTCTCTTACCCTTCCTTTAACACATATAGCATTGTTTCTTGCAACAATTCCCAACAACAATACATCTGGCTCAAAATCATCCAACAAGCTTTTATGCTTGAGATAGATTTCAATGAGTCTTTTAAAAATACTCATGACCACAGTACCATATAGGCTGTGTACAGATTTGCTTGGTCATCTTAGAAATGTCTGTTCAAATCCTCCTCCACCTTCCATGAAGGGAAGTAGGTTGTTTACAAGGGAGAGGGGCTTTTCAGTTGGGCCTCCAGGTTATGCAAAGCCATCCCCAGGGAAACACACTTGTTTGCAACTGATGTATTTTCAATACTAGGCTAAGACTGGCTGTTCCTCCTTCCAAGCATTTTACAGTTCATGTAGACATCAGGAGCCAAGCTAAAACCAAAATATTTATATTTGCATCTGTGCATGCACATGCATGATAAACCTTTCCTGTTCCACTTATTATATTTTATTGCTGCTTTATTTTAATTTTGTAGTAATTTTGTGATTGGTCAAAAGAATTTCAATTATTGGATGTCACTGATATTACTAATGACTAATGTATATCATAAAACCTATGTGAATAGAGCCATTCTTTCTAAAAAATAAAAGCAACAAGCATAGCCTCCATTTTACTGGTTCTTTTCCACCCTACTGGAAAATATTTCATCTTTTCACTAAGCCCTTCTAACAAGGAGAGATTCCATTTTTTTGTCTCTAAACACATAAACAAGTTCAAAATAGAAGAAGCCTAAAGCTGCAAAAGGGCAATTAAGATAGAAGATGTTTGGAGAGCTGGGAATGATTATTTTTGCAAAACAGAGATATGGATGCCCAATGCTATCTTCCATAGGCACCCTAAAGCAAGGTTAAGTAACCAGAAGGATGACATCATTACCTGGCCAAATGCTATGGATGCAATAGCTCCTGCAGTGTACTTCCCTACTCCTGGCAGCTGCTTCTGCAGTTCTTGTGCTGTCCTTGGCATATGACCTGCCAGTTGTGACATCACCTGTAAAAGACCAGTGAATAAAGCAATCAAAGGAAAGGGAAAGAAATAAACTGAATGTCTACTATACTCCTAACAAGAAGGCTGTGCTGTATCCCTAGTATTTTCAACACAAGAATGTTTTTATTTAAAAAACACGTCTCTAAGAGGTTCAGACATGCTGTTGAAGGCTAATAGTTCTTTAAGATGTTCCCAACCATGTTGATGTAGGGTCTTGAAGGCCTGACGTAGGGCAATGTGTTGGATGAACCCATTTATAATGATTGGAATGTGAAAATGACTAATGTTTACTCTTGGATGTTCTTGTTTATTTAAACTTATTGGCCACCCAATTCTAGTGGAATCAGGGGTTGGGTTTTTTTTCTTTGTTGTTAGCTTGTTCTTGGATTTAATCCTATATTAGCCGCCCAATCTCAATTTGTGAAGTGACTATAAAACAAATAAATAGAACTATCTTCTTGCCAAAGTTAAGCGCCAAACTCATTCACCCAGTAACTCATTAATATTGTCTAAACTAAAGTACCTTTTGGGCACCTTCCTGGAGCCTTTTTCCTCGAGAATAGTAGCCAAGGCCTGCCCATAATTCATTCACTTCCTACTCTCAAACAGAAATGAGGAAGAAAAAAAACAAATTAACCCATATAAATTTCCTTTTTGCTTTACAGTTAATAAATGTGTGCATATTTTTATTTTATTTAGTCAAACATGTACGAGATAACAGGCATAAGTATAAACATGGAGAGGAGCACATGAAATGAATACAAATAAATGGGGACAGTAGGGCAGGGATGGTGGCACGCTAGTGCGCTTATGCACGCCCACTTACAGACCTCTTAGGAATGGTGTGAGGTCCACAGTAGACAGTTTAAGTTTATATTTAAGTTTATATTCATAAACATATTGAAAATCTTTTTACCTCTAATGAAGCTTCAGCTAAATCCTGCAAGGTTGGCCATTTCTACATCACAAAGAAAAACAGGTGTTTATTTACTGGCTCTGCAAAGCAGAACAGATGCACAAATCATTCAGAACCCAGAATGCTGGTTAATGTAAATGTGAATTTGCCACAAAGAAAGGAGCTCAGCGCATCACCTGCATCCAACGATTGTAGTAATTAATCACTGAAGCCACTTGAGTTTGCTGGAGCATGATCTCCGATACCCACACTGCAAGCACAAAGGGGAAACAGCAGCATCAGAGAGTGTGGATTAAAGATACCTAGATCAAGGAAGCAGGATAAAAGAGATATGCCCCTTAACAACTATATTAATAAAAACAATATATAATCAAATACATGTTACCCAAATCAACATATAATCAAACGCCAATCAAATCACTTGTTCGGTTGATGAGAATTGACCACTTTTTTTTTTTTGCATTTAATATACTTGGATGAAATAGATGAATGATTGCTCTCACCAGCATACGCTCGTTTGTCATCATCAGTTTCAGATGCAGCCTGCAATAGACGAACAGGAAGAATGAAAACCCAATCTCCTTATTTTAAAGAAAACAAAATATTTCTGAACCACTCCTTATTTTTCCATACCAGTTTCCTCCATGGTAGATCTCGTTTACATTTATTGTACCAAGATAGCAGTCTTTTCTGGAAGTCTCTGATTTCAACTGCATCACTGAATGTGTGAAATAAAGACGGGGAACTTGGCACTTCTACAGTAAAGAGAAATTCACATTTTAAAGTTAGCATTTCTTAGGGCTACATTGAGAGGGCAATCAATTTGGAATTGAATTTTTTGCAATTTCACTCTCCAATTTATTAGAATGTATAATCAAATAAAAGATTAAGTTAGGAGTGATCATCCCAAGATGATAATTACACTTTAAATTATATTTAATGTTATTCACTACAATCAATCAGAATAGAGCTGGAAGGGACCTTGGAGGTCTTCTAGTCCAACCCCCTGCTCGAGCTAGAGACTCTAACCATTTCAGATAGGTGGCTGTCCAGTCTTTTCTTTAAAACCTCCAGTATTGAAGCACCCACAACTGCTGACGGTAAGATGTTTTACTGATTAATTGTCCTCACTGTTAGGAGGTTTCTCCTTAATTCCTTAATTCCATGTTGCTTCCCTCCATTGTTTCTTGTCTTGCCTTCTTGGTGCTTTGGAAATAAGTTGGCTCCCTCTTCTTTGTGGAAACCCCTCAAATACTAGAATACTATCATGTCACACCTAGACCTTCTTTTCTCTAGACTAGCCATACCCAATTCCTACAACCATTCTTCATATGTTTTTGTCTCCAGGCCCTTAATCATCTTAGTTGCTCTTCTTTGCACTTTTTCCAGGCTCAAACTGGATGCAGTATTCTAAGATGTGGTCTTACTAAATCCTTAGTAATGATTTAGTAAGACCACACCCCTGGAATACTGCATCCAGTTTTGGTCACATTACAAAAAAAGAAGTTGAGACTTTGGAAAAATACAGTACTACTCTTTTTATTCTTCTGTTTCTTGAGCAAAATCTTTGTGTAGTTCCATTACCTTCGTAAAGTACAAGTCCTTTTTTCACCTTTCTTTGATGATTTTTGGATTTTCCCAGATTGCTGCACATTTGGCGTTTACTCATTGCCAAGCTAGGGAGAGCATAAAGTATGTTATCAATAGATTAAATCAAACGCTTTCCAAATCTAAATGTAACAATTAGTGCAACTCTTTATATAAATACTCTGAGTTGTACTAAATTTAGTATGCAAACAGATAATCACAAAATTACAAATGTGGGCAATTCGAAAAAATATGCTGTAAGGAGAAATACTATTATCTATCTATCTATCATCTATCTATCTATCTATCTATCATCTATCTATCTATCATCTATCTATCTATCTATCTATCTATCTATCTATCTATCTATCTATCTATCTATCTATCATCTATCTATCATCTATCTATCCATCATCTATCTATCTATCTATCTATCTATCTATCTATCTATCTATCTATCTATCATCATCTATCATCTATCTATCATCTATCTATCTATCTATCTATCTATCTATCTATCTATCTATCTATCATCTATCTATCTATCTATCTATCTATCATCTATCTATCTATCATCTATCTATCTATCTATCTATCTATCTATCTATCATCTACCTACCTACCTACCTACCAGTGGTGGGTTCCTCCCGGATCGCACCGGATCGCGCGCGCTCCCTTTCAGCGCTCCACCTGGCTTGCGCGCTCCCTTTCAGCGCTCCACCTGGCTTGCGCGCTCCCTTTCAGCGCTCCACCTGGCTTGCGCGCTCCCTTTCAGCGCTCCACCTGGCTCTCGCGCTCCCTTCCGGCGCTGAAACCGGAAGTACAGTTTTGCCCGCCCCTGGCGAAGCAACGACGCCTGTCTGCGCTCCACCAGCTCGGCTGGGAACGGAGATGTTTCCTCAGCGGAGCGGAGCGCCTGAAAAGTCTTTTCAGGCGCTCCGCTCCGCTGAGGAAACATCTCCGTTCCCAGCCGAGCTGGTGGAGCGCAGACAGGCGTCGTTGCTTCGCCAGGGGCGGGGCAAGACTGTACTTCCGGTTTCAGCGCCGGAAGGGAGCGCGAGAGCCAGGTGGAGCGCTGAAAGGGAGCGCGCAAGCCAGGTGGAGCGCTGAAAGGGAGCGCGCAAGCCAGGTGGAGCGCTGAAAGGGAGCGCGCGCGATCCGGTGCGATCCAGCAGGAACCCACCACTGCTACCTACCTACCAGTGATGTGCAGTCAGGGGAGGCAGGGGAGGCAGAGCCCCACCGCTCTCATGAAAAGAAAAAAAATGTAAAAGGGAAAAGGCGAGTGCTGAGGTGAGGCTTAAAAAAGCCTCTAAAAAAGGGAGGACTGTGACAACTTTGATCTCTGCAAGCGTGCAAGCAAAATACCCCAGGATCACGGTGGCAGGGATAGTAACTCCTTCCGCTGCACTGCGGAGAAGAGCCACACTGTGCAGGAGGCTCCTCCGCGCTAGCCTCAGATCAGCGCGAGCCGCGGTCCCCTTCATGTTGGCTCAGGAAGGAGGGGAATGGGACCGCGGCTCGCACTGATCTGAGGCTAGCGCTGAGGAGCCTCCTGCACATGCGGTCCCATTCCTTTCCTTCCTGAGCCAACATGAAGGGGACCGCAGCTCGTGCTGATCTGAGGCTAGCGCTGAGGAGCCTCCTGCACAGCGTGGCTGTTCTCCGCAGCATGGCGGAAGGAGTTGCTGTCCCCGCCACTGTGATCCTGGGGTATTTTGCTTGCACGCTTGCAAAGATCAAAGTTGTCACAGTCTTCCCTTCATGATGATCATTTGATGACATCAGTGCCTCACCAGCCATAAACCTCACCGCAGGTCACTGCTACCTACCTACCTACCATCTATCTATAAAAGTACACCAGGCAATCTTCCCCTGTGGCAACCAAATCCCATTTTTCGAAGAGTGTGATTTCCCTTCAATAACCTAAATTAATGCAGATTATTCTAACTTTCCATGCCTAACAACGCCGTCGGCTCCTCTCACCACGTGCCAACAACATCCGTGTAGGAGGATTGTTTTGTTCTTACACGCTCACAAATGGAACAATTATTAGAAAACAGACGTCCTTTCAAAGGAGGCATACAACGTTTCTTTTTTCCCCTTTCCCTCTCATCTGTACGGCTCTTTGTAGCCCCAGAGCCGTCACGGAAACGTTACCGGCTGACCGTGCACAAAAACGGAACAAACCACGAACTGCACAAACAGCAGATTGAAAAGGACAGGGATGTACAACGCCCACCAACCACAGTGCTACTGTAGGAAGCACAAAAGCCCCTGGGTTCTCCAGTGCTTACTTTTTCTTCTATCGATAAGTGTCCCTCTGTGTGCAGAAGCGAATGTAAAGGACAATTTAAGGATTTTACGGTACTCACGTGTTTCTTTCCAACAACCGGAGGCAATGCACTTTCTAACGTAATTCTTACTCCGTGTACAGAGAAGTGTGTTTCTAATAGAGAGAGTGGAGACGGGGTTCTTCGCAAGCTGCCCTGCAATTAATCAATATTTCAAGCAGCAAATAGACCCGAGACTTAGTTTGTGTTGTCCTGCAGGTTTTGCCATTTGGAGGCGCGAAGTTTTAACTCGCCGGAAGCGTTTGGGGAGGAGCAGGGAATAACTCTCTTTCCAGATCGTTTTATAAATCATACCGCCAGGTTTTATTTACGTGGAACTCACTTTTCTCCCCTACCCCCCGGCGATTGATTGAAAAACTAAGATCTTAGTAGCTAAAGCCTGTTAGGAAAAGAATTAATCCTTGTTAAGCTAGTGATGTTCATTTGATAAAAAAACAACCAAATGTCAGCATGCCAGTTTATGCTTATGTATAGTGTGACTGCCTGGCTTGATATTATTTTATAATTCACATATTTTATGCTTATACCGCTGATTTTTTTAAAAAAACGAGTTGTTTTTTTCCCGCAATGGAAAACCTCTCCTCCCAGTCGGCAATTTTTGGAAAAGACTGAATTGAAAAGACTTCCCCGCTGCCAAGTCCGACTATGACATTGTAAAGATAATTTTTAAATGCATGCATCTATTCTCGGCTTGGTGGGGGATCTGCTTGCAAAGTGGGCTGAATGTAGCGTTTACCCTAAAATGCCGCAAAATGAACATTTTTGATGGCCTCGGAAGTTGGGTTTAATTTTTTTTAATTTTTTAAAAAAATCTGCAGAAAGCCCCACAGTTGCTAAACATATTACCCCACCGCGTGCGAAAAACTTTTAAAGCATCTGGTTTAGGGAAGCTGGAATACTGAATGGGACTCATGTTTAGATAATCTTACATAACTGCGCTAGTATCCCACGAAAGGCGCTTAAAATAGACAGCTACGTTTATGCGCCATCAGCAGGGAAAGGACCCCTAAATTCACAACGCGCCGGAAGTTTTAAGATATCTGCGGCAGACGAGTTCTATTAAGCTTTTAAGGATAATAGAAAATTTGAAAACTTCCAGGGATTGATACAGTTGAATGTGAGTTCCGGGATTTTGTTTATTTTAATTTTTCTCTCCTATATGGTTTCCCCCAGGTAGTTTAGTACCCAGGAATGCAGAGAAGATAGCTCTGCCGAACGCAGACTGCTCCCGCTTAGACATTGGCCATTGCAATACCTTTTTGTTAGAGGTAACATATCAATACTGCACAAAATCCGGACGAACGGTAGATGGCAGCAAATAAAGTTTTCTGTATCTCTGCCATCTTCTGCAGGTTGTGTGGGTTCTTGCAATTCAGACATGTTAACTTTACTTTTTTGAGCTTTGATGGAAGAGATAGTGTAGGTACAGAAAATGTATCAGTTATTTAAGTTGACTAGTTGGCAACCTTTTGCTGATTTTACTTTTTCACCATGGTTTCCCCAAAACAAAAATTAAGAACTGGATTATTAAAATAACTGATCCTATGCGTTTTGTTCCCAATAGCTGTATTATAATGGCCTCTTTAAGGGTGCCCGTCATTGATGTCCAGGATGATAATTTCAAGGAGCTTTGGCCATCCATGCTCTTGGCTATCAAAACTTCTAACTTTATTGCTGTTGACACAGTAAGTAAAACTGCTCTTTATTGGTTTTAACTTTGGAACAAGAGAAAAGGGAAATTACAATGAGACTCCTGAGAGTAAGATAAAATTTATTCCTAATTATTTTATGCAGTTGCATCTTCTACTGAAGACTGAAAGTGTTATCTTTATCCATAGGAACTTAGTGGGCTTGGAACAAGGAAGAGTTTGCTGAATCAGTAAGTACTGTGTTACCACTCTTTTTCTTCTGAAGTATTATGGTAAAGGTGATACCAAATTCTGAACGATCAATTTCTTAATGTTGGGCCAAATATTTTATTCACAATATTTACCTAATATACTTCTGTCAGATTTTTAGATAGAAGCATTCAATAGCTATAAGCTTTAGATGGAATTGATGACTTGGTTAAGATGGGATTATTTAAGCAATTGGCCCTTCTGAAAACATAGACTATGTTAGCTATAGGCATCAGTACATAGGTCTAATACTCTTGGAATTGGGAAGGTTCTTTGTCATGTTTAAAGTTAGGGGATATAATTCAGGTTAATGACAAGATTCTGTCATCAGATCAGAAATCATATCGAATATTGGCAGCTGCTTTATAATGATCAGATTATTGGTCCATCTAGCCAAGGGCTGTCAAACGTCTGGCACATGGGCTGGATGCATCACACGCTGGCCACACCCACACCCGGTTTAGCGAAGGGAGAAAAAGTCCCGATATGTCATGTGACACCACTGTGATGATGTGAGTTTGACACCCCTGATCTACCCAATGTAGGCAATACTAATGATATTTTCAGGGATTTTCAATCACTCTGCAGATTAAATTATCTGTCTTTGCTTCTTATTAAATTGCCTGTTTCTCACAGGTGCATTGAAGAACGATATAAAGCGGTTTGCAATGCTGCTAAAACACGCTCTGTTTTGTCTCTTGGAGTTGCTTGTTATAAACGCCTTCCTGACAAGGTATGGTTCCCTTTTTGTGTCTAGCCCTCTGTTGATATTTCTGTAAGGACAAGAGAATCCTACCTCTGATGGAGAATAAATTTTGAAGGCAAACCTTAGAAATTTAAATATGATGCCTGGTGTTGCTAGCATTAGTTTATGAAACTTTTGAATTGTTGGGGTATTATTGTATTCACATAAAAGAGAGAGAGAACCCGAATTTAAGACAATTGTCCAAAAAAGAAATGGACAGAAATATAGAAACCTAACAAATATCTTATTCTTTGTTCCGCTTTCTCAGTTAAGATTGCCTACTGTAGCTAAAATCAGTGCTGAAGATTCTCTCTGCACAATCAATATGTACATGTCATATAAATGTATACGAATGTATGTATGAGACAGATCATATTCCCAACGCAATAGTAATTATGGCCTTCAGTTTCATTGGATTGGCTTTTATTTTGCAGACAGAGAACACATATCTTTCCCAGATCTACAACTTGACCTTGCTGTGTATGGATGATTATGTAATTGAACCACAGTCAGTCCAATTCCTGGTGCAACATGGCTTTGACTTCAACAAGCAGTACTCTCAGGGCATTCCCTATCATAGGGGCAATGATAAGGTACAAGGATTCCTTAATTTAAGGGCTAAATCTGATGGAAATATAAGAAAGAAACTGGGAAATAGGTTTGGACTTCTTACCTAGTAGATTTCACAGAATATTTTGTCCCATAATTTGGTGAAAGTTTATTCTCAACATCAGTTTTAGAAACCAACCCAAGTCCAAGCTTTTTGACAAAAAGTTCTCATATGATAATAGATGCACACTTACATCTATGCAAATGGTAAGCATTGCCTATGCCAGTAATGGCGAACCTTTTTTGCCTCGGGTGCCAAAAGCATGCCCGCACACACACATACCCACCCCCATAATTTAATGTTCCCCCACGCCATGCCGCATGTGTGTGTGACCCTGTCCCGCACATGTGTGCGTGACCCTGTCCCGCACATGTGTGCATGGCTTTCTTGGAGCCTGGGGAGGGCAAAAATGGCCTCCCCCCCACCCCCAGGCCCTGCAGAGGCCAGAAACAGCCCGTTTTCCAACTTCCAATGGACCTGGTAGGTCCATTTTTCGCCCTCCCCAGACTCCAGACGCTTTCTAAGACCCTGGGGAGGGTAATAAATGGCTCAACATGCAAATTGGAAGTTCGGGAACAGACTTCCGGGTTGTCCATTGGGCCGTTTTTCTCCCTCAGGAGAAAGCCTCCGGAGGGCGAAAAATGGCCAAAAATCAAGGCTGAAAATCAGCTGGCCAGTGTATGCGTGCGCACTGGAGCTGACAGACCAACATCTTGCGTGCCCTCAGAATTGGCTCCATGCCATAGGTTCACCATTACGGGCCTATGCAATACTTTAGATTAGATTGTATTTTCTTTCGATAATAGGTCTAGAAGGGATCACTTCTGGCATCCCATTTGTCTATCCAAATCTAAAGGACCGTCAGAAGAGGACTTTCCATAGTGGAAAGTGCCTAAATAACATTGTTTCCATTTTATTTACTCACAGGGAAATGAAAATCGGAGTCAGACAATTCGTACTTTTTTCCTGGAAATAATTCGAGCAAGAAAACCGATCATTCTGCACAATGGCCTAATTGATTTAGTTTTCCTCTACCAGTGCTTCTATGCCCACTTACCTGACAATCTGGGCACTTTCACTGCTGACCTTTCAGAGATGTTCCCAGCTGGCATTTATGACACGAAATATGCCTCAGAATTCGAGGCACGCTTTGTAGCTTCTTACCTAGAGTATGCCTATAAGAAGTGGTATGTATCATTTAACAAACCCTTACAGATGTTGGAGGTGCATTGCTCCACTCCTGTTTTTTGTTTATATTTAAAAAGCTTCCAATAGCCATACGACCAAGTAGTTTGAAGGTTAAGAAAATAATTATCCTTATACTGATTGGTCAGTTTTCAAGCAACTTATAGATCATTCCATGTATGTATATGTTCGGGGCAAATATTTAAATTGAATGTAGTGCTTTTAACTGTTCTTTTTAAGAACTGTTTTTCTTTTGTCAAAATATGGAAGGGAAAACATCAGATTAACTAGCATTCATTATGATTACCAATGGCTTTACTGATTCAGAATAACACTAAAATATGGCAGGAATTGCATGTCTATCTGCTTTCTGTGTTCTCCATGTGTCCTAGAAAACATGAGGAGGAGACAGGAATAATCTTGCTTAGCATGGTAAAATGAAATAGAATGATACTGTGTTTCCCTGAAAATATGACCTGTCCTGAAACTAAAGCCTTGCCACATTTTTCGTGTGGGCAAAAATATAAGCCCACCCCCGAAAATAGCCCCCTGGACAATCCCCCCCTCCAGCCAGGCAGAGCACCGCTCGCTGACATAGCAGTATCCCGAAGGTGCCAAGCCGCGGGAACGAGGTGGGGGACAAAGGCGCTCGCGTTGCTTGGTGCTTTTGGGGTACCACTAGGTTGGTCAGCGGCACTGTGCCCAGCCGAAGAGGGGGGGGTTGCTGGGCAGCTGCTCTCTTGCGAGCGGGCTCCCGAAGAGTCTGGCACAGCCTCAGGGTTGAATGGCTGTGTTGTGCTGTCGCAGCAGCAACACAGCTGCCATAAGGTGACCACGCTTGCAAGCAGCCGCCCGGCAACCCCCCTTTCCAGATGGGCACAGCGCCACTGACCGATCTAGCGGTACCCGGAAGGCACCAAGCAATGCGAGCGCCTGTTCGCCGCCCTCCACCTCCCGTGGCTCGCGCCTTTGGAATGCCCCTAGGTGAGTGAATGGGGCTCTGCATGGCCGGAGAGGGGGGTTGCGCGAGCGGCTTTTCTGCTCCCTGCTCACGCGACTCGCAGGCTCACGATGCCCTTGGCTATTTCTACAGTACCTGCAGAGCCAGGGCATCTCTGCTGGTTGTGGGCTGCAGAGCGTACAACCACAGAGCGTACTCTGTTGCGGCTTCCAAAGCACGGAGGTAGGATACCGCTCTGGGAGTACGCTCTATGGTTGTACGCTACCATAGAACGTACTTCCAGAGCGGCATCCATCCTCTGTGCTTTGAAAGCTGAAAAAAAAAAAAAACAAGCGGCGGCCGGCACCAGAAATGGTCACCTCATGGCTGCTGTGTTACTGCTGCGACAGCGCAACACAGCCATTCAACCCTGAGGCTGTGGCCGGCTCTTCGGGAGCCCGGTCGCAAGGGAGCAGCCGCCTGGCAACCCAAAAACAATAAGCCCTCTCCTTTAATAAGCCCAAAAAATAAGGTCAAAAAAATATAAGACCCTGTCGTATTTTCCGGGAAACACGGTAGGAACTTTTTCTTCTGGTTGACCTCTTTTTCTCAATTCTCTTAACTTTTTGTATGACCGGGTAAAAGAAAAGCGAGTCCTGAAAAATTACCGATTATCCCCATATATTTGCTATTATTATACTACTCTTGAATTTCAGCAAACGAGAAAACTTCAGATTGAAAGACTCCAAGAAACCATATCTCAGCATAGAATTCTGCAGCTATCCTGCCAGCATAGATGCCTATGTTGAATACCGGTTTTGCTCTGTGGCTGATGTCAGCCAGGCTCAAACTGACATTGCTAACAAAATTGTCATCTGCCAGCCATTTTCGGTTAAGTATTATTTAATTGGGTCTTTGATCTACATTTGAGGATCTTAAAAATTGTCTATAAAACCAAATTGGAAATAACAGTTTTAGTGTCTCAAATGTTAGATGCAGACTATGAGGAGAAGCTATCCCAGATAAAATAAGTCTGTCTTGTTAGATCAGCCTTTCAAGTGTTATTTTGGCCATTGAAATATGTTACAAGGAATCCAGATTTCTTTTAATTAAATAGTTTTTAAACTGGAGGTTTTGCTTCATTTAGGAAAGAGCTATCTTGGGATCCAAGTGAGGAGGTTTAGAATCAGTGATTATGCCTAGTACTGCTATCTAGGAAAGGTTGACTGGATTCCAATCATTGCAAAATTCTCAGAATTTTTTAAAATCTATCCTAATAGTTCTCATTCTCCTTCCCAGGCTTATGGCTGGTGCCCAGATGGGTTGAACTGTACACAATCTCACAATATTGATCTAATAATTAATGAGGATGAGAATCAGAAAGAAGAGAAGCGGAAGACAAGAAAACAAAAATGGAAACGGCGGAAGAACTTAGCAGAGTCAACAAAAATTGAACTGAATGATGTGAAGTTGGCTTGGGATAAGGAAAAAGGTTCCCCTTCCAAACAGTCGTGCCCTAGTAACTTGATTGCTCCTATTGTAGATAGTGCAGATGCAGAAAGAGTGTCTGGTAATGGGGAGACTTCAATGGAAGTGGAACAAGAACTAGTTTCCAACAGTGCAGTTGATGCCAGTGTTGATGGGAATGCTGCCAGTACTACAGACAATGAGAGTATCATTTCTTCACCAGTCAAAGACTTCCAGCAGGAAAAGGCAATAGGAAGCGAAGGCCCAGAGCCAAAAGCCCAGTTACAGAGTGATTCTGCAGTGACCTCTTTGCCTGTCACACATAACGTAGCGCCATCTAATTGTTCACAAGGGAGTATTCACCGGGCTGGCTTTGATGCCTTCATGACAGGCTACATAATAGCATACATCCAAATGCTCAATAAACAGAGCGACTCAAATGACGGGCCTTGGTTACCAGAGTGCCACAACAAATTGTACCTTAGTGGAAAGTCTGTGCCTCTTCAGATTGTGAAAAGTTTGTTTTCTAAATCTTCCAAAGCCCACAACCAAAAGATGAAATTGGTATGGGACAGTAGTTAGAAGTAAATACCATACAGCTCAGGATCACAGATAATGCTATTGCTATAAATTGTTTTCTTGAAGCCGCAATACTTAAATCAGAGCTGCTAAAGAGACATAAAAAAGACACAATAGAATATGCAGCAGCCTGAATGGATTATGGATTTATTTTTAAATGTTTGTAAAATTATGTATTAAATTTTCCCATTGGGGATAGAACCTTTACACTGTAGATGAAGCATTTTTTTCCAAATGCTTAAGAAAGCACTTTCTTTTACAAGGCTTTGTTTATGTGTTCATGCTCACACAATGCCTCTTGGGTAATGGCAATGCATTTATGAGAAGACAGCTGGTTTCAAGCAGCCTTGTAAATTTCCCCCCAAAATCATATGCCTTAACCATTCAAAGAAATGCTTTATTTTTAACCAAGGGAACTACGGAAAAGCTTTTTTACATGGATTAGCTTGCACTAACATCCTAATGTTCATAAGGTCAGGTACTTGGCTGTATTCCTTGCTCTTCAAACGTCTATATCTTCAGCAGATGTTGTGAAATCATTACAGCTCTCCATGCAGTCTAGCTGCCTGCTTTATTAGGCTTTCGGATGTATAGACTAGCACTTGTTTTTAAGCAAATGCCTAAAACAGCATTAGCTGCTTTTCAGATATGCCAGCTTGTAGAATCTGCCCAGAATAGGTAAGAAGAGCATTATCCACCTTTTAAAACCCTTTTTGCATTCAGATGCATTACCCACCTTTTTAAACTTTGTGAATACTTAAGAACAGTTATTATTTCAGTTCTTGCTTAACTCATTCTTTATTACATTTGAAGATTTAAGCCCCAAACTCTACCAAAAATATTTTCATGTTTTACAAATGGCTAGTAAATCACCATTATAAGGAATCGTTTGGTTTTTTAGACTAACACAGGAGACAAGCTTGTCCTTTTACTAACAGTAGAATGTGGAATAAACGATGCATTAAAGTACTATCCACACATATTTGAAAATTTGCACTGAACCAACAGTTAATTGAATCATATTCTTTACTGGCAAGAATGAGGTAGAGTTTTCTTTTCAACATATCTGAGTTTGTCTAAAACCTATGGAATGCATACCTGAAATCGCTAATCAAACTTTCTGAAATTTTGTGGGACTTTTGTTTTGGACAATGAGAATGCAAACGTTGGGTACCAAATATAAATTCATCTATATTTATAGCAGCCCAAAAGGGAGATTGCAGCCATCTAAATCCACTACAAGCTCTCAAGGCTTCAGAAAGCTACTTGAATCTGGCCTACCAAAACATAAGGTGATAACTGATTTTCTTGTACTAGAGTTTGCCATTAGCAAACAGCTGGTTGTCTCTCCTCTTTCAGAATATCCTTTTGGAATCATGCCCTCTAGATTGTCCTTAAATGTGATTTATATTGTACTGCTTGTTTAGTTATTTTAAATCCTTAGGATGGGGTAACAAAAAGTTAAGGTAAAGATAAGGAATTAAAGCCAAATTGTTTGACACCCCACCCCACCCCCGCCGCCCCAGTTCTATTGCAGTCTTATTTTCCTAATGCAAATTAAGCTAAACTGTTTGGAAAAGAACATTAATGCAGGATGAAGTTACAAATCAACATCTGGGAGGCCATTGGCCCCCAGTCCCATTCTAGTACAATAATTTAAAGGGATATTTTGTTATTCTCTGCCATTATCCATCTTTTATTGAAATAAAATATTGGTGTTTCCCTTATTAAATAATGTTTAGTTTTTGTATCAAAATATTTGACAGACTGGAGGCTTTTTATCTGTTAATTTATTGTTGCAAGTCTTTTTGCAATACAGATCATCAAAGTTTGTATTCTAGTTACACACAACAAAACAGTAATGAGATCTCTTGAAAGCTAAAAATTGATTTTTTTATTAGATTTATCTAGTCCAGATACATTGGTTGGAAAGCATTATTTGATAACTTTAGTGGGGTCAATAATGTTCAACTTTTTAAAAATTGTTGCTGGGGAGAGCAATGAGGTAGCTAAAGCTTGTCATTAATATCAAGTTAGGGAAAAGAAAGCTGAAGCTAACTGGATAGCTCTAGCCAGATGTTATCGGCATGTGAGAATGGACAGCAAAATGACAAAATTTGAAATCAATGTAAAGTGATGCAGCAATAGCACACACATTTTATATAAATGTTAATACTTACATATTTTATTCTAGGAAAAACTTTAAAAGGAATTGAATGAAACGATAATTTTGTATTCATCTGTATTGCAAACATATTTCATATTTGAAGGATATTTGTTAAATGTGAAATAGAAAGATAAGAAAAAGCAACCCAAAACAATCAAGAACTGTTTTGGGTATAAGGAAAATGAAAGCATTTAGATCTTTTCACTTTTTTTTTCTTTTAAGGAGGTATAGAAATGGGGTGGTAGGTTAAAAGTAGTGAATAGGTTTTATTGTACACTGCCCAGAGTCCCTCTGTGAAGGAGCTGGGCAGTTAAGTATGATAAATAACTTAGAGTAAGGAAATTTTTTTGCTCAAAATAGAACCTTGAATCATTTAGTGAAGTTGACTGGTAATTCTGTCCTTGACAAATGCAATTACAGTAACTTGAAAACTTCAAGATGGATAAATAGATAACTTGGAAAGTAGAAATAAGCAAATTAATAGAGCATTGATTTGTATTGTAAAGGAATTCATAAATACAAATACCTCAACAGGACAACTGTCCCATGTTTTGTTACTTGTTTATATGAAAGCATTTAACTTACCAACATGACATTGGCTTCAGTTACTAGGTTTTTAATATAAGGTAACTGCAGCTTACACACTATGAAATATGATGTGTCTTGTCTGCAAACAATTAAATGTTCAGATAATCTACCATCATCATTAATTGCTGGTGAATACAAAATTGGAAATCTGAAACAAGGGAAAACACAATAAGGAATTATTTCTGGAATGAGACAAGCTCTTCTGGAAACTGACTTTACCAGAAAAAAACACTATCACTTTTACAAAATACTGGGATGTGTGAATATTAAGTCAGAATGAATGTTTCCCATTTTATATTGCTCCTTTGCTTCATCAATTTTGTCTTCTCAACCACATATCTGATTTTCTTCTGACAGTGAACTGGGGAATGGTTTACAAAAACTGATAAAGAAAACTTGCAGATATTTTAAACTACATTTATCTTTGGTTTCTTTTTTCAGTTCCAGTGAAACATACTGTTTATGCAATTCTAGGGTGGAGGGAAATCAGACATGAATCAACACATACAAATCAAGATTTGTTTTCTTTAAACATTCATAAATATTTGAAGTATTAGAAAAATGCTTTTTCAAAAATCCTTTTCCTGGCAGTATTAAATTATATACACATGCTATCAATTTTTTCCTAAGCTTTAATGACAAAATTTAGCTATTTACAGACGGCAAATATTAAGACATAAAATTCCTTCATAAATATGAAAATAGATCTTATAAAGATCTATAAACCTTAAATCAAATATTTGGCTACCTCAAAGGTTATTTTTGCATAGAAATGTAGTGACATGCAGTATAAACAGCAGCATTAAGTGCAAAGAGGAATTATTCAAGTGTCTAGTTAAACTGGCAAGAAATACCAGTGTTCTTGGACAAGATGCAGCAACCAAGAATCCATCGTACACTTTTTTTCTACTCAGATATCAATTTGTTACATACATGTATTCACAGTCTTTCATCATTTGGCCACATGAATATCCTCTAATATGCTTATTAAATGTAATTTAGACAAAATTAATGAATTAAAAATAGACTGAGGATCTTAGAAGTGTTTTCAGGTGGCTTATCAAAAGCAATAGGCATCTTGGTTAGCAAATCAAATATGCTGAAAAGCAAAACCCTCTAGTATCATTGTGTTTGTATGAATTACGCATTCATTTGGCCACATTCTGTACAGAGTACAGATAGCCCATAGCTGCTCTGCAATGCTGGCTTTCCATAGGATGTGATAATAACAGGGTTTACATATTGTATAAAAGGACAGGTTACCTTTATGTTTAACCATTCAATAGCTATAGTTATTGCTTTCTCAAGCTCCCACGAAGCCAACTTTTATCAAATTGCGGTCTAGAAAGACTTACTTTTGAGTAAGTAAGGACCTAGGTTATCATTAACTCTATTAAGAAGGCAGAGCAACCGCAGTAGGAATCTATCATCCCACTTACAAGAGAAGGTACCACTTCTTAAGAGTCTGTAAAAAACCAGGGAAATACACAAGGGGGAGGGAGGGGATGTGACCAGAACAGAAGTAATTTGTCACATCTAGCTTTCACAAGCAGTAAAAGTGAGAGACTGAAAGGCTACAATCTGCAGAGGAAGTTATAAATTAATGCAGGCAAAGAAATTGAATACTTTCTGGAAGTGAAATGGGCTCTGAGATACATTGCATGCTTTGTGCTTTCCAGAGCTGAGCATAAGTTACATTCATCAATTATTTTGCTTTGGATAGGGGTGGAAGAAAATGCTACCAAATTGAAAACCGCACCACCTGTTTAAGTGGTTATATATTTTAACTGTTTAAATAAAGCAGCCTGATAATAACTACTGGGATTCTTTATCACTAATCCTGAAAGAGGAAACAACTAAACTGGAATGTGGTGCTACTTTAGAAATTTTCAAATGAATAATTGAGAAGACAATTTTGTTCTCTAGCTACGGGAAGGAACTTGAGGCTATCATGAATGTCTATAAATAAACATAGCTTGCAAACCCAGTCTGCTCAATATTTGTGACTGCTTTTATTGCTTCATATTTTGTGAGAATTTGCCCTTTCTAGAGTTTAATTATGAGGAACGAATATGAGGAAATCTATGTTCACCAGAACTAATTTCAAATGTATTCTAACTAGAGGCAAGATTTGGGATTTTAATCCTTTTTATACAATCTGTAATTCCTATTAAGTTCTCAGCATATTACGCTGGTCTGGATGTGCAAAGAGACTTTAATATAGAGATGCTATTTCTATAGCTTCACTTTAAAATTCACTTTCCATTTGAGAAATTTCAAGCAACCTACCTACAGAATTTATATAAATTGCACATATAGACCATATTTCTGTGTGAATGAAGCACATAGACTAATTGAAGACATGCATGCACAACTGGATTTTTAAAATATGTTGAAGAGAGTTCTTCCATGCCAAACATTTGATGGTGATACATTTCATGCTTCTATAATAAAGGGAATGAGGTTACTGAAGACATGAAAATATTCATTTCATTTTGTTTTATGAACAATTTATTCAGAAATGGAACTCTGCTGTTCCTTCAGTAAAATAGCTAATGGAAAATTTCCTTTCCAGCAAATAAAAACTGGACATGCAACTAATAATTTAACAAGGAATGCCTGAAGTAGGAATATGCTCAATGCCTCTACTGTTTAGACTGGAAAAGGTAAGGGAGCTATTGTAGCCAAATCTCATCTTATTTAATAAAGTTTAGAGAATTCAGAGCCATATTCTTCCTGCTCAATTAAAGCAAGAGTGGGGAAGTATGTGCAAACATTCTATTTTGGAACATTTTGATCCAAAATAGGATATTCTGGAAATGAACCAATCCAAAAACGGTTTCTCCCAATCATGGACCGAGATTTTTTTGAATATTGTAGAAATGGTTTGATACATTGAGCTTCTTCCAAAGTAGCTATTTTTTAAAAAACTGAAACTCCCATGACAGAAAATCTTATACAAGTCTTTGGGTAACCTGTGGTAATAATGGACTCCAACTCACTAGCCCTTGTTAATGGCCAGAATAGTTGTGGTTGTAGTCCAGTAAGGTCTAAATCAACTGTCTAAGTTTAAGCAACCTCCAAAAGTATAAACTTCAATTCCCAGAATTTTCCAACAGTGGACATTGTTCAAAATACTGGGATTTAAAATTCATACTTTGAAGGTTGGCCAGGAAAAGTAAGACTGGTTTAGGACAATCTGCTCTGCCCCCCACCCCCACCCAGTGTACTTGTTATTTTAAATATATTCCAAAGATTTTGAAGGTTCAGGGAGATACTAAGTTCTTAAAAACATTTAACAGAACCTAAACAGTATGGATAACACAAATAGAAACGCAGAGAGATGCCCATAATCCCACTATATAACTGTGATCCTGCATAAATCAGGCATTCAACAGCAAACCTTATTCCTATATTAGCTTCTTCCTGAGATATGCCGAGAACTCCTTTCATACATCCTTACATGCATACAATCTCTCATAATACATTTTAGAATTTTCAAATGGATTGGTTATATTGCTAGACTGCTTTAGAGACATTTGATACAGGAAGTTAAAACCAGAGTAGTTAATAGGAGTGTTTCATCATCACCACCATCATCATCCAATGGTTGGCTTTTAAATGTCACATTTTGGCTGTCCACTTATTGATGCTGGTGTGTCTGAAGGCAGCAGAGAAACATTTGAAGTGTCGCTATCCACCACTTCAAGGAAAGTGGGGTCTCTGCCTTGCTGTGAGGAAGGATTAATACTGAGCAACCGTTTAGAAGACTCCAATTTAGTGGAAGGCATATTCCTTTGAGTTTCATCTTCCACCTCCATTTCTTCAGAGGTGGTACAGCTCATGAACATTTCTGGGAACTGATTTTCTGAGCAGTCTAAATTGTGTACTAAGACATTAGCCATCTGGCCAGAAGTATCTTGCAGCACTTGTCTCTCAGGCTTTCCAAGTTCTGCCTCTTCAGCTGAACATTTTACAGAATACCCATTTTTGTTCAGCGGATCCAGTTCATCAGAACAATCCATTTCCTCCTCTTGCAGAAGTGGAGGATGCAAGTCCTGCCTACGTTGTTTAACCTGAAAAGGAGGGATCTCAGATACACCATACTTACTACTACACAGCAGCCTCTGGCGCACTTCAGCCCCTAGCTGGGTGGGATCACAGCTACTGACCGTTGAAGAGAGATCTCCAAATGTGCTATAATCTTTATGAACAAATTCAGGAGAAACTGGAACTGATCGGCTTCTCCTCCCAGGAAGGAAAGAAGAGTCTTGCCAGTCATAGGCATAGGTGTGCTTGAACAGCGGATGGCTCATCTTTTGACATCCTCTTGCTTCTGGAGAGTGCAGGTCGAATACAAGCGATATCACGGATTTGCTAGGCATGTCAAAAAACTTTATTTTCCCCCCTTTCAAGTCTTCCCTAGAATTGAAAGGGTTGACTTTCCGACTTGCCCCTTTGCTTGGTGTATAATATGGATCCTGAACATTTATCTTGAGAGAAGGTTTCCGAGAGAAGATGTCTGACTGACTGCGTGATAGCCAGATGTTGCGCCGTGGTCGGGGTGATTTAGGTGGGATCTTGTCATCCAGTGAGCTCAGCCTTTTGATACCTTGTCCCCTCTCTAGCAATCCTAAAAAAATAAAATCATATTTAAATCTTCACATTACTCAGTGACAAATCTGGACTCATAGACACACATAGGGGGAGATAATAAATATAAATGTGATATTCTCGTATCCTCCACAACCGTACGCCCTTAGGAAGTTTACAAATTATCATAGAGCACTTCATCATTAGAAATGATTTTTCAATCTATTTTGTATAAGCCATTTCTATAGACAGAGAATGCAATCTATCACATATTGTTATACTTTGTCTCTATACTCTTCTACATGTCTTTTATCCCTCAAAAGCATAAAATACTTAGAAATAGCTAATATGACAACAAACATATTATTTTCCAATTATTTGTATACCCTAAAAGTTTTCCCAAGAGTGAAAGTTAAAGAGGACACTCCCCTTTTAATTAAAAGACCATGTTTTCCAGAAGTGAGGTTTCCCTGGAGCAAAAGACACCCCTATGCTGTGAAAAGGGCAGGCAAACAATAATACTTCCCTTTGGAAGTGGTTATATTCCACATCAGCCTTGAAACAGCACATTGTCCAAAGTAGAAGCTAGGATACACAGCACTTGAGCTTGGGGGGAAAATCTGTTAAATACATTTAAATAAGAAGTCACTAAACAAAGCAGCTGCAAATATTAAGGTCAGATGGGCAGTGTTTAGCTACATTGCAAAAAAATCCTTTTCCTTTAAGATACTTGAATTTATGCTTTAATTTTTCTAAGCAGAACAGATACTAAAGTGATACCTTAAAACAAGAATGGAAAAGCCATGTATAGCCTACAGGATCTCAGGCTCATACCATCAAAATGGCAGCATTTTGACGGTACAGTTTTGGAGCGTTCTAATTTGGATAATTTAAGGGTGGGAATATTACCATTTTGCCTCCTGGAAACCTGACACTCATATTCCATTCTTCTCTCTGAAAGCCAAAATTAGTTTTTGTGGGACAGGTAGTCCTCATTTAGCATACAGTAACCATTCACAGTTACAACAGAGATGAAAATCTAACTTTATGATCCATCCTTGTGTTTATGACCTTCACAGGTCTGTAAAGTAAAGGAAAGCTGAAGTAAGATAATAAACACAGTCACAGTTTAACTTAGAGACCACTTTGCTTAACGATGAAATTGGCAATCCCAATTATGGTTGCTAAATGTGGACTACCTGAATCGGGGAAATGAAAGAATGAGAATCAGCAGATTGCTTCTAGTAGCACTCCAATGATAATTTTAATGTTTGTATGTTTCATTTGCATTATGTTACCACTGTTAAAATTAAGTATCTGGTATTGATTCAAAAATCTGTTGTGCAAAACCCAGTGTTGTCATGGATTTCTTCATGTTTAAGGGCTTTCTCACATGGATTCCTGTTAAAAAATGTAAATACATCTTTTGGCCTGAAAATTATGCCAGGCTTTCTATGGCATATTGAAAGCTGCATTCATAAATATGGAGTTGCTTTTGGGAGAAATTCTAAGGAATGAGATGGATGCTTAAACATCTATTTTGCCCACTATGCAAAATTAAGGGCAATGTTTTGCTCCTGAAACTCCAGAAAGCCTTCCAATAAAAGGGGGGGGGGGGCAACCATGGGCCTAATCATCTCTTGGGATCGCAAAAGACACACACTTGTGGGCTACAGTTATATATCTTATCCTTAAGACTGAACTGAATGACAAATTCAAGATTTAAACTGGCTCAGATATGGAATTCTATACTTAGCTAATTCAAATTTCCCTTTTCAATGAAAGTAATGTCTTAAATGTCTATATTGTGGTCATAGCAGTAAAACACCCCGCCCCCCAAAACCTTGCATGTGCCATAATTTAGAATTTTGTTATAATCCTGCCTTTCCTACATTCTAAGTAACTCAACACATTGAACAAACATAATACTTCTTTTTCCTCCTATTTTCTTCACAATAATAACTCTGTGAGGTAGATTGGGCTAAGAGAATGTGACTGGCCCAAAATCAACCAGCTGGCTTTTGGATTGCCCAAATTTTATTTTTCATAAATTAATTCAGCTTCTATCTTTTTTCTATTTTAAAATTTGCTATAATTCAACTGATAATAAATACCCCACAAGATGCATGTGTGATTCAAAATAAACTATGAAGACAGCACTTAATTTGGACTAAATCCCAACATACGTTTACCAAGGACTCAGAAAACACAAAAGGCCCTGAACATTTTCTAAAATTATACATTATAAGAAATGATCAGAGCATAAAAAGCTACACTAGTAATTACTTTTGTAATATTTTTCTTGGCCATAGAATTAGAATTTGGGGGTCAAAGCAAGACAAAATAACAATGACCATTATTAAAGGTTCAAGTCTATAAAAGAGTTCTTTTGAAAAACAGGGCAACCACACCTAACAACATAGTTGTCTTCTACATCATTCTGTTATTAATAAAGCATGGTTACCTGAGAGAAGTTGTTAACCACTAACCATCAACACTGCAAAGTGAACTTCACTCTCTTTCTCTTTAAACATGCCAAGCCCACGGTTACTCTTAATACAACCATTTCATTGTATTCTAATACAAGAATTTCCTCATACTACAGGTAGGGCAACTCTATCTGTTAAACTACATGTGATATTCATTGTCATACTGGCAGCAGAGTAGGAGAGCAAAGATCAGGAAGGAATGGCGTTGCTATTTTTCTCACCATTTTTTGTTCAAAATAAATGTTGGTCAAGATTTCAGGGGCTGTTCTTCCATTGTTGGGGATGTGATGGTAAAGTGGGACACTTGTAATTCCACAGCTTCATATACCATGCATGCCAATTATGTCCCTTTTACATGATTTCCATTAATCCTAATGTGAGAGGTGACAACTTTTCTGGGGGCAGAGGGAAAAGTCCTGAGATTGGATTGCTTCTGAAGTAGAAGGCCTCTGTTTCATGAGAAACTGTCAGTAAATTCTGAGTCTATTTAGAAATCTGATTTGGGCCATCTTCTCCAAATCTGCTTATCCTATACATTTGAGGTTGGAAGGAATGTTGTAGATCAGTGATGGCGAACCTATGTCAGGCATGTACGCGCTGGCCAGCTGAGTTCACCTTTTTAAAAGCTATTTTTCGCCTTCCCCAGGCTCCAGAGGCTTTATAGGAGGCTGGGGAGGGCGAAAAGAGCCTCCCCCGCCCCCCCCCTTGGAGGCTTCAGGGACCATCTGGAGGCTTCCCTGAAGCCTTCGGAACGCTTAAAACCACCCTCCGAGCAAACCGGAACTTCCGGTTTGCTCGGAGGGTGGTTTTAAGTGTTCCGAAGGCTTCAGGGAAGCCTCCAGACGGTCCCTGAAGCCTCCGGGGGGGGGGAGGCTCTTTTCGCCCTCCCCAGGCTCCTATAAAGCCTCTGGAGCCTGGGGAGGGCGAAAAAAGCATGTAAAAATGGGGGGGGGGCGCGTTGTGCGCGCATGCACACTGGGCGATCGCGCGTTGCATTATGGATGCGGCACGCCCGCACACGACCTCCCTGCGCTCCCCCCACTTGTGGCACGCGAGCCAAAAAAGGTTCGCCATCGCTGTTGTAGATTCTTGCCTTTCATTATGAGGTCTGTGGAGGAAATAACTAGAAAACCAGCATTTTCTATGGTTGCCCAGTTTTGCCTACCATGGTTCACAATGCACCCTCTTGGTTAATATTTAGAAGGGAGGTGAAAATGTAAGTATTTTGTCAAGTTTTTTAATGCATTTGTGGGAGTGGGTGGTATTTCTGTTGCTATTTTTATTTGCATGTCTGTCTGTGCTTGTTTTTATGACTTTCGGTCTTGCACTTATTCTTGTGATCCATCCAAAATCTCAGAATTGGGGTGCAGTACAAATTACGTAAGAAAATACAGAGACATACACAAAAACTGATGAAATTAAGTGTTATTTAGAGGACCACAATGATGTGATTAGATTGCTCTATCCTTAATTTTTAATTGCGCAGAAACAATTGGGCAACACAGCTGGGTACACCATATATCAATTTGTCCAGGTAGTCTAGACTAATGTTTGTGCATCTCACTCAAGTTAACATGAACAACAACAACAAAATTAAATTCCAACCTATCACAGTGACTTAAGAAACTATGTGTCTAACAAATATGTCTGTGGACTAAATTTGATTCTTCAAGGAAGACAAAGTGAATAGATTGGATATACTGTGAACATCAAATTGTATTTCCAATTAATTTCAAAGTAAATTAACTCGTATTGAATATACAATTATATTTAATTAGACTTTGTTTGAATATTGTAAATACAATGCTTCCTATTTATAAATAAAACACAATTCATTATAACATAAAATATTTAATGTTTGCTTGGCAAGCTGGGCAGTTTTATGACCATATTGTCTGATCCTACCTTTGGAAACAGAAACAGAGATGGGTTTTCGATCTGCAGCATCCAGATTTGAAAACTTCCGTTCTCTTTCATCTTCTTCTCTTTTCAAATTGCTTAGAATTTCTTCCAGTGTTTTGACAATATCAGTAAATGAAGGACGTAACTTTGGGTCCATCTATGAAGATAAGAAAAAAATGCTAAATTAAACACGTAACACAAAATCTATGCTTTTATGTTATCAGTAGTCTTCAACTTATGACCGATTGCTTAGCAACTATTTGAAGCTATGGCTGATCCTGAAAAGCTATTCACAATCTAAGACCTAAATTAGAGCCATTGCAGCGCCCCCAAAAGTAATTTGCTTTTATGACCAATTGCGGAGAATGCCCCTCTCCCAGTTAACTCTCCCATTCCCCCCTCGAGCCTACTTTCTACCCAATGGGGACCTACACCCTTGCATCAACCATTGCTGTTCTGTTTTAAAGAAAATTGACTAGATGTTTCATTTTCATAATACCTTGTCTAATATAATATTTTAAAGAACTATAGTGACAGATTTTTATATCCTTAGTTTATATTCTTTGTCCATTTTTATACCAAATCTACACATAAATAACAAATGTTATAAACTAATCTATACAATTCATTCATATTTTGCCTTAAAAACACTTCATAATTTTTCAACTACAAAATCTCCCAATTCATTCAGCATTTCATTTTTAAATTTAACATAAACTGAGGTTATTATTATTATTATTGAGTGTACTGACATTGCAGCAGTTGAAGGCTAACTGGAGAAAGTTGGGAGGACAATCTCCCACCATGTGCTGAAAGGCATCATAATCCAATCCAAAATTCTACATGAAAAAAAGAGAAATCCTCTGTTAATATCTAAAATAAAACAAACATGTATTAAAGAAAGCAATGGGGAAATTACAAGAGTTAAAAGAAAAACACAAAAGATAAAGAACTTAATTTTCTCCCTTCACTCTAGGTCAGTACTTCTGTGGATTTGACAAAGAGATGCTGATGTATCTGCCATTTTCTCCTCCTTCATTGGCCTAAAAATACTTTCTGAATCCAACATAATATTGTTCCATTCCTTCTTACTATTCTGCTATTATTCTGATATACTGTCTATGTCAGCATTTCTGAGCCTTGCAACACTAATATATGAGGACTTTAACTCCCAGAATTCAAGCAAAGGAACAAGGCTGGATGGGGAATTCTGGGAGTTGAAATCCATGTGTCATAAAACTGCTAAGAAACACAGAAACAAGCAGAAACAGCTGCCAGTTTCTGAACAGCCAGGATTCAATGCAGTTGCTAGGAAAATGGTAGCTGCTTCAACATGTTGTGTGGCTCAACAACAGAACAGTCTGTCATCCTTTCCTAACCCAATCTATATGTTAACCAGCAAAATTCCTAGGACTGATTTAAGTAATATTACATTTTTTGATTCTAAAACCTCCAGAGGTATATTAGTTTGCTGGTAAACCATTAGATTATTTCTGCAGTACGCACTGAATATCTATCTTCAGCCTGTACAAAGCTCAGATGCACCACCTCTGAACTAGAGGGAAAGAGGAAGCTCAGCGAAACAACCCAGAATGCTACTGTATTTATTCTGGACTCAGTTCTAAAACTAAAACTAGTATTTCTGTCTATGCAGAGCACTCAGTTCTTTGAATATGGAAAACACAGCACCAATTTAGCTTTTTAAAAATACATTTGGAGTTATAGTATAAGAGAAAGATATTCTAAGAGAGAATAGTTTCAATCCTATAATCCTGTGATGGCGAATCTATGGCACGTGTGCCATAGGTGGCACGCGGAGCCATATCTGAGGGCATGCGAGGCTTTGCCCTATGTCAGCTCCGCTGGCCAACTAATTTTCAGCCTTCCGGAGAGTGGAGGGAGGCCGTTTTTGCCCTCCCCAGGCTTTAGGAAAGCCTCCAGAGCCTGGAAAGGGTGAAAAATGGAATTCAAATGTTCTGAACTTCTGGCAGGATCGTTGGGCCCGTTTTTCGCCCTCCACAGGCTCGAGGCTTTCCTGAAGCCTGGGGAGGGCGAAAAATGGCCCAATGGGCCTACCGGGTGTGTGTGTGTGTGTGTGCATGCATGCACCAGGGGGAGGCCATTGCATTATGAGTGTGGACATGCATGCATACGCTATTGTGCGCGCAGTTCCTTTTGGCACCCGAGCAGAAAAACGTTCGCCATCACTACCATAGTCCAAGTTAATTCCTCCAATATAGTTTAACATTTAGAACCATGAAAGATGCTATAAAGAGAAATGTATAAATGTGTCTACACCAATAAAATTATCCACCAGGAAGTCTAACATGAAAATGCATTTACAGAAGAACGAACTACTATATAGTACCTAGTACTTAGCCAATATAGTATTAGAATGTAGACACAACTTGCACAGCCAGTTTGTGATGCAATAACATCATAAACCAGTTATGAATATAGTTTTGTAATAACTTCAGTGCTGACTGCTTATAGCATTGCTAGTTCCCTTAAAGATGTTTCTTAAGAATATCTCCACATTTCACCTACATAAAATTTCACAGAAATGTGCCCTACATTAACCAATTTTATCCATTGGAAGCAATTCTCAAGAATATTAAAACAGACTAATTGCCATCTAATTCTTTTTACTGAGATTGGAATTTTCAAATACAAAAATTTTCAAACATAAAACAGACCTTTTATGTCAACTGTCTCACTGAACTAGAGTTTGTTTTCACTTTAATATTTTTTTAAGATTGCTAATTAATGTATTTCTCAAACATAACCTAACTTCAAAACAATATGCTGTTTATAAAAGAAGAGAAAAAAACACTTTAAAATAGTGCTAATGTAAAAAATAAATGACGACGTAGTATAAATAGCCCTCCTTTCATCATGATCTGTTGAAAAGATATGGGTGAGATGTAATCAAAAGAAGAAAATGTCCTGAACAAACTGCCCTCTTCTCATGAATGAAGAAGCCATAGAAATCTCTTCAGTATTACGATAGTTAATCTCTTGAAAATTGGCTGATTAATACAATATTCAATATAATATTATGCAAGGATAATTATGTACTTTAAATGTGGAAGGGAGGGGAGAGAACAGCATTCTGTGCCAAGCTTGGCATATAAATGTAACAAAGGATTAATGTTTTATTGCAACTTTTATAGCCCATTTGGCAACTCTATGGAAATTAATGACCCATGAAACTCGTTTTTTTTCCCTTGACAGTCCTTATCACCTTTGCTCACCTCTGTTCGTGGGAGATAGTCTGGGTCTGCCTGGATCCTTGCAATAATCTCACAAAGGATGATCCCATACGAGAACACATCTGCCTAAGAGAGAATATGATCCCAGATTTATTTTGCAGGTATACTCTTTCCCTTCCATCGCAGGTTCCTCCCCCCAAGGTATAAGAGTTTTTCTTTGTTCCTATCACATGGGTGCAAAATAGGTGCCTAACACATTGCAAAAGCTTAAATTACCCCCTGCACCACTTGCAAAGTTCTGAGGGCACCCAAAATTCAACCAGCTAAGAAAAAGACTGCAATACTGTTTCTTTATCATTAGAGGGAGCTATAAAACTTGAAAAATATTTATCAGCTTTTACTGATTTTTTTTTAAAAAGCTGCAGCTTATTGGAAGACAGAATATTGTTATTAACAAAATTATAAATTAAGGTAAAATATGGCACTGTCCCTTGATAAGTAATGTTATTTTGATTTACAGCTTTAAAAACTACTATTTCACAAAAGATGGATAAGGACTTATAATAAATACTGTTCTCAATGTTAGCTAAAAATAAAATATAAAATTTTAGATTCTCAATATAGAAAGCAAACAATTGCCCCATAGGATATTATGTTTATCACAGACAACAGAATTTTCATGAGGTAATCTAACTAGAAGGACTTAAAAATAGAAAATATAGCTTACATAAAAGAAAAATGCTAGGTACAAGTACAAGTTCTCCTTGCTTAAATATTCCAAGGCAACATTTTATGTTAACAGTATTTATTTCAAACATACCTACCTTTTCATTATATGGCTCATCTCGCAGCACTTCAGGCGCCATCCAGTAGGGAGAACCTACTACTGGCAACTTTTCACTTCAACAAATTTAAAAAGGTAATTGTTAGAAGTCCTTTCTCATAAATATTATACAACCTTTTTAGTTTCAGTACATGAATGACTACCATTCCATTCCAAGCAAAGTATCTAAGACAATGTTGTTATTATTTCATATATTTCAAAATCATGAAAGGTATTCTACTAGGAAGTATATTACAAAACCTACTGAAAGAAGAAAATGTTTATGTGTTACAGTGAAAAGTTTAAGCAAAGATATACCTATGCGTGCAAATCATTTATACATGACAATCAAATCTAAAGGTTCTTAAATCTTAAAGTTTCTTTTAAAACTGCAAAATTGCTCTTAAATACATTTATTATCTGCATCAGTGAGTTATCACAAATCTATTGTTCATACAGATAGAGAACGATTATATTCAAAAGCTAAAAAGTAAGCAATTCAGTAAGTAATCCAAAACAGTTTTAAGTCAAATGCTGAATCTTAGAAGGCAATGATCAGTGATTCACAATTTTTTGCTTAACATTATATTATTAAATTCTTAATTGGTGTTTACTCAGAAATAATGCTTACCTAAAATCAGGAATTTTCTCTGCCAAGCCAAAATCACCCACTATAGCAGAATATCCATTCTCATCATTTTTTATTAAACAGTTCTGAATAGAAGCAAATAAACAATAATAAATATTAAGTAGGTATAGTAAATCTGTAATATCGCTGCAATAAAGAATTTAATTTTGATTTCACCACTTATGAACATGTCAGTATCTGTCAACCTCTTAGTCCATTCTGCCTTTTAAATGTTTAAAAGTATATTGAATAATTAACAGAATTTTAAAAATGGCATGCTGCAAAGCTAAGTGCCATCCTCATCTTTTGATGAACAATTTCACATAGACCCCATAGGTATTCTTAAAAAATAAAAATGGTGAATGGGAGTAGCTAGTGCTTTGTAAATACAACAATGGTAAGTAAAGGGTTGAAAATAATTGGCTTTGACAGAGCAGTAAAAACATGCCTACTATTTGATCCTTCCTTCTACAATAGCTATTTGGTGAAGGCCACCTTCCTGTGACAGATACTTCACCAAGTGCTTATAATCAGATCTTAAAATATCTATATAGGCCGAGGACATCTGGTATCTACATAGTATGGTACTGTTCTCCTCCCCATTAAATAATTTCTGCTCCAACTGTACTGAATATTGAGCATAGCACATAAAAGCATATCTATTAAAAGTAAACAAGAATATCAGAATATGTTAAAAAGGCATTTTGTAATATTAACAATATTGATCATGAACAATTTAAAGAATAATTAAAGAAGTTGGGAAAATACATTTTATTTATTTGTATCCCGTCTTTATTATTTTTACAAGTAACTAATGGCAGTGAAGGTATCTAATATTCCTTCCTCATTCTATTTTCTCCCAAAAAATCACCCTGTAAGGAGAATTGGACAGAGAGACAGTGACTAGCCCACAGTCACCCAACTGGCCTTCATGCCTAAACTGGGACTAGAACTCATAGTCTCCTGTTTTCAAGCCTGATGCCTTAATAACAAGATCAAACTGGCATTATACTATCAAAATTTTAGCATGTTTTTCCATACACAAAGATACAGTAGTTGATTTTATTTAATTAAATTTGATGTGATATAATTAAAGATAAGTAGTTGATTTTATTTAATAATATTTATCCTAAATATTATTCTCACCTAAATGAATTTTAGAATACATAGCTCACTTTGGATTTTTAATGGTACATAAAGCCCCCTGAACTGCACTTATCCAATCCATTTTGAATCTTTTCAACTATGACTATTGTTATTCCTAATAAAAAATGTATTCATTTAGTTTACTTGAGGTTGAATATTTGTTCACTGCAAAATGTACATAAATCCTATGGGAATAACATTAATCATACTGCAATGTTAAAAATATGGCAAAAATCCACCCTTAAAACTACCTTTTTGTAGATAGCTTCAATGATTCAATGATAATCATCTGTTTCACTCCCTCCATTAGCACATAAGACACATAAGTAATATTTGATTTGTAAATATTACAAAGGAATTCTTCAAAATACTATTTTATCAAGGTTCAATAAAGAACTATATTTAGAATTTGTGAAAAAATTTTTTATCATAAACAGTACAGTGATTTCTTACCTTCTTGGTTAGTTATAGGAGATATATTGTGTTCTTTTCTATATACCGTAGGAAAGTTATTTTAATATGCACAAGTACAAGCATGCAATTTTATTATTGATTATGACAAGGCTGTGTTTTACAATGTACCTACCAGCAGAAAAAGATGGTAAAGAAATCCCAGCCCTAATTGTATAGGACAAGAATATGGGAATATTGTGTGTGAGAGAAGAGGAACATAAAGCAATAAAAATATTCAGGACTTTCTTCATGCAACTAAAGTCGTTGCTTCTTTAAAATCTACATGAAGAGTCAATTCCTTGCTGTTGGGGAGGGAGGGAAGAAGAGATTGCAAGACTAGCAGCGAAACTGTTACAGAAAGGAAAGGAAAATCAGGTAATCAATCATAGCAACAGCAGGGTGGAGGGCGGGGCAATATATATGTATAAATAAACTAGAAGTTGGGATTAATGAAATATTGTTATTTTAAGAGAAATTTATATTATGAGTTATATATGTTAAATTAGCTTAGAAGATGGGATTAATGTGCTACTGTTACTTTAAGAGAAAGTTAAGGGAGGAGAGGGGGTACAATATGTGAACGAGTAATTTACTTTAAGACGGGGGGGAGGGGAGGGGGTAAAGTATTTGGTATAATATTTGAATGAGAATTTCTGCGGGGGGGTTGGGGGGAGGGAAGGGGGCATAGTATTTGTATGTGATTTATATTGTATGGGGGGGGGGTTAAAAGGGGGAAAATTTGTCTGTATAAAACTTTTTCAATTAAAAAAAAATCATAGCAACAGCTCAGCCGCACTGTAGAAACCACAACATTCCCTTGTTTCATTTCCTCTTGAGTTACGGATCCTGGAATTTAGGCACATTCTGTAAGTTAGCTCAACTGAGGTATCTGGGTTCAAATTGTTGCCCTATAATGCACCAATTCACCCAGGTCATGAGGAGAATTTTAGTAGTATATACGGTAAATATTCCAGATTCTCATTTACAGTTCTGGCATATTTGCAGATGACTAGCTTCATCAAAAAAATAGGTACATTTTAAATATATATATTTGAAGCACAATTTGAAAGCAACATCACTACTCATTTTTAATAAGGTATTATGTTTTATACCAATAGATTAGCCTTAGAACATTATAGAAGTGAGAAAGCTATTAAGAACATTGCACCAAATGATTTAATTTTACATCTATTTTCCTGGAAATATAATTCTTAACTCACAATTGCAGTTTGCTTTCTTCTAATAGTAAGACAACACAGCTTTGAGAAGGGATAAAGAGAACAAAACAATTCCAAGAAATTTGCTGCCAGAAAATACAATCAGATAGAAGAACATTACCTTGGAAGTCAAATCTCTGTGGAAAATTCCTTTATAATGAAGATAACTGAGTCCGAGAGCAATATCCAATGCCAGCTTTACTCGCACTGTCCAAGACAAGTACTGATTATCATCTAACAACTGTTCCAGGTTACCACAGTTGATGTACTGTAAAGAAACAAAGCTATGATTTTAAAATGTAGTTCAAGGCAAACAAATACTGGTGAGAAAAGATGGCACATTTCAACATGGGAGTTGGATTTAGTGAAAAGCTCTTCTTTGTCTGAGTAGACTAACACATTAATGTAACTGAATTAAAATATCCTATTATTATACCAGTACACTGTAACCAATTCCTCTAGCCAAGCAAAAATTATGATTCTATATTATAAAGATAAGATTAAGCACCGGAAGAAGATACAATAATTTTGATTCTTATTCTGCCCAATTCCTTAAAGTGATCATAAAAATCAATAATAATATAGTATCCAGGTTTTCCATAATCATAGTTATTATTTACTAGCAGAGCATGATAAGATTTCAAGTTTTCTTCTTCCTTATATTTGTACAATAGTTCGTTTTCCTCTATCATTTATAAATGATGAAGAACTTTACAATTTTGTAAACTGGTAAAATTCTTCTACAAGCCAGTTCAAATTTCAGGAGTGCATAGTAATATTATCAATGATAGATCACATTTGTTATGAAGAAAAAAAATCAGTAATATGCAAAGAAATGAATATGAATTCTTCATACACAGATTTATACTGTATATGACACCAACCAGTATTTCATTATAATGTACTGGCCAACAAAGGGAAGAGCTGTTAATTTTTAGCTAAAATATTTAAAAATCTAAAAAAGATCAAAACATTTTATTTGTATGGAGATTTGGCACAGATCTTAGTACCTCAGCATATTTTTACCAGAAGTATTTTATATTGTGTCACAAAGAATGTGATGGCATGCCATTTTTTAAACTAGGATTATAAATATTTTTCTTTGGCAAATAATTCTTTTTATTAAGATGATCATCTTACTATATTACTAAACAATGCAGCAAGTTTTCAGGATCACTGTTCTTTATCATAGAAATATTAAGTTATTCAAAGTGGAAAATCTTCCACCAGAAATTGATACTTTTTAAATCAATGAACCCAAATAAATTTTATTACACCAGTAGCTAATAATTTCATGTTTGCAAAGTGAATTTATGATTTGTAAGACCATAAATGTATAGCTGATGTAAGAGCTGTACTAACATGGGAAATAATTTCTGTTAATATTAACTGGACAAAGTATATGAGCAATTGAAGACAATAACTATAACTGCAATTATTTTGATTACTGCACTTGAGTTCAAACTAAAGACAGAGATGAAACTAGATCCTATGTCTCAGTGAATTTTACTATCTGCCAAATGACCTAGCTATGGATTTATAAAATGTGTAACAGGATTAAGTTGATGCTTGCAAACTGTTTCCTAATTCAAAAAACCTGAAAGAGTTTGACAATAATCAATGGGTTGAAACTTCTGTGGCTGAACATCCAGTCAATGAATAGGAAAACAGTTGGCCAAACTATTTTATCACAGACCAGATTGGAAAAAGGCCTCTCTCTCTTTCAGGTTTCTCTGCCTGGATTCTCTACACCAGGGATCTCCAACCTTGGCAACTTTCAGACTTGTGGACTTCAATTCTCAGAATTCCTCAGCCAGCTGGCTGAGAAATTCTGGGAGTTGAAGTCCACAAGTCTGAAAGTTGCCAAGGTTGTAGACTCCTGATCTATACAGCAGCAGGGAGAGAGAGGCAGAACTTGTGGTCTACTATGATATTATAATATACACTAGGTGTCCTGATCGTATTTTGAATGTGAGTTTCTGAAGGGTGGAATTCTAGGCTCTCCACTCCTGAGCTATCTGCTCCAGGGAAGCAACTAATACTTAGGTTTGCCTAACTTGTTTTGATAAAATCATGTTTTACCATGCTTTGACTTCATGCCTGAAATTTGGAAATTTTATGGATGTAGAAGAAGGTAATTAAAGTGATCCACGCTAAAAATGTATGTATCTAAATAACTTCTCAACGTTCCCTACAAAATTTCTTACAATTTTAGCATTTTTTCTTAAAACAAACAAACCTATTTCATTTATTTTTTCTAAATGCAAAATGGAGCTGAAAACATGGCAGCATGTTTAAGAGCATCTTTTCAAATCTGAATACAGTACAAATGTAATAAGCTAATATACTAATGAATTGTATGATTGTATTTGTTGTTGTTGATTCTTCTTTCCATTGGTATGTTGGGCTGTACTGACTGGTGTTCACTGTGGATGTTTTAATTATTATACGGTACACTGTGTAAGTCACTAATAGTTGTTTGATTGCGGCAGGGTACAAGTCTAGTCAATAAATCAATCAATCAGAATGTTATAATTATTAAACAGCCAACCAATGTATCTACCATCTGCATTTATAATAAGAGCACTTTTCAGTTTACATGATCCATAAATGTAATCAGGTTTTTTGGAGAATTATAGCCACCTTTATATGAACTTGACCCTTGCCTTTCTTTCCTTATAAAGACAGGGAGAACAATGAAATGATTAATGAAAGTGGTGAATATCACTTTAGCATGCAGCTTGATCGTATGACACTTAAAAATGCATGAGTGTTCACATTAATCGAAATGAGATTGAAAAAGCCTACCTATGCCTCTGCAGGATAATAAAATATACTGAAATTAAAATCCATTATATTTGGAGGGCAAGAGGAAGAGTAATCTGTTCAGAGATCCAGATGGTTCCCACCCTGCAGGTATTCAAGAATCTATTAAAAATAACTTATTTTCCCATTGGATAAAATCATTCAAAGCCCAGATAAAAAAATGATAGGGAGAATATATAAATTTCTCCTGAAATACAAAATGGAAGAGGAAATTGTGAAGGAACAAATGATAAAATGGGCACAGAACTTTGGACACAATATTGAATTAGACAAATGGGAAAATTTTTTGGGAACAAACTTAAAAATGACACTCTCAGTCGCATATAAGGAAAACCAGTATAAAATGTTTTATAGATGGCACCTAGCACCAACAAGGTTAGCTAAAATATCGTCAAATACATCCCCAAAATGTTGGAAATGCGAATCGATACACGGGACGTACTACCACCTATGGTGGACCTGTGAGGAGGCTAAAAAGTTTTGGAAAAAGATTAAAAACTGGCTGGAGGCAATAACGGGAGTTAAAATAGAATGGAAACCGGAAATCTTCTTATTAGGATTACTGCCTACAAAATACAAAAAAGAAACCCAGTACTTAATATTGCATATAATAGAGGCAGCAAGGATTCCCTATGCCCAGAAATGGAAAAACAAGCTAATTCCAAGTGAAGACGAAATAATAAGAAAGGTGATGGACTGTGCTGAAATGGACAAGCTAACTAAAGAAATCCAGGGAAAAGAAGAATCAGAATTTTATCAGATATGGGATAAATGGTATAGGTGGATGGAGGAAAGAAATAAGAATCCTAGGAGATAAATAAGTAGAATGTGGTAGCTGTTACAGATTGTTGTCGGTGTTAAAATGTTTATTTATTGGATAATATAAATATGAATGATTCTGGATAAAAGTACTTTCAAACAAATGCAGTTAAAGGAGAATGTTGATACACTCTTTGATTTAAAATGCACAATTCAATTTGAATGAAGTATAAAGAATGATTGTAGTAATGCACGGAATTTAAATGTAACCAATTGACATGCTAGCTGGAAGACGTATTGAAGAGCGTTTGTGTGTGTGTTATCTGTCTAATTAAAACAATAAAAAAATAAAAAAATAACTTATTTTCCCAGTCTCTGGGAAAGAGCAAAGATTGAGCTCATACTAGATGATTTTTTTCCAGTTTATGAAATTTCTAGGGTGTACAATTTTTTTCCCTGAATTTTGTACATTATAAAAAAAAACTTCTAACTATAAACTGTTCAGGATTTTGGCAGCCTATAAATTGTTTAAATAAACAGCCTCCAAGGCTCTGTTATGGAGTAGTATCTTGGCTCCAGATATTTCTGAGTGCAATAGATTGCCCATTTTAATCTAACTTTATATATGGTAATGGAACAGACCCATTATATGCCCTGATCTCGTGTTAATGCTATTCTGTTGGTTTTGTAGAAACTCTACAACTATTAATACTATTAACCCTTACATGCATATTGACAACTTATCTAAAATGGCCCTAGAAAGTATGCTATCCAGTGGTTCTAATCCTTTTGAGAAGGACATTTTCAAGTTTGACTATGAAATACCTATTTAATAACAATTATTAGTTTAGGGTATTCCTCGCAGTCACACTGCTGTGACTATTTCTTCATATGGTGCCTATTTGGTTGTCTTGGGACATTTCATAACACAAAACATACCTTGTGGTTTCCATGAACATATTCTCTGTGTTACGGGAAATAAAAACTTAGAACAAGATGCAATTTCCTAACTACTGCAATTCCATTATTATGTCCAAACCGAGGAAAATTGATCTGTAGCTTGAACAATCATTGTTCATCTAAGCAGAATAACCTCTGCATCCCATTTGGAATATACTACTTTATATTCCTAAACTAGGAAGACTCCTATTTTAAAAATAGATGTTGATGATCTGAAACCATGGTATGGAGAGTGGAAAGAGGGCATATGCACATGTAACTCACAACTATTTAGTAACACAATTAAACTATAGTTCAAAGATAGGTGAAGATTTCGCACTATTCAAAGACTTTGAATAATGCAACTATATCCAGTTTCATAATAATTGGCCACTTTGTTTCAAGAACTTTGTTCCTTGTAACAGTAGCTTAATCTGATCTCAGAGCAATTAGCAGGTGAAAAAGGCAATTGCACAGAGAACATAATACATGATCTGCAGGGTAAAAAAATCATCTGGAGAAGCAGAGAACACATTTGTTTTTCACAAATACCAGATCTGTGCAGCAAGATTTTGCATCCTGCACCTCTTTGCTATTATATGGTGGTCTTATGTTTTTCCCCAAATCTTTCTTGTATTCACAAAGTCTACAATTTATTTTACCATTCATAATTCTCCCTAATCAAAATCTTTAAATGAAAGATAATAACATATTTATTGCCCAGATGTAAATATGGGGAAGAAATGGCGAACTGAGAATGGCTCTATTATTCCACTATGGCGGAATAAAGACCCAGCAAGTAAACTGGCTCTTCAAAATATGTCTCTGGACAAGAAAAAGACTCAGGATCACCCAAACTGTTCCATACATTTTTTCCTCACATGGAGATTGTAAGATGCCAGTCTTCAGCTCTGGAAAATGAGGAAATGCAATTACTGCCCAAACTGAAGTCACAGCCTTTATGGACACAGAGTTGCATGCTTCCTTTTCTAATTCCTTTTGGAAATTATTTGTTAATTGCTTTTCAGATATTAAGATCTTTCAGGATGGCAATTTTTTATAGCACCTGATGAGTTTCCTTCAATTCTTAATGAAATAAGTTTCAAATACAAGTTTAAACTTTAAAAAGCTATTTGAAGGGATTAAAAATTCAGATTTCTTAAGGGACAAAAGGAAGATAAAGTTGGTTTATTTTATCAAGATTAAAACAGATTTGTTATCTCTGAAAACCCTTAGTGGACTTTTAGTGATCAGGACTGTATGACGAAGCTTTAAAGATTTGCTTATAAATAAGAGATGAAATATGGAGAAACGATCTTTTGTTGAATTTTAAGAGAAGGTGATACATTATTAAAGTTTATATTTGTTGCAAGAAAAAGGGAAGTCATTTATTACATATTTTTTCTTAATTATATTTTTATTTTTTCCATTTTCCTTTTTTATACTTTTTTCTTTTTATTCTTTTAGTTTTAGTGTGTATTAGCTTTTATCTTTTAATTGAAAACTTCAATAAAATTACTGCAAAAACAAAAAAAGATTGAAAGCCAAGAACACTTATTTCTGGGTCAGTAGAAATGGCTACTAAGAATACTACTTAGCACTACCAAATATTTTGTCCTTTTATTTTTCTTTAATTATTTATTTATTTAGTTTGTCAAACATGTAAAAAAAATAACAGGTATAAGTATAAACATAAATATAAACACAATAAATGGAGACAGTAGGACAGGGACAGTAGGCACGCAGTGCGCTTATGCATGCCCCTACAGACCTCTTAGTAATGGGGTGAGGTCAACAGTAGACAGTCAGATTAAATTATGGGGTTTGGGGATGTAACAATAGAGTCAGGTAGTGCATTCCAGACACTGACCACGCTTCCATAATATTTTGAGAGATCTATGTAGATCTAGATGCAGGATCTGGACCAATGGAAAATATTTCTGGAATAAAGAAAGATCTCAAGATCATTCATATATCCTTCACACAGCTACTTCTCATGAGTAAACCATAGAAAAAGATATTTTATGTTTGGCTAGTAGAGGAGTTGAAAGTTGAGGGATTCTATTGGCGCTCGCAGCTGTTGGGAGTCAAAGTTCTACCAATTCTCATTTATTAATTACTTTAAACTTTTTAAAACTACTTTTTAAAATATTAAGAACCTTTTATATTTTTAGCGTGTGCGATTTTTGCTTCAACCTTTTGCGAACAAAATTTTAAATATGATTTTAAATTTTATTAAAAAATTGAATTAAGGAGTTAACAGCAAAAGGGGAATTGAGCATTGTTTTTGAAGTGTTATGTATGGATGAATGGCCCAGATGGATTTATTATAAATGGATTAAGTCAATATAAGAATTTTTCCCATGGGAAAGAAGTTATGTTTTTCTATTGGCATATAAATAAGATGGAAATTTGAAAATTGATCACTAGAGGGTGCCAGAAGCAAGCAGAGCAATGGATGCATGGAGAAATGGGATCAATTGATCTTTAAAATTAATTTTAAAGATTCTGCCACTGTTGATAAATTTATTGACAAAATAGATGATGGTATGGAAGAAAAATAAATATTGTACTGGGCAAGGAGACAAAGATATTGTATTGAACCAAAAAAAAAAGATTTAATATTGGATATAAAAATGTCAGATTACATAGAACAAGATGATTTAACCCCAATAAGCATGGGAACTTAGAGCCATAGACTCTGACCTAGATTCCAAGATTCTTCAGAATTTCTAAATTTGGGGAACGGTATCAACTAGTAAAATCTCAAAGGTAGAAAAGCACAAAAAATATGAGTAAGGGTTTCTTGGGAATAATGTCCTACAAGGAACCCTCATTTGAATATAATTCTGTAGTCTGAATTATGCATCTCGGTTAGGGCTTGGAGACAAAAGCTAGAAGTCTTTTATATAGTCTTTGGTTAGAAAATCAGCCCAATATCTTACATACACCGGTGACTTCCTAGCTCGAATCTTACACTGGACTTGTGGATTGGCTTTTTGGACTCTGACTCAGTTTGTACTCTGACTTTTGCACATATCGGTCTGAAACTTTGAGTAGGTGTTTGATTGACTCTTGAGCTGTCTTTACAGTACATTTTCTGCCCAACCCTTTGATTACATGTTGATTATATTTGAGAAGCTTTAAGACCATCCAAGTATATCTGCCCCAATTTTACTGAGCTCACTGCCTGAGACAGGAGGAAGAATGAAATAATTGGGAGAGCCATGGTTTGTATCTTTACCTACTCATGTGTCGCAACATATTAATTTGGATGTTAGCATTTAAGATATGTATTATATATATTTCCCTATAATAGGTAGTGGTTTAGAAAATGTATTCTTGGTTCCAAAATCAAGTCTATGTAACTCACATATTCATGCTTAGACTATGAAAACTTAAGGGGGAAATACCCCATACATAGCAAGATCTTTATTTAAACTAAGCCATGATACTATATTTTCTTTGTTAGAGGGGTGTTAGTCCCTGTTGCTTAATGAAACAGTAATAAAAACATTTGTATTTTACTGTTCTATTGTTTATGCTTAAACAGTTGCAGTACATTGGCTTAATAAGTTTTATTTTAGGAAAAAAACATGGCATTAAAAATTTAAACTGCAAAAGGCAATTTTGGTTGAAATGCATTAGGCTTATAGCTATTTTGTTATCCTTTTAGGATTGAGGCAGCATATAAACTGTTTGATGGGACACTATTTTTTGTGATATGTTGGAATGTTCTAGTAGACTTTCATACCCCTATTCATATTGAAGAATATATACCTGTTAACTGAATGAACAGGAGCAACAGAAGGTATAGCAGACATTGTGAATTGACTCATATGTACATTAAATGGCTTAGCCTCTTAATTTTTTCCACAAGATTCCTAATATGTATGGCATTATATCAAGGAAACACAATGTGAATCAGATTATACATAAATCAATGTATCAGGAAAGAAGTCAATAATTGTTTCTTGATTTCCTCTTGTCCCTGTAAAAGTTGCTGGAACATTTGTTGAAACTCCGTCTCTGTACTTTTAGGTTGCATCAAAGCTGTTATCGTTGATTGTGTACTAGGACTGGAGGTTGATGAAAGAAGAAATTAAAGAGAATCAGGCTCAAATCAATAAGAACTCACAGAGACTGGATCTTTTGGAGGGTGGGGCGGCTGAGATGAGGGAGGGGGTGGAAGGGGTGCAGAAGGGAAACAAAGAACTTGATACCCAACAGATGAAAATAGAGTTTGAGAGAATGTCCTTCTACCTTAGATTCCAAAACGTGGTGGAGGCAGATGATGAAAACATAAGGGACATCATGACAAGTATTCTGGCTGAATACATTCAGAAAGAAAAACAACAGATGGGGTGGGAGATAGACCTGGTTTATAGAGTGAATTCAGCTTATGCTAGAACACACAACGTGCCCAGGGAGGTACACATTAAATTTCTCAGAAAAAGCACAAGAGATGAAATTCTGAGTGCACAAAGGGGGCAAGCTTTGACATACCAAGATAGGGAAATAACCATTCTGAAGCAGATTCCCAAGAAAGTGAGGCAAAAAAGAAAAAGTTATTCGCAATTAGCGAATAAATTATACCAGAAGGGGGTGTGGTTCAGATGGTTGATGCCTGAAGGTCTGTTAATATTCTGGGAGGAGACAAGAGTTAGAATTAATACACCCATAGAGGCACAGGCTTTTATGGAAAAAAACAAAACACACCTAGAAAAATCAGATGATCCTACAACAGACACGCAGGACACGGGAGGGGCCGGAGCTCTGTCGGCGGGGGGGAGATGGGGCAATACCAAGAAAGCTCAGATCACAAAAATGAACAAGAAAATCTTTTTGACATAAACTGATCGAAATTACCAATTGAATTAATATGCTGACTATATACTACTATGTATTAATGATTTTTGCTTAGATGTATATTATGAGTATGGAGGGAGGGGGCACCTACCGCACCTCGCAACTGCCAAAATTTGTATACCTTTTCCACTACCTTTTTCCCTGTAAATTTTAAAAAAACCAATAAAACTTCATTTTAAAAAAAAAGGAAAGAAGTCAATAATTATTTCTACAGGAATAATGAAACATGTTTTGCAGCTATAGAGATGCCACCACCCTGAATGTTTAGATGCATGGCACTAAATTCATATTAAAGATGATTTATGCATTTCCATAAGAAAGAAAGACATTGGAAGAAATCACAATGTCCAACAGCGTGAAATACAGACTTATTTCAGGCATCATTTATTTAACTAATAAAGATACACAGAATTATGAGTACACATTTTAATTGTTAGATCTTTGAGCACTCATACATTCTTATGAGATATTCTTATGTATTAAACTTTCAAGCATCAGCCATCTAATTCATGCTAAAAAAATGGACAGAGTCCTATTGAAATTGACATTTGAGTGTTTTGAGAACATCCAAAGATAGCATACCCCCAATACTAATCACGTGACAGCCTATATTACCAGAACACGAGGAGATGTGCAAACTTCTAAGATAATAATGGTGGTAAAATAATATGGGTGGATTCACTCTATAGGCTGACTTACTCATAAGTAATAAAACACAGTGAACGTTCAAAGTTGCAGAATAGAGAATACAAAGTTTTCAAAACAGTACTGTCTGAGGCTTGGAGACTTCTTCCTTTTAGAATAAACCTTAAATGCTTACATAGAAGAAAATTAGATTGCAGTTGAAACACATACGTATTTATTTATTTATGTATATGTTTATTTTTAATTTCAATATTTGAGGCCATCTATTTATTTATGTCTGGGTGGCTAAAATGACCAAATATGCCACATTATTTTAAATAAAAGTACACAAATTCAAACATTAGGCAGATTAAAGGCTATTCTTTTTAGGAAAAAAATACTGTTGTTCACCACATTACTTAAAGAAGATAAAATCTATCTTTTGAGCAATCAGGGGAGAATCTGAATAGGCTATGACTCAGTTAAGAAATATTAGCATCAGAACTGACAACCAAGACTCTTGTAATCTTGCATGTTTTTCATATAATTATCCTCAACTTGCTGCTTATTTCATTACATGCGATACTTAGTACTCATTACCAAATTATGATTCACAAATCCACTTCAATCCATGTTCTCAAACTGTGACTTGAAGTAGATTAGCGAAAACTAGAAATTGAGGAAAAACTCCATGTAAAGCGGGGAGGAAAAGAAATAGCTTGTTGGGATGTTCTTCCGCATATTATAATTTAATATTACATCTGAAATGACTCATAATGGAGGTAAAGCTACAAAACAGCTTGCTCTACAAAGGAACTCTGGCATACTGCAACCCATTTGATCTGCAAATAATTTCAACACTACTGTACATATTTTGCCTCCTGCAATCCTCATCAACTGCGATTCACACTTCCCTATTTTCTGTGACAATGCAGTTCATGAACAAAACTTTCATCCAATCACTTCTCACCCTAAATTATCCAATAGCTGAATGCAAAAAAAAAAACCCATCCAATTGCAGCCAATCAATGTGTTAAAGCCCCATTCCCTTTCACAATGAAAGCAACCATTGCTCACCATTTTATGTTTTATATGCATGACATTTATGGAGTTACCAATTCCTTCCCCTAACAGGCATTTATCTATCTCTTTTTCTGTATCTACATGGTGCCGTATTAAACATTCACCCACAGAGGCTGCAATAACAGGTATTGTGTAGAGGTGTTGTGGAGGCACCGGGCAGTCATGGGACTCTTTCAAGGGAAGAATTCATTGTGAATCAATTAACAAGCTCACTAAAAAGCTAGAAAAGCTTCTCTGCTACTTCTGCCAAATCAGCTTTGTTGTTGGAGTGTATTTCACATAGCGGAGAGTTTTATGCTGGCAAAGCAGCATTCCTGGACTTTTCCATGACTAAGGATGATCAAAACAGAGTAGGGGGACAGGGGATGCAGGAAGCATTCTATCCAATAAGAAACTACATGAATGATCCCAAAATGTATCCATCTGTGTGCACCTTGCATCTTTACAGAGGCAAGAAACAAGAATGACAGGCCACTCACAGATTGTAGGCATTACATCATCCTGCAAAAAAATGGGACACATAAACCACATATTTAATTTTGCAGATGTAGTTATTTTAAATTTCCCTAAAAGTTCTCATTATAGGGGGCTTTTTAAAAAGAAGCAGGAAACAGTGCCACCATGGCTACTCTTCTTTGCAACAATTTATAGCATGTATTGCAGATTCTTGCTTTTGCAATGATTACTGCCAGACTAATCTATAGGATGTATTGTACAATTCAGATAACTTTGAAGCTCTTGCTAAATATGAAACCATTTCTTGAGGTTAGGTAGGATATGCCTTTTGCTACTTTATGAAGCAATTAAATCAAACTTATTCAGTACATAATTTTAGTGGAATGTTTCAGGTATAAAATACAAGTTACTCAATAATTCCTCTAAATGCAATAAAACAATTTATATTGGAAAATTAAATTACGTCAAGAAGCTATACTGTCGGGTTCACTGAATGAATATAGATAATATCTTCTGGAAGAAACAGTTTCAAACTTTCAGTTCATAATATAGCACAAAAGTCCATTTCTAAAACAAATCTAAAATCTCCACTGATTTAAACAAGGTCGTGGATTCATTTAAATTAGTTACTGGGCTGGCCTATTGTACTTTGGACATGAAGTACATAAGAATATGAAATGGCCAAAAGTACTATGGAGGATTTTAAAGGCAGAACCTTTAAAAAAAAAAGACATCCAGGATAGCTTTCATTGAGAAAATAAGATTCTACTTATCACTCCCTCTATTTCTTAATTGTCCATGTCTAATCTATCTTCCATTTCCCACCTCCCCACAACTTCTCACCCTCAGTGCCTGAGGAGGGAAGATCTTTATCATTTAAAGCTCTGTGATGCCTTCCCCAGGAATCAGAGCTTACTAGTTTATTGTGAGAAAAAATGACAGGCACTTCAACAGTGCTTTTGTAAAAATTATTTCATTTTTTCATTTCTACTTTCTTAAATAAAGCACCCACATATACATTCAACAGATAAATCTTGAATAAGAAAAAGACCATCACATTTCAGTAATAAAATAGCTTCTATTTGTGTAGTACAAGTGGTAAACTCTGTTCAATTTTTTCAAAAGGCCATGCCAGTTACTAAAAATAATTTCATGAAATATGCATTAAGATCTCAAGAGACTTCACCACTAAAGTATCTGAATCATTTGAAGACAGGATCCAAGCCAAAAATAATACGAAGGTTTTTTTAAACTACAGCATGACTTCGTTTCAAACAAAAATGCTTTCATGCAACAATAAATATTTCATTTAATACTGGTGAACATGGTCCAGATTTTTTCCTGATCCAGTGCAAACAAAGCAGTATGTATTTGCCAACAAATCACTTGATTCTGAAGGGAGCACGAGTGCGCTCACATTTGTGAACCGGTAGCGAAGGTAAGTGAATCCTACCACTGGTGTGGTAGTATATTCATTTCTCAGTTTTGGCCTGCAGCATTAAATAAGACACACATAAACACATTCTACAGAAGAAGCCCAATGGAAGTAAGTTCTGCAAGCTGAAGTTTCATTTTACAGATATAAATGTGAAATTCCTATTACAGAAAATATTACATGTAAGACTTATTTTACAATTAATGAACAGATGCATGGAAAATGTACTAAAATTAACATGCAAGAAAACCATGATCCAAGAAATAAAATAGAAAAAATCCTACTTTATACATTGCAATTGAAAACCAAAGCAAAAATCAGTATGGAACCTTCTAGTTCCACAGTACATACAGTAAGCAACTAGAAGCAAATATGGAAAAGCAAAGACCACACAGAAAATCATGAAACAAAGTTCAGAGATTTTGATCAAGTTAAAACAACTCTTAATGAAATAAATACTCCCACAACATTTTGCATTAGTTAGTAAAAATTACTGAGAATTTAAATTAAAATGTCTCCAGCTTACTAGGTTGCCTATCAAACAAGATTTTCTATGTCTGTGGGTACCATTATATACATAGCAATCTTGCTAAAATGAAGCATCAAGTGTCAGGATGAAAGGTTACCCGGGAACTTCAAAAACATTATCTTAACATTGTTGACAGATGAAATAATGCAATCCATAATGGTGATTGAAAAATATTTGGTTAGCAAAATCAAACATTTCATTTTAATTCACTAACTCATAAACTATAATTGACACTCACAAATATGTCAAAATAATAGCTTACAATTGATTAGTAAAGGGATTGCTTCTTAATCAAGGAGCCACTTTATTTTGTACTTACAATATTTCAAAAACAATGAGTTTGCTAAGAAAAAAGTGTGTCTAAAGATATTTTCATTGTGCAAAAGAGTGAGGCAGCTGAGGCAATGGAAAAGAACAGCCAATCAAAAGAGAGCAATACAGGACACCTCCTCCTAGGTTATATTCCAGGAAGAGGAGGTTGGAAGTGGAGGTGGATTTTAGAGGTGGAATAACTCAACCAAGTCCAGAGGCCAAACCTTGGAATACATACTCCTGCCAGGAAGACAGAATTTTATCATCTGGATAGGCTAATATTGACAGGCTAGTAGAGGTATTTCTAGAAGTCAACCCATTTTAAATTATTTAATATAAATCAACTTGTCCCTTGTTTTTATGTTAACCAAGTGCTTGTTTCAACCTAGTGTATATCTTGTTCCATATTCTACCCAATATTGTTATTTTAGATATTTTAAAACTAGAAAGGAGGTTTAATGATGAGAGCATAATAAAATATATAATGGGAGGGGGGGGGACTACCACAAGAGTATGGAACAATAAGATGAGGTGCATGTTAAATAAGTGAATAAACATTTCCAATTAAGATTATGTGAAAATTCACAAATCCAACAACTTTTCTGCACATAAAGATTCTTATCAAAAAGTCTCAAAGCATCTTCCTAATGTTTTAGCCTACAAGCCTAAACTAAGCATTTTATTATGGGCTGCCAGACTTCTGACAGAACACAAATGTAAGGAACTAAGAACAGAAGAAGCCATTCATATCTTTGCATAGCATCATACATAAAAATAAAAGATCTATTAAAAGAATGGCTAAAAAAGAATCAATAAAAACATAAAAATAAAAACAGAATCTATATACACCCATACAAAATACATTACAACTTCATATTAATACTACTTACTACAAGTAATGATATACAGTCATTTATAGAAGTGCTATGTAGCTATGAGATGTTCATATCCCTCTTTATATTCTAAAAATTGTGTTGCCTTTAAGAAATATTTCAGTTCAATGCCATATGATATAATTGTGGTAAACACAATTCAACCATAATGCTGGCAATTTTTTATTTTGATAAGAAATTTAAAAATATGTTCATGCCAGATTAAATACAGCCGCTACAACCATTCTATAAAGCTTTATCTGCCTAATCACTGACTAATATCTACAAACACCCACTGGCTCACATGAATGTAGTATCTATGTGTGAGAAAGAGAACCCTGTAACCCTACTGGGGAAGGATGAGTTAGAAGAATAATTGCAGAGCTGTTCTGAGGAATTTTCTATGCACCTGGAGGATAAAATTGCTCTGATCTACTCAGAAATAAGCATTGATCTGAGCAAGTCCTAACACAATAAGAAAGACAACTTCCTGAAAGGTTATCAGTTTTCAACTTTCTCTTTCTGGGGAAGGCTACTGAGAAGGTGGTGAGGCTGCAGTTGCAGAAAAAACTTTAAGAAGTGTTATATGAACCAATTTGATTTGTGTTCAGAAATAAATACAAGCACCAAGATTACACTGCTTTTCTTAGACGACTCCTAGTGAGACTGGGAAAGCGAACACATGACTTTCCTTATACTCTTTGTTTTCTTAGCAACTGTTGATAATAGTATCATTTTAGACCATTTGCATGAATTGGGTGTACTGGAAAGTACTATTTTGTATCTATGGTACCCACAGTATGTCAGAACTATACTAGTCAACTTCATTAAATACATTGTTTAGCATCACTATAAGAAATTTTGCAAAGCTGAGGGAAAGAGAGGTAATCAGCTTACCTCAGTAAGGGCATGCAGTTGTCCTTGATGTACACAGACACCCATAAACCTACAAAACAGGAGTAAAATCTTAAATCAGAAACAGTGGATTTTGCAGGGGTTCATTATTTTTGAATCATAACAGTACATACGCAGTTTTTAAAAAATAGAAATATTGGATGACACCAGTTCCAAAACATTACACAACTGTTCTACAATTAAATATACAGTACTGCTATGTATGTAAGTTTAAGTATAAATAATGAACTATTGTATTTGAGAATAGGAAATAAATTCCAATTGTCCCATACTTAAATATATGTAGAAGTTTCAGAATGTATATAATATATTCAGGGCCGGATTTTCCTATAGGCTAATTAGGTTTCAGCCTAGGGCCTCAAGATCAAGAGGGGCCTTTTATTTTTATTTATTATCCGTGCCACATTTTTTATAAAGGTTAGTACCAATTACAATATGTTTCATTTAATATATTGATATATATCACAGTAATGATGTATTTTATTATCTCTCATGTAATTTACAAACTTAAAAATGGGAGGTGAAAGGGCCCCATAAGTGGAATAGCCTAGGGTCTCTTTTCATCTAAATCCGGCCCTGAATATATTGTTCACATTTTCATAAAAAGTTTAAACTTTTTATGAAAAAGTCTTATGACCATTTTTCACACTTATGACCATTACAACATCCCCATCCATGGTCATGTGATCAAAATTCAGATGTTTCTCAATTTGCTTATATTTAGGGTGATGGCAGTGTCCAGCAGTCATGATATCTCCTTTCGCAACCTTCTGATAAGCAAAGTCAATGGGGAAGCCAGATTCATTTAACAACCATGTTACTAATTTAACAAGGGCAGTGATTCACTTAACAACTGTGCCAAGAAAGGTCATCAAATGGGGCAAAACTTAACAAACGTTTCACTTAGCAACATAAATTTTGGACTCAATTGTGGTAGTAAGTTGAGCACTACCTGTATGATACAAAGTTGTTAATAAATTAGAACTGGAATAATAACTGGATATAGATAAGTATACCATTCCTCATTTTAAGCAGAGTACCAAACGATTCTTTGTTAAACAGTGATAAACAATTTTAAAGACTTCTAGTCAAAAGAATACACATAATTTTACATGCAGTAATAATAAAACATCATAGCAAAATTAGAAAAGGTGTGACCTATTTATTATAAAATGATACATTAATTGAATTGGTTTGATATGCTAGAATGTAATTATATGGCATTTATAGGTCTTACTGCAAATGAACACATCATCTTAGTTGCTCACCAACCCTCCTTTATCTATATTTTTAAAGGAAGAATTGGAGAAAAGAGAATTTATTTATTTATTTTATAAAATCACCTTTTCTGGCTAGAAAGCAGCTGAACTTTGGCCTCCATCCACAATACATCTTTGAGTCTCACGTGTACATAAAATATTATTCAAAGTGAAAGGAATCCAGAGTTCAGTTGTTTACTAATCATTTTCCAAAACTTTTTTAAAAAGCATAAAAGAGGGAGAAGGAGAAGAAACAGTTCCTGTGGGAATGGAGAGGTCACAATGAATGAAATGGAATTATGCAGTCCAGGAGCAGAAGGCATAATCAAGAATGGAGTCTGAGGCATGATTATGAATAAGAACCAACAATGAACTGGCTTTCTACTTTATGGTTTAAACCAGGGATTCCCAACCCCCGGTCCTTGGCCTGGTACATACTGGGCTGTGGCCCATTGGGAACCGAGCCGCGCAAGTGGCAGGCAATTCCATGAAACCATCCCCCCTCCCCCTCCCAACATTACCACTTCTGCCAGTCCACAGAGCCAGAAAGATTGGGAACCACTGGTTTAGACAATACTGCCACCATTCAGTTCTTAGGCAATAAGTTGCTTTTCTTTTAACATCAGACAAGTACCTCTGTGAAATGCCATTTTAGTAACTGCTATTCCTTCTGTTACCTAGCCATTTTCTAACACAGCTGATGCCATTTTAAAAGAATTTTATAAACTGAATTTCGAAAATTGAGGTCCAGTTTAAGTATCATGAAACCCGAAAAACCAAATTGTTGATAAGTTATAAGATAAAGTTAGTATCTATGAAAATCTGCCTTGAATTGCAGTTAATTCTCAGCACTACTAGCAGGAGTGAGCTTATTTTATTTATTTACCAGGTTTATAAGTCATTCCAATTAGCCTGCTGTGAGGAGCACACAATTCACCAGTACATAATTGGGATTACAACAATACAAATCAAATTTAGAAACAAAATATTATAATAATGCACATCTAAGTAGATACAGTACATGCAGACAAAATTCATTCTTTCTCAGGAGGGATAGTAATAGAGAACTGGCCCTTCAATTAGACAAAAAAGCCAAGTTTTCATAGTTTAAGGAGAAGGAACTATTTGAATGTTTGGGGAGGGGATAATTTTCCATAAGATACTGACTGAAAAGTCACACTTCTATGATCCATGAAATGGCAGTCTCCAATCAAGGGCATATGTAATAAACCCCACATTATATCTTATAGAGGACAGACATACTGGGAGAAGCAGTCCTAAATATACCAAGACCATAATCTTTGGACGGATTTAAAGGTGATAGTCAGCATCTTGAATTGCACTTGAAAGCTAAATGGCAGCCAATGCAGTTCTTGCAGTAGAGATATCTTGTGGGGGACATAAAATATACCTAAAACTAGTCTTGCTACTGTATTCTGAACCAGTTACAGTTTCCAAATATTTTTAAGGGCACCCCATATGGCAGAGATGGCAGAGCCATTTGTCAGGGCACGCGAGGCGCTGCCGTCAGCTGGCCAGCGCACATGTGCGTGCTGGCCAGCTGAATTCACCCTTTTTAAAGCCATTTTTGTCCTCCCCAGGCTCCAGAGCTTTTATAGGAGCGTGGGTAAGGCGAAAAGAGCCTCCCCCCCCAGAGGCCCTCCGGAGGCTTCATGAGCTTCCCTGAAGCCTCTGGAGTGCAAAAAACCGGCCCTACGGGCAAACCGGAAATTCAGGAACAGGGTCGTCTTGACTGCTCCGGAGGCTTCAGGGAAGCGTCCTGAAGGTCCCCCAAGACTTCGGAGCGCTCAAAACGAACCTCCGAGCAAAGCAGAAGTCACTTCCGGTTTGCTCAGAGGTTCGTTTTGACTGCTCCGGAGGCTTCAGGGAAGCGTCCTGAAAGTCCCTCAAGCCTCCGGAGGGCTTCCGGGGTGGGGGTGGGGGAGGCTGTTTTTGCCCTCCCCAGGCTCCTATAAAGCCTCTGGAGCCTGGGGAGGGCAAAAAAAGCATGCAAAAAATGGGGGGTCACGCCTGTAGTGCACGCATGCGCACTGGGGGGGTCGCACATTGCATTATGGGTGCGGCACACCTGCACACTACCTCCCTGCTCTCCCCCCCTTATGGCATGCGAGCCAAAAAAGGTTCGCCATCGCTGCCATATGGCATGCATTGCAATAGTAGTCCAATCAAGAGATAATTCAGGCACGAATGACTAAGACTAATTTCTTCCCTTCCAGGAAAGCCTGCAATTGCTGCACAACATAAAGCTGTGCAAAAGCTCTCCTGACCACAGCTATCACTTGCTCTTTAAGCAGGAGCTATGAATACAAGAGCATCCCTATCCTCCTAAAAATCAGCTCTATTTAGGAAAAAGCAATCTTTTCCATATCTACCAATCGAATCTCACTGAAATTATTAGGCCTTCAAGCCCCAAACCACTCCATCTTGCTGATGGAGAATCTTACCTTGTTCCTCCCCATTCAGACCCAGACAATCTTCAAAGTGGGGAGCACTTTGACAGGATCATCTGGGGGTCAAGTTATCATCAACATATCAATAAAATCTAGGCTTGTACCAACAGATTTTGCTGTAGTGTTATGTATATCAAGGTGGGTTCCGGCAGCTGCTACTGCGGGTTTGCTCGTGGTCGTGCAGCGTGCATATGTGCATTACTATAAAAATGCTTCTGTGCATGCACAGAAGCCAAAAGCAAAGGAAAAACCAGTTTGGGGGAGTGGCAGGACTGGGTCACTGCCGGTTCCAGTGACCCAGGTCACCAAACCAGTACCAGTTCAGCTGAACCGGGCCGAACCAGTAGGAACCCACCACTGATGTATATAGTAAACAGAAGTAGGAGAACAGTGAGCCATGTGGCATCCTACAATTGAGGAGAACAGGTTTCAGTCTTTTCCCACCATACTAAATGAAGCTGTCCCTTTAGAAAGGAGGAGAAAATAATGCCCCCTGCTTCTAACAACCCCCTGAGACGTCTCAAAAATATAGCATGATTGATGCTATCAAAAGCTACAGACAGATCAAACAGAAGCATGAAGGTCACTCTGCCTCAATTTCAGTCTTTTCAAGATGACCTATTACTATGCAATCCATTCACTTTCTCTATCCCCTTCCCACAAAAATTGTCCAGTATATCAGACCAAGTTATAGTTTTGTGAAGAAGATGGTTTCAAAGAGGCTACTAATACCTCACCTCTCAAAGATGAATTCACTCTTGTCCCAACTCCTGTCACCTCCCCCACAGGCTTTCACCAATCAGAAAGGGCCAGAGTCTAAACTGCTATTCACTTCCTCAGGATTCACAAGATCAAACACATCCTCAAATTAATCAAATTAGAGTCCAGAAAAAATAAGAAAATAAGCAAAAATAAGAAAATCAGTTTATATCTACGGGGAGGGGGAGCAAGACTACTACTTCATATTGTAATTAAAGTTAAGTCTTAAACTGGAAACAAGGAGTGGATTAGTGTAGCACATGGATTCTTTATTTTCAAGTGGCTGTGCTTGTGCTATTATAAAGTGGTTATAATTATATTCTGGAATATTCAGTTTCAAAGGAAATGTCATTAATTGTGGAACATAATGCTAAAAACCTCTTTTTTGTTTTTCAAAACTTACTTTCACAACCTCTTTGTAAAAATAGAAAATGCTGACTGAATGTCAAAGTTATGACATTTTTATTTTTCTATGTCAGCTTTTCAGAAACAAACATATTAAGATGCACTGGAAAACCAACTTTATTATAGAAATTAAGTTCCCAAAATTTATTAAGCTTAATCTAAACAGAGCATACATATACTAGTTACTAGGTACGACTTCATATAGTTAGGAAAACAATTTTGCAGCCAGAAATGTTATGTAGAGATATTGATCCATAATTTCCAATTGCACATAAAACTTTAGTGAAAATTTATTTAAATTCTAAATTCTCAGTGTAGTTAACAGAATCTACCAAATGAAATATCTCACTGTTCAAAAATGCTTTCCAAACATTCCATACCGTAATTCAAGTATAGTTTTTTAACCTATAAAATTATAAATAATCTAAGATGGTAGTAATTAAAGGATCACTTATTTCTTATGAGTACTTATTTCCTGTTTACTGAGATCTTAATCAAAGTACTACCTCAGTGTTTTAATTTAACTGCAACTTTTTAATCCTTTTGTTGCTAGTCAGCTTTGGGGAGAGAAAAGTCTGTCAAAGTGGAAAAGTTACATATTTGTTTACATAAAGAATTGAAGAACTATAGAAATCAAGTTATCAGCTCTTCCAAATATGATTTTTCCTACCTTGCTTAGTGACTGCAAATCAGAGATGACATAAAGTCTCCTTATTCTTGATCATCTCTGGAAAGCTCTTTAATTTGCTGGAATAACACCTCATACATTTTTTTAAAAAATAGTATTGCATACCTAGGGTTCACTCTGCAGTGCTGATCTGGCACATAATGAAGAGAAGACTTTTGAAATCTCTTGATGTGCTAATTAATTTTAAAACTGAAACTACCCTTATAATTACCTCCAAAGAAGTCTGTGAAGCAAAGCATTTTGCATGTTACCAGAAACATATGCAAATACATGTGATGAACACATGGACTAGGCATGTATTGGAAAGGAACTCCAGAAACTTATTTGCTTTGTGTTGGAAAAGGGAAAAGCTGCTAATTCATAGAGTATTAAATGTTTTAAGGGCAATAAATGCAGTAAAGGGCCTTTAGAGCAGAAAAAAGCTAACATTGAAGGATGACATCTTCTGGATTCAGATATCTTTAGAAAAAGATGCTCTTTGAAACTCCAAACTCACTAGCAGGTAAACAATACTATGCTGAAACAATTTGCAAATGGTAACAATAGTGTAAAATAGGAGTGGTGGCTTTAAAAGTGCTTTGGAATAATTAGCAAATAGATGGACTATCAGATCTCTATGTCTATATAAAGCTCTTTTGCAAGATTCCCCATCTGAAGGACAGTTTAGCAAATAGATGGACTATCAGATCTCTATGTCCATATAAAGCTCTTTTGCAAGATTCCCCATCTGAAGGACAGTCTGAATTTTACTTTCACAGCTTTATTTTTAGTACTTTAATTTTAAAAATCTTATTATGATTTATTCAGAAGTACATTATCTGACCCAGATAGTTTTCCAATCTATATTGTTCTGCAAAATTTGCTGAAAGAATCATAAGATTTCTATTCTTTCCTAATATACAATAATACTCCTAAAATATGGATTGTTCTTTTGTAATAAACAAAAACAGATGAAATATAAAAAGGAACATTTGGAATGACTCATTTTTGCTTTGTTTAATTTGCTCAGAATGGGTTTAATTAGCAAGTGAATTGTTAGATTTGTGTAACTATAAAGCAATTCTCAGCCAGTCACAATTCTCCAACTCACTTCAAAGAATTATTGTTGTGGGGAAAAATTGGAGGAGTAAGCGGCATCACTTATGTTCACTGCTTTGAGTTATTTATAAAATAAAGGTAGAATGAAAAGTAAAATAAAAAATAACTACACATAAAATATTTCTAGCATTTCTTATTTTGGGGAATTTAGATACTTGAAGAAGTTTTAGCCAATTTTTACAAAGACAAAGCAAAAAATATATGAAGAACTGCAGAATTAAAGGCATTACAAATAGAAAAAGAGCATGTGCTAGATCAGTGGTTCCCAAAGTGGGCGGTACTTAGGGGGGCACTAAGAGGCAAGGGGGCGGCAGGGGGCGCTAAGAGGTAAGGGGGGGGCACTAAGAGGGTGAGGAAAAAAAGACCATGTATTGTGTTGGCTGCAGAGGGCGTCGCCCCTAGGTTGGTAGCTTCCCCTTAGCTAATTTTCAGATGGAAAGGAAAAAGTTGCCGAGCAGAAGATGGACTGTTTAAAGCCCATTGGCGTGGGAAGGACGAAATTACCCAAACAAACCTGGAAATAGCTGCGGGTTTCCCTTTAAGCAACATCACTGCCCTCCCCTACAATCACTGCCTTCCTCCCAGGAGAGGGGCGCTGAGGATCAGTTTGTAGCACCAAGGGGGCGGTGGACTGAAAAAGTTTGGGAACCACTGTGCTAAATTCTCAGAAAACTATTTTTTATTCTGAAAAATATCATCGTTTCAAGTTATCTTTCCTATGTACCTGAATGCAATATCATGCCTTTCCTTCATTTTATTTTCTGTAGATGAAACATCCCCAGTTCTTTCAGATAGTTCATCCATGACAATAATCAAAGATAATGTATACCGATCAACAACTACATCTTATCGGCATTGATAAGGTTGCCATATCAAGTTATATGCAAAGTCTGATCCATTTAGCTCAATACTATCTATTCTGATAACAATTTCCCCAAGGCTTTTGATAGATAACTTTCCCAGTACTGATAATCAATACTGGTTTCAAATGCAAAGCAAATTATATTTTCCTTAGCAGAGTTATAAAACAAATAAATACCAGATACAAAGAAATAGGCTAAAGTCGTTTCTGTAAAATACATGTAGTAAAAGCTCATTTCTAACAGAAAACTACTATCAGCCATGTTCAACTATGGAGGCATAACCCAAGTAGTAATAACTCAATCATCTGTTTACAAAACTAAGCAAACACCAGTAGAAAGTGATTCATAAATTTTACCAGTGTCAATGCTGAATGTTCTGTAATATATAGGTAACCTTTGGCAAAGTTGCTATTGTATACACAATAATGTGAAATCAGAGCTGCCAATTCTTTAGCTGGTGCTGGCCTTCAAGTTCAAGTTCTTCCCAAGAACGTAGCATGTTATAATGTATTGGCATAGAATAGGCAATGATGATGATTACTACTCTATTAAATCTGTATACCACCCAATTTTCAATAATTCTGGGTGACTCACAAAAATCAAAGAAAAAAATAAAAATTAATGTAACTTAATTTTTTAAATTAAAATCTTTGAATAAGCGTATGTCATATCAAGATGCTTTAATAATTTAAGTATGACAATACAGGGTTAAAAGAATGACTAACAATACATTCCAAGTTAGATACAAAATTAAACATGCTTGTTTTGGAAGCATAACTATTTATTCTGATTTTATAACTTCATTTTCTCCCAAACTAAGCTGATTCATTTAGAGAACACACAAATCATGCGTGACTTAGTTTATTATCTACTTAAATGCTTGTTTTTATTTTTTTAATCTTGAGATTTCATGTTCATGTTTTTTTTAATATTAATGTCAATCATAGAATGATTGAGTTGGAAAGGACCACAAAGATCATCAATCCTCTGCAATGTGCAGGAAAAACTTATTACACTTTCCTTGGGAGGTGAAACTTTGAGAGATGCAATCACCTGTCAATTACATCCTTGCCTTTCCTGGTCAGTGAAAACCTCCAGGTCTTTGCTGTCATTGTCCTCTCGCGGTACCTGGAGGCTGTGGGGGCCTAGATGGGGACAACAGGCTTCGGCTGAATCCTGGCAAAACTGAATGGGTTTGGAGGCACAGAGCTTCAAGACGATAATTCTGGATGGGGTTGCACTACCCCAGTGATTCCCAATGTGGGGCCCACGCCCCACAGGGGGGCAATTTGATTTTTAATAAGGGCAATTTGAACTTTGTTTAAACCAAGTTAATGGCTTTTAGGCTTCCTCTGCGTGAGTAGAGTTCTTGGTGAAGCTTCCTTTGAGTGCTTTTCACTAATATTTTCAGAAATATTAGTGAAATATTAGTGAATATTTTCAGAAATGTATTTGATCTGGGAGGCAAGTGAATAGAAAGGAGACCCAGAAATATAGCATAGAGGAATAGAAAGGATTAAGAATAATAGAAGGAGACAAGGAACTAAGAATATACATAAGCCTGAGACAACATTGGCTTCTGAGCTTCCAAAGAGTACTCTGAATATTTAAAACATGATCATATGTGGTATGTAGTAAAATTAAAATTAAATTTGCACCTACACTTATAAGCACACTATCACATACATGCAAACACACACACACCTTTTCTTACTTTAATATGTTTGGATGTGAAAGCCTATTCATGAGCTGAACCTCTTTCAACATGTTTGCACGATTGCTGCTTAGTGTATTCATCTTCAGGGCCATGATTTGATCCGATACTTTGTGCCGTACCTAAATAAATCCAAAAGGAAAAAAAATGAGCTCATTTTCCCAATGGAATATAAGAAAAACATATTGATTCAACATAGCCTGTAACATGCAACTTTAGTGAAACCATTCTTGACAAATTAATAAAAATTCCCACAATTTTAGAGGTTATGTAATTCCATTCTGTTTTATTAATCTATGTACATTTGCTTATACAATTAGTAAATTCTTAATCCATGAAAAAAGTGCATATAGTTTCATTTGTATGACTTTATTGGTAAATTAGTATTTGGGCATGTTTAAAGGGCTGATCTACACATTAGTACCATTTCACAAGCCGTAGTCTTTTATGCTACTTCCACAACAGACAGCTACTGTTATACATCATAATGCTAACAAAAATTAATGTATTTTAATCATTTGATCTCTTGTTTGAGTACTAATATTCAACAGTGAAGCTTTCTGATTTGTCCAGTGGTTCCAGTTGAGCACATTCCCTTCTACTGCAGTTATTAATTGGATACCACTGGAAAGGTTTTATTTCTGGGCTGGGTTGTCCTTAATTTGAAAGAATACCTTGGGGGACCTTCTTGGGCTGATGCCTTTTGTTTGAGGACCAAGTAGAGGCCACAACCAGGTTGATCTTCATCCAATTTTGCTGGTGTGAGAGATGTGGTGTTTCCTGGAGTAGGGGGCACTAAGGGCAGTCACTCCCATCCTTTATGCTGAATTACTGTAATTTACTCTATATCCATGATGTCGAACCTATGGCACATGTGCCACGGGTGGAACACAGAGCCCTCTCTGCAGGCACGCCATCCGTCACCCCAGCCCATTTCCACCATGTTTGCGCATCCGCCTCCCGCCGGCCAGTTGGTCTTCAGCTCTCTGCCGTGCATGCATGAGAGTGGGGTGCATGGGGGGATGCACATATGAATGCATGGGGGACTGCTCATATTGCATTTTGGGGCCTCGCACAGCATCCCTGTGCCCCATTTTGGCTTCCAGGTTGGTGCAGGAGGCCTTCCGGGGGCCTTTTTTATAGGACAGAATGCATGAAAACATCAAAAGCATAAAGGGTATCAGATTGGAGTTAATTAACCCAAGAAATAGTTACAGAGATAGCCAGATCAAAGCATGATGAAATAATTTGGAAACAAAATCTGTAGCCCAATTTAGATGACTGAAATGTGAAAGTTCAGGTTACAAGTAAGGCAAGGCCAGGAGAACTAGAATTCAAAGCTAAGAACTGAAGAAATGACTATTTCAGCAACTTCCAACTTTTAGCTGTTTTAAAGAACTCTACCCCAGGGGTCAAATGTAAATAATTGGTGTATTTCTCAAGGTCTTCTCTTTTTTTGCAACAAAATACATTGGTAGAGAAATCTCCAATTGAGTCAGATGGGAATTTCTTAATTACAGATGAATCCGACTCACCCCAAATTTCTTGCATAGTCTAGGAAATTAACCCAACATAACATCTCAACCACTATGAACTTCCTGGCTAGCATCAGTTTTGACATCAGACTTGAAGAAAAGGGATAGGCTGTATGGTCTAAATAGAAGAAGAGAAGGTAGGTAGCGTCTAGAATACTTTGTAGAAGATTCAGCACATGCGAACCTGATGCTGTATCATTGTACCACTTCATAGCAAATATAAGTTATTTTCTACACTTCATGGAATTCTTGACTACAGTTAAGTGATAAATTAAACCAATTTGATCTTCTCTGATACCTATTTAAATCTAATTTATGTCACTACTAGTTTGATCTTCATAAAAATGTAGGACTTCCCGTATAAGAAAATAAGGTCTACACAGCAAAATGTTGCAAAAGAAAACTATATTTTAGTTTAGTAGAACGATATAATACTTTCAATTTTTTACAACTAATTATAATATTCTAGAAAATTATAAAAGCATGACTTTAGTCCATGGGTCGTCAACCTGGTTCCTACCACCCACTAGTGGGCGTTTTGGGATTCCAGGTGGGCGGTGGGGATTTCTGAGGTTAAAACCTCCTTTTGAACTAACGCGCGCGAGAATGCGTGCGTTAGGGATTTCGGAACTTAAAACCTCCTTTTGTGCGAGTGGGCAGGCAAGCGCAAGCGCCTGCACAAGCAAACCGTGGGAAGAGGAAGGGGAGGAGTAGAAACTGTTACCAGGGACAGGCAGAAGCGGAGCAGAGCAGTTGCAAACACATGGGAAGAGGAAGGGGAGGAGTAGAAACTGTTAGCAGGGACAGGCAGAAGCGGAGCAGAGTAGTTGCAAAATAGGAGAAAGAAAAGGCAGGAGAGAATTGTTGTTGGCTAATAATAATAAGTGGGCTGACTAGCTCAGCCTTACTTTTGTACATAGCCCTAAGGAAGATAAAAAAAAGGAGATAAAAAGGAAAAGCACTGTGTGGAGTGAGGATCAAAACGTGAGAGTAAAAGTAGTAAATTTAGAACCCATGTCTGAAAAAAAGAAATATGCTCGTGGTTATTTAGAAATAAAAAGATAAATGTATGTACATTTCTTTTTTTTTTTAAACACCCTCCTTTCTAAAAAATATTCCGCACTTGCGCAAAAACTGGTGGGCGGTAAGGAAATTTTTCCATCAAGAAAGATCCATTAGTGGGCGGTAGGTAGAAAAAGGTTGACTACCACTGGTCTAGACCAATACAACACATAAAACTCTGAAAAAAGTATCTCCTTGTTTGAAAATTACCGTATTTTTCAGCGTATAAGACGCACCTTTTTTCCTCAAAAAAGAGGCTGAAAATCTGGGTGTGTCTTATACATTGAATACAGCATTTTTTGCCTTCCCGAAGCCCCGCCTCTTCATCAAAATGGCCGTGCATACCCTTATGGAGGCTTTCAAAGACCTCCTGGGGGTTGGGGCGGGCAGAAATGAGCAAAAAATGGGCCATTTTTGCCCCCCCATCCCCCAACAGCACTCTATAAGCCTCCATAAGGCTATGCATGCAATTTTTTTTCCAGAAAACGGGCCCGTTTTTGCGAAAAACAGGCCGTTTTGGGGAGGTTTGTTAAATGCAAAAACTTTTTTTTTTTCCTTTTGGAAAGCTCTTTAACTGATTGATGAGAATTACGTGAATCAAATGCTGTGCCAGCCGGAACAAAGTTAGGTGCTGCAGGTTGTCAGCAATTTCCTTCTCCAGCACATGGATAAGTACATCTGGAAACATCTACCTACCTACTCTCTCTCTCCCTACCTACCTACTGTATTTCTCTCTCTCTCTCTCCCTCTCCCTCCCTCCCTACCTACTGTATTTCTCCCTCTCTCTCTATCGCTGTACCTATCTACCTACTCTCTCTCTCCCTATCTACTGTATTTCTCTCTCACTCCATCTACCTACCTACCTACCTACCCCTCTCTCTCCCTACCTACCTACTGTATTTCTCTATCTTTCTCCCTCTCCCTCTCCCTACCTACCTACTGTATTTCTCCCTCTTTCTCTCTCTCTATCTACCTATCTACCTACTCTCTCTCTCCCTACCTATCTACTGTATTTCTCTCTCTTTCTATTTCTCTCTATCCCCCTACCTACCTACCTACTCTCTCTCCCTACCTACCCACTGTATTTCTCTCTTTCTCTTTCTCTCCATCTACCTACTTACCTCTCTCCCTCCCTCCCTACTGTATTTCTCTCCCCCCTCTCTCTATCCTTCTATCTACCTACCTACCTACTCTCTCTCTCTTTCCCTATCTGTTAGATTGGGTAAAGGAAAGGCACACTCAGACTTGGGCAACAACAGCTCTTTATTGTAACAGAACAACTATGTACAATCCAGCGAAGGTTCAGTCTCACTGCAGCCCTTTTATAGGGAGCTGTCAGACCCTTCGACCAATGAGATTGAATCTCTGTTCCCGCCGGAACAGAGGACCTTGGTGGAAACCATTATAACCGTTGCTAATATCTAACACCACCTATCTACTGTATCACTCTCTCTCTTTCTATTTTTCTCTCTCTATCCCTCTACCTACCTACAGTCTCTCTCTCTCTCTCCCTACCTACCTACTGTATTTCTCTCTCTCTCTCTCTCTATTTCTCTCTCTCTCTCTCTCCCTTTATCTAGCTACCTACTTTTTTAAAATTTGCCTCTTCAAAACCTCGGTGTGTCTTACACTCCGGTGCATCTTATACTCCGAAAAATATGGTATGTATACAGTAAGAGGAAGTACAGTATATACTTCCAGTTTTAAAATCTAATTCATAGGAATTTGCACAAGCAGCAAGGAACTGTGGCTACACAATGTTTACAACAATAAACCTCATGTTCTAACTGCCAAAATGAAATATCCTCATACCATCCCCCATTAGCATCTATGGTATTAAATTAAATTTGGTAAGAAATGCAAGGTATTGTTTCCTAGAATTGATTACTAGAATCAACTGAATGTGAAAAAACTGACATTTAAACAGTAGGTTTACAATTAAACACTTATCAAATTTGAATTATTATTGCATGAGATTTAAATTCATAAGTTCTTATAATAGTGGTTGGATTGGGAAGGGAGTTCTCTTGGCAAACTTACAATAAGGCAATAGTTTTCATAGTCATTTAAGTCAACATAATATTCCCTCAGTTAAATACATACATATATACAAAAATGTGTGTGTGTGTGCGTGTGCGTGCATGTGTGTAGAGAAAAAGAGAGAGAGAGACACTATATAGTGTGCATGTGTATGTATGTACAGTATGTAAACTAAAGGCTTTTATTTACTTTTATCTCATATTTTAAAGAGCAGCCTTAAAAGAGCCAAATTAAAAAAACACTAATGCATACAATGAAATTCTTTGGATTTGGGAAATGTATTGCTTATCTTAGGTTTTCTATGTCATATGATTATTCTGCAGCTGCTACTTTATCTTTCTTATTTATTTGTTTCCTTTCTCATATCTTTATTCGCCACAGTCAACTTCTACTGTATTCTTCCTCTTCCCTTTTCACAGAAGATTAGGCTGTGGTTTATACTAAATATCAGAATACAAACAGATGAAATACTACGGTCTCATTTTTACAGCACGGTTGCTTCAAAATTATTTTTCCTCCATTAGATATAGCAGAAGGACAGACTACAGCAAGGTCACATAACTGTGATAAAATATATTAAAATGCTTGTAATAAAGGAAGATTGAACTATTATTCAAACGGTAACATTTTCTGAAATACATTAATATGACAATCTTAGCATACTTAGAATAATTAAAGGCCCAACTTAACTAACATTATTAGAATTAAATATATATCAAGTTATAACAAAAACCATTTAGTCTTACATCTAGCCATCCTAAATATTTAAAGCATAAACTCCAGGTATTTTTTTCTCTATAGTCCTAATATAGCAAGCTTTAATGAGTTGCAATGCATTTTGACAGCAGGATATCTATCAACTGTACTTTTTTTGCTTCTAACAGATCTCTCCTTGTAAGTTTGACCACACAGAGGATATGTCTGTGAATTAGCCACAAAGAAACTAATTTTCCAGACTACAAAACCTTCCTATCTGGGATGTGACCCTTTAGAAAATAAACACTATGTTCTTAAGTATCTAAAATAGACAGCTAAAAGGGAAGAGTACAACATCAGCCAATTATTGGAGAATATTCATGTATTTCTCATCACATCTTATTCAATGGGCTTGTTCACATGATAACTCAAGCCACAGCATGTCACCCAAAGTGACTCCTGAAACGTTACTGGATTTATAACAGGGAGTCTTCGTTATAAGTGGCAATCATTCTTATAGTATGTTTAATTCATCTGAACACTGTCTCACATGTTATTCAAACCCAGACAGAAGAGTTAAGAAATGACCAACTCCTCTTTCCAAGTTCTCAAACACAGAATCAATCAGCAGGAATATCTATAATTTTAATTATTCCTGCAATTGTCTCCATTGCTTTTAGTTTAACTGAAGAACAGTTAATAGTCCACCATTTTGAACATGACATCCATACCATTTAGGATGCACAGGGACAGATTTAGGTATAGATTAAGCAAGCTATATCTTAGGACATTGGAGTTAGGGTTTTTTCCCATGTTTTACAGTTTTATTCTAATTTCATATCTGAAAGTCTCCTAAATTAAGTCATAACATGATCCTAATCAATTTATTTTTGCATTCATACCTTCTGTACTGGGCCTTCTCCATGCCACCACAAATTTGTTACGCATCTTGCTAGCAGAAGCTGCGTAACATAAGTTGAATTCTATACAGCCTTAGTCTCTGTTAGTACTTGCCAAATATAGCTTCTCATAGCTTAGGGTCTCACCATGTGTAAATCCAGCCTGGGGATGGGGAAGGATTTTTTTGAAATCAAGCCTGAAAAGTTTATCTAGTGACCACTACAGTGCCTAGGATATCAAAAGGACTGAGAACTCCTGAGTAGGTCTCTTACTCTTACTTAATTAAAAACCTGGATAGGCATGTTGCATAAACACCCACCCACCATCTAGAAAATGAATAGTAAATGTGGCTTTATTTTCAAATTATCCTTAGATAAACAGAGTTTAATTGTCTGTGTCAATGAATGGTCCTGCAATGGTTACCTTATTAAAAAATAAACTTAAAAGTCAAAAATCAAAGGCAACTTATTTAACCTGGCTTTACCCTTTGAATTTTGACCACACAGAATGTTTGTGAAAACTAATGTAGCAATAAAGTTGAATTTATACATTTAAAATCAGAGTATTGATTGTGTATCTCCACTTTTTCTAGTTTTCTGGTAAATTATGGAGGATGAATTAAGAAAATAACTGCAGGTATTGGATACCACTGTCTATTACTTCGTTTTCTATAGTGAAGCAGCGGTAACTATAAGTCTGAACCTCATTAGCAGTCACAATCTTACAGTTGGGAGGAGCTGATGAGCAATTATTTTGATATTTTTGGGGGGTGGAATTCTGTCTTGAAGGAAGCTTACCTGAATCCTATATTAGATGCCTTCAAAATTCATTTTAAAAACTCCTTTACAGCTTTTTAAAATATAAACATACTGTATTCTCCGTTTACATTTTAACATATAATTTTTGGTCTGTATATTTATATGTTTGCTACTTTATTTTTTTATTCAAATCATTGGTTCTATTTGGAAAAAGGAAGGTTAAACAGGTAAATAAAATGTACCATATATGTTTCTAAAAATAATGTGGATAAATTATTCAACAAAGTTTTTAAACCATTTCATTTAGAATCTTCGACACACAATTAATTTTTCATATTCAAAACTTTTCAATGTGGCTGTAAAAACCAAAAAACTCACGGCAGCAAAAGATTTGCCACCATTAATGATCATTTGTATTTCTGCAGTCAAATACAGTAACCCTATATATTATACAGAACAGAGGATTCATTATGTTTTCCTCCAATTAAAGAGAAGATATGGAGAAGTTAGTACTCACCTTGAATACTTCAGAGAAGAAACCAGATCCTATTTTCTCGCAGGAGAAGTCATCAAGTCTTGTAAGTCTTGAAAAGGCACTTATCAAGGCTTTATATGAAGAAGTCCAAACTCTGCCCATCTGGGACATGGCCCCATCACTTCCGCCACCTCCATCAAAATCTTCAATGCGCTCTAAACGTGGTGGGAATCCTGCTATTGAATTTCGCTTACTCCGATCCATTTTGTAAAAGCAATCCTTTAGAAGAGCACCTTTCACATCTTAAGTGGTCAATCTCTGTTTCTTTCCTCTGGATGAATACTAAAAATGAAAAATACATCAATGTATCATTTTCTTTTTCTAAGCTTCTCTTATTTAAAAAAATGTGTGCAATTTACATGGGACAAATTAAGATGAAAAAGAAAAAAGAAAATTTGATTATTCAAGACCTTTAATCAAATAATAAGTGAGTCCAGGATACCAGAGGAGGAGGTTCCACAAATTATTTTTTTCCATTTAGATATCAATACACATTGACTTTGAAAATGATTTAGTAAACTGTTGCAGGTAGTAGAGATATGGAATAATTTCATCCACAACTAGCTTTTGTAAAATATGTTAAAAATTTTGCTAAACATTTGTAGAGGTAAAGGCTGTCAAGCACTAGCACTCCAAAGAGTTAATTCAACAATTAAAAATAGTGATTGATTAGATCAGCTTAATTTTCTATCTTAATTGTCCTGTCAATTGGCTATTAACTATCTATACTGCACAGTAGCTTAGCAGAAATTCATTATAAACAGTTTCACGATACAAATATTTACAATACAATACACTACAATAGCAGAGTTGGAAGGGACCTTGGAGGTCTTCTAGTCCAACCCCCTGCCTAGGCAGGAAACCCAATACCGTTTCAGACAAATGGCTATCCAACATCTACTTAAAGACTTCCAGTGTTGGGGCATTCACAACTTCTGGAGGCAAGCTGTTCCACTGATTAATTGTTCTAACTGTCAGGAAGTTTCTCCTCAGTTCTAAGTTGCTTCTCTCCTTGATTAGTTTCCACCCATTGCTTCTTGTTCTACCCTCAGGTGCCTTGGAAAATAGTTTGACTCGCTGTTCTTTGTGGCAACCCCTGAGATATTGGAACACTGCTATCATGTCTCTCCTAGTTCTTCTTTCTATTAAACTAGACATACCCAGTTCCTGCAACCGTTCTTCATATGTTTAGTCTCCAGTCCCCTAATCATCTTTGTCATCTCAGTTACCAAAGAAAAGCCAGAACAAAGTAACTTGCCCAGGTATTCCCTCTTTAGATGGATTTCAGATATGTGCTTTCTCCTAGCCAAAATATTTTAAATAAGAACCGTTTACTAGTGCACACATACACACACATATATTAGTAATTCATTCATTCTTGCAGAAACATGCAGGTTTTAACTATAATCTAGAACAGTGGTAGTCAACCTTTTTCTACCTACCGCCCACTAATGGATCTTTCTTGATGGAAAAATTTCCTTACCGCCCACCAGTTTTTGCACAAGTGCGGAATATTTTTTAGAAAGGAGGGTGTTTTTTTTTAAAAAAGAAATGTACATACATTTATCTTTTTATTTCTAAATAACCACGAGCATATTTCTTTTTTTCAGACATGGCTTCTGAATTTGTTTCACAATTTAACAACTACTTTTACTCTCACGTTTTGATCCTCACTCCACACAGTGCTTTTCCTTTTTATCTCCTTTTTTTTATCTTCCTTAGGGCTATGTACAAAAGTAAGGCTGAGCTAGTTAGCCCACTTATTATTATTAGCCAACAACAATTCTCTCCTGCCTTTTCTTTCTCCTATTTTGCAACTGCTCTGCTCCGCTTCTGCCTGTCCCTGCTAACAGTTTCTACTCCTCCCCTTCCTCTTCCCACGTGTTTGCTTGTGCATGCGCTTGCGCTTGCCTGCCCACTCGCACAAAAGGAGGTTTTAACTTCCGAAATCTCTAACGCACGCATTCTTGCGCGCGTTAGTTCAAAAGGAGGTTTTAACCTCCGAAATCCCCACTGCCCACCTGGAATCCCAAAACGCCCACTAGTAGGCGGTAGGGACCAGGTTGACGACCCATGATCTAGAACCATGTCAGACGAATGTACTTGCCAGTATTTCTCTATGACTTTGCACTAAGAAAAATAGTCCTTTCTTACAGGTTTGTTTCTTTAAAAAAACAAAATTCGTCCGTTGCCTTATACTACTAGAATAGAAATGGCACTTGAATCATACATTGCATATATTATCACTAATGAGGATATTCCAGAGATGCTGGAACAATTCTCAGAGTTGCTTAGGCTTGCTGGGAACTACAGCCTCAGTACAGATAGTCCTCAACTTACAACAGTTTGCTTAGTGACTGTTCAAAGTGACAACAGACTGAAAAATGTGACTTATGACCATTTTTCACATTTATGACCGTTTGTCATGTGACTACATTTGGATGCTTGACAACTATCTCACATTTATGAGGGTTGCAGTGTCCCAGAGTCATGTGATCATATTTTGCAACCTTCTGACAAGCAGTCAATGGGGAAACCAGATTCATTTAACAACCATGTTACTAATTTAACAACTTGCAAGTGATTCACTTAACAAATGTGGCAAGAAAAGTAAAATGGGGCAAAACTCACTTAACAAGTTTCTCATTAGCAACATACATTTTGAGCTCAATTGTGGTTGTAAGTCGAGGACTACCTGTACATCTGAATTGAAGAGTTATCACCAAATTGAATTTACAGTAATATCCTGTTGATAGTGTTCAAAATTATCAGTAGTCTGTACTTATATTGATTTACAATTGTTTTCCATTAACATAGTTGTCACTATATTAGATAAGAAATTGGGTGTGAATCATTAGATATGAAGTTATTTCCCCATCCTGATAGCAATGTGCTGAATATGTTATGGGCCCTCATTTATCACAACATTATTGGAAAAAAGAGCTATCACATTCTAAACTCTCTGGAAGGATAGGATACCAAAATATAATAAGCAAAACAATTATACTGTTGTTTGATCAGCTTGTTCAAATATAATTCCATATTTATAAGATGACAGTACATCTAGATGTGTTCAATTCAATGAGATTACCAAGTCATCAAAAGCATAAAGGGTATCAGATTGGAGTTAATTAACCCAAGAAATAGTTACAGAGATAGCCAGATCAAAGCATGATGAAATAATTTGGAAACAAAGTCTGTAGCCCAATTTAGATGACTGAAATGTGAAAGTTCAGGTTACAAGTAAGGCAAGGCCAGGAGAACTAGAATTCAAAGCTAAGAAGAAATGACTATTTCAGCAACTTCCAACTTTTAGCTGTTTTAAAGAACTCTACCCCAGGGGTCAAATGTAAATAATTGGTGTATTTCTCAACGTCTTCTCTTTTTTGCAACAAAATACATTGGTAGAGAAATCTCCAATAGAGTCAGATGGGAATTTCTTAATTACAGATGAAACCCAGACTCACCCCAAATTTCTTGCATAGTCTAGGAAATTAACCCAACATAACATCTCAACCACTATGAACTTCCTGGCTAGCATCTGTTTTGACATCAGACTTGAAGAAAAGGGATAGGCTGTATGGTCTAAATAGAAGAAGAGAAGGTAGGTAGCGTATAGAATACTTTGTAGAAGATTCAGCACATGCGAACCTGATGCTGTATCATTGTACCACTTCATAACAAATATAAGTTATTTTCTACACTTCATGGAATTCTTGACTACAGTTAAGTGATAAATTAAACCAATTTGATCTTCTCTGATACCTATTTTAATCTAATTTATGTCACTACTAGTTTGATCTTCATAAAAATGTAGGACTTCCTTTATAAGAAAATAAGGTTTACACAGCAAAATGTTGCAAAAGAAAACTATATTTTAGTTTAGTAGAATGAACGATATAATACTTTCAATTTTTTACAACTAATTATAATATTCTAGAAAATTATAAAAGCATTACTTTAGTCATTCATTTTTTTAATTTTATTTTTTTATATTTATCCTTTTAAATGTTCAATAAAAACATATAAAAGTTTTCCCAAAGGTCTCTTTGTTTTTATTTTATTTGGGGGAGGTGCATTTGAGCCTGTTTCGGCTCCTGGCAACTATCTGAATTAGTCCCTGCAGTTTTTCTTGGCAAGTTTTTTCTTTGGAAGTGATATTTTTGGAAGTGGCCATTGCTGGCTTCCTAGCACACAGAGTGACTACCCCAAGGTTTTGCCTTTGTGCGTAAAGAAAGTCTAGACCTCACCATCTCCCCATTTCTAGACTAATGCCTAGATGACTACTAGCTAATTTGTAAAAAACATACTGTACTTTTCATGATAGTGTACAAGGTCTATGGAATCATTAATGTATAACACATTCCTTTTCTTATGTCAGCACCATTTTAACACCTTTACTGTAATTTATAAAATGTAATATACTAAAAGTCTTAGCAACCCACATACTTTTCCAGAAATATTCATGCCATTTTCTTTTGTAAATTGGGAACATTTTCATACTTAGCAGAGTCTATTAAAATATGTTGTATCTTTTTTTGCACCTGTCAACACCATAGACTCTTTTCAACATGGGGAAAATGCAGTTTTAGTGCTAAATGGGGATTAGAACTCTGTATCATGATGAAGCTGAAAAAAAGCTTTTTGGCCAAGAATTGAAAAGAGCATCAGGTTGGGAAAATATTTTAGAATACTGATCAGTTAAGTTTCAAATATGAAACTAGTCCACATATTTGATCTTATTTTATCAATTTAAAGACAGCAATAGTTTATGAGGTTATTTATAAAAAGTAAATCAGACATGTCTGAAATCAGATTATCACAAATTCACATTTATCAGTCTATATAGCCTTCTCTAAAAATAATGGCACCTGCTGTCTAACAATACTGAAAACCATCCAACAGACATCAAAGCTGCTTCCCTCCTGAAATTATGCTTGTATTCCTATGAAGAGCAGATTTTTAATATATAAGAGATAATTCCACCAATTATATCCACAAAAAGCACATTATCCTGCCGTATTCTGAGAACATTATAGAAGCAGCAGACTGCAGTAATTTAAAGGATCTCAAAATAGATGCACAAATAAATCCCTGTGCAACCTAAAGGAGACAAAAGAAAACTCCTTCCAATTAACATTCAGCTTTTCCATTCACACATTGAATAAAAACCCTAAGCCAAAGCCACAAATCTTTAAAAGACTCAGCAACACTTAATAGTATCCACTCTATAATTTCAAAACACCTACTGAAAGAAGCTCTATTTAATAATACACAGTAATATTTAATGGTTCCTAAATGAGAAGGTAGCCAAGCAAAACATTACTGTGTGCAACAGATACAGGTTAAAAAAGAGAAGAGAGGTAAAGATAAGGAAGTTATTCTTTTGCCTATCCCCAACAGCCTCCATCCAGGTGGTCAGATACTCCATCTTTGACTGGGCAGTTGCCTGGTATCGCTTAACGTAGGGGCCCGATGACAACTTACCCAAAGTTCTGCTAAAGTATAGCGTACAACCTCTATGCATGCTCCCTTCAGAGCACTGACATACGTATCTCTAGAAATTATAGGTAAATCTAAGTCCTATTCTTCGTGTATTGACCTCCAGGAAGTCACCCGGATCTTCACGCCTCCGTAACGTCGGCATGCAAAACTTAGGAAGGCGCGCACGCGCGCCCTCACACATACAGGCACTCGCTCCTGCTTGGCTCAGAGTCCACCCAGCCCCGCTTCCTTTGGCTCCACACCTTGGGAAAGACCCCCCCCAATCCCCTCCCCTTTCTTCTCCCCTCCGCCTCGACAGTGGGCACTGCGATTCGCCCTGCCGGTCTGCTGCCTTTACCTGCCTCGAAGAGGAAGAAGAGCGGCGGCGCGTCCCGCACTCCAAGGGACAGCTCATATTCCCAGGCCTTCCAGGACAGTGGAAGCGCGACGCACCGGGGTAAACGGTCTAATGCTCCGCGGTAAATACCCCAAGCAGGGTAATGGGACACGGAAGGGAGCAACTGGTCGCTTTCCAGAAGAACCAGTTACACAAATCTGGGCCGCAGCGGCCGAGGGCCCTTTCCCCCCCTCTGTCCCCCCACCTAGTTCGCAGCAGAGAGCAAAGAAAGGACGGGCGCGCGCCCAGCTGAGTTCCGTGGACCCTAGAGCTCAAAGTAAATCGCCAGAGCTGGCTGGAGGCCACCACAGGGCGAAGAAGGGCGGGACCTGCCTGCGGATTTCCACCAATCGAGAGCGCTTTTTGTTGGATGGACAGGGAATGTAGCTAATCGAATTGAAGATTGACACACACAGCCTTGGTCTGTGTCTCCTCTTTGGTTAAGAGAGGGGTGTGTGGGGGAAGAGCTTGAGTGGCAGATCAGTTTGACTTCAGCGCAACAAACAGTTCCGAGCGAGCGCAAGCGAAAGGGCGGGACGAAGAGAGAGCTGGTGTGGCTTAGACTCCGACTGAAGGCGGATGAGGAATACTGCGGAATGTCAAGCCAATGAGAATAAGTTTGCCATTGAAAGCGAGGGATGAAAGAATTCCACATTGTTTGCACAAGGAGGGAAGAATTCAGCTGTCAAACCGAGGCAGAGTTCACTGCTTGCTGCACAAGGCAGTACTTCCTAATTTTGCTGCACGGAGTCTTTTGGTGGGCGGCAGATTTTGTAACAGGCTACAGTGTTGCACGCGCGCGCACTAACAACTACTAATCGTTTTTGGAAATGATATAATTCATGAAAGTCCTCTGTGTCTCAAGAACAGCAATAAAGCAAAATTACCACAGGACAACTTCCTTTTTACTAAAAACCCTTGTTACTGGGAAAATGGCCTTAACCACATGATTTACCTTCCTCGGTGTCTTTAAACTGGGGGTGTCTTTTGCATTGGGGCATTTAAGGAGCAGGGTTCATTTCACCCAAGGAGGTTTCTTCTGGCTAGATACCAATGAGAGTTTTCTCATGAAAAATTATTTGTTATAGTGGTATACCTCAAGACTTCCATACTGAATCACAAAATTAAACAAAGGGTCTAATAATGCTTTGTCAAAATAACTAAATATGTGTGTCACCATCACAAGGCAAGCTCACCCCATATTATAAGTGTGTACAATATCACAGCAGGTGTGTAAAAGGTATGGAGTTTGTGCAACAATGTCATACTTGTTTCACCATTTATACCCCCTTGACTACTGACAGGGCTCTTCTATTTGAGGTGAAGTCAGGAGACCTGTTGTAGGTGTGACTACAAACATGGTTTTGGCATGATGAAAAATGTGGGTGTATCCATTCCTCTGACTGTTCAACACAGCCTCTGCAGGAGCCATTGGTCTCCTAATAATTACTCTCTCAGATTAATGTTTTATTTCCTGAATGGCTTTCATTTATATCACCACCCCATGTCTGTTTTTCAGAAAATATTTTATACAACTTCTCATTTTATGAATATGTGTGTGTATGTTCAAAGTAATTTAAAATAAAACTTGAATTTTGAGTTGATTTCTCCAGCCTTAGGAATGGAGTGTAAACTTATTATTAAGAAGGACTAGGGGAGACATGATAGCAGTGTTCCAATATCTCAGGGGTTGCCACAAATAAGAGGGAGTCAAACTATTCTCCAAAGCACCTGAGGGTAGAACAAGAAGCAATGAGTGGAAACTAATCAAGGAGAGAAGCAACTTAGAACTAAGGAGAAATTTCCTGACAGAACAATTTGCCTCCAGAAGTTGTTAATGCTCCAACACTGGACGTTTTTAAGAAGATCTTGGTTATCCATTTATCTGAAGTGGTGTAGGATTTCCTGCCTGAGCAGGGGGTTGGACTAGAAGACCTCCAAGATCCCTTCCAACTCTGTTATTCTATTCTATTTTTTGAGAAAATTGCCAATTTTGATAATAAACTAAAAGCTGGGGGGAGGGGCTTTTTCAGATTGAAAGAAGTAAATCCTTGAAAACCCTTTATTTAACTGGACAGGGTAGTCAGCATATATTGCCCATAATGTAGTACAGTTAGTTCTAAAAAAGTTCCTCTTGGCATTGAGCCATTTTACCAAAGTCTAAATGTATAGTACTTCCATATTTGTGCCAGTAGAACTACACATTGGAAGAAATTGTGTGATTTTATTGATTGGAATATCGTCAGTTTCTCAGCACAAGCAAAATCCTTTCAGCACTCAAATCTTATGTTCTGATGACTCTTGGTGAAATCTGGCTCTGGTTCTGTACAATCAGTTCTCTGTTCAACAACACAATACTGGTTACTGTATAGAAAAACAAAATACCAGCCTGATAGACATTGTCATGAAATGGGGAGACCTGAAAGAAAAGTTCTTTAAAAGAAGAGATGCACATGTTTCATGTAGTTGCAGGTCAAGGCTTTTCTTAAAAAGAAAACCAGTTCCAAAAATATGTCCATGTTGCTTAATTTAAAAAAAATGGGTGGGGAGAGCACTTTTCAATGAGCTGCAGTCATTCATATGGGCCCTGAAAGACCAGATCCCATTTAGAAACAGGTAGAAAAATTTCCTGCTGATGAGTTATTTAAATACACACACACCATGTTGTTTTTCTGGCTATAGTACAAAAGTGATTTACCATTGTTTTCTGGGATAGATTTTTGATCTATAGCCCTGGTATTCCCTAAAGTCTCCTATCCAAATACTAGTTAAGCTTAAACCTGCTAAACTGAGCTGTTTCTGCTTTGTAACTACAAAATCAATGAAACAATTATTTGATAAACTGATATGTGCAAAGAAATATTGTCTAGACAAAATAGAAGAAGGAAAAAAAGCCTGTACATGTGCAGTTGGTCCAAAACTATCATAGATTTTGGAAATATGATATTTCCATTTTTATGGCTGCCTTGTATAATTTTCCAAGTAGATGCTTGGCACAAATGCTCTTGTAGAATGAATTTTCCCTATTTGGAATATAGAAAACAAATGGCACTGGAAAATCTAAAATAATTGCTTATTCACAGAGTCAACTGGAAAACACAGCTCTGCTGAATTCTCTAAGGCCCCCTTAAAAACCAAAAGCATTCTTCAAAATGTTTGTTGTATAGGAAAATACTTGGCAGAAATAGTATTGAGCAGTGGCTTCCAATCTTTTTATGATGTTCAGGGAAAATTAAGATATTCTAGTTAAAGTGTAAAATTTGCCCAGGATAGCATATTGGGTGTGTCTCTGTAACTTTTGCCCAGGAAATTGAGCTATAGATTAACATTTATAGGTATATGTCTCAGTCTGTGATTCAGTAAAAGTTAAAATGAGAGTGACATCTTGTGTTCAAACTAGTGAACAATTTCAAAGGTTCTGGATACCTAAAATGAAAATCCCTAACATTTTGTGTTACAGTTCTACTTCTTTAGAAATTAAAACAGAAAAGGTATTTTAAATAGAAATGGACAAAAGGCAAAAACAAGGCTGCTGGAAAAGAATGAAAATATGAGACATGACTGAAATAAGAATTGACAATTAATGTTAGGCAATGGTGGGTTTCTAATTTTTTTCCTACCAGTTTGCTCGTGTGCTTGCGTCAGTGACGCTTCTGTGCATGCACAGAAGGGTCTGAGCGGGTGGGCGGAGCCTCCCACCACCGCTACTACCGGTTCGCTCGATCCGGGGTGAACCGGCAGCAACCCACCTCTGATGTTAGGTCTGAAAAATCTGTGTCTCAAAGCAGTTGTGGTAGCTCGGGAATGCTGGCAGAGCAATTCCTTTTCAGAGTGATAGCCATCATCAGATTGCTACCTCTGTGTTCATGAGTTCCAAGAAGGTCTCTGGTTTTCAAATAAACTCTGGGAGATAAAATGGCAGAAGAGGGCATAAGAAACCCTAGAGTGTTACAGGAAAAAGATGAAGATCAAATCAAATTAAAGATGGATACCAATAGGAATCTTTTAAGGATTACCTTCTAGTGGTAAGAAGATCAAAATATAACTATTTTCCTGCTTTGATAGTATCCACAGATTGCCATCTAGGGATCTTGCTAGAGTGGAGCCTAAGCCTCTTTCTTCCCAACCAAGTCACCAAAACCTGAATGACTATATTTTTAAGGCCTGCCGGAGATCTGGTTATTTCCCATTAATGAATTAGGATGGGCTTTTCCAAACAAAACTGGTGTGTAGTTTGGGGTTTCTTCTAGAATGCTTGGCTTCTTAAAGAATAGGTGGCAGCCATTGTGTAAGAAGCGAGTTCATACACAAACCCATATTGTGCACCAACTGAGTTCATTCCTAGATGGGAGGTTCTACCCATATTCACTCACACCTTGGTTACCTCCTGTCTGATTACTACAATGAGGTCTATGAGAAACTGCCCTTGTAGACCACTCAAGAAGCTGCATCTGCTCCATCATGCAGCAGCACAAATAATATGAGCATATGGCATCACTTCTTTGTGAGCTGCATTGGCTCCAAGTAAGTTTCTACAATGCAAGATGCTAGTTGTATTTAGAGACCCCTTCAGGTGCAGGGCCAGGTTATTTGCAAAACAGCCTGTCTGCAGTTATTTCTGCCCAAACCATAAAATCTGACAGGATGGACATGCCCTTCTATTAAAAATATAAATTTTTAATTATTGTTAAGTGTATTTTTATACGATGTTTATTATTTGTATAAATAACCCAAGGTGGCAAACATGTCTAATATCCCTTCTTCCTCCTGTTTTCTCCACAATACCCTGTGAGGTGGCTTGAGGGGATCCAGGAAATGTATCTTCTGATACTGTGCCTCCCCTGTAGAATTGCTTCCAAGATCCAAGATGTCTCTCATCCTGTTTATCTTATTTTTTCTCTCAGGAAATTAGGTGAGCTCACTTTTAGGGAGTTGATTTATATACTGATTTATATAGTGATATCAAATGCCTTGTTTGATAAACACTCAGTTCCACTCAGACACTCCAACTTACCCCAAATAAAGGGATTAAAGAGTCATAAAAAGAAAAAATTTAAATTCCCCATTGGGGTTTGATTTTTGCTAGTGGTTTTGTTGTTTTAATTAGATTGTAACTGCTCAGTGTTGCATATTTAGCAGGAAGGTTGTACAAACTGAAGAGATAAATAGATAAATAACAGCAGGATAGAAATGGTCTCCTCGGTTCAGCTTTATTCACAACAATATCCAGTAATATTTTGAGAGCTTCTAAGTCCGTTTAAGATAACCAATATACTTTAAAAGTGACAACATGGACAAAATATACTAGGTAAGTAAAATCTGGTTGGCTAAATTATTCAGTAAGTTTATTCACACAATGTTAAACTATGATTTACTACATTTGGCCAATTGACTGGCTTTGCATAACAAACTGCATAAAAACGAATCCCTCTAATTGGGGTTAATCTGGTCTGCATGACATAACCTATCAGCCACTTAGCCACAGTAAAACCTAGGTAAATATTTCCTTTAATTTATTTGCCACTACCAGAAGACTGTTTTTTTTAAATATACTGTCAATATAAGCATTGACATAGGATAAAGTTTTAGTTTTAAATATAGTTTCTGCTAATTTTAAGAGTAGTTGTAATTCTCAGGATGCCATGAGGAGGTTTAGTATCTGGACATATTACACAATTTGCAGCATTTCTGTGCTGATGTCATGGCACACGATGATTCATCATGGCTCATATTGGCCTATGCTTTGATGTAATAATTATTGTAAACTAATCTGTAGTCTGGCATAGCAGAATAGCCAAAATGCATATTTTCCCAAAAAGGCAAGTTTCTATATTAGGGATGCAGTTTGCCTTATTCACAGTGAAGCTTATTTGCCTTTAGCAATTATGTTAATTAGAAGTAATTAATCCTGCCCTTCATTGCACATATAATTATAATTCAATGCAAAGGAATGCTTGATTTTAATAATTACCCAGAGATTAAATGTACATACTACTTTTATATTTTCTATGCATGACAAATGGATTAGTTTTAGCAAGCTAGTGCTCCTCTGTCAGTCACAAAATTTATTCATTAAAATTGATACATAGACTAAGAATTTAATTGTTTGTTATAGCTGTTCTCAAGTAACACACCGCCATGGAGTGGACATCTTCTGCAGTGTATTTTTCTTATCATTTTTCCACTGTATTTAACAGAATTTATGTAAAATGATGCATAATCACTATTGTGTTGGTTTCACTCAGAAGTATACTATTTTACAAAGTATATTTCATAAAAGGCTTTAAAAATAAAATGTCACATTATTTTTCTAAAATTTATAATTGTTTGAAAATCAGAAATTCACAATCAACTTTGCAACATTTATAGAACATCAAAACATTGTCTGGCTTATCCAGAGAAGAAAATCTTTGACAGCATTTTCCCCTTCCTCTTATAATGAGAGTCAAGATCTGGCAATATTTAGTTTTTTTTCTCCCACCATATATTTTCTCCAAGACATACTTTGTGTTTGTCTATAAGTTTCTTCAATACCATTCTAAGCAACTATTCAGATACTTTTGCTATAATGCATATTTAATTTTCTAGTCAAACTGTCAACCTTTTGAGATAGGCAAGGTCAAGAAATCAGTATATGTTAAATGGAAAAAGGTTTCCTCTGCGGGTTCGGATTTCCCGGCTGGGAGAGCGTCACCGGCTGAGTGAATGAATTTAGGATCGAAGCAAGATGCGTTTGAAAGCAAGTTTGTCTTTATTATTTCAGGAAAGCAAGACCGACAGTGATGTACAGTAGATCAGCGTTCCTGGGTGAGCTGACTCCGACATATGGTAAGTGTACATTTTTTATACCATTTTCCTCTTTGAAGTCATTTTGTTTTCTTTGTAGTATTGTTTTATCACTTTTTGTGTGTGCCTTTGTTAATGGTTCTAATCCTGCCTTGTGTTTTGTTATTCCTCTTCTCTAAAGTAATTCCCATGGGGCAGGGATGAGCCCTAGTGTCTTCTACTGTGTTTCCTATTTTTACATCTTTGCCCTGAGCTAATCAGTCTTTGTTGTCACTCTGACCTTTTTCTATCTTAAAGGTAACTTCTTCCTGCACTTCCTAGGTTTTTTGTATTATTTTGTACTCTGCAGCTATTTCTAATTGTCCCGATATCCTGGTAATTATTCTCAGGAGATTTCTTTTAGAATGTATGGTGGCTTTGTTATTCTAGTGACTTCCAGTTTGGTTATGGGCTGTACTGGTCTTCCTAATACAACACTGTCTTGGTGAAGTTCCCTTCCCACAGTTATATAGGCCAAAACTTGAAAAGCTGAAAGTATTTACTTCTGCACTCTCTTTTACTAAAGAAGATCAAAGCAGAATTATCTTCAGTTTCTTTCTTGGGACTAAAATGATTTTTATTTAATTTGATTCTTTTTTCAGTTTTACCTCTGGACTCCTGTACATTCACCTACAAATAAAAATAAGCCAGACAGCCCTGGTTTACTTAACTAGTTTAGTTAGTTTATTGAATAAACACTATAGGCTTCATTCAGACAGGCCAAATAATAAATTCAGGTCTATAAACCACAATTATAGGATTTGGGACATATGGTACAATTGGCTAGAGCAGTGTTTTTCAACCTTGGCAACTTGAAGATGTCCGGACTTCAACTCCCAGAATTCCCCAGCGAATGCTGGCTGGGGAATTCTGGGAGTTGAAGTCCGGACATCTTCAAGTTGCCAAGGTTGAAAAACACTGGGCTAGAGAATAGATGTAAAGATCATACATAAAGGTTATTTAAGAGTTATATTAAGGTGAAAAGGTAATATATATCTATGAATATTGATATAATTTAAAGCTAAAAGGTGTTATGTATATATATGAATATTGATATAATATATAGCACAGTGATATAAGTGAGAAGAAGAAGAATGAAATAACCACTATGTAATTATGAGTGATACCTATACTGGAGCGCTGTAAAAGATTGAAAATGAGGTGTAAATGTCAAAATATATTCAATAAAAATATTTGAATAAATAAATAAATACAATTTACCCAACTGCCTACCTTCCACACATTAGTATTATAGCTGCCAAGGTATATTTGTTTTGCATGTAAGTGTCAGGGAAATGCCCCAAATCTGGACTTATTTGAGCTTTCCTGGTGCCTTTGTAGACGGTCCGTGTAGCATTTTTGGAAATGTTTTACCATTTCTTTTTTCCAGGATAATTCACGATTCACCAAATATCAAACCGCCCCGGGGTACCCTAGTGGCGGTCTCTGCCTTCCAAGTACTAATCAGATACATGTAGCTTGCCTTTCCAACATCTGCCAGGATGAGCTGTGTGCTGCCACCTAGTTGGGTAAACTTGTTAGACGCTACTTTTAATGTAGCATGATATTGGTTTTAGGCGTGTCAGTTCAGAAAAGGTAAACATATAATCTGAGACTTTTTTCCCCAGATCTGCGGACTTCCTGATTCTCCTTCGTGTGTTCTCTGTCTCGTCAGGGCAACCGGGCTGTTCAGGCAGCACGGATGAATGTTGAACAGATTCTCAAAGCTCATTCCGTCACCTACCGTGGAGACGATGGTCTGCTTTGACCCCCCCCCCTCGGCTCCGACGGAGAAGGGGCGGAGCTGTTGTCGCAGCGCCACCGGTTTGTTCCCAGACGGTGTCAGCGAGACGGTGTTGCACTCTCGGCTCCCCTTGTTGCTTTTCTAGAAAAAACTCTGGCCGATTGCGGAGAAAGCATCGGCTTCTGCGTTTCAGCTGGGAGAGGGGCGGCGGCGGCCCCCAGTCAGTGAGTGGGGTAGATTTTTTTTTTCTCGCAGGGGGCGTGAGAGTTCTGCGAACTATGCGGGACAAGTGAAGAACTCGGGCAGTTTTGTAAGGAGTCGGGGAGCGAAAAAGAGGCCGCAACACGCCCCGACTAGTCCCATCCTTGTGTTTGTGAACGAACCACGTGGCAGTGACTCACTCTCCAGGACCAGATCTTTACAGACGCTGCCGGGGGCGCCGGTTCTCCTTTTCTCTCTCTCGCCCTGACCGATCGCCGCTAGGTCTCGTCCCATCATGGTGGGAATTCGTCGCTCCCTATATAACCTCACGGCCATTTGTTGCTTCCTCGCTGGAAGCCTCCTGTCTCTGCCAGGTACGTGCACCGCTCGCTCCATTTCTCCTGAAAGGTCGGGTCTCGGGTGCAGGCAGGCGCGGTTGGAAGTATCCCAGACTTTTGAGGCACCTCAGAAGCCATTGCAAAACCAAAAGCCCCTGGCAGACCTCCCCATGGCGAGTCTGCCCGTCCTGTTTGGATTGGACGCGCCAAATTTTCTGCCATCTAAGAAGGCATTGCTCTCCTGCCTGCGTTAAACCTTTCTGTTTCGCTTTCAGCCTACATTTCCTGGAAGGGCTCAATGGCTAGCTAGAGGGTCGGGCTTTCCTTAGGTTCACGGTGCGATGGGCTCCGGGGTGCCCTTCCTTAGGGCTGGCACTCAGTTCTCCCAAGGGCTAAAGCTCCCAGGTTTGATGCAGGCCCTCACTACTCTTTGGGCTTGTTGTTTACCAAATGAGTGGTGTTAGAGCTGAAGCTGCCACGTCCACCACCAGGGCATTTGGGAACTCAAATAAGGCTTCATCAGAACAGTAGTTTGGAAAACACACTCTGAAACGCATCAAGAAATGCTCTTGCCTTCTATGTGTAGATTTCACAAGTAGACTGCCAGTATTCAAAACAGTTTGAGTCATATCTCTGGTTCAAAATCTGACTTTTTTCCCCACTCAGGTTGAATGTTTATCTACACTACTTTTCGTTGCTTACTAGATTTCTTTATTTCTGCTACCTGGGAAGTCACAATTTTCTTTATTTGGTGTATTTGCTGCAGAGTTATAATATTTTCTTCAAAGCATTTCAGGCCAGGACATCTTAATAAGATAGGATATGGGAAGGTGAGACTTCTGCCCAAATAGGTGTATTTGTACAATGCACCTATTATAATTCCAGCAGTTGTACTTGCCAGTTACATACCTAGCCTCTGAACTCACAAACTTTGATTTTGTGCATATGTATGTATATTAGCAGGACATGGTGGCTCAGTGGCTAAGACGGTGAGCTTGTCGATCAGAAAGGTCAGCAGTTCAGTGGTTCAAATCCCTAGCGCTGCGTAACGGAGTGAGCTCCCGTTACTTGTCCAGCTTCTGCCAACCTACCGGTTTGAAAGCATGTAAAAATGCAAGTAGAAAAATAGGAGCCACCTTTGGTGGGAAGGTAACAGTGTTCCATTTAGTCATTCCGGCCATATGACCATGGAGACGTCTTCAGACAGCGTTGGCTCTTCGGCTTTGAAATGAAGATGAGCACCCTAGAGTCGGGAACGACTAGCACATATGTGCGAGGGGTATCTTTACCTTTACCTTTATGTGTATTAGCATGTTATGCAAATTCGACCTGTTTGATTGGCTCATAAATCTATGTTTAAGGAGAACCCAGTAAACAAGTTAAGCATGTTGTGTGAATTCAGGCATAAAACATGTCTGTCCTAAGGGCTCTTTCTCTTGGAGTTCAAAGTAACAATCACTGCAGAACTTCTTTAAATCCAAACTTCCTAGCACTGATTTGAAAAGCAAAAGGACCATATGGGTGAAGACAAATAAATGATTCCCTCTCTTATCTACTCATAATTTTATGGCTCCAGGCACTGTTATAAAGCAGTTTTTATCACTGAATAATATACTTAATATACTTATACTGAGTTCCTAAAATGATGGAAATCTATAGAAAATAGAGATTTTGAGAACACTTCAAAATAATTTTGTTAGAGCCAGGCTGGCTGTACCCCAAAATACAGTGCTGTACTTCATACATATTTTGACAGTGTCAATTAAATCAGCATCTCTATCCAGGTCCAGGTAGATATATGGAGGATGTTTTTTAAAATGTAAGTTCAGTTTCCTTGATTTATTTACTCAGATTTGTATGCCACTTCAGTATTTTAATTTAATTCCTGTATGCTTGGTAAGGCTTAGAACTTTATGCAAATTTTCAAGATATCATTTCACAAATGTCAGACTGACATGCCTACCCTAGTCATTTTAAGGTCTTGTAAAGATACAAACATTATACCTCAAATTATATACAAATAGAAGAGTGCATTTATGAGAGTTACTTAATTGATATTTTAATTCATGCTTGTCAATAGAGTAGTGTAAAGATATTTTGGCTGACTTTATTATTTTGGTTATATTTCGTTGATTTATATAAATAATTTATAAGCTGAGATTTTAGATTTGGGTGGAATAGTATTTCCTTTTATGTTCATTACTTATAGTGAGGGAAAGGAGGATTACTAACATAATTACCAATTTAAACATTTTAGTTAATATAGATATTAATGAAAATACTATTTTCATTTGCAATTATGTATGTTCATCATAAATGTTTGTTGATTAAGGTTAAAATAGTTACATATGACTACACTTCTGCTATCTTGCCAGATTCTTTATTTAAGAATGACAGGGTATATAAATCAGAGATGTATAGCTTCTATCAATTCAATGATTATGCACAGTGTCAAAAACTATATGCCCAAAGTTGAGATTTCAACAATAACACAAAAATGTATATCTTCCCCACCCTCAACATCCAAGTGCCCTAGTTTATTGATTTATTAAGTGTCCTAGATTTATTGTCTCTAAAAGTAAATTACACCGGACATAGTTAGATTTCCTTTTTTACAAAGTTAAGATTGTAGCAAAGGGAAATTAATCATCATAGTTTAAGCATTTTGATTTTTCTTTGCATTGGGGGAAAAGGGGAAAAAGTGAAAAGGCAGTAGCATCATAAATATATGAATATAATTTCTCTTGAAAACACACTCAAGCAAAATCTGATGTTCTTCATTAAATTTCAAATGATATATCTTTCTATTTATTCCTCATTGTAGTTTTAAAAATGTAAACATGTTTAGATGTTAATGTTCTTTTTGCTGGTTGCAGAGTGCAGTGAAAGATAAGAATTATATTTACAGTTTAAAGAGGAAATATTGATGTCTAAGCCAAGGGCAGGTGCTGTGCGTTTCCTCTCAGTATAAAGATTCTGTGGAAATTCTGCAGTATCCGTTAGCAATTTCACGTTCTTAATTGCAGTAATCTTTATAACAGTCATGCAAGAAAGTCAAGTGTGTTTATCCCTACATTGCATATGTATGATTTCAAATTCATTTGACTATGAAAAGCAAACTTCCTTATTTACATTTGGGAAGAGAAGATGGAGTATTTTATCCTGTCATCTGCTGTCTCAGATAAGGATTCTTCAGAGAGGTATCTCAACTTCCTAAAAATATTATAGTCAAAATGTGTGCTGCATATGCAAAGTTACACTGATGCCAAATTAAGGTTTAGTTTATTGTCATATTTTTTCCCCAAAGCTTTATAAAGAATGCTAATAAGTGAATCAGTAAAGAGCATTTATCATCTGGAAATTTTTAGGAAACTTTTTCTGAAGATAGAAGATGATGTATTTAGCTGAAAAAATATTTCTTCAAATGATTTATTTTTTTTAAAGGAATGGTTATCTTCAATTACCCGAGAATATGAGAAAAATGGAAGATTAGTTTTTTAAAAAATCTAATCTTTGTTTAGGACGATGTCCAAATTTAGGATTATCTTTCTTTGTAAATACTTGTTGGTATTTTTTTCTCAGATTGTATATATTGCAAATAACATCAGCTTCTAACATAAAATGAGGTTGGAATGGGAAAAAAGTCAGTATAAAGCATTTGTGGACTGCAATCTTCCTCCTTTTTCCTCACCTCTTTTCCCACAATTGACTAAATTGTAGTCACTAACAGATTAATCATATATCAGATTGCTCAACTGATAACTTTCCCTTTTGTGCTAATTATGTTGGAAGAAAGTCTATGCTTATTAAAAGAAATTGTCAAACTCGCTACTCATTTTATAAAATGCTTCCTTTGAAGTAAAAAAGCAAGAAATGATCCAGATAAACACTCATTTCTTTTTAGGAAAGAATTCCCAGCACCTGCTCTATTGTTGAAGTTGTAAGTATACTGGAAGCAGTATGTGACATATAGTCAATGTGGATTTGTGATACTTTAAAATTAAATGGGATGGTTCAGACCAAGAGGTCTTGTGCAGAGAATACAATATACACAGAAACAGGTTTGTGGAATACAATCTGTGTACGATTGATTATGGAAGGGAATCCTTCTTAAGTGTCTATGAAGTAGCTTATTCCATTTATAAAACTTTTAGACAAATATTGCTATATTTATTTCAGTTGCTGTTAACAATTTTTAGATGTTTTGTGCTCAGGTAATATATTTATTCTTGGGCTTCAAATTTTCTATTCCTAGCTTGCAATTAATGTGTTGGATTTGTGCCCTATATTAGTATAAGCATGGAGATTAATGAAAGAGCATCTTGAAACGTTTTGGCAAGCGAACATATCTTTTCCCCTTAAAGTTCTTAGATACATCACTCTTTGAATTAAATGCTCTGGGCAAATATAACATATGCAGGCAAATATTAATTTTAATCAGGTCACAATGGGTTCATCATGTACATTAGCCTTTCTCAATCTCACCCCCAAAAGGACTGCAGTTCCCAAAATTCCTGGCCAATTTGGGAATTGGTGACCCAATACTTCTGGAGAATGCCAGGTTGGGGAAGGTAATGTGTGCAGTTTTGAACTCTTGAATACTGTAAGAGAGTTACTTTATTGCTAAGCAAAAACTAAGCTGAGAGATAAAGACAATCTCTCCTGTAAGTGCCTCTATTTATTCTAAGGAGTTACTGGCCAGTTTGCACATCAGATTAACACGTACAGTAACCTAAATCAACGGTGGCGGATTTAAGTGTGATGTACGTGTTAATGAACACAGTGTAGCATTCATTGTACCAATCCATAGCCGTGCATAATGTTGTTCCTACAAAGAGTAAACAAAATTTAAAAGATTATGTGTGTTTATAGCATAGGCATGCAAGTGCTACCAATTATAACATAGCATGGCAATTATGAAACAAGAGGCCCTTGTGCAGCTTTACATTGCTTTTTTTGGGGGGGGTGTTGAATGTGCCCATTACCACAGCTATACTGTATATGGGCATAGGTTTAAAAATAAAGATTATGTAGTTATTCACAACAGCACTGTTGTGCATGATGTAGTAAAATAGCCTTTCAGTTTAAACCTTCACCACAGCAAGATTTCCTGCTTGCAATTTTTTCTTTCTTTCTCTCTCAGGTCAGAGGGAGAAGAGAGAAAATGTTGATAACCTAGTTCTACCACTTTAAAACTATTTCTGCCAATAAGAGTTTAATTTTAAGTAGGGATAGCAACCGATGGATTAAATTTGCACATGCTTTGCAACTTTCAGCGCTCTAGAGAACAGGTGCTACTTTATTGTAGAAAACAAACTCATGTGATGCTTTAAGGACTTGCAAATTGGGCTTTAGAATGCTATAGAAGTATATAGGTGGTCCTCAACTTGCAGCAGTTCATTTAGTGACCACTCCAAGTTACATGGGTACAGAAAAAGTGACTTTATGACTGTTTTTCACACTTACAACCATTGCAGCATTCCCAGACAGTTGCAGTGTCCCGGGGTCATGTGATCACATTTTGCGACCTTCTGACAAAGTCAATGGGGAAGCCAAATTCACTTAACAACCGTTTTACTAACTTAACAACTGCTGTAATTCACTTAACAACTGTGACAAGAAAGGTCATCAAATTGGGGCAAATTCCACTTAAATGTTTTACTTAGCAACAGAAATTATGGGTTCAATTGTGGTTATAAGTCAAGTACTACCTGTACTATGGGCACAATTTTAGGGAAAGGTGTTTATTCAGATAATTTCCCTCTAACTAGTTAACTACTTTAATACAATACCTCCTCTTTGCATAAAAAAGAAAATTAATTTTGATGTTTTTTCCTACAAAAAGTACCCCAAGTGGTACAATATTATATTTTAATTTAATTTAATTAATACTAAATGGGCACTAGGTTGCTTTTTTCCATGAGGAAATAAATATTAGAAGTACAAATACTCAAAATAAATATTACCTGTGGTAGTTTGGACTTTGACATGGAGGTAGGTTTTTTTCCCCCCCCACTGTTAGTTAAATTCCATTCACTTGTTGACTTTCAGAAATTCTCTCTGGAATCATTGTAAATGATAAAGGAAACCATGAACACAGGAATAAGAACTTTTTGAGGATGTAAATGTAGGAATTGTATGAAACAAGTTTACTGTGTGATCTGTTTACTGTGTGATCTCTAGGGTGCTGCTGGTGGTTACTACTATTAATTTATCTAATACCTATTAGTTGCATCAAGAGAGGACCGGTGCTTTGGAACATATTATATAAGACTGCTGTGTCCCAGTTTTCATGTTCAGGATCATGATATTGTTCTGATCCCAAGTTTGTCAATCTAGAAGTGTTAAGGGAGGCAAAAAGCAATACAAAATACTCTTCAAACCAGAGAGAAAATCTGAATGAATACTTAATCTAAAATCCCGCATGTTCTAATCTGGAATGAAATAGGCACACCTAGGTTTTGTGTGTATATAGTTTTCTGTCTGCCTAATTAAAAAAAAGGCATTCCCTAATGCTCTCATCTAAATACTAATCAAGTCCAGTCCTGCTTAGTTTCTAAGCCCAGGAAAAAACTGACCTGGTGCCAACTACCACTTGGATTAATATGAGTTGCATGTAATTCCCTTTTTCCACTCTCAAATCAAAGTCTAGTTTATGTCTTTCAGAGCATTGCTAGTTTGTCTTGAGAAATCTGTATCTGATGGTCCAAATATCTGACAGTGGTGTCCACCCTTCCTCCCAAGCAACATTTTTCATGGCAAATTTTCTAAGGAAATCAGAACAGTTCAAAACATAGTTAAATCTGCAAAACTGCAAACATAGCTCAGGGGAAATATTATTCTTTTGGATTCATGATGTCGTAATTCTGTTGATACCCCTTGAATTCTATCCATGGAAATAACATCTAGGCCTTTATTAGAGGAAGGAATATAGCTGTAGTAATTTCTGAAGAGAGTTCAGTTACAAAAGAACTTACTCCCCAAGTTCCCTTTCACAGCAATTGTTTTGGATGTGGGTTTTTCCTTCTCTTAGATACTTATTTCTCCGGCTGATCTTCTAGGGAAGGACATATATTATAAGGATGCTGCCAAATTTTGTTTTCCTGTTTGTTTTTCCTGTACCAGGAGATGGGAAGAATGGATCATCAGCTTCATCCAGCACAGTTTCTCAGTTCGCACTTCCTCACACTGAGGCTAGAAACTTCCAAGCCACAGCCACCAGGGATGACATCACCAGCACCTCACAAGTCAATGTCAGCAGCATCAGTCAGCCAGATTATCTGACCACTACTAAACCTGGCTATTTGAGTACCATGGCAAGGATACAGACTCAGACTGCAAATAATGCCTCTAATAGTAGCACTGATCCTTCTTTATTTCTTACACCAACTACACATTTAGTGGAGACTAATACATTTGGTTCGGATGGTGATAAAAGATCCATCAGTGCCACATCCTTGCTTACTTCCAGCACTAAGATCCCGGCTACAGAAATTTTGCAATCAAAGGAGACACAAGGTAAGACTGGGCAGTTGTCAATAATTTATAATGGTACGTGGTTTAAATAAATATGACCAGATCAACTAATTCTGCTTCACAGTCACAGCTTGTAAAAACACTATATTAGATTATGATTAGATACTCTGTATTTTCCAAAAAATGGAAAAAAGAAAGAGAACGCCATCTGAGCTAAAAAAAAATACCCCCTAAGTTTGCAGAGTTATGGTCAAATATTTCTGTGGCCTCAGTGTTCTAAAAAATAAGTTACCAATAAAAGGGAAAATTTCAGAGGTGGTATTCAGCCATTTCTGATAGATTCTGGAGAACCAGTAGCAGAAATTTTGAGTAGTTTAGCGAACCGGCAAATACGCTGGCCCCACTGCCTCCCAGCCGATCTTCTTTTGTTGCCCTGAACAGGAGAACGGAGCTGGAAAGCAGTTTAGTGGGGTAGGAAGGGAATGGGGATTTGGCAGTAACTTTCCCCTGCCATGCCCACCAAGCCATGCCATGCCATGCCCACAGAACAGGTAGTAAAAAAAATTTGAATCCCACCACTGGAAAATGTGTAGCTCAGGGTATAACTATGGGGCTTTGGTGCTCTCTTGAGCCTGGTTATTTTCTTGCAGAGGTTTCATTACCTAACTAGGTAACATCATCAGTTTTAGTAGGGAATGGGGTTTTCTCTCATTTTATATACCAGTGGCTTACCAGGTCAGTGTTGGTAGGAGTAGTTTTGGTGGTTCCTTGCTTGGGCTGGTGTTTACTGTTAGCTTGCTTGGCAATTTCTTGATTGAGGTATTGTTTGCTTCTTGATTGTTCATCTAATGTTAATCTTTATGTTAATATCTGCTCATCTGCGTGTTGATTGCTGGTGAAGTTTTCTGGTCTTTTTGTTTCCTTTTTGGCTTTTTAAATTGTCTCTTTTGAATGGCCTGTAGATGTTGCTTATGTCTATGTGCCTGTTGATGGCTGGTTTGTTTATATAACCACCCATCTTAAAGCCAATTCTGGATGGCTCCAGAGGGTATATGAAATCATTATAAAAACTGTAATACGCAACCAGTAAAAACGTAAAACATTGAATATTGTTCATGCTTTTTGTCAGTTAGGATGAAAATGGATCTAATATAGATGTGGCTGAATTCAGAGTCATGAGGACCCTGCCTGCTTTCTCAGGTCCAACTCTTCCCTGATAAATGAGCAACATGATGCCCAGTTATCTTCACATAACCTGCTCCAAACCTGGAGTCTAACTGTGGACCTGCTTTATCCACATACTTTTGATTAGATTTGATAACTACCAAGATTTATGTTAGAACTGTAGAAACATTCAGAAAAAGTCTGGCCAAAGTAGATTCTCTGTATTTCTGAATTAAGCGGAGCCAGGATTCTCACCCACCCCCACTGTATTGACAGTTAAATGTTTCTCTGCAGGAACATCAGCTGCTTCGCAGTTAAAATCTTCTACATTCATTACCACGGGGCCAGCCAAAAATACCACGCCAGTCATGGACCATAAGGCTTTCACAGAAGAGAACACTGTTGCCTCCACATCATTTCCAAGGACTACTATTCGTGAACAAGTGATTACAATAACTACACCCAATACTTCTCGATCAGTAACATTTAAGGTTGCCTCCTCTACTCTCTTTCCTCACAAAATCCTATCAGCAGAGACAGAGCAACCAGCTAAACATGATCACAAGACAACTATATTTGATGTGGGAAACAATCAAGGTATACGTTTAGCAATCTTGTCTCATCTAGGGAACAACAGATTTAGAATGGGTTGGCGAAAACCGAGAAATAGTTAAAGCCAGTCTTGGATAAAACTATGGAAGAACTACATAGCACAGTGACAAAGCATATGCTCTGCAAAAAGAAGGAAAAAGGTCACTTATTCAGTCTCTGATATCTCCAAATTAGGCTAGGAATTACTTTTGCCTGAAAATAGTTTTGGAGGAAACATATGTTGGGACAGGCACTGCAAGTTTGTATAAATAATATTAAATACAATGCTAGATTTGGGTTATGCAGCTGAATGTATTCCTTTGATTGTTAAAATAGGTAGCTGGGTGAATGAACCTTCATAGCTTTAAAAGATGAGCTACATTTTACTGCCTTCTTCTTGCTTTCAGGTCTGCCCAGTAGACCAGTAGTCAGTCCAATAGGAAACGATCCCCTGGTGATTGCTGTCGTTGTCATTTTTGTTGTGACAGTAGGGATTCTGACTCTCCTGGGTTTCTTGAGGTATCGACAACGTAGCAATAGACTACGGTTTAGACGTCTCCAGGACTTGCCTATGGTGAGCATCTGCTGGGTTTTTACCCATTCTGTTGTTATTTTTCCTCTAGATGGGAACAGGAATTCTAGAATTTTGAAGGGGAGGAACAAAGGTCACAATCCAAATGTGTACGTAGAAAGGCAGATGTTGATAACCAATTCTTAGGAGCATTCAGATATAATTAGTGAAGGATTATGTATTGAGAGTATTTAGGGAATATTTTTATATCCATGAAGATAGGAAGGGATTGCTGTACTTGTAGCTAGAGCAGTTATTCCAATCCAGATCAATGGAATAGCCTTATTTGAATAGTCTAAAAGTTGGCATCATGACCGCTCCCCAAATCAATTCCCCATTTCAAGCTTAATGAACTAATAGGTCATCAAGAAGCATGAGACTCTGGTGTAGGATATGGCCTCACTGCCATTGGACCTTAATATTAGTTGCCTAGTTTGTCTGTTCCAAAGGGTAATCCTTTGAGATGGCAGGGGCTCAGATTCATTAAGGGAAGGTTCAGAAGTCACTAAGAATATATATAGTACATAACTTAGACATCTTTCACTAATGTCTGGGCTAGCACAAAATTAAGTTTTTTCTCTTTCTTGCAGGATGACATGATGGAAGACACACCTCTTTCCCTCTACAGCTACTAAACAATTGAAAGACTTAAAAAAAAACACCAAAATCTGTTAAAGGCCACAAAGCTTGTTAAGGATTCCAACTGGGGAGCAACTCTACAATTTTGGAGCCACTTTACTGACATGCAAAAAAACCTATAGCGTTGCAAGTCAAATGACTTACTTTTTAAAAATGCTTGTCTTTTTTTTTTCCTTATTTTTGAGAATCAGCTTAACCAAGACCTTTTCCTCAAAACATCTTCATTTTCTGTGACTGGACACATGCAACACTAGAGAGAGAGAGAAAATCAACAGTCTTTTCAACTGCTGGCTTCCTATCAAAGATAGGTTTGTTGGATTCTGAGAAAATACACTGTATGGGGTGCAGGGGTTATTTTTTAAGTAAAAAAATATGAAATATATGGAATATGATGTGTTTCTTGAGAATGGAAATGCAACCAAACGGTGACTGGGAAATCAAGTTGTCCCTCTTATTTTCTCTGAATGGCACTTCATGTTTCTATCAAGATTTAAAACATGTTCCAGAAGGAAGTAGTGATCTCATCATTTTAATCAAGGCACTCTCTGAATTATACTAAGAAAATGAGTCCAGCATTCATTTTCATACGGGACCATGCAAATGTCTCTAGCAAGTTGAGACAAAGTTAGAAAGCAGTAATCTTCTATTCCTGTTAATGGTATTCAGTATTCACATTGCATAGTCTGACTATTGCTACTTTTCCCACTCTGCTTTGTGGTGTTCTTACAGGGAATAAGAGCAGCTGTAGTTTAAACTGAATTCAGCATTCGGTTTAACATCAGTTTACTGAGGAAATTGTACTCCTTTATTTAATAGTAAGGGATGGCACACAGGATGTTTTTTTTAATTACTTTTTTCTAAGAATATGTTTAATCCTGCCAGTATTGTTGACAATGCTTGGAACAATAAGATTGTGCAATAACTGTAATTGGTGCTGCTTTTTGAAAGCTGTATCCAGCTTTCTGTGCTACTATTTACCAAGCTTGAATAGTCCTGGCTACTTGGAAGGCATAAACACCTGAAATTTGCCTGTTTCCACATGAGTCCTTTGTCTCCTTCTCTTCCTCTTCACCTTCTATCAACTGTTAGACAATTCATCTCATTCATCACATTCAAAAGCTGCTATGTTTTCATGTACAAGCTGGGTTCATATACTAAAAATAAGGCTTAATGTTGTTTATTTGGTTATACTGAAAAGATGGATAAACCCAGCAATGGAGGTTTTTAAACCACGGTTTATGGCTTGGCATAGTGTGAAAACTTGTAGCTTAATCAAGATACCACATTTTTTAAAAATGGATGCAGGATGATTTGTGAACCTAGCAACTTACTCTGGGATTGGGGGAGCTTAAATGCAGAATCCCAAGAGTGATACTTATTGAGGATCTCTGTACTAGAATCTCATGTCAAGTGGACCTTTTGCAAGATAAAACAACCTTGGAGCCAATTTTTAACCAGCCTGTAACATCACGGATCTGCTATCTCATTTCAAGATCACCTTTTCTTATTTTATTTATTTAATTTTTATCCCATCTTTATTATTTTATAAGTAACTCAAGGGAGTGAACACATCTAATACTTCTTTCCTCGTATTTTTCATTGCTATGTTTTCTATGGTCTTCAGCACCAAAAATAAATAAAAATAGCCTTCAGTTGCAAAAAGGGTTCCCTGTGCCGTCTTGCGCTATTTCTTAGAAGGTCTTCAATGCTGATGGGCCTCAAATGTATCAAGGAATTCCTAGGCAAGTCTGCAGAGGATATTCTACTTGTTCTGTTAAGCTCAGCTGTCTCCTTTAGCGTTGAGGTTTCCCTGAGGCTAGTACAAAGTGGTACTCTTCACAAGAAGTAGACTCTTTAACAGCATTAGTGGGCAATGTGCCAAGCCCTTATAGATCCCTTTGAAGGTGACAGAAAGCTTTGATAGTTTCTGTGCGTTAATTTTTTTATTAATTCCAGGCTCAGGCATAATTTGGTTCATTGACAATAAACTAGAAATCACTTTCAGTGGTTACCTTTGAAGCTAGAAAGGGTGGGACACTAATCAAGATAAAAGGAACTCTTTTATTACAACCCATCGGTTTACCATTGCAGTATGCATTATGGTAGTTATCAGATCCAGGCTGCAAAAATAGATAGCCACTAGATGGCAACAGGATGATACACAATATAAACTTTTTGCTGCAATTTAGTGATCATTCACATCTTAGCTGTACAGCAGCCCTATTGTGCATTATGTTTATGTACTTAGGATAAAGTATCAGTACAGTATGACTTGCTTTCTGCGGAGCAGAAAATTCATGGCCGTAAAAATTTATTGAAGTTTGCTTAAAGATAAGTTATACTCAAGGATGAGGAAGAAAAACCTACTTAAGTAGATTCTTATTCTGAATCATTTACAGCACTGCAAATGTAATTAGACTTTGAATATATCAATACCCAATTATCTCTCTCAATTCCAAATCGACCAAGTGTTGCTGCTAAGATCCTGGCTGAGTACCTGGAGGCTGTATGGGCCTAGATAGGAAGGAAGACTTAATCCTTCCAAGACTGAGTGGCTGTAGATATTAGGGCCTGCTGCATCTTCCATTCAAGGACCTTCCATCCATACTCTTGTATGAGCTAATACTTCATTTGCAGGGTGTGCAACGGGAGAAGGGGCTTCACTCAGCTCAATCTAGTGCACAAGTTGTGTCCTTTCAGAGTCACCCATCTATCCCTGTGAACAACCCAAGGTTCAATTACTCCAATGCACTCTACATGGAGCTGCCCTTGAAAATCACTCAGACACATTGGGTGCAGAATGTCGCAGTGTGGACAATGATGAACGTGTTTTAGTATGTCATATGGCATCTCTGCTCCACAGCTGCATTGGTTGCCAGTCTGCTTCTGACTGCAAGATGTTTATTACCTGTAATGCCCTATATGGCACGGGGCCAATTTACTTCAGGAACCACCGATTTCCCATAGTTTCAGCCTGGCCAGTATATTTGGCACACTCTGGGTCTCTGATTGAATAGTGTCATTTATAATATTGGAACCTGGGAAGTGTGCCTACCCTGTCATGACACCTGCCCTTTGGCATGCGATCTCTCAGAAATCTATGTGCCTCTCATCCTATCAATGTTCTCTAAGGACTTGAAGACTAGTTATTCTCTTCCTAATCCCTCATTGTTCAAAAACTAAACTTCAGAAAAGAATATTTCTATCAAAGTCCAGTTTATTGATAAATACATGCAAGCTTTATTGCATTAATACAATCAGCTACATTCATTGTGATAAATTGTTCCGTCCACTGAAAAAGGACTTCTCTCTCTACGCTTCCCCAAATCTGAAGCAAATAGGTAATGAATGCAAAGTGTGGGAGCAACCATTGCTTCTTCCTGTCACACTCTGAACTATTGGACTATCCACTGATTAAATCTCCTGTTGCTAATTTCTCACCTTTTCTCCACTCCCTCGCCTGTAACACTTTTCTGAAATTACTTTTACCCTGAGATTGGGGTCGTTCCTATTCAAGGGTCTTTTTCAACACAGGATATGTGAGAGATGCAGCTTTGTCCAGTATGCTAATATGTCATACCTACAGGAATTCCAGGGGTTCTGTTAATCAGATAAGATTGAGGACTTCATGACAATTTTAATAGGTCTCTACTTCATGTAGGCCAGTGATGGCGAACCTTTTTTGGCTCGCGTGCCACAAGTGGGGGGAGCGCAGGGGGGTCGAGTGCGGGCGTGCTGCACCCATAATGCAACGCGCGACCCCCCCCAGTGCGCATGCGCGCATAACGCGCGACCCCCCCATTTTTACATTTTTTTTTGCCCTCCCCATGCTCCAGGGGCTTTATAGGAGCCTGAGGAGGGTGAAAAGAGCCTCCCCCGACACCCCGGAGGCCCTCCGGAGGCTTCAGGGACTGTCCAGAGGCTTCCCTGAAGCCTTCGGAACGCTTAAAACCATCCTCCGAGCAAACCGGAAGTGCGCCCTGACAAATGGCTCCGCATGCCATAGGTTCGCCATCACACATCTAGGCCTTGGAAAAAGAAGTTGCAACTGTAAGAGTTGCAATTCAAAATTAATTTAATCTTATCTTCAAAATTGAATGGTTCAGAAAAAGATAATCAGCTTTTGCATTAATCTATTCTAATTAGTTAATTTGTAACTATAAAGATGCCTACGTCTGGAACCTTCTATGATGAAGAATTCTGGGGTTGCAATTCAGATAATAATGGTTTTCTCAAAAAGTTTATTTCCTCAATATACTTTTGTACTTCCATGGAGTAAAATGAGAATCCCATATACTGAGAAAAACAAACTAAAACATTGGGGAGGAAAACATGCCTTATTTTTTAACTTGTTTTTTAAATAAATAAGAATGTATCACTGCCCAAATTAAATTCAGACTGTAACAAGAACGCAAAGACTACACATTTGAGAGGAGATGTAATATTAGAGACCCCTGATATGCTATATTCTTTATACTGTAGCTTTATTTTTCAAAAGTCATTCATGACTTTTCTGTTAATAATTCCCACAACTGGAAATCTTTCACTTTAAAAGTTGCAAGGATGTCTTGCATGTATGTATGATTTTAACCATAAAGTTGTCAAGGAGGAAGTAACCTTTATTGTAATATTCTTCTTTTTAAAAGTGTAGTGACACAATGCAACCTAAGGAAAACCTCAGCACAAATAAGTCCACATGTGCTTTGACATATTTCCTCATTGACTTAAATAATATAGGCTACATTTTAGCTTGGATAAAAACCTAACTATAGCATGACTCTTAGATTTTATTTTAACATTTGCCATTCACTGAAAATGACCCAAGGCATGATAATTAAGAAGCTACACTGATTTCTTCCCCACCTAATCCAAAATCAGTAACCTTGGACACCTTGTCACTTAGACAAATTAGTTCCCTTATGACCCCAAAGACTACAGTGTAACAGCTCAGAGGCAAAGAAAACAAGATGGGCACACCGAGAATTATCCAATAATTCCAGTTGCACCTAAACAAGACATGATGAGCCACACTGTCCTGAAAACTTGTCTACTACCACAAAACTGTAATGTGTATCCATATACAGCAAAGTTTGTCTTAATCACCTGCTGGTGCACTGGCAAATTAATGGTTTCATACATGTAATATAGTATAGGCTCTTCTGTCCTTTAGTAGATGCTTCTTCTTTCCTGGATTACAGATACTGACCAAATTAACAGGCTTTGTAGTTTAAGTTGAATTAACTTCCAGAATATTTTTCTTGCCTATGTTAGGTTACAGACTATTTAAGTTTTGGGGAAAAAAGATATATATCATATTTGACATACATTGGGTTTCATTAATACCACTGTTCATTTCTAGAAAGAGACACTGGAAGCTACTAACAAGATGCACTGTGTCCTTGAAATGATTCCACACCTACCCAGCAAATCCTGACATACCAACATGACATAGGACATAGGACTTCTGCTCCTACCTCGTGCAACATCTGTACAAAAGCATCTTAGCATGTTGAAAACAACTCATGTTTTTTCCTCTCTTTAATTTGTTTCCTCATTAAAAAACATGAGGCAGCCCTTAAGTGATGCTTTAAAGGTCACTGAAGTTCAGCTCAGGCAAACTGGTGGATAATTCACTGCTGATTTCTGCTCTCTCCAACATGCCACCAATTGCCTCTCCGGGGATATTCTCCAGTTTCAAACTTGGTAAAGAAACCTTGTCATCTAAAAGGTACAACAAGTATAATTAGTAAATTTCTATGAACCATTAAATAAGAACACATTTTCAAGAGGACCTTTTATTTATTTATATTTATTAGCCACCTAATTCCTATGGGCTCTGGGTGGTACAAACTTTTAGTGGGTTTTCTTTTCCCCAAGTGATCCTAGTGGGGCATTTGAAAAGAGCTTTAAAACAGCCTGTTAAAAATTAGTATATCTTTGTAAAAAACCAGGATCTTTTAGCTGACATCAAAAGCATAACATATATGGCACAATGAGCTAGTGAAGCTGCAAAGTACTGGAAGCTTCTTGCATGGAGAAGTGGAATCAGATGTACAGAAGCTGGGAACTGCCCACCTTCTTTAAAAAAAAGAAGTAAATTAGAAGGATTAGAACAGAGCAAAATCTACATAAATTTAGAAAAACCATCTTCCAAATCCTGCTAATGAGAACATTGAACAGCTTAATGAAATGGTATTAATCTCTTGGAAGAGAATGTTAATCCTTTTATTCTCCCAAAATATTGTCCCCCCCCCCCGCCAGTGTGATGAAATAGATCTTGAAATTTCAAAAAGTGGAAAAAGAGGTATCTTTTTAGTATTGACTCCTTCCCTCCTCATAGCAACATCATATTTCAGTATTTCAAAATAAAGTAGTGCTTACCAGCAAGTTGTACAACTTCTGTTTCACTGAAAAGTTCATCCGAGCTGACATCTGTGAGACTAAACTCAGAGATAGAATCATCACTACTAAAGGAGAAAGATAAGTCTTCTTCATGCAGTAACTCTTCATTCTTTTCTAGCAGACAAAACAATGAAAGTGATCAGGGATCCAGCAGCAACTCATAAGCAGGGGCTCTATTTTCCAAAGCAATATGTTATTTAGTGAAGAAATAAAAATGTATTAAAAAGACAATAGTGCACTTTGTTCCATCTCTGCCATTTGTATTGGCTGCACATTATATTTTGCAACATGAAGTAATTAGGAAATGTTTTTATGTTATACAAACAGTAGTATTCAAAGAAAGGAAATTTAGAGGTATGATATTTTTCAGATTATATTAAAGGACAATAGTTAAAAGATTATATTGAATTACCATTGTTGCCTGAAGGCCATTGTAAATTAGCAATGGATTTATTGCTTTTCAATATAAAAGCAGATTAAAAGTTGGACTAATTGGAAGTATCTATCTTATTACTATCGATAAAAGAGGGTCTGATATAGATAAGCAGATAATGCTAGAAAACAGATTCAAAATTAAATTATTTTTCCGCCTTTAATTCACTGGGGATATTAGAAAATTGCCCCATCCCTTGCCTGTCCCTCACTGAGCAAAAGCGAGATTACGGTATCTATTCTCTAGCAACCAGAAGGCTGTATCACAGTAACCACAGCCCTCTTTGGAATTTGTATGTCATTAGCAAAAGAAGTTAAGTAGGGAACATAGGATGCTTGTACCAAAAGATCTGCATTGATTGCCATGCACAATTTAAACAGCTAACATTGATTTTTGAAGTTTTAAATGGTTTTGGACCTGATTCTGCCATTATAGTTTGGTCCCATTGTTAAGAACTATAATTTAGCTTAATTTTTAAATAAAATAGGAAAGGGCCCTTGTAGAGAGAGCTTTTGCATACTTGTCTCCATTGCCAGATGCACTCCTTTCTGGCACATTGAAGAAATCTTCCTCTTGCATTATTTTCAGACTACTGAACAGCTCTTAGAAGTTGCATTTTTCTCTCACATCCTCCCTATTTAGAAATTCTGCACTGATGCATCTCTTACATAGGCTGTTGGAAGGTTTTATTTTTCGAAACCTTTCACTTTAAGTACTTCCCAGATTAGAAAAAAGAGCTATATATCAAATACATTAATAGCTAACTAGCAAGCATGTTGCATTGTTGACTGGTAAGAGTTCAGGTTACATTTAAGGTAGATTCAAAGTATTAGTGTGTCTAGCTTATGTCAGACCATTTCCTTAATTATACAATGTTTTACACAGGAGCATGCGCATCTCTTCTAACCAGGTACAATCCTCATGATAGGAGTACAGAGAAAAGCAATAAAGATGATTAGGGGATTGGAGGCTAAAACATATAAAGAACAGTTGCAGGAATGGATGTTTAATGAAAAGAAGGACTAGGGATATGATAGCAGTGTTCCAATATTTGAGGGGTTGCCACAAAGAAGGGGGAGTCAACCTATTTCCCAAAGCACCTGAAGGCAGGACAAGAAGCAATGGAAGGAAACTAATCAAGGAGAGAAGCAACCTAGAACTAAGGAGAAATTTCCTGACAGTTAGAAAAATTAATGATTTGCCTCCAGAATTTGTGGATGTTCCAACACTGAAAGTTTTTAAGAAGAGATTTGGCAGCCATTTGTCTGAAACGGTATAGTGTTTCCTGCCTGAGCAGGGGATTGGAGTAGAAGACCCTCAAGGTGCCTTCCGCCTCTTGTTACTGTAATATTGTACAAACCAGTACTTACCCAGATGAGTGCTATCCTCCTTGAGTTGCATAGTATACTTGTCTTCTAAGCTGAGACATTTCACTTGTTCTTTTAGATCAGTCACTGTAGATCTGATTAAAAGAAATAAAATCCATAGTAGTACTGGTTCCAAAGGAACAAATACATGGAACCCGAGACAAACCTGAATTCAGGGCAGTTTTAAAGAATTCAAAGAGTTGCAGTATAAAAAAATTAAGTATTTTATAGTCCTTCTGGTCAGAAACATAACCTATTTGACAGATGCTGATGTTAAAGGCAAAAGGCTCAAAATTGTAATAGGGAACAGAACAAAGGCAATTTATCTTATCAATCAATTTTCTCTGGATGCATCAAATTCATGGAGTGGTCAGGCACTTTTGTTAGTAAACTAATTATGTAAACAGGGAGCCACCTGGTGGGCAATTGCCTGTTAGTCCCTAACTTAACATTTCCCCCTTTACCATCACATTGTCTTCTGAATGACAGGAATAACCACCAGAATTTAACCACCATGTTCTTCTCCACAATTCTTCATGAAGCTCTACATCAGTGGGTCTCAACCTTCCTAATGCCGCAACCCTTTAAAACAATTCCTCATGTTGTGATGACCCCCAACCATAAAATTATTTTAAATTTTCCGTATTTTTCAAAAATATGTGTTTTCCGATGGTCTTAGACGACCCCTGTGAAAGGGTCGTTCAATCCCCAAAGGGGTCCCGACCCACAGGTTCAGAACCACTGCTCTACATGAACACATGTTCACTAAAGCATACAAAGCACAGTATAGAATGCTTACTTGACAACATTGAGCTCCTGTTGGGTGTTCTGAGTTTCATTCCTTGTTTTGTCGAAATCCTGAATCTGAGCTTTATGCGTGTTTATTAATTCTTCCAACATCTGGAAAGGACAAAAAAGTGTAGTGGTGAATATAGGTTTTTATCTAGCTTTTTAAAAAGATGAACAAGAAATAATTAAAAGGGTATTTTTTTTCTTAAAAGTAGATAGTTCCCCATTTACTCATCTGTACAATTAGGAAAAAAACTAGTATACAGAAAACAAATGGTCAAATTATATTCACATTCTTGTAGCACAACATTATGACTAAATTCCAGCCTTAAGAGGAAGCTAAAAGGACATGATACTACATTATGCGTATGTAGTTGGAAAAATACAATGTATTGATGGCAGCACATGCTCATTCCCATTTGTTTTCCTCTTATTCCATCCTATTTCTGCACACAGACATTTCTGATGCTAGAAGAAAAAACATACAACCAAACTAACAGCAGCTTTGTGTAGGTCCCCCCCCCCCCCATTATTTAAAAAAAACCATTTTAAGGAAGAAGGAATGTTTGGGCAAATGAGCTATGGCTGGATGATTAATTTTTCCATTTATTTCTTAGATTTAGCTAAGAACTACCGTGTTTCCCTGAAAATAAGACAGGGTCTTATTTTCTATTGACCCACAAAATAAGCGCTTGGTCTTATTTTGGGGGAGGTCTTATTATTTTTTGAGGTGCAGGAGGCAGCAAGCGTGGTTACCTCATGGCTGCTACTGTGTTGCAATATTTTCAGGGAGGGCTTATTTTTTGGGGGTGGCTTATTTTAGCACATGAGCTCAATGAGCCAATTGGGCTCATTATCTGGGGAGGTCTTATTTTCAGGGAAACGGTACACTGTGATCCTCCACAGTGACTTCCAACTTTTTTTTGTCTAATATAGATAAGCTTTATTAGACAAAGATTGACTTCACTTTTTATGTGGGGGTAACACTATTAGCATTAAATCATTCAGTAGCAATAGAGTATTTATAGTTGTACCTTACAGTACCGGTTTTGGATTCTCTTAATCTCATGAGTTGCAGAAACTTGATTGTATAGTTCCTCTTCTTGGCAATCTAATGGACAAAATATAAATTTTTTAAAGCTGCATATCTCTTTTCCTCTTCTTCAATAGGGCCACCAATAAGTGGTCCTTTACCTGATGCAGAAGAGAGGCTATGGGAGCAGGAACTTCAAGAATTACTTACCAAGTTTATGTTTCAGCTGATCTATCTCTCTTTTGATGCACTCGTATTCTTGCCATAGGATTTTTTTACTAGAATAAGAAGAAAAGCAGGAGTATCAGCAACAAAACAAGGACTAGTTCTCTTAACTATATACAAGCTCCCTTAGAAAATGAACACAAGATTTAAATTATTAACAGAATTTGAAAAATAGCAAATAGGCTCTCTGGAATTCCAATGCACCAAGAGATAGTAAATTACCCAGCTGTTTTTCATGGGCTAGAAATGTCTGGGATAGACAAGCTCACTCATTCCTAATTATAATAAGCCCTCTCATTAATATTATCTATTACAAGCAAATCTCTGTTAAAATCATTATTAGGAGAAAAATGTATTCCTTCTAATCCAACAGTTTCATGGTATACTCAAGCTTCGACATATGTTTATCCCAGTAAGCATGTCTTCTGGATAATAATAGAAAACTGTTGTTCCCTACCATATTATCCTGCCAAGTTATTTATGCTTATCAAATGGCTGACCTTTCCAACTTATCTTGCATGACGCTAGGACAGGAAAACAGATCAGGAGTACAATCTCCTTCTGACTGATGAAGCACATGTTGTCGAAGGCTGCAGAGCTCATTCTTCAACCCTTCCATCCGGCATCCCAGCAATGATTCAAAGCTACCAGGTGAATTATGCTGTAGGCGATTCATTTCACCTGCATAAATACCCAGAATAGGAAAAATAAAATTAGCTCAGGCCACACATTCTAACTGCTAAGACGGACAACAATATTTGGCTTTAATGTCATTTATTATTAGCGTTAAGTACTCGATTGGAGATTGATTTATCCCCATTTCAATAACAAGTTGAAAAAAACCTCCGAAATCGTACTTGTAGGAGAAACAAATAGGGTAGTAAAAATAAGACAAAATAATTTCCATTGCTTAGAATTTAGGTACCATTCTCTACAGCGATTGATTTTCACTATAGAATACACTATGCACTTATACATGTGTACAGATTTCATTGTCACAAAGTAAGGATTTACAAAAAGGTGTCTGAGGCATTTAATAATACAAACAGAAGCTTATATACTTCCTTTGCCAGTGAGATGTTCATATTCAGTACATGATCAGAAAAAATTGAGAAAGGCTATAGTACTATACTCCAACCATTATTATTTAAGACCCATTTTTGCTTTTATTTTAATATTAACTTTTTAAGGATATAAATGGAATAAATACTGATCATTCTGAATTTTGCTAAAACTCTCTGTTCAATATCATCCACCTCTTTTAGTTTTCATTATTTTTTCTAATAATGGGCTGAAATGATGGTAAATCCATTGTATATTTCTGAATTCAGGGAGTAGAAATTGAGTCATTTTTTTTTCATTACGGCAGATCTCTATATTTCAACAAATAGTAGATACTAAATTTACCAGGGCAGGGGAGAAGAATCACAGGTTTTCTGGGATTAGACAAGCTGTTTGGAAAATTCAAAGGAATGTGACTGCTTTGTTTTGATAAGGCATATCTGAAGATGGGAAAACTTTCAAGCCATTGAATTGTTAATTATTTACTTTACAGGCTCAAACGAATTAGGACCAGGTTGTGAAGATAATTTCCTCCTACTAGAATCTGCTCCATTATCTGCTTCAAACTTTCTTTTTTTTATTTTCTCAAGAAATTAATTCAGTGTGGGTGGAATAGCCCAAGTCTACAGTTCTATAACTAACCTCTAATCTTAAAGGATTATCTTTGAATTGTGCTTTTTAAATAAGATCAAATGGGAAATTTTGGGAAGAGGTATATTAACATTTAATATAAATTTCATTTAAACCCAGGTTAGTCCAGGACCTGCTCAGTTTGGAGAGTTCAGTCTCCAGTGTACCACTCAATTAACAAATGTAGCCTCACTTTGAAAAAGACAACAAATCCCCGTGCTAGGCTATGGAATTCCATTTTGCGAGAAACCCTTTTTTATTACATGCCTAAGGGCTTTCTTCTAGTTTGCAAGAACTCTCTTTTGGTAAATATTTTCCCTGCCAATTCACCAATGTTCAAAACTAAGAGAGTGAACTTAAAGTCACTCTTAATCACCCCAAATATTTAAAAATATTTAGAAAAGGGAACCGGATTTTAAAAAATCATGCTTCTTTAATAGTCTGGAGAAAAGTTTTGTCTCAAAGATAGATGTCATGATAAAGAAAGAGGAACAGCTTTGGAAAAAGAACTGCTAAGCTTTCATACCTTCTAGGTGATTGATACTTTGCTGCTGCTGTTCTTTCTCTTGTTTGAGCCGACATACTGCTTGGGTGAGTGACTCTATAATCTAAAGAGGCAGAAAGGAGAACAGAGCCACAATATAAGTAAACATCTCCTAATTACATGTTCCAAAAAGTTCCAGAATGAAAAAGGTTTAATAAATTGAAATGGTTAGAATTTGGATATTTATATCCGAATGCATCTCCTTTTCACTTTGAATTTCATTCTTTCTTTCACGGCTATCATTTGTGGGCTTTTACTCTATCCTTTTCTATATCCTCCCAACTTAATAAACCATAATATTTTGGCCCAAGAGAATATTAAGCTATGATAACTGAATTTACACATAGTATCCAAACAATGTGCATCAACATTTACTTGGCTTGAAGGCTACATTCATTTGTGAGGCATATGAATGTCAACATATCCAAAATAGGTAGTCCATAACAGAGATTCTGGAGAAGGTAAATGTTTTAATCCTGTAAATAGGTGCTTTCGTCTCTACAGAGCTTAAAGCTTCCATGTGAATCCTAAAATTTCCCCATCTACTCTTAAAAATGGGTTGGAATTTTGACTCTGTCTACTTTGGAAAATTTCTAGATGCCACAAAAGTAGTGTTGGTAGCTTGTATAATCCATACATTTAGCTTTCTGCACGGAGCCTAGAATAAAAACTATGCTATAACTTATCGTTATGAATCAAGCTACTAATACTAAACAGTAGTTTGGAAGCCAGAGCTATCCTTTTTGAGCACAATTATTCAACCGTTTTAAAGCATTTAAATCACTTCATGTTTTGGATAAAATTGTTTTAATTAATTAATTAATTTGAGATCACCAAACTACAGACAACTTGGCAAAAAACTTAACGAAGGAGAAACAAAATGTGTAAGCATCTACTTCTTTATGTCTGTCCCACAGAAAAGAACTATGCATCTATTCTGTATAAATTACCTGGGCTTGTGAATGTAGTTGCTGGCTGATAGTTGAAAGTTCCTCATTGGCCATTCTACAGCATGGGTGAATTCCACATGTGAAATGCAAGGGTGGTAGTCCAGTCTGTGGCTGAGTTGGAACAGGACTCCCAATATTTATTCTGCCCACTAACAAATCAGCTGCAGAGGTGAAAAATAATGAACTAGACTAATCTTGCAAGCATGGAAGCATGAGTGTTATTTTGTTTTAATTGCTGGAGATAAATTCCAGTTGAGTTAATGATAAATATATTTTTCCATTCATCCTCATTTTAACAGCTACTCCATAAACAGGCTGAATCCAAAATGTAATACACAGACGTCAGAATGTTTATATTTTCCTCTAAACTTTCTATTTCAATCACCTTCAAATGGTGACACAAATGGTTCAAATTTAGACACAGAAATTGTTTTTAGTCCTCATTGTCATTTTTCTCAAAATTTATATTAATTGGATTTGTAGGTAGGGTTAGGACTAGGACTCAGTCACCTTGTTTGTAGTCTGATGCTACACCACTACACCAAACTGACTCCCTGAAGTTAATTATAGCAATTTTTAATTGATTATTTTTCACTAACTCCTTTTGCCTTATGTTTTTGTTTTTTTAAGATTGCAAACCTGGGAGAAAGAATTTGTTGTAATTTTGTTAGTTAGTAACCAATGACCTTGAAATTGGATTAAATTTCAGTTTTCACAAATGGGGTAAATGGCACTGCCACTGATTAGATTAAGTGAACATTAAGACTTGTCAGACTAAATCAGACCAAGTTCTGCCTGAAGGATAAGGAATCTATAGCTTTCCAGATGATGCTGTGCTTCAATACTTTCCTTGCATGGCTATTTAGCTTCCAACAAACCAGCCCTATTAAAGCAGGACACCTAAATCATAACTATCTTTTGTTTGCTTGAAAAATATATTCCCTTGAATCTGAAGAAAGCTACCATTAGAATTCTAGCAAGAGAGTTTTTCCCCCTTGCTGAAAACTTTTTGCAATCAAGAAATTATAAAAATCTCTATTTTCTAAGAGATGTCCTGAAAATATATGGAACAGGTCAATCACTTTTACCTTTGGAAGATATGCTGTCTGTGTTTAGATGTTGCTGCAAAAGAAAAAGAAACAGAATGATTACAAAGTTATCACATATTTCAAAACACAATTTGGAAACAATTATGAAACAAATGCAACTTCAAATTGCCATCAAATCGGAATCTTTAATATCATTATAGTTTTGTAAAAACTTGTGAACAAAAAGTATAAGATAGAATGTTTTCATTTGTCATATAACTTTAATTGGCATGCAATAGGAGAACATGCATTCAATATAACTTAAGCCAAAATAACTCATTTGCAACTTCAAAGGAACATTCTTTATTCATAAAAAGAATTCAAAATTGTTCCATAACCACTATCTCAATATAGTATATTATATAATGCAGAATATATCATCTCAACATTAAACATAATTAAAATAGTTAATTCAAGCCTATGAACTAACGATTTACTAGTAGGAAAATACACAGTAGGACCAATCTGAATGAAATCAGTTTTTATCTATTGTTTTATTTATCCACATGATTGAGAAAGTCAATGAACAGTGTTATTATATAATTATTTTTTATTTCATAATACTTCCCAAATCTCAAAATGCTTTATACTACAGTCAATGCAAATATACAACATTACTAATGCAAGACAAAGAAACTTTACAATAGTAGCCTTGGGTCCATTGTCCAGATTCTTAGGGTTTTTTTTTAGAATAAAGATAGTCTCTCTTTGTACCTTAGAGGCAAAGTTTCATAATTCTAGAATACTGCAGAGTATTTTTTTCCCTGGAGTCTAGATGTTAAGCTGATATAGGTTTTCTTGGTAAATCCCTAACTATATGAATAAGGGATGAAGATTTCTCTCAGATAACCCAGACCAGATAAACTACACTATCAGTTGCTCAGCACTTTTTCATAACACTGATGACAGCTGCAATTCAGGAAACATTTGGAGGGCCACATGTTCCTCATCTGTTTTACTGAACAAAGCCTGTAGCTTAAGTTAAATCTTGATATGTCTCAAGGAGTCTACATAATTAATTCAATACAAATCTAATGGGAACCACAAGTCAGGAAGAGGTAGTCAATACTTGTTACATTTTCCATTCCTAATATAAAGGTCAGTGCTTTGTCTAAAATGTTGTCATGTTGTTCTACTGTTTGAACTGAACATGAAAACACTGGTCCCTTTAGTCACCATCAAAGTATTTAAATATGCCCTCAATGCAGATGGCAGTGTGTAGCTGAACAAGCAGGATCAGTGCTATCAAGTACTTGGACAGAAAACTATCACAAAATATATGTTGTGGACTTTCCAGGCTAGTGAAAAATCACCCTAGAAGAAACAGGTAAAAATAACTTATGTACTGTTGTCAACAAAGTATATATATATGTCCTTACAAAGTCACCAGGAGTCAAGCCTCAATTAAACACTTTATCCTTTCTCTTTTTATTTTGTCATTTATTATAACTTGTTCACCTGCCCGGTAGCTGCTATTTAACAATGTTGAAAAGCTTGGTAGTTAAAACCTTCAGCATTAAAGACAGGGTTTTTTGGGGGGGGACGGGACGGGACTACCAACATTTTTTCACTTAATAGAATACATCTCTTAAGGTGTTTTTGTATCTACATATTTAGTATATGTTTAGCATATGTGTGTGCATATAAACAGAATACTCAAGCACAAAATATTTTTCACCAACAGAGTAGAAAAGCAATATATTGCTCTGCAGCTTAACTTGCCTTAATTTTGGCCATGTTGCTGTCTGTTTCAACCAATATAGAACTGAGGCGTGCATCCCAATCCATGCTGTTGAGGAAAAGATGTCTTTTAGAAATCCACTAGTTACCCATTTGTAACCTTGGGAAAAACTTTGGCTAGAAAAAGAATATCTGCAAAAGCACTCAGAGAAAATGTTTATTTTCCTCTGTTATCTTCACAAAAATATATTGCAGCACACACAAAAAAGTCATCACAAGACGCAGACTTGAAACTTCAGGTAGTTCTGTATAAAATCCACTGTAAATTTTCTGCAGAGCAGCCGAAGCATACCCAATATGGAAAATACCACTGAAGGAGTATAAATATATACTCTCCAGAATTTTCTTTTTTCAAGGTCCCTAAATAGATGGAGAATAGGAACTATGCAAAATACTTGCAATAGGTGACAAGTATGTATTTTATGTTCAATGGATGAAGTTTTAAAGCAGTGGTTCTCAACCTTCCCAATGCCACAACCCTTTAATACAGTTCCTCATGTTGTGGTGGCCCCAAACCATAAAATTGGTGTCTCGGTTCCTAAGACCATCGAAAATATGTGTTTTCCGATGGTCTTAGGCGACCCCTGTGAAAGGGATCCCGACCCACAGGTTGAGAACCACTGTTTTGAAGTGTTATTAATATTGATGTACAAACCAAACAGCACAACCAAGTACTACTGTAACGAGAAAATGTTATTATGCGTGATGCATTTCAGTAAAATGGACTGAAATACTACAGTGACATTTTCATGTTGGAAAAGGGACTCACAAGCATTCTTTAAATCACAGATTCAGATCCAGATTTTAAATCACATGCTTCAGAACAATCTTTTATATCGAAAGATAAAACCATCCAGGCGGGTTCCTTTTTAAAAAGCAACTGGGCATTGCTACCTTTTTTTACATGCAGGAAAAATTAAAGTTGCTTCTAATGGGGAACAAATTCTTTTTTGAGTACTTTACGCAACACAATAAAGATGTTCTCATGACAGGGAAAAGCAAAACTCAACTTTCAATAATACTTCTAGTTAGCCGAGTTCACAGAACTACTTCTGGGATTGCTCCGTATTGACCTCGGAGGTTTTATTGAAAGAGTATTTTCCTGATGAGGTGCAATCATAAAAGAAGAACCCCCCCACCCCCCAACTGGTCAATTGGAAGGAAGGGAAGCCAGAGGCCTCAAAAGAAGAATTGGGAAAGTTTGCCAAAAAAGCAAAACAAAACCCAGAGGACTGCAGGAGATGCTCTGTTCCTCCCACATAGTAGTCTGAAGAATCCTCTTACCTGGGGCGGGGGGGGGGGGGGTTTGGGAGACCAGGCAGAGAGGACAAATTGAGAGCACCCAGGAGAGAAGCAGCCATCCTTTTGTCTACCCTTCCCGCCACCGTGTTGACTCCACCTGCTTTCCCCCCTCTAAACCAATAGCGGCAGGGAAGAAGTGCGGAGGCCGCAGCCATTGTACCAATAAGTAAATCTAAAGGGATGACGAGCCACACGGTTCTCACTCCACCCCCACCCCCGCTCCAATTCCTTCAAAGCCGGCGGCCTTTGGGGGGAATCGCATCCTCCGGCCTTCCCTCAGAAACTACCCAGTTAAGATGCCTCAGGCCGAGTCGGTGACCCAGGCCAGCATTTGGAGGAAAGCCAATTAACCTCGCTCACCCTCGGCCGTTGCACCCAGCCAACGGAAGAAACTCGGCAGTCACCTGAGCGATCCGGGGTGGGGGGAGACTCGGAGCCGGCCTAGGAGACTTTTTAGACGGCGACCCAAGCAGGAGGCAGCGGCCGCTCCGCTCCGCCAAAACTCTTGTCGGTTCTGCTCACGTTCGCCTGAGGACCGCCAGCAAGCGAAAGAAAGCCGCAAAGGTCCTCGCCCTCGCCCTCCCGAGGCCCTGGCCTCGGCGCCGATTCGAGCGCGTCCTCCGCGGACCGCTAAGAGCCCGAGGTTGCCCGATTCCGCCTTCCGCTAAACCGCGAAGGCTTCTGGACGGGGAAAATCCGGGCGTCCCGTTGATTACTCTGAGCTAACAAGGCCGCAATCGGGGATGTCCCGGAGACACCGAAGACGTTTCTCGTCGTAGCCAGTCGCGGGGACATTCGGAAGAAAGACAAAGGGGGCATCGCCGGCGGTCGCCCACGATCGCTTGACTACCTCTGGCCACGCCAGGCATGTGGGCGAGGGCTTTTCGTGCGCCGCGAGAACTACATTTCCCATAGGACCTGGCGATCGAGCACCATGGAGTTACATGTGGTCCATCTGGAGAGACAGATCCGAGATCTCCTGGAAAATCTGGGTTTTGAGATTTATCCGTTTAAGGTACTGCGCACATGTTAGCGTCTAGAGCGCTCATTTAAGGAGGGAGATCGATATATACTTTTTATTGCACTGTACTGTCACGCAGAAAGGCGTAAATAGTAGCTCACAGAATATGTGCTAGTCGGAAAAGGTGCTACCAGACTTCTGATTTTTTTTGTGCACTATAGACCAATATACAGCTCTTCAACTGTATTATCTCAAAAGTTTCCTTTCCTTGACATTATGCGGTGCTTATAATGTTAAGGAATAACTGTAGTTTTGTGTGTGTGTGTGTGTGTGTGTGAGAGAGAGAGAGAGAGAGAGAGAGAGAGAGAGAAGGCGATTACAGAGACGAGATTACTGATTTACTATTTATTTTTGTACTTTCCTATAGATTGGACATATTTAAATTACACATGTTGGCATTCATAAGTGATATAGGCAATCATGTAATATTCATGGAAACAATTCATGAGGCATCAGGACGTTTTGTCGCAGCATAATTTTGCAATTTTTAGGTGAGATACAGGTGTCTTCAACCTCGGACCACAATTGAGCCCAAAATTTCAGTTGTTAAGGGAGACTGTTAAGTGAGTTTTCCCCATTTTATGACCTTTCTTGCCACAGTTCTTAAGTGAATCACTGCAGATGTTAAGTTAGTAACACGGTTTGTTAAGTGAATCTGGCTTTCCCAATGACTTTTACTTGTCAGGTTGCAAAAAAGGTGATTATATGACCCCAGGAACACTGCAACTGTCATAAATACGAACCAGTTTCCAAATTTTGATTAAATGACCATGGGGATGGTGCAACTATCATGTGAGAAATAGTCATGTCACCTATTTCAGTGCTGTTGTAACTAAAACGGTCATAAGTGAATGGTTGTAAATTGAGGATTACCTGTATTAGGAAATGCTGTTGTATGAGAATGGTGCAAATAATAAATAGATCAAACTGGCAAGTTACCTGTTTATTTGTGAGCAAATGACTCTTGCATCATGTTTTCTCCAGTTCATTTACACAGATGCAATTAATCGTCTTGCATTATTTATTCTTTTTTCTGAGCTTTTCTGTATTATCACTACCTTCATGTCTGGGCTTTCTTTCTTAAGCAATAGTTCAATTATGGGGTTTGTTTTTTTAAATGTTTGTTCCATTTAAAGATCTGTTGAGAAAGATACAGAGGAGCATGAGAAAACCAGTGAATTGTTGATTTCAAATGCTGCTTGGCAATCTAGCATCCTTTTTATATATAAAGCAGTGAGTCTCAACCTTCCTAATGCTGTGACCCTTTAATACAGTTCCTCATATTGTGGTGACCCCCAACCATAAAATTATGTTTTCCGTATTTTTTTCAAAAATATGTGTTTTCCAATGGTCTTAGGCATTCTCTGTGAAAGGGTCGTTCGACCCCCAAAGGGGTCCCGACCCACAGGTTGAGAACCACTGATATAAAGGAATCCTGTTGCTTACGTTGGGCGCAAAATCTCAGTTGCTTATTGTTACTGTCTCTTCAGATTGCATTAGTATAGAATTCTGAACCACGATGTGGCTTGATTGGGGCTATCGAAGCCATCTGCTATAATTTGTACTGTAAATCACAATTTACAGTACAATCTTGCAAGTTAACATTGAGGCTGGTGCAGTGGTTAGAATGCAGTATTGCAGGATAACTGCCCACAGTCTGGAGTTTGATCCTGATGGGACTCAAGATTGACAGCCTTCCATCCTTCTGAGGTCAGTAAAATGAGGACCCAAATTGTTGGGAGCAATATGCTGACATTATAATCTGCACAGAGAGTACTGTAAAACACTATGAGGTGATGTATAAGTATCAGAACTATTGCTATTAATTGAATAAACTGTGCAATGAAAGGAAAATTGTACATATAGTAACCTCGACAGGATAAATTGCTGTTTCTAGTTGTCTCGTCTAACATTTGAAAAGCTGAAAGATAGACTGAATTAGATTTCCTATTTCTTGTTTAAAGGGGAAGTATTTTATTTGCATTTGCTAACAAGACAAATAGATATTTTCCCAATCAAGTTGGTTATAAGCTACCAAATATGATAAATCCTTCACCAAATTATTTTGGGGATACAACATGTCAGAGAAGTAAATTGTGCCAAATACTTTTTTTAAAAAATAGTGGAAACAATAGGAATGCGAAGCCAGTTCTGTAGAATGTCAGTGCTTCAAAATCAGCAAGGCAACCAACCCTATTACCTTGACACAACAGTTGCCTGCCAGTGATAATATGGAGTAATTATATTACAGTTTGACTTAGCCAGACCAAAACAATAAATACCAATACAAATGCTAGGGCATGGGTTACAGCAACCCTACCACATGAGTAGGCCCAACCATGCTATTAATGTACAGAACATCAACTATACACACAGTCATAATGTTCTTTTTAACAATGCTTTTTTTATGAGCCCATCAAAATGTAAGGCAGTTCTGCTCCCTGTAAACAGGTTTAAATTCTTTTACAAAAGCTAACTTCTCACTGAATCATGAGCTAGTCATAAAAATATACAATACATTAACCCCTAGTTAACTGAACCAAGGGTTCCTGAATTAATACAGATGTCTGGGTTCATGCAGCAAGAGCCACAGATCAGTTACCTGCACTTTGTCTAGTGAGTTGTGGAAACTCAACCTGGTTTGGCATTGCAGTTTCTGTAGATAATCATATATTTGAGAGTGCCACAGATGCCTGGCGTCTCTGAATTCAGGTTCATCAAGGAAGGGTCTCAGTGCAAGGAAAGGGAGGACTAGATTGCAATTAAAAGAAGCACAGTACTGTTCTCGGAGTCAGTGCTAATAGTTTTATTGGATGGTATGCTAGGAAATAAACCGGCAATGCAAATTTGAATATGGAAAGAATAAAAGTCAAGGTAGCAAACCTGACAAAGTCATACTTGGGCAGAAATAATTATTTTATAGAGGCAAAAGAGGCAGGTCCTTCCTGCACATATGATGGAAGAAGGTTGTAGAAAGGAAAATATATAATGGGCATATCATGTTATGGGTCCAATTGTAGATGCCAAACTATGATTATATAAAGTGGTGATTTTTCACTAAACAAGATTTCTCACTAAACGAGAACACTTAACATTCATCTGTTGTTCATTGTCAGCTCACATAATGTTCTATTTGTGGTTTCTTAAATAAGACACTGAATTCACATAACCCTAAATTAGTTACTTGCAAACGTAATGCGAGATGTTATGTCAAAAGTAATTAAATTATATTATGAATTAGTACAACCATGACTTCTTGCATCTTTTGAATAATCTCTTAAACTTTCATTTAATCAAATGCATGCTTACTCTCCTTGATTTCCTGGGTTTACGAGTTCTTGGCTCAGCAGAATAACATCTTTATGGTTTTTTTCTGGTACAAGATTGCATAGTCCATCACAGAAGTAATAACAGGAATTATCATCCTTTTTCTCATTGGAACTCAAGTGCTGAGATGAGTCCTTGTATTAGGAAGTCTTTTGAGCTTCCATTTGGAGTTCAAGACTTGCATACGTTAGAACCATATGATGGTGGGCAGGATCCCATCAACTAACACAGACTGACAATGAATCAATTGCTGTATCCAAGGTTTTATTGAACAGTTTCAGAGATCAGCTTACAGAACCAGCACCATTAATAGGCAAATAGACTTGCCCTCCTTTATGTCTCCAAATAATTGCTGTGCATTTGAAAGTATTGCAACAGAATAGTAGATTGCTAAATCCAATTGTTGCATTCCTTTGTTAGATATAGTTTATCCTGTGTATGTAATTGATTGTGGAGGACTTTGCAAAAGTGCAGGAGTCCTGATGGATCAAAAAGGATGGCAACTCCAGTGAAGAATAGCTGGGATCATAAGGATCAGGGTGTCAGCTTGAACCGTAGCCCGTACATATTGCACACAAGTCATGGGGAATAACCTCACCTCAGCACCTGTTGGACAGCCAAGAAAGACAAAGCAGTGACTAACATTTAGTTCAGCAATAGCAATATGTAGTCCCTAGTGCTTGATCAGAGCTGGGCAGCTCTTGGGTTTATGCAGCCCCTAGCATTCAACTAGTGATTCCTGGAGTTTCTACAAGCCATGCCACTGAAAATTAGCAAAATATCTATTCTGGAAAACAATTGTTTGTCCATTTCTTTAACTAAAAGAAGGAGAAGGTTTCATTATGCCTTTTTCTCCTAGTACTGTTCTCTTGAACTACCTCAGAGGGATGAGCCTCCACCCACTTAGAAAATTTTGTTTTCTCTTATGGGGTAAAAAAGGAAAAATGCAACTACAAGAAGATTGCTTCCCCAAGACCAATATGCACAGTAGATGTTTATAAACAAGAGATTAATGTATAGTAGTTTGTAGTATAATCACAGAAAGGGAACTTACCCCTCCACTGTAAGGAATTGTGATAATATCTGTGGGTAGTAGTTATTTGTAATGTTCCATGTGTCCGTCTGTGATCCTGGAAAGCAAAAACATATGTTTGGTTAGCAGTAGTACCATTTGTAGTGCATGGCATCTAAAAGCCTATTTTTATAAATGCATTCACACATTACACTAATCTTTTTTCATAATTACATTTATGATTTAATTATAAATTTGTTCCCGTTTGCTTCAGCATGTTATATGAATTATACTGCTATGGTTTCAAAATCAGAGTTTGTTTATTATTTAATGTGTTACACAAATGCTTAGGCAAGTGAGGTTTAGTAAATAAACCATTGGCAGGCAAACTAAGGCTCGGTATATGTGAATTATGCCATTCTACCCCCTCCCCATATTGGGAAACACTGCTACCTGTCCTGAGGGTTTACTCAAAGGACAGTTTCCATTGATTGAGAGGCCTGGAGCGGGGTGGGGGATGGGGTGGGGCATCCAAAGCAAATGTAATTTGAAAGATGGCCTTCCCTTTTCTAAGCTACCTGTATAATGTCTTTCTCCTTATATTTTCAACTGAAAAATTCTATTCATGTGTTTATGGAATCCCGATGCAAGGAATCTATGGTAGAATATGGTTTCTGGGGAAAAAAAGGATAAGCAATCTGCTCTATTGTCTTGGTCAGAGTCTTCCATTTATACAAGGTCTTCCATTTTGAGCAATATTTTCACAACACACCCATAATTAGTCATAATTTGCTTTGCCCAGTTGCATGACGTTAAACTATAAGGTAGTACTATAGCACAGTATGCTATAGTATGAATACAACTTGTCAGACTAAAATGTCATTAGCTATTTTGCAGCTAAGTCATGGAAACAGCATATGACTTTTTTCTAAGACTGAACTTGTTGTTTTAAGCATGTGGAACAAGGGGATAAAACCCCATTCAGCTGAATAAGGGGCTTCCTGGCAAAAGTTTATGTGATAGTATGGTTGGATTAAAACTAGCCCAAATTCTATATTCTAGCAGTACAGACACAGGAGGAAGGAATGACCAAGTCATTATGACTTTTGCACCATCCCCACGGTCACTTGAACACACTTCTGATGCTTGGCAGCTGGCTTGTATCTATGGCCAGTTACAGCATCCTGTGGTCACATGATTGTGATTTGCAACCTTTTTTGCCGACTTCCAGCAACACACGCCCACCGAGGAAGCTGGAGTCACTTTGACTGTGTGATTTGCTCAATTATTTATTTTCTTAGATTTTTAGACCGCCCCTCTCCCAAAAAGGGACTCGGGGCGGTGTACAGTCAATAATAAAAACATTCACAATAATTAAATACGTTTAAACTGCATTTAAGATACATTGGAGGAGGAAATAGACTGTGCTAAGAAATAAATAATACTAATCTTAAAACATCATAAATAAAACCCCAACCCTAAAATAAAATAAATCCCTGGGAGGTACAACTAAGAAAGTGCCAGGCCAGCTGATTGAAACAGGTGAGTCTTTAACTTTTGCCGGAAGGAACGGAGGTCGGTGGTAGTTCGAATGTCTGGGGGGAGGTCATTCCAGAGGGTTGGGCCCATCACAGAGAAGGATCTACTCCTAGGTGTCGCCCGCTGGCATTGACTAGCAGACGGCACCAGGAGGAGCCCCTCTCTGTGTGAGCGAATAGGTCGCAGGGACGTGTGTGGTAGGATGCGATCCTGCAGGTAACTAGGTCCACTGCCATGGAGCGCTTTAAAGATGGTAATCAATACCTATCAATTTGCTCAATGACTGTGGTGATTTGCTTGAGAACTGTTGTAAAAATTGTTATAACATCAGGTCCAACTTGACTTACAACCATAATGACTTATGACAGGAATTCTAGCCCCAATTGTGCTTTAAGTCAAGGAGTACCGATATGATCTACTGAACACAAACTAGCCTTATGTGTTATGTGAACCCAGCCCATGTGGTCAATTTACAGTTCGTTGTATGCTGATCTAACATGCTAATCCATGGTTAATTAATTTACATTCATCTTTAAACTAGTCAACTATCCCACCATACTGGGGTTACACAAACATTTAACCAGAGACTAGGCAACCACATTGTAATTTAGAATTTTGTGTGAATTTGGCTCATCTTATGTCAGCATATCTGGCATTTTGTTTGAATAAAATTGCTTATAATGGCAAAGTTTCAACAGCTACCAGGATAAATGTTTCATCCTAGAGTTGAAAAGACAGCACAATTTAAACATAGGTTTGTACCCACAGTGGTACAAAGGCCATTAAATCATTTAATCCTCATTTAGATTTAGAAAGAGAAGGGAGAACAAAAGCAAGATACCATCACTGAGTAAAGCTTTCCCTATTCATGGGGTCTCCAATCAGCCCACTTTTCTGTATTTGAATGATATACTATGACTTGGAATTAAATTAGATATGTTAGAACCATATAATTGAACCCAGACATGGAAAAAGAAGTCACGGGTAATAAGAGTTTTTACAACAAAAAATGTCTGTGTGACTTTATGAAGCACACAGAATCTTTACCAGTTTCTCTTCCCAATTTATTTCTTACCAACAAAGCTACAATATGTTGTGTTCAAGTCAGATGTTATTGGAACATTTTACTGAGAATTAATTCATCCCCAGTAAAATCTTCATACTTTTTTTTTAAAAAGTGGGGTTTTCATTTAGTGGAATATAAGGACCTACTTTTAAAGTTTTATGCTAACATGCATGCAAAATTGTCATCATATCTATCTGAGTAAATAAGTATCTGATTTAGATCACTATTACCTGCCTTCAAGTAGCACTTTCAAAATGTGTCGGCCTATGACCACTAGTACTTTGTTTGCCTTTTTAATTCATCTTTGGATATGAAACACATGGTTCAACGAAGGCCCCAAACTTCTTGCTTATTCTGTTCACATCCATTATGACTTCACAAGGAGCAAATATTCTATGTCATTAACTCACATTAGACGTTGAATTGTAAACTCTAAATTAATTCCAGTTTTCAAGCAAATCAATAAGTACTTGAAATTAATAGCAATAGCACTTAGACTTATATACTGTTTCATAGTGCTTTCTGCCTTCTGTGACAACAATGTATCAACACATTGCCCCCAACAATCTGGGTCCTCGTGAAATTAAATTACTTGAAATTAAAATTTAAAAATCTTCAGTTTCACTTCTGGTATTGAGGTTTGCATTTGCATTATAAAATCATGATTTGAAGCTGGTTTAAATTCACTAAACGTATAATCATAGTTTCCCATATTAAAAAAAATACAGATGCATCAGAAAGAACACCAGTGATCCTGTTAAAAGCTTATATTGGCTAATTAGGTTGAGATATGATTACTGTTTTATTTAGTTCCCCCTTCCCCACTTTAATTCTGTATAACTAGTTCTAGTAGTAGCCTAACGGGTAAATCTGATATGCAAACCAGTTTCCCATTCCTCTGTTTCTACACTTTCTGTTTCTATTCAGGCCTTGAAAGATAATTGAAAAACTTTAAATTTTGGAAAACTGAATCTCAGGAAAAATATACAGCTGTTCTTCAGTTTCTGTATGTTTATTTAACCTTTATTTAAATACATCCCATAGCACCAGATTATGGAGTAAAGATATCTTTAATCTTTTGATTGTAAAAAAAAAATTAATTGCTACTTTTTTCTTCTTTTGGAAAATGAAACTTAGCTTTTTTTTTCTTCTCTCCTGAAGGTAGGATGGTATAATGAGATTCTTCCTCCAACTTTGCATCTGCGGTACTCTGACGATACTCTGGCATTTGTAGTACTTAGCATTCCTGCTATGTTTGACAAGGCATTCAAACCCTTCCTGAAGAAACAGCTGCTTAAGAAGATTCACGATCCGGTGGATCAATGCATTTCTTATCATCTGTCGATGGTTAGGGAGGTAAGACTCATACGTTTCTCCCCTTTCCTCTTTTCTCCATTACAAATACAAAAACAGACCTGCTTGATTATGGCAAGACTCAATTCTGTGCCCTATTTCTAACAGTAGATAGCCATTAATATCCATGCACACAACTATTATTTGCATTTATTCAAAGGCAAACTCGTGGTTTTTGGCATATAAATACAATGCTAGAATGGTTTGGCAATGGCTTTTCTGACCTAGACCCATGGTATCCTTCTCCAATAAGCAGGCTTATGGACTTCTGTTCTATTCCACTCCTACAGGACCCCTGTTCCTGATCACTAGTGCTTGGCTTAGCATTATTTGTTAATCTGATCAATTGTGGTTTATTTATGAAACTGTCCCCAAGGATACCATAGTTTTGTATCTTCTGCAATCTCAGCTAATATGTCTAAATCTTCATTTAACCAATATTGCTAATATGGATGAATATATTTATGTGTTGTATCCATATCTAAGCCAGCACCTACTGTGAACTCTTCTGAGAGCTAGTATGACAGTGTAGAGCAGGAAATCCAACTTTTGGTCCATTCCTAACCACAGAATCTTGCTAGGTGATTTTGGTCACTCACTTTTTTCAGCCCTCGCTACCTCATATGGTATTGCTATGAGAAAAGGTAGGGAGAGGAAGCATTATATTGTATATACCACTTTGAACTGCCAGATGAATAGTAATATAAATCTAATAAATAAATGCAATTCTTGTCATATCAACATTTTATTTAATGCAATATTATACTTAGCTTACCAATTCTGCTATACTTATTGATAGTGTTAAGAGCTAATAAAGCAGAGCTTACCTGATTTTTCCTCAGGAACACTTCTTTCTCGTAGTATAATAATCTACTTTTAATACCGTAATGCTTTCCACACATCTAGGCAAGATAGAACTAAGTTAGCAGATCCTTTGTCTCTTTTTAAAAACAAATCAGTATTTCTTTTCCTGCTTTCCAGTCTTTCTACAGAAGGCCAGTTTTAGTGACAAGTTATTTGTTTTTGTAAAAAGTTAACAGTATTAAGTTTGAATTTTTAAAACACTACGTATATGCCAGTGAAATACAGATATTTATTTTAATTTGCTATTTAGCTCTGAAACATCATTTCTTGTCTTTTGTGTAGCTGTTTAATTGTGTTCCTATTAGGTGTGGTCATAATAAAAAAATCATATTGTAGAGTGAGTTTGGGAAGTAAAATAGGTAGATGAATAGAATTAATCAGCAAAAGACCTTGAAGCATTTTACAGTTTTTTTTTCTGTTATAGAAATGGAAGTCTTGTTGGCTAGTCTTTACAATAGTATTCTACAATCAGGATGTCCTCGCTGGAGATTAAGGGAATTTTAGCCCAATATATCTGGAAGCATCAGTTTGAAAGGCAGCGTGAGATAGTTGCTATGGGAATGAATTAAGAGTAGAATACCACATGGCAAAAGCAAACATTATATAGTTGGCATTGTACAGACCACAAAGTACTTACTAGACCCAAGAATCCAATAATCACAGATAGGCTTGAATGATAACAAAGAACCAGGCTTTTTTCCAGTAGAGTGGAGGGAGGGGTCACAGAAGGGTTATCACAGCCTGATTGGTCCATTTGACTGAGAGAAAACTTCTTAACCTTCGGCTTCTCCCGTTGGTTCCCAGTTTCCTCTCAGTCGGTCCAAGACTCAGGTTTGGTTCCTAGTAAGAGTGTTTTATGGTTTTCTAGTTAGTCAGTAGCATGATAATTGAACTTTGTAAATTTAGAATTTTTAATTTAATAAGTTTAAAATTTTTTTTGTAGTGGGTCTGCCTTGTAGGGCTGTTGTTCGGCTGCCCTCAGAAGGCTGGGAGACTCAGTGGGGGGGGGCGCTGGCTTCCTTCCCCCGTCTCGAGGGTCGCTCCGGACTGATGCCTGGTGTCTCGGGCGTGCCGGGCGACCCTGCGATCTCTGCACATGTTTTCAGCGAAAGTCGCAGCGCGCCGGGGCTTTTCAGCACAAAAGTGACAGATCGGCTTCAGATTTGAATTGCTTGCAGTCCGGGGCCGGTTACAGCCCGCGGCGGCGGCGCGGGGCCGTTTTTTCTTGAATTTGGAGATCTCCTGGTGATTTAGGAGCTCCAGCGACGATCTTGGGTGCCGTTGGGGGCGGCGAGCGTGCAAGCGGCCGCCCGCAGGCAGAGGAAGCTAAGGGCGAGGTCGGCGGCCATTTTTAGGCGCGCTTTTGCCAGGGACCGCCCAAAGAAGCCGGCAGCCATTTTGAATCACGTGTCTGGGCATTGCAGCACGGAGAGGCTGGATACAACGTGGCCGTGCAGTTTGCAGTTTTACCGGAGGCCCGGAGCAGGCGATCCCCACCAGCTGAAGGGCTATTTCTACTTCTAAATTCATTTGGTGCACGTGAGTGGGGCGATGGCTGATAGAGCAGAGGCCCAGCAGGCCGCGCCGTCTCAGGCAGGCGATGATAAGGCTGAACCCACTCCCCCTGTTAGGCCTCGGGCTTCTAGGCCTTCGGCAGAGGACAGACCTTCCAGAGCTCTGCAAAGGGATGAGCTCAGGCGATCCAGGGCTATAGAGAAGGTCATCGAAAGAGCTGAGAAAAGACAGGCCCGGGATCCTGGGCCTAGATCCAGATCTCCACGCCCTGTGGCTTCCTGCCCTTCCCCACCTGTGGCCAGGGGGTTCAGCCCTTCTTCTTCTTCCTCTGCTTCCTCATGCAGATCTGATAGGAGTCAGCAGCGGGGGGGCCCTCGCTCTCCTTCTGTTTCCCTGGGGACTAGAGAGGCAGATAGGGGGGACCCGTTGGAAGGTACCTCTGCAGGTCCCGTTAGGGGCAGGAGATACAGTAGGGCCCACGTGGCACCAGACTATGATTCGGAGGGTGATCAGGAGGATCTAGAACACCTTCCTGAGAATCTCAAAAGACTAATTTCTGCAGCCATTTCTAGGGGCATAGCCCAAAGAGACAGGCCTTACCATCACACTAGGGTTACTCCTTTTAGTAGATCCAGATCTAGGGCTTCTTCCCCCTCTCTCATGAGTGAGGTCTCCTCTAGGGGGGAGACACGGAGGGATGATTGGGGGTTTTCTGAGGAGGAGGATGCGGCTTCTGAGCCGCCTCGTTCTTCCAACCTTTTCCTCCAGGCCATGTTCAAACCATTGCTTAAGAAGGCTAGGAGGACCACCAAGGTGGGCACGGGGGACCCCACAGTCCCACCGCCCACGGATCCAGGCATGGTCATGTTCTCAGCAACGGCCACCAATAAGGAAGAGATTCCTGCTCCCCCCCTTTTCTTAGAGGTGGCTAGCAGCCAGTGGGCCCGTCCCTCTAATTTTTCTCCTCCAGGCAGCAACGACCGTCACGCCTACAACATGGAAAAGTCTTTTGTGCAGGCTATTCAGCTTCCGGTTATAGATCAGCCCATAGCAGCTCTAGTCTCCTCTTCCCCGGTGGTCTCGGGGGACGTGGCAGACAAGCTTAAGCCAGAGGACAAGAGGGCGGAGCTCACTTTACGTAAAAATTACAAGGCCTCAGCATGGGCGGTGCGGGCGGCGGCTGCCGCCTCGTACTTTAACCGTACAACGGTTATGTGGCTTCGCCAGCTTCAGGATCGTATTCCGATCCAAGATGAGCGGGTACACCAGGATTTAGCTAAAATTATGGCAGCGTGTCAGTATTCGGCTGATGCGACACTAGACGCTGTTAGATTTGGTTCTAGTGCCTTGGCCACCTCTGTGGCCTCCTGTCGGCTCCTGTGGCTCAGGAACTGGCAGATGGACTATAAAGCCAAGTGGGACCTGGTGGCTGCCCCCTTTGCAGGCACAAATCTGTTCGGGGCTTCCTTAGAGCCGATCTTAGTAGAGAATAAAGATAAGAAGAAGGTTATGCCTACCTCCACCAAAAAGGCGGAGTCCCGTAGTCACCCCTATCGCAGGACCCAGTTCAAATCCTATGACAGGGATCAGGATCAGCGTTACCAACCATACAGGCAGGACAGGCAGTTCAATAGGCAGAACTTTCAAGATCGTTCTAGGTATCAGCCGCAGTCCAAGCGGCCCTTTCGAGGGGGGGGCGGCCGTCCCTTCCGCAGGGGGAAATGACTCGAACCCGAGTCATCCCATCGGAGGCCGCCTGGCACTGTATGCGGACAAGTGGGATCAGATCACATCAGACGGTTGGGTCAGGGCGACCGTTTGCCACGGCCTAAGGTTAGAGTTCCTCTCCAAACCCCCGAGTTTTTTCAAGGTCTTCCCCCCGGCTCGAGACCCGGGACGCCGTCGTCTCATGGACCTCGCTGTCACCCATCTCCTAGACATCAGGGCGGTGGAGGTAGTTCCGGGGCCGGAGAGGGGTCAGGGTTACTACTCACATCTGTTCGTAGTCCCAAAATCCTCGGGGGGTTGGAGGGCAATCCTCAACCTGAAACGTCTCAACCGCTACCTAGTCTACAGGTGGTTCAAGATGGCGTCCCTGAAATCAATCCTGCAGGGCATTCGGAAGGGGGATTACATGGCCTCAGTAGATTTGACAGAGGCCTATCTCCACATCCCCATTCTCCAGTCTCACCGGCGCTATCTCAGGTTTTCCCACCAGGGCAGGCATTACCAGTACCGGGCCCTCCCGTTTGGTCTGGCCTCAGCTCCGCGGACGTTCACCAAGGTCCTGGCAGCACTGGCGGCTTACCTACGTTCCATCCCGGTGAGACTTCAGTGCTACTTGGACGACGTCCTGGTCCAGGCGGAGTCCCTCCCCAGAGCCACGTCGGATCTTCGGCTGACGATCCGTTGGCTTCAGGAGTTAGGGTTTTCCCCCGTTCCCTTTGGCGAGAGGCGCAGGCGTTGGGCTTGTGGGCAGAGAGACACTTAGCTTCGATAGTAGCGGAGCACATCTCGGGGGTGTCCAATCTTCAGGCGGATTGGCTGAGTCGCACAACCCTGGACGACGGCGAGTGGCAACTGGGGCCGGAGTTGTTTTTGAAGATATGCAGCAGATTCGGCACGCCCCTGGTGGACCTGTTCGCCTCCCCCGACAACGCCCAGCTGCCGCGGTTCTTCACCCGTTTCCAGTCTCCGTCAGCGGAAGGAGCGGATGCTCTCAGGAGCCGGTGGCCCCCGGGCCTTCTTTATGCCTTTCCTCCCCTTCCCCTCGTTCCCCGTACGATAAGGAAGGTAGTCACAGAGAGGGCTCTCGTTATCCTGTTAGCCCCGTACTGGCCGAGGAGACCCTGGTTCGCGGACCTGGTCCAGCTGTCGGTAGCAGACCCCTGGAGGATTCCCCCAGGGGAGGTCGTTCTGAGTCAGGGGGCTTTGCATCACCCAGGGCCTCAGTGGCTTCATCTGACCGCCTGGCTATTGAACAGGGGATCCTGAGGGGGAGGAGACTATCGTCGGGAGTTATAGCCACCTTAGAGGCGTCTAGGAGACCGTCCTCGGTTAGGATTTACAATGCCACTTGGAGGGCGTTTGCAAAGTGGTGTATTCCATTGGGGTTGGATCCCTCTAGGGCTACCGTCCCGGACGTATTGGAGTTCCTTCAGAAGGGGTTAGAGGACGGTTTGTCGCATAATACGCTCCGGCGACAGGTGGCGGCTTTGGCCACCATTCTGGGGGGGAGGGTTCCCCCACCCTTTCTCGTTCTCCCTTGATTAAGCGTTTTCTTAAAGGGGTGGCTAACATCCGTCCGCCTCCGGTTCATAGATTCCCGACCTGGGACCTTACTCTGGTCCTCAAGGCTCTGACAGGCTCCCCGTTCGAACCACTTAGGACGGTGCACATGCGCCTTCTCACCCTTAAGGTGGTGTTTTTAGTGGCCATTACATCGGCCAGGCGCATTTCAGAGTTGGGGGCTCTTTCTTCTCGCAGTGATCTGTGTATAATCCACCAGGACAGGGTTGTCCTGCGTTTGGATCCTTCGTTTATTCCGAAGGTGAATTCTCAATTTCACAGGGCCCAAGAGGTTGTGCTTCCAAATTTTTGTCCCAATCCTGCAAGGGAGCAGGAGTTCGTGTGGCACAGGCTGGACGTCCGCCGCGCCGTCCGCATATACCTGAAACGGACGGAGGGCGTTAGGAGGACCGAGGCGTTGTTCGTCTCTTTTCAGCCGGGCTCGTTGGGACGTAAGGTGTCCTCTTCCACTATCGGGAGATGGATTAGGTTGGCCATAGTTGAGGCCTACAGTGCTTCTGGGAAAACTCCCCCGTCAGGGATCACTGCCCACTCCACCCGCAGTGCCGCTACCACTGCGGCCTGGGCTACCAGAGCGCCCTTCGAGGATATTTGCAGGGCGGCCACTTGGGCCTCTCCTACGCCTTTCATTAGGCACTACCGTTTGGATGCTTATGCCTCGGCTGAGGCATCTTTTGGGCGGCGGGTCCTCCAGAGGGTGGTGGCCGATCCTTCACCTGGGACCCAGTCTGCCCGCCCGGGGACGTAGCTTGGGTATGTCCCTTCTGTGACCCCTCCCTCCACTCTACTGGAAAAAGAACGTTGGTCTTACCTGAACGTTTTTTTCGGTTGAGTGGAGGGAGGGGTCACATTCCCGCCCTAGTTAGATAGCCAGGGTCCAGGAGGTGTAGGATCGGGTGGCCCCGGGAGGGCTTTCCCTTGTCTTTGTTTATTGTTACAGATGCATGCAACGACATCGCGGAAACTGGGAACCAACGGGAGAAGCCGAAGGTTAAGAAGTTTTCTCTCAGTCAAATGGACCAATCAGGCTGTGATAACCCTTCTGTGACCCCTCCCTCCACTCAACCGAAAAAAACGTTCAGGTAAGACCAACGTTCTTTCTGTATCTCCTTGCTGCCTTCTCTTTGTAAGCTGGAGTTTTGCAGTTCAGATATGATTGCTCTGGTATATCTATTAAAATAACTAATGGATGTGGTAATTCCATTAGAGTAGCTTGTTGGGGAATTCTGGGATTCACCGTGCCACAGACATCCGGGTGTGAGTCCCTTGTCGTGAGATGGGGCCCAGGGAGGCAGTTGGGCCTGCTGATAGTATACCTGGCTCCTCGCTATACGTCAGCGGCCCTGCCTGAACTCCTTGAGCTGATCTCATCGGTGGCGATTGAGACCCCCAACCTTATAGTGATGGGGGATTTCAATCGGCCGTCGATGGGAGAAGCGTCTGAGGGGGTTCGGGAGTTCATGGCTTCCATGACAGCCATGGACCTGACCCAGTTAATTCAGGGCCCTACTCACGAGGGAGGTCACACGCTGGACCTTGTTTTTGTCTCAGGCCGGTGGATGAGTGATCAGGGAATAGGGGACTTAGCCATTACTCCCCTGTCATGGTCGGATCACTATCTTCTCTGGCTGGACTTCCCTGGTGCTACCCCACACCGCGAGGAGGCGGAACTGGAAGGTATTAGATGGTTCCGCCCCAAGCGCCTGTTGGAACCAGATAGGTTCCAGACGGAGCTTGGGCCACCTCCTGTGGATTTGACCCGCCCCCGAGTGGAGGACCTGGTAGACGCATGGAATAGTGCGACTACCGGGGCCCTGGACCGGGTGGCGCCTTTGCGGCCTCTCCTGCGGCGACGAACCACCCTGGCTCCCTGGTTTACCGAGGAGCTAAGGGTGATGAAACGCCAAAGGAGACGCCTAGAGAGTCGTTGGAGATCCTCTCGTTCCGAATCTGACCGAGCACAGGCACGAGCCTACTTGAGGACGTACCTTGTGGCATTAAGAGCGGCCAAACGTCAACATTGTGCCGCCCTTATTGCGTCTGCAGATAACCGCCCTGCCGCCTTGTTTCGGGTGACTCGCTCCCTCTTGTTTGAGAGGCCGCGGGAAGCCCCTTTACAGGGTAGAGCAGAGGAGTTTGGGAAATATCTACATGACAAAGTCGCTCAAATCCGGATGGGATGGGCCCCCTTCAGTGGTTCAGTAGAGACGCCCGTGGCGAGTCTTGAGGGTCCGCTTTGGGAGGAGTTTGATTCGGTTGCCATCGAGGATTTGGACAGGTTGCGTGGACGTCTGCGACCCACCACATGTTTATTGGACCCGTGTCCCTCCTGGCTTGTACTGGCATCCTGGGAGGTTACACGTGACTGGCTCCTGGTCCTAGTGAACACTTCGTTGGGTGAGGGGTCTCTACCAGCCGCCTTGAAAGAGGCGGTGGTGAGACCCCTGCTCAAGAAGTCTTCCCTGGACCCGACGGACCTAGTCAATTACCGTCCAGTCTCCAACCTTCCTTTTCTAGCGAAGGTTGTAGAGAGTGTGGTGGTACAGCAGTTCCCACGCCACCTGGAGGAAAATGATTATCTAGACCCGCGCCAGTCCGGCTTCCGACCCGGGCACAGCACGGAGACGGCCTTGGTCGCATTGGTGGATGATCTCTGGCAGGCCAGAGATAGGGGTTGTTCCTCTATCCTGGTCCTATTAGACCTCTCGGCGGCTTTCGATACCATCGACCATGGTATCCTGTTGCACCGGCTGGAGGGGCTGGGAGTCAGGGGCACCGTTTTACGGTGGTTTGGCTCCTACCTCACTGACCGGACGCAACGTGTGTTGGCAGGGGAGCAGAGATCGACCCGGAGGCCTCTCACATGTGGAGTGCCACAGGGTTCGGTACTCTCGCCTCTCCTGTTCAACACATACATGAAACCGCTGGGCGAGATCATCCGTGGTTTTGGGGTGGGATATCATCTGTATGCTGATGACACTCAGCTATACATCTCCACCCCAAACCACCCCAATGAGGCCATCGAAGTGATGTCCCGGTGTTTGGAGGCCGTACGGATCTGGATGGATGGCAACCGACTGAAACTCAACCCTTCCAAGACGGAGTGGCTGTGGCTTCCGGCGCCCCGGTTCAACCAGGTGCTTCCATCTCTGGCCATTGGGGGCGTGCAATTAGCCCCTATGGAACAGGTGCGCAATTTGGGCGTCCTCCTGGATGCCCGGCTGTCCATGGATGACCATGTAACAGCCGTGGCAAGGGGGGCGTTCCATCAGGTTCGCCTGATGCGCCAATTGCGCCCCTTATTGGACCGGGATGCCCTACGCACAGTCACCCATGCGCTGGTGACGTCTCGCCTGGACTACTGCAATGCTCTCTACATGGGGCTTCCTTTGAGATGCACTCGGAGACTACAGTTGGTCCAGAACGCGGCCGCGCGGGTGATCATGGGGAGGACTAGATTCTCCCCTGTAACACCTCTCCTGCGCGAGCTGCACTGGCTTCCTGTGGTCTACCGAGTGCGTTTCAAGGTCTTGATTATGATCTTTAAAGCGCTTCATGGCACAGGGCCTAGTTACATGCAGGATCGCATCCTGCCCCACACATCCCTACGACCAATCCGCTCTCACAGAGAGGGACTTCTCCGGGTGCCGACCGCCAAACAGTGCCGGGGGGCGACACCCAGGAGCAGAGCCTTCTCTGTGATGGGCCCAGCCCTGTGGAATGACCTCCCCCGGGACATCAGGATTACTTCCGATCTCCGCTCCTTCCGTGTACAACTGAAGACCCACCTCTTCCAACTATCTGGCCTGGCTCAACCGTAATTTTCTCGTACCCCTCCTGACTGTCTGTTTTTAACATTTTGAATTTGGATTGTACATGGGGTTTTATAATTAGGGTATTTTAATGGTTTTTAATTGTCTATGTATTGTATCTGTTAACCTCCTCCGAATATGTGTGTCTTTGTACTTATGTATGTCATGGACTTATGTAAATGTTATATGTTTTTACTCCATTGTACGCCGCCCCGAGTCCTATTCGGAAAGGGAGCGGCTAATAAATTTAAATTGATGAAATTGATGATGATGATGATGAGGCCCATATACAGTATCTTAAAGTTGCCAAAGATTAAAAAAAACCACTGAATCACATCACTGCACTTTAGGGAACCATAGATCTACATTTTTATAGCTAACAACCTAAATAAAAGAAACTCCATACTTTTATAGTTCTGATTGTAGGTTAATTTGTAAACGCCATGGTTATGTTTTTAATTTTATTCAGATTAGGGAACAGTGTGGTGATATTACACAGAGATGATTTAATTAACTTTAGGCTAAAAATGAAGGATAATTTTTCTAAATATTTGAAATTTTAATGAGGGGGGAAAAACTAATACGAAGGTGAATATTACTTAACTATATCTGCAAGCAGACACAAACTCCTTCTTGAAAACAAAGTTGTTTTCAACATGTAACAACTTAAACATATTTTCCATAGAATAAGTGGGAGGGACATAGACAATTATCTTTCTGGCAAATATATCACTTTCTTAGGAAATTATTTGTAGACCAAATAGTTACCTCTGACATTTGTTTTAGTTATTATCTTTGCACCAAACTCACAATATGCTGATGCAATTGACAGAAAGACTTCATGGAGTTTGTAGATTTAATTATTTTATAAGCAAAAGCATACGGTTGTAACAATGGTGGGATTCAAAAATGTTTACTACTGGTTCTGTGGGCGTGGCTTGATGGGCGTGGCATGGCGGGCGTGGCAGGGAAAGGATACTGTAAAATCTCCCCACTCCAGGGGAAGGTTACTGGGGACTTGGGAGGCAGAGAATAGATGTGGGCGGGGCCAGTCAGAAATGGTATTTACCGGTTATTATTTATTTATTTATTTATTATTATTTATTTGTGCTTCTAGACCGCCCCCTCTCCCAGAAGGGACTCGGGGCGGTGTACAGTCCATAGAGAATATCACAAAAATACAATAAAAAATTAAATATTAAATATGTACAGTTTGGAGGAGGTTAAAATGCAATTAAAAGAACTGTACAAAGCTGAATAAATATAATTTTTTAAAATCCCTAAAACGGACACAACAGATTAAAAACCCTAAAATAACCAGATAATAATACATTTGCCAGGAGGGACAGTTGTAATTATGCCAGGCCTGCTAATCGGAACAGGTGAGTCTTCAATTTTTGCCGGAAGGAGCGGAGGTCAGAAGTGGTTCTAATGTCGGGGGGGAGGTCATTCCAGAGGGTTGGGCCCATCACAGAGAAGGCCCTACTCCTTGGTGTCGCCCGTTGGCATTGCCTAGTGGACGGCACCAGGAGAAGTCCCTCCCTGTGTGAGCGAATTGGCCGCAGGGATGTATGTGGGAGGATGCGATCCCGCAAGTAACTAGGTCCCGTGCCATGGAGCGCTTTAAAGATGGTAATCAGCACCTTGAAACGCACCCGAAAAACCACAGGTAGCCAGTGCAGCTCGCGCAGGAGAGGTGTTACGTGGGAGTACCTCGTACTCCCCATCACAGCCCGCGCGGCTGCGTTCTGAACCAACTGCAGTCTCCGGGCGCGTCCCAAGGGACGCCCCATGTAGAGAGCGTTGCAGTAATCCAGGCGGGACGTCACCAGCGCATGAGTGACCGTGCGTAGGGCATCCCGGTCCAGTAGGGGGCGCAATTGGCGCACCAGGCGAACCTGGTGGAACGCCCCCCTCGCCACGGCTGCCACATGGTCATCCATTGACAGCCGGGCATCAAGGAGGACGCCCAAATTGCGCGCCCGTTCCACAGGGGGCAATTGTTCGCCCCCTATGGCCAGCGATGGAATCAGCTGGCTGAACCGAGGTGCCGGTAGCCACAGCCACTCGGTCTTGGAGGGGTTGAGTTTAAGTCTGTTGTCCCCCATCCAGACCCCGACGGCTTCCAAGCACCGGGACATCACTTCAACAGCCTCGTTGGGGTGGTTTGGGGTTGAAATATACAGCTGAGTATCATCAGCGTAGAGGTGATACTCAACCCCAAAACCACGGATGATCTCACCCAGCGGCTTCACATATGTGTTGAACAGGAGAGGCGAGAGGACCGACCCCTGTGGCACTCCACAAGTGAGTGGCCTCGGGGTCGACCTCTGTCCCCCTGTCAACACACATTGCCTCCGGTCAGAGAGGTAGGAGCCGAACCACCGCAAAACGGTACCTCCGACTCCTATCCCCTCCAACCGGCGCAATAGGATACCATGGTCGATGGTATCAAAAGCCGCCGAGAGGTCTAATAGGACCAGGATAGAGGAACAACCTCTATCTCTGGCCCTCCAGAGATCATCGACCAACGCGACCAAGGCTGTCTCTGTGCTGTGCCCGGGTCGGAAGCCGGACTGGCGTGAGTCTAGATACTCGGATTCGTCAAGGTGTTGTGGAAACTGCTGCGCCACCACATTCTCGACAACCTTCGCTAAAAACGGAAGGTTGGAGACTGGACGATAGTTAGCTAGCTCCATTGGGTCGAGTGCAGGCCTCTTAAGTAAGGGTCTCACCACCGCCTCCTTCAAGGCGGCTGGTAAGGATCCCTCACCCAATGAGGCATTCACCAGGCCCAGAAGCCAGCCTCGGGTCACCTCCCAAGATGCCAGTACCAACCAGGAGGGACACGGGTCCATTAAACATGTGGTGGGCCGCAGCCGTCCACGCAACCTATCCAAATCCTCGGGGGCAACAGAATCAAACTCCTCCCAGGATGGTCTCACAAGACTCGCTGTTGGCGGCCCGTCCGGTCCACTGAGGGGGACCCATCCGCTCCGGATCTGAGCGACTTTATCCTGCAGATATTCCCCAAACTCCTCTGCTCTGCCCTGCAAGGGTGCCCCTTGCGTCCTCTGTGACAAGAGGGAGCGGGTCACCCTAAACAGGGCGGCAGGGCGGTTATCCGCGGACGCAATAAGAGCAGCGCAATATCTACGTTTGGCCGCCCTTAATGCCACAAGGTAGGTCCGTAAATAGGCTCTTACCTGTGTTCGATCAGATTCGGAGCGTGAGGACCTCCACCTGCTCTCTAGACGTCTCCTATGGCGCTTCATCACCCTCAGCTCCTCGGTATACCAAGGAGCCCGGGTGGGTCGCTGCCGCAGGAGAGGTCGCAAAGGCGCAACCCGGTCCAAGGCCCCAGCCGCCGCCCTATTCCAGGCGGCCGCTAGGTCCTCCGACCGAGCGCGGGTCAGGGCTACAGGTAATGGCCCAAGCTCCATCTGGAACCTATCCGGCTCCATCAGGTGCTTGGGGCGGTACCAGCTTGGACCATCTGGTCCCGCCTCCTCGCGGTGGGGGGTAGCGCCAGGGAAGTCCAGCCGGAGACATGAGTGATCCGACCATGACAGGGGTGTAACAACAAAGTCCCCTATACCCAGATCACCCAGAGTAGTTCTCTGAACTACTCTCAATTTCCGCTACCGGTTCTCCAGAACTGGTCAGAACCTGCTGAATACGACCTCTGCATTGTAAGCTGCCATGAGTTACCCTGAGGTGAGGTGGGCAGCCAATACATTTTATAAATAAACAAAGAAACAAATCACTCCATCATGATAGTGCCTTTATGTCATGTGACATGGTTTCACCTTTTGTGGCTTCTGTTCAAATTTGAAAATGGCTTGACAGGTGTGCAAACACAACCACAGCTTTCCGTTTATACACACACCTCCTGACTTGTCGCTTCTATGCACAGAGGCAATTATGGCTGTTAAGTTTCTGGCATAAGACAATTTTCTTTACTTTCCCCAGTTTGCTCCATTCTACCTGTTATAACCACCCAGATGGACTTTGTGATAGGGTGATAGACTTTGCTTGGCTATAGTTCAGTTAGTGCTATACAAAGGTAATTACCAATAAATTTGACCCTTCAGAGTAGTTTTTCTTGTTTCTCCACTTTCCAGTGTTTAGAATGTTAATTTAAATTGATACCATTCAGCTGCCTCAGTTTAATACGTATGCAAACAAAAAATAACGAAACCTTTGTGTGGAGACTTTTTTACTATAGCGTTGTTTATAAACCACTTACTGAAGATCTTGCTTCTTTTACACATGAGAAGACCTATGAATTTCTTAAAGGGATTGATGAAATAAATTGTAGAATTCCAAGATTAAATTCAATGATACCTGAGAGAATGTAATACCATGTACTTCAGATCTTACCTTTGTAAGAAGCTGTAACTTCTTCATCACCATTTTATATCATTAGATGAGGCAGGAACTTGTAGAAATGCTTCTTACATTTCTACACATGTCTGCAGCCACTATTCCTTTACGTTGCAGGTTCACTTGTAATGGAAACTCTTCTTTCCAGAGTCTTGCTGACCAGAACATGGAAATCATGTATGATTATGAGATCCTGCCTACCCGGAAGCCTAAATTCCTGGCCCAAACAGCAGCACATGTATCTGGGGCTGCATACCTCTATCAGAGAAAAGATGTACATCAAGATTCCTGGGGAGAAAAGGTAAGCAAATTGGGAACAGCAGGGGAGGTTTTTTCTTTGAGAACTGATGGGTCATTTCTGATTTCATCAATTCAGGAGGATCAAGTATGTTTTACAGATTATGTACCTGATTTCCTCTTCCATTCCACTTGTATTATTATCAAGCTTACATATTACACTTTGTGTATACATACCCAATTCCGTACTGTAATGCAAGACTATTTGCACTCTTCCTTTGGACAGATTATAAAATTGAAAATCACTGTAATTGAGATCAATTACTTACCCTTTAGTACAATATGTTTTGTTAGGTTTTTCAAATATGATGACAAGGATTGGAGAGTAAAAAGAAATATCTCCAACATCCATTGTGGAATAGTGGCAGTTGCCTAGGATCTGATTATATTTTGAAGTTTCAGCACATTTTGCCTCTGAAATTTTACTCAGCACCTAATAACATTCCATAAATTATTTTAAAAGTTGCTTTTGAAAATAACTTTTGATTTTTTTCTATTGGTTTTTTTAATAAAGTTGTGGAAGTATGTATGTATGTATGTATAAGATGCACTCCCCCACCTAAAAAAAGTGGGTGGAAATTTCTATGTGTCTTATATAGAGAATATTGCAGGGGTGTGTGTGTGGCACTGATCAGCTTTTCTAGAACAGTTCTGCCTTGGCAAATGGGCCACCATGGCGACGAATGGGTGACGGCAAACAGGCTGCGGCAAACGGGCCAGATGGATGCTGAGAGGCAGAGGCAGATTTTTTTTTCTTGTTTTGCTCCCCTTTAAGCTAGGTGCACTTCATAGTCTGAAAAATATGGTATATCTTCACCTGGAATGCAGGCAGGCATGACTAGTCTTGAATTTATGATTTGATCTGTTAGGAATGAAAATATAGAGAGCTTGCTTCACTACATGTGGCAGATAAATATTAAGGTGTCCTAAAGGATTTTCAGGGTTGGCAAGATAGAGGGGGTTATAGCTTGATAATCAACCACTTATTTTATATATTCCGATACAAATGGAGGTCAGATTAGGCGTGTATTTACATTATCAATCTTATGGTACAAATAGCTGAGAGCCAACTTCTAGATTATTTCTGTTTTTGAAAACAGATGTTTAGTACTGTTCTGCACCTGACTGTTTCATATCTTAAACAAATAGCAAATCTTTAGTTTCAAAACATAAGTCCTGCTTTTCCTGTAGGGAAACAACATAGCAATTGAACAATATTTGCCCTCAGTTTTTTAGAGAGAAAACCAGGATCAAGTAATAAAAATATATGTATCATTTTAAAATTATATATGAAATCTAATGTTTAAAAATATTCATGATCAAATACTGTAAGGATATAATAATGTATTCACTTATCTGAGAGTACATAACAATAAACTCAGGTTTATTTTTTACTAATTATTATATTTCGTGTAGAGATGTATAATGGCTGAGACTTTGAAAATAGCTGGGAAAATAGGGGTGTGTCTGTCTCTGTCCCTATTTGACAAGTAGTTCCTGATGTTCTTCCCCCATAGTCAATATGATAAATTTGCCACACTCCTGCTGTAACAGTTCATGCATATTCTTGCTTGGGAATAATTCCATTAAATTTAGTGGACATATTTTCAAGTTAATATTCATAGATTTTTAGTCATACAATTTTATAATAAAATAGTAACCTACTTTGTATACTGCTGCCAAATATGTGCCTACTTTGTTTTGTTTTTCCAAAGTGATATATGATTTCAAAAGGCTTCATGAAAACCCTGTTTCACTTTATGTAATAATGGTACAAAAGGAATGCGTAAAAGTCATGAAAGTTAACACCTCTCACAACTAATTTTCAACTTTGTTCAAAACTATTTCTCAAAGTAACTGAAAGGCAAGTTTCTATAGGTATGACGGTTTGAAATATGATAGTAGTGGAAAACTCTAGGTCAAATCCTGTTACTAAAGTTCCACAGTTACCTTTTGAAAGAAAGAAAATTGTAGCCATATATCTATTTAGTGTAGTTTATTTACTTTAGAGATAAGATGTTGTGTGAATCCAGCTATTATACTATATTTAACAATCCAGGGATTAACATGATGCATGTACAGTCAGCATTTGTCTTTTTTCTGCATAAGATTTGAGCCATTGGTTGTCGTCAAATTAATGTCTTAAACTTGTTTTCTTTCATTTCAGAAGATCTATGGTGTTTGTATTCACCCCTCTTATGGAGGTTGGTTTGCAATCCGAGCTCTTCTGCTTTTCCCAGATATCAAGGTACCCTTCTTGCTGCTGAAAAGCCCTATTGATTGTGTATCCACAGAAGAAAAAAGAATAGAACTACTAGAGAAATTCAATTTCCACTGGCGGGACTGGAGCTATCGGGATATTGTTGAAGTAAAAGATAAATACTCAGAAGAACAAAAAACCTACTTTGCAACTCCCCCAGCTGAGCGGTTAAAATTGCTGAAACTGGAGGAAGAATTGCAGAGAAGGATAATAGTCTAAGCAGCTATTTTCACTGTGCAAAAATATACAAAACACATTCTGCTGTGCCAACTGCTATATAGGGACAGAATCGATGGGTGAGTTGGTAAGCCCAAGATGGAAGGCAAATGCACTTTCCATAGAGTTAGTGAGCACAGGAGGATTTGCTTTCAAATAAACATAGAATTGAATTACAATATTAGTAACGCCTCTATATCCAGGCATAGAAAGATATAAGTTTTATTTTATTTTATTAATAATCGGGGGAAGGGGTCAGAATGATTCTTTGGTAGAAGGGGTGAAATCGTATTCTAAGGAGAAACATATTTATATATTTTTTTGTTATCCTGTGGGAGAAATTTTCCAGACAGCAAATGTTCTGAAACATATTGTGTAATATTTCACAGTATAAAGTTATGTCTGGTACGATACCAGTTTAGTAATTCCCAGCACATACTCTGAAGCTTTGAAATCATTTTCATTTTGCTTGCTTGCTTGGTTGATTTCCAGGCTTTCCAATGCTTCTAATGAAGCATTTGGGGGTGGGGGGGGGGGGCTTGTCTAACCAATATGATGAAAGAGAACTTAAGCAGTTTTAAAGAAAGCACAATTAAAATACACCAAATGATCTTTACTACATGTTAATTATGTAAAAATTGTGTAGCAATTATGCAGTTTAGTGAGAGGACATATTACTGAATGACATTGAACAGCAATTTAGATTCACATTTTTGAGAAAAGCAATCCTGCAAAATTCTGCTACTTAAAATGGATAATTTTGCTGCCAAATTTTGTGTTAGATCCCTGTGTTGTCTTTAGAGCACGTCTTGTCCTCTCCTGACATAGGGGGTAAATGGAAACCAATGCATGCAGCAGGAATTCTTACTGGTACTACATTATAAAAATGCTTCATGATTACTAACGGAGACTTTTGGTTGAAGAAGAGCCAAAGGACAATTGACTCTGCAATACAAGTGTACAGAGTGGACGTTCCTATTTCACCTCACTGCTTTTATTACTTTATCCCCATGGTTTTAATGTGATTTTCAAACAGCTTTGATTTCTTTTCATCCATTGTTCCCTAACCAAGGTTCTTTTCCACTCTCATTCTTTCAGTAAAACATAAATTTTGTACTAGTTTACTATATGACAATGATTGGATTAATTCCTGTAAGATTTGAATATATATTTTTTCAGTCTTCTTCTATGATTTGAAAATGAAATGCAACCCTTAAAGTCAATTAAAACAGTTAATACAGAAACATCTCCCATCTAAACCAGGAAAATTGTGCCCTCATTGCTGGCCTCACTATACATGCAAAAGAGCCCTGGTCACCTTCTTTTGTAACTCCTCAAATACAGTCTGCCTTCACCAAAACAAATGTGTTTGAGTTTGAGTTTGAGTTTTATTAAATTTATATACCGCCCCACTCTCCACGCAGGGACTCGGGGCGGTGTACAGACAGTACATATAAAACAACAAAGCAAGAACAACAAAACATTAGACAACCAACATAAACATACGGTCTGTAAAATACCCGAACTCATTTCAAGTTAAAAACAGTCTAAAACCAAATTAAAACCCCAAAATTTACAATATTAAAAAGCCATCCAGGAAGGTCAGTAATAGATTGTACTTATGATTACGATTAGGCTAGGCCGGCTAGCCGGAACAGGTGGGTCTTGAGTTTCTTACGGAAGGAGCGGAGATCAACAGTAGTTCTAATGTCAGGGGGGAGTTCGTTCCAGAGAGTTGGGCCCATCACAGAGAAGGCCCTACTCCTGGGCACCGCCCGCCCGCATTGTCTAGCGGAGGGTACCCGCAGGAGACCCTCCCTGTGTGAGCGGATTGGTCGTAGGGATGTATGGGGTAGAATGCGATCTCGCAAATAACTAGGTCCCGAGCCATGAAGCGCTTTAAAGATGACAATCAACACCTTGAAACGCACTCGAAAGGCCACAGGCAGCCAGTGCAGCTCGCGCAGAAGTGGTGTTACATGGGAGTACCTGGTACTCCCCAAGATTGTCCGCGCGGCTGCATTCTGAACCAACTGGAGCCTTCGGGTGCATCTCAAGGGGAGCCCTGTGTGGTCATCCAAAGGTTGTCAATTGCCTCTCTGCTAAATTAAAAAACAAAACAATAATACCTGTACATTTTTTGTCAAAACTGAATACTCCTGATGGGTGAGGAGAATGGAAGGATACTGTACAGCATAAGGAAATGATCCATAACATGCATCCAGGAGAAGCTTCAAAGGTGTCAAAATGATGGCATGTGTGTCATTTTGATGCCATTGGCAAAGGATGAGAATATTGGGTTTGTGTTCATTTGTAGCAGATTGCATTGTGATACAATTATATCATTGTGTCATTTGTGTTAAGATATGATATATAATGGCATCATTTCTCTGGCAATACAGATGCTGATATCAACTATTCTGCATGTAGTAGCATGAAGGCTAATCTAAGAATCTGGTTTGGTTAGTTTTGTCTTAGCTTTTGAAAAGCTGAAATAACTTTTCTGACAGATCTTTTAGAAACTAAGGACTATGCTTTTCTTCCGTGATCAGCATGCTGCATTTTTTTTTTTACATTTGAGATTGTTTTTATTTGTATGATTTGATTTGTAAGATACCTAAAGGTGGATAATCTATTCTTAATGATGCTGCTGAAACACTGGAAATAATATAAATATATGGCTGTAAGATGTTATTTGATATTTATTTTGAAAAGAGAATAAAGCTGCAAAACAGACAGAATTTAATCAAGTACAGTAATTGATTTAATTTAGTAATTGATTTATTTATTTTGTTCTTAAAAATGGGACTGAAGCTCATTATAGTGAAATCTAGGTAGTTTCTTTTCTTGATGTCAGTGCCAGTGCTTTGGGACCAGAGGAATCCCAAAATGTCAGAGGGACTTGTACCCTCTGAAGGAACCAGAACACAGAGGAAAATATTGTGTCAAATATTTTAGGAGACTTGGCAAGCAAAGTTGGAAACACAACTGTGAAAAATATGCCTACAGAATTATACAGTTAGAATCAAAACATTCTACATTACTTTATGCCAGAACTTGGAAGAAGAACACTATTGTTTGTCTGAATTCCTTAAAAGAATTTACGTTACTAATCTACAGTACCAGGTAAGGTTGTATCTGAGCATTATTGTGACCTTCATAAGGAAAGTGTAGAAGTTTTATGTTTATAGCATATAGGATTTATTTTATGTTTGGGTAGTTGAGAATAGGTGGGGTCAGTTTTACTCATCCTGGTGACATCTAGATGATTAGACTACAATTTCCATGAATTCCAGCCAGTGCATTGTAAAGTATTCCTCTAATTCTTTCACAGTTTTTCCATGTTTATTGAGAAGGTCATCTCCCATTTATAGCAGAGCCAGCCTTACTTAAACAATACAATTTATTTGTGTAAATCTGGGGTTCCCAAGGATGAAATTATATTCCTTTGGTGAGTTAGGAGCCAGACACATTTTTCCTATGTTTGAGATTATGGTTGGTTGGTTTGCTCGTTTTTTCCCTCAGCAGCTGTTCGGTTGCACAAGGCTGAAATCCATCTGCATTAAGCAGCAAATTGGGTGTTTAATCCTCACTTGCTGTCATCATAAGTAGCTAGGATTGGAAGGCCATATCTGAAACAGTCATGTCTGCAATCTGCCAGAGGATACCTAATTTCTAAATCCTTCACACCCTTTTTTCCATTCGTCTTCCTTTTGCAGCTTGCCAGCTGAGTGGCTGCTGCTGGAAATCTTAAGAGCAGAGTTTGGTGCAGGGTTTCCTTGGCATTTCAGCATGCACAGTTTGATACCTGGCGATAATCTAGGCTTCCTCTGAGAGGCAAGCCAACTATTGTATCCTGACGGGAGATGGCAGCTGCCATTCAGGCAGTTACACTGTTTTTATTTCAAAGTATTCTTATTTTTAATCTCAAGCCCTTTTCTGGCTGTTATTATTTTTTACGTTCTCCAAGGATGATATTCCATGGCTATGTAGCATGAAGAACTGCTGCAGTGTCCTGCCTGCCTGCCTTGAAATTACTTTTTTCCAGTTGATTCTATAGTCTGATGGAAAATAAATGTGCCTAGTAGAACATTAAAATGGCAGGACCTTAGAGAAAGGTTACATCCCAACTCCTCAGATCATTGTGGCACCTACATTATATACCAACAATTGAATCCAGCAAGAACTTCAAAGGAGCCAAACTTCTTTTCTGAGATGGGAAGGGGTTTAAATTCAACCATTCTAATATTAGCTCAACTAACATTTTATTTTTGATTACTTATTGCAATTGTACAATTCTTATTATTTATAATAGACAACAACATTAGTCAAAGAATATGCTTGGAATCAAAAGGATAAAATTGAAACAGAACAGCGTATTAAAATGCTGTTTAATTATTGTTTAAGAAAACAATCATTGCTGAATTGCATTTTATTTTCTGTTTCAGAAATGAATTGCAGATTTTTTTTCTTTCCTACTTCTACAACAGCTGTGAGTTGCCCAGTAAAAATTGGAGAATTGCCAATGGGACTTCATTGGAAAGATTTCCTTATAGGCAGCAGCTGAGATTGAAAAAATGGACAAATAGAAATTCAGACATAAATAATTTTATACAGTATATTTGAATTCCTAAATCTAGATTTCCCCTCGCTGGTGTACCTATGATTATTTTGGATGGAGGGAAAATTTAAAAAGGAATCTTTTCTTATCTCTTTGATTGATTGATTGATTGACAATCTAGACAGAGAAGTGTCTAGATAAATTCCCATAGTCAATCAAACTGAAGAAAATAATTGATGAAATAATAAGGCTTTAACAATTTTCTGAAATACAAGAGAAGGTGCCATTTCGGCATCCAGGGCCGAAGTTAACTTCACTTGTCCAGACTGACCAAATTGATATGGCTTATTGAGAGTTCTTCCCTTTATCTGAAACATAGACAAAATTAATTTTGGCAAACCAGTGTATGGCATACCCCTCTTAATAGAAATTATATTTTTTACTGTAACCTGGTCCATAATTGTGTATTTTGCACAGTATATTTATTGGTGCTAGTTAATAGAATAGAATAATAATAAGAGTTGGAAGGGACTATTTCAGACAAGTTGCTATCTTAAAAAGCTTCCAGTGATGAAGCATCCACAACTTTTGAAGGCAAGTCGTTCTACTGGTTAACTGTTCTCACTGTTAGGGCGTTTCTGCTTAGTTCTAGGTTTCTTCTCTTCTTGTTTAGTTTCCATACATTATTTCTTGTTTGCTGGTACAACCTGGAGAATAGGTTGACCCCCTCTTCTTTGTAGCAGCCCCTCAAATATTGGAACACTACTATCATGTCACCCTTAGTCCTTCTTTTCTCCAGACCTCCCAATTCTTGCAATTCTTCTTCATATGTTTTAGTCTCCAGGCCCTTAATTATCTTGGTTGCTCCTCTCTGCACTTTACCCCAGTTGCTGCAGCCATCTCAAACCAGTACCCTTCAAATGATTCAAAAATGGCTTTTGTATGTATAATTCCCAGTCAAGAGAGGATCAGAAGATTTCTGCTTTTTTAGGGGTGATTATGGGATTTGAGGCCAAGGTTGAGGTTTCCTGATAAAAAATTACAGCACTGACCACTTGTTGCCATACTAAAATCTGATACTAGTCTGACTAGATGAGAAGAGAATGCAAATCGTCCTAAAGACTAATTTTAAATGTTTTGTTTATTCCTAGTAGGTTTTGTTTTATCCACCTTTCCATCCAGGACCCTTCTTTCCTGGATTGGTGAGTCACATTCTGGATCTTAAACCCTCTTATTAGCATTTCTTCGCGAAGGATAAAAAGGACAGCAATTCTTTCTGCAAGAAACTCAGGCTTTCCTTGCAGCATCTTTCTATTTGTTAGCCCATAAAATAATGGTTGACTTCCAGAGAAAGTAGTTTTGGAACTGAAGGATAAAGTAATATTCAGGATTACTTTTCTGTTAAGATTCTGTTAGATTTTGTTAGTGGTTGGGTACCAGGTTTGAAGGAAGGTATAGTCCATTTCCCCTTAGTTTATTTATATAATGAAGTTCAGACAGTAGACTAAAAACCAAAACAGAAGAGAAATCTGGAAGACAACTATTGGTTCATTTAGACATAGTAGCTGTCCTGTCAATTAATCCATACATAAAGGAGTCTTATAATAATAAATATATTGCAGTTAAAGTTCTTTTAACCTATCTCACCTCTAGCCAATTCTTCTAGATGTCCTATGACTTGGCTGAAAAATTCTGAATTTAATTCCCATGCATCTGAAAAATAAGATTGCTTTAATGCAATTCTTCCTAAATGTTTCCTTTGTTACCCAATCCACGTATCTGAAAGTCCTTATTTAAATGTCCCTGTTGTGATTGGGTAACAGGGAATGTATCTTGTTACACCCCCCCCCCCCCCCAATCCATTGCTTTTACCCAGTTTTGGCTAATTTACTCAGGTTTGGGAAATACAGCTTTAATGTGAATAAATGAAGAATTGTGTACCTTTTGTCATGAATCCTTTCACCACCCAGAATTCCAAAGAAAGCCAACCTAATTTATCTAATTACAGGTTGCTCTTTGAGCAAGTTTGGGGATTAGAGGATATATAGAATTCATTGCAAAGGAGATAGCATGAGTGAGAACATTTTGGCCTCTTGGCAACTGTTTTAATAGAGGCATGAATTTGAAGTGCATATTTGTGTAATCTGAGCTAAATAAAACCTGGGTAAATTCAAACTGCCTGTTATTTTGTGTCCCAAGATCCGATTCTAACATTCTGTGAAAGTATCTAAGCATTAGATCTGTACTGGGATAGAAAAGGTGAGATTTAGTTTCCTCTGAATTCTTGACATGGTGTCATCTTGTCAGATCTTCCGTGGGCACTGTTGAAATACATCAGAACATAGGGATTCCTCACAGTATGTTGAATACAATACAAATATTAAATGGGGAATTTTCTGATTGCTGCTCTGCTAACATGTCTGAGGCTGGCAATGGAAGGGATTGTCCTTCTACTTTAATTAGGAAAGTTATACCACCTATTTCTACTTTTGTTACACTCTGAGCACTATTATTATTCAGTTCTAACACCTTGTAGAGATTCAATTAATAAGATATTGGGTACATTTCGGACCTATAAGCAAAGGTTCTGTATACTTGGACCTTTATATAGCTCTTTATCATTTAGCTTTTACCTAACTGTCAAGGAGGAAGGTCAAGAGAGAGGGTCAGTACACCAAAAATATGCAATATCCTTTTGTAAAGAAAAAAAAATTTGGAAAATGTAATCACATCTTAATTTTTTTTCACATTTTTTTATTTTTAAACATAAAAGACATTAAAAAAAATTCATCCATTACATACAGCATGTCGTTTGGTTACAAGCGTTTTTGCATCCATATTTTCAATTACATATACAATCACAGATTTTCCATCTAATATAACTAAAAACCTCACTTTCATTGTACAACATATATTCAATTATGAATAATATTTCTTTCTTTTCAATAGACTTAATTCTCTTACATTCTTGATTGTCTGCTTAATAACAACATACCTTTATGTAGTCATTATCTCATTCTAAATATTTTTACAGTATAAAAGAATTTACCAACTGTTTATATATCTATCACTATTTTCAACAGGATATCTTTATATTATGCACTTAGAGATACATTATATTACCAATCCTCTATCAAATGTACATAAATTCATTATTATCCTTGTCCTTCATTTTATAACAAAAAATTCTAAATTACTCAATTCATATGTATGTCAGTGTTTCATTCTATCATTATTAGTCTATTTAACAACATTATTGTATTCTCACTTTTCTCCTTAATTTTTTTTAAGGTGGGCGTATGGTATAGGAAAAATATTCTTACTTTTTGCTAATCACCAAATACTGAGCATTAGCTTGCACACAGAGAGACATACTATATAGACATGTGTAAGCATAAACTAGAAGTGTGTTTGTCAATCTTAACAAGTTGAATATTGTGGGCTTCAACTCCCAGAATTCCTAGGAGGCAAGCCAGCTGGGGAATTCTGGGAGTTGAAGTCTACACACATTCAAGTTGAAATGGTTAAAAACACTGTCCTAGACTGAAATTTTACTGCAAGTATCCCAAGAACTTGCAACTCGACAAGAGTTTAATGGATCATCTTTCATGTTTCTGTTAGTTACAATCGAACCATATGTTGATTTCCTCTTTCTGCCACAAGAGGGACTTTAGCTTTAAATCACCATTACTTAGATTTAAGTCTGCTTAATTTTCCTGCGGGGGAAACAAAATTACACCTCTCCCATCCTCTTCCATAGAACTCCAGAAAAGGATTAAATGTTTGTTACCCTTTTCTTATTTCCAATTGGACCTAAGCAGCTATAAAAGGGCAAAGCCCATTATAAATTTTCAAATGAAATGGGGGTGATAGGGAGTAGTAAGAAAGTTTAAGGAATTCCTTATCTCCATGGCCAGTAGGAATTTAGGGACTTGCTGCCAAGTGATTATAGATTACAGACAAATGACTGCAATGCATATGGATAAGCATTTCCCTTAACCTGATTACTTATTATTTGTCTTGAGCAATAAAATGAAACACACACAGACAATTTCCGTTGTTATCCTAAAATAGAATTTATACACCACCTTAACAGTAAAGCTGCAGGCTTTAATATATTTAATGACTGACTACTAAAGTGTAAGAAGTGTATTTCAAGCTTTCTGCCTTCAGGAAATTTCTGTCTGGACTAATGAGTTATTTGATTATAGAATAATTACTGCCTAGCCACATTGATATTCCTGCATATACCTTCTTGGAAATTTTGTCAGGGTTCCCAGATGGCAAGAAAAAGCTACGATTTTCTACATTTCTATCTTATCTTTTTGTACTCATTCTGAATTTTGCAGTACAGATGTGATAGCCCTAATTTTGTTATCGATCACACAAAGCACTGCAACAATTTTTTAAAATAACTTAGTGCAAACTATTTATCTGCTATTCCAAACATAAATTCACCTTGTACTAATATATGACCATACTTTGTGGGTAGAAAGGTAGAATTGAGGGATCCTTGGTGTTCTCAGAGCTTGGTTGTTTTCTTGCACCTGTTTCATTACCGGTTTTCTTAGTGAAAAACAAAGCTAGATATTGAAAATACCATATAGGGCATCTTCAAAATAATGGGGCCTTCTAAAGGCAAGGCAATAACAGAATGAAAGATCAATTTTAAAAGATCCATGATTCATTGACTCACAATATGTAGTACACTGATTAGCACTGATATTAGTTGACGAGAATTTGATTTATAATTAATATTGATAGGAATAATCTGTTGATTTTCACACTCTGTGCCATCTATTCTGTGTCAATTGATTCTGTTTTGCATATCTGGATGTGCAGTTGCAATCAAAAGTTTTTCTAATTCTAAACTGTAAGTCTTTCAGAAGCATACATGAGGACAAAAGGAAAGACATTTATTGTCCTAGGCTTTTGTTTTTGTGTAACAGGCACCAGAAAATCACATTCACAGAACACCCTTAATTCTTCTATTCATAAGACCATGTCTGCCTTGAAAAATTAGAACATTGTCTCATGTTTTTAAAAAAATGACTTGATTTATTTAATTAAATTATTTCCTACATTCTGCCATAAAGGAATGTGTGCGGTATTGATATTGTATAGTGGGAGTGTGGGTTATTAGAAAATCATGATATGAAATCCATTAGGAAGTAGAGCTTCTGATTTATTTATTTTTGAGATTTATGTTCCTTCCCCCAACATAAGAACAATATTTTTCAAACACAGCACAGCAAAACACCCTGTAAAATGATTAAAAATATAATATGTCCAGTCCAGATCTGCTACAGATAAAAAGTATATCAAATACTACTTAAGTATTGCTTGCAACAAAGGTTATCTAAAGAGAATACATGTAGACTACGGCTCTCTGAATACTTTAGGATGTCTGTGAATTGCAGGTGACGAGAAGAATCCTCAATTTTAAAATATCTGGGTAGACCCAATTGAAGGGTGTAGTCTTTTAGGTAGCTTTATAAGTCATAACTAGCACTTTGAACTGTACCCAGAAACTGACTAATAGCAATGCAGTTATTTTTTAAAAAAGAGGCCCATTTCCCAAAAATAGCAGGGACACAGAATTCTGGAGTACTCTAAAGGATTGGAGTTCAGAATCAGAATCAGAATAGAACTGGAAAGGACCTTGAAGGTCTTCTAGTTCAACCCCCTCCTCAAGCAGGAGATCCTATACTATTTCAGACAAACAACTGTTCAGTCTCTTCTTAAAAACCTCCAGTGATGAAGCACCCACAACTTCTGAAGGTGAGCTGTTCCACTGGTTAATTGTCTTGACTGTTACGAAGTTTCTCCTTCATTCCAGGTTGCTTCTCTCCTTGATTAGTTTCCATCCATTGTTTCTTGTTTCACTTTTTGCTTTTTGTTTGTTTTCTTCCTTTTTTCCTCCTTTACTTTATATTAGTTTGTGTTTTTATCTCCCAGTTTAAAAGTTTTAATAAAAATTAGATAATTTAAAAAAAGCTGAGGTAAAAGTATATTTTGTTTTAGCCAAAGTTCCCATCTCCTGCTTTCTATTACTCTTCCCAATGAAATCAGTGGTTGCTGTCAGTTTGTGTCTGTGGTATATGAACATATCTCATACCCCAAAGGAGTGGGAGGTTATTTCCTATGGGAGGAACTTTAATACTTGACTAAGGAAAATTCTGTGTGCTCTCTGCAGGCTCTTCCCAAAAAACACACTTTGCTCCATGCTCGGAATGAATTTTCCTTCCCATGACATTTTCATTTTAAATATGGTATAATAAGAGCAATTAGGGAAATGTTCCTGTTAGTTTGAATTCATTGGTCAGCCCTGTACCAGTGAAGATGGCACTTGCAGCAGACTTCCTAACCAACGTTATTGGTGGGCCTTTTTACTATGCGGTTGAACACAACTAGAACGTGAAGCCCTGTGGTTGGCATACTACCGTATTTCCATTCTCAGTATACCTAGAAGATTGTTCTATTACTGGTTTTGTTGTAGTAGATTGCCATAAAAATTTATAAGATAGAGAAAATATATAGATGTTTAATAAATTACTGCCCTTCTAAGTTAATGCATACTTTTAAACATTGCTTTGCTATCTATCAGCAAAAACTAATGTTTTCTGCGTGGCACAAAAATTCCTTCCTGCAATAATCAAAATTTAGGGAAACATAATTTAGCTATGTATCACAAAATAGTTCATTTAGTTCTCTCATTTCTGTAGATTTGCTTATTGGCATGACTGTTCAAAGCATTGAATAAGAGTTCTGCCTGTCTGAGTGCTTTGCTTCAAAGAAAATAACCAGCTTCTACAGAATATACACTATATTGCCAAAGTATTCGCTCACCCATCCAAATAATCAGAATCAGGTGTTCCAATCACTTCCATGGCCACAGGTGTATAAAATCAAGTACCTAGGCATGCAGACTGTTTTACAAACATTTGTGAAAGAATGGGTCGCTCTCAGGAGCTCAGTGAATTCCAGCATGGAACTGTGATAGGATGCCACATGTGCAACAAATCCAGTCATGAAATTTCCTCGCTCCTAAATATTCCACAGTCAACTGTCAGCTGTATTATAAGAACGTGGAAGTGTTTGGGAACGACAGCAATTCATCCACGAAGTGGTAGGCCACGTAAACTTGTCCACGTAAACTTGTGCGACCTCACAAATGCGCTTCTGGAAGAATGGTCAAAAATTCCCATAAACACACTCCTGAACCTTGTGGACAGCCTTCCCAGAATAGTTGAAGCTGTTGTAGCTGCAAAGGGTGGGCCGACGTCATATTGAACCCTATGGATTAGGAATGGGATGTCACTTACAGTAAGTTCATATGTGAGTAAAGGCAGGTGAGCGAATACTTTAGGCAATATAGTGTAGCTGAGTCAGGTATGATTCAGCATTCTCAACACACATCTTGGTTTGAGGAATTTAACCTGGGTGAAAATCAGGTCTAGATTTGCAAGTTTTGCCAACCAATTTATAGTTTAATTTAAAAACTTCCTGCTAGTATATACCAGAGTCTGTCGCTAGGTCTGAAGAGATATAAACAGGAAGGCCAATTAATTTCAGTAAACAATCTACATTTGATTGTTATGGTGAAATACTGTAATTATATCCTACATATGCTCAATTAAATCTGTGCTATTCTAGAAATGATAAGTTCCCAGTTTTCTTCCTTTTAGTTAATCAATGTACGAAGGCTTAAAAAAAAAGAAAGAAAAATGCATATTCTTTCTTTTTAAAGTGAATTGGGGCCCTTCATGTTTCAGGAGGTATATCTGGGGTGGAGATCCTTTGAAAAGACATTTATTCACGAGAAAAGAAGTGATCGCTTGCTTTGTGGATTTCTGGTAAAACGGCAGGGTATTTAACTGTATTTACAACAGGGGGCCCTATGGAGTTCTGCTCTTTGAGAAGGCACTTTCTCCGTCTTAGACTTCAGTATGATTACTGGCTAAAAGATTATTAATGCTCTGTCGTGACAAGCCACCAAAACGGATTCTGCGTGATATGAATGGAGAAGGGAAAGCCGCCTTCGTACGACGGGAGACGCTTCACTATTCGACGCCTCGTTTCTAACGCAGGGGGGCTGGTGGAAAGTTCAAGCGCGTCTACCAGCCTCGGCACCAGCCTACGAAGCGCTGCTTTAATCCTAAGCGAGAGACGCGACAAGCCAGAAATCTCCCGAAGAAAAAGTCGCTGCTGGAGCCGGGCGGGCATGCCCGTAGAGCCACCCGACTTTTATTCCCAGCCAGGACGCAGCCCACGAAGGACCGCGGCGAGGAGATTCCAGAGCAGAGCTCTCGGCGCGCCGCGAAGTAATTCCCCGTGAACATTGTCCCCGAGGCGATCTCGCTTCCCCGAATAGCGAACAAAAGCATTCTCTCTTTTCCCTCCCCCCCCCCCCCGCGCCACCTTTGCGGTCGTTCAAACGCCAGGAACCATGGGGAAAGGAAACCGCGCTCAGATTAAGAACGGGAAGCGCGGTGAGCGTGTAAGGGGGGAAAGTCAATTCGTGAATAGAGCGCTAGCCACCCCCCCTCCGCCCGCACCCACGCAGGTTGCAGACAGGAGCGAGTGATTTATTCGGGCAGGGGGCAGGCGCCACGTGATCCCCCCTCCCCTGCCTCCCTCCCGCCGCAGGTCTCTGGGGCAGCTGCCCGCACCAGGGTGCCCGTCCACCCTCCCTCCCCCCACTCCCCGCCACCGCCGCAGTCTCCTCCCTCTACCGCCCCCCGCCTCCCCCCCCCGCGTTCGCAGGCGGGCGGACGGCAGGCAGGCACCGGCTGGAACTCAGTGGGTCGGACGCAGCCATGGCGGAGGGAGGCGAGGGAGAGGAGCTGCTCCGACCGCCGCTGCCCGCCGCGGGGTCGCCGGGCCCCAAGCGCCTGTGCTTGCGGGCGGTGGGGGCGGCGACGCCGCCCAGGTCCGGGGTCTACCCGGGAGGTCCCGTCGGAACGGCGGCGGCGGCAGGCGGAGGCGACGGCGGGACGCGCGGCTGCTGCCCCCCGGGCGGGCCGGGCACGGGGCCTGGCTGCGGGCCGGAGGGGGCGCTGCTGCCCCTGCTGCAACCCGAGTCCCTGCTGGACGCGGCAGCCAAGCGGGTGGCAGGCAGCTGGGCCTTCGAGCGGGTAGAGGGCCGCTTCCAGCGCATCCCGGAGCCCGTGCAGCGCCGCATCGTCTACTGGAGCTTCCCCCGCAGCGAGCGTCAGATCTGCATGTACTCCAGCTTTCAGTCCGGGCGACCCAGTGGCAACGGGGCATCTGGCAGCGCCTCAGCAGCCGCGGGCGGCGGCGGGACGAACCTGGGAGTCGGAGGAGAGGAGAACCCGGCGACCGTCCCTGGTCTAGCTGTTCCCTCGGGGGCGTCCGGCCCGGCCCCTCTGCCGGCCGCCGCCAGCGCCGCCATCTCCGAGGGGCTCCCGTTCCGCAGAGGCATCCGCCTCCTGGAGACAGGCGCCGTGGATAACGTGCTGCAAGTGGGTGAGTGAATGCCCTGCCACGGAGGTCGCTTCTTCTGCCCCGTCATTCCCTATATCCTTTCCCTCCGCTTTCCTCTCCTGTCCTTTTTTCTGCCCTGTCTGCCTCCTCCTCCTCTCCTCCTCCTCCCCCCCGTCTGCCCTTCCGCTGCCCTCCCGCCTGTCAAGTTCCATTCCGGTTTTGAATCTCGCCCTCCGCTTCGCTGCCCTTCCCTGCCTACCTTTATTCCACCCTTGCCTTCTTCCTCTCTCCGCCCCTCACGCCCCCCGTTTTATCGCCTTTTCTCCCGTACCTCTATGTTCCCAGATCCCGACCCCACAACACACACACACACATACACACAAGCGCGCGCGGGCGCGCGCGCACACACCATCGCAGCCTTTTGTCTGCCCTTGTTTGTAATTTGACAGTACTTCCCACCGCGGCCAGCTCTGAGAGCTGAGGTTCGGGGGGAGGGGGTAGCAGGATATGTGGAATGTGTTTTGTGACAATTGAGAAAGGAGCGAGCACTGTTATAATTATCCTTATTTCTGTAACCTTGCTGGTAATTGGGGGTGAGGCCAATAGTTGGGAGGCGGACATTGGGGTGAAGTCTCCTAAAGTATTAGGCAGATGCCAGTTGAGTGGCTGAACTAGACGGAGTTAATACACCTTTCACCCAAATGGTGTCTTGTAAGCATTGCTTTCTTGCCCAGCCGCTCCCGGCTATCCCCCTGTGGGGTAGCCAAAAGGCCAGATGAGGATAATACAATACAATACAATACAATGGCAGAGTTGGAAGGGACCTTGGAGGTCTTCTAGTCCAACCCCCTGCCTAGGCAGGAAAACCTATACCATTTCAGACAAATGGCTATCCAACATCTTCTTAAAGACTTCCAGTGTTGGGGCATTCACAACTTCTGGAGGCAAGCTGTTCCACTGATTAACTGTTCTGTCAGGAAGTTTCTCCTCAATTCTAAGTTGCTTCTCTCCTTGATTAGTTTCCACCCATTGCTTCTTGTTCTACCCTCAGGTGCCTTGGAGAATAGTTTGACTCCCTCTTCTTTGTGGCAACCCCTGAGATATTGGAACACTGCTATCATGTCTCCCCTAGTCCTTCTTTCTATTAAACTAGACATACCCAGTTCCTGCAACCGTTCTTCATATGTTTTAGTCTCCAGTCCCCTAATAAGAAATATATCATCACATTAAAAAGGCAATTTAGAAAACTGTGGAATCTAAACAGTAGGGTGGTGCTTTTAAAATGGAAGAAAAGACTGCTTTCTACCCAGAGAATTCTAACTTTCCTGGATTGCAACAAATAGTATTTCTTAGGAAAAAACAAAACTCTTATAAGTATCTGGTTAGTTGACATTTTACTATTCCCTTTCATTTAATGTAAAAAAGATACAGCTTTCAGTACTGTGTTTTATTATTCCATTGGAAATAAAAAGGACACAAATCCTTTGACTACCTTAACATTCTGCACAAAGTTCATCATTGCTAGGTTGATCAGAAGTTTATGAATGAAAACAAAGCTACAATATGAAAGAAATCTTTTAGTCAAAAGAAAATAATCTCATTTGCATAGTTAATGGAGAAAGGAGTGTTCTCATCAAAACTGGTATCCTGCTATGATTTGTTTTGCAAATCTGAAATGTAAAGTTATTTTGTATTCTGTCTATTGTCATTCATCAGCAATAAGGTTAGGAAATTCATTTTTTGAGTCATTAAAAAAAATCCCAATACAATGAAGGAAAGGTACAGTGGTATAACCTAGATCTAATCCAAAGGACAAGAATATTATACATTGATTTTGGTACCATACTCTGATATATTTACATGCCAAAATGGTAAAGAGATTATTTTGTTAAGACTTTTTTTTCCAGACTGGGACTTTGTCCAGTTTTGATAATATATCCTTCAGTCATTTAAGATAATTAAGAAAGGATGAAACGAAACAATACAACAATAAAAGAAATGAGTCTTCATAAAGTCTTCATTTGAGACTTCCTCTAATAAAATATTTAATTGTCTACCCAGTTTGGCACCTCTACATGATAGAACATTTCAAACTGAAGGAATAAAAAAGTATTAAATTTCTTATAAAGGAAGACATTAAGTTAGTAATACATTTGATATTGGAATGTTGGGACTGGAAATTTCAGGTTTGATTTAATGTATATAAATTCAGTTTGAGTGATTTTTAAATGATTTTCGTTACAATAATATGCATCACCAGATGGAATATTATGGGTAAATTATAAGTAGCTTATGCTCTTATTTATAGGAATCTTCAAGTCATCCTAAATGCTCTAGTATTCTGTTATCAATATTTGCTATAACAGTTTAAAAATGCTTCCTCTAAAATGAGTTCTCTTAAAACACAGGGAGTAAGTAAACAATTTATAAGAAACAAAAATCATTAGACACAAAAATGTATCTATCTGAATCGCAAAGACACACTTCTTAAATATGGAAAAGAAAAGATTAAGTTTGTAAAGGTGTTTCACTAGTACAACCAACCATGTTCAGTTTCAGTGTAAATCAAATTACACAGGCCTGTTGATGCGTATGGGCATTGTTACAATAACTTGGGCATTTTATAATCCCATGATTAGTACAAATATCTTGAGACTTGGGGACAGTAACAGAACTTCTTATTTTACTAGGTTCTATATTAATAAATGTAAACTTTAAATGCAGACTGGTATTTGTTAAGTGTTTTTTTAATGGATTACTCAGCAGTGTCAGTGATAGTTTACTTGTTGAACTATGAATCATGAATGTGTGCTTCAGGTAGGTACAGTATATAGCCTATTGAGCCCAAGATACTAAAAAAGATTTTCAGTTTGCACTGATGTTCTATCTCAGTTTTTAAAAAAAATCCAAACCATACACTAATTCACAATAGGGTTGTAGATAGATGAAACATTGCTTATTTAATAGAGGAAGGAGTTAGTATCTATTTGCATAATGTTGTAAGCTGTTTGCCAGAAAGGGGCTGAGCAATAATTTAATAAAACAAACATGCTCCGAGGTGATAGATGTTTATTTTGTGCAGATGGGTGGGGCATAACTTATACTGTAATTCTACAGGTAACCACACTTTTTAATGTATAAAGAGGCATAACCCTAACCAGCAAAGAAATTTCTTAGGTCTAGAAATATTTGCACTGAAATTGGAAATTTGATGCTTGGATATACTATATGGGGTCATTATATTTTAATGGGGAAAAATCCTACCTATGAAATGTGTTCAGCTGCCAATTTATAATAAACACTATCTGTGGTTCTGCATTTCTTTATGTTGCTATACAACCAATGCATGTTTATGTCTCTTCATACCTGGTAAAATCATGTGAATACAAAAGAAATATTGTTTCAAAAGAATGTAGACATCTATAAAACAGATAGTTCTGTATTTGCGCTTAAGCAATTAAAAAAAATAGAGGTAGAAGGATAAAATTATTTTTGCATGTAACCTTTTGGTACCTACCATTATCGACAGTTTATTGCTCTTTCATATTTGGAAAAGCAAACACTGTTTCATTTTAATGTAACTACAGTTACTAAATTGATATTTTATGTTCGGAAAGCTGTTGGGCACAAGCATCTTTATCTTTTAATAAGCACCTAATAATACATATTTAGTTTTGTATAGCAGTGGTAGTAGTGTTTAAAAATTATTAGATGCATTAAAAATAAAAGTACACAGAACCTTAACATGAAACATTAATATCTGCTGGGATTTTCTAGAAATCTAAAACATGAGGATATTAATATTTAGTAAACTAATTGTCATACTTTTTTCTGTACTTGTGTAAATGGGGACTATTTTTTTAAGGCAGATATGCTCAAACTTTGCAATGCTCAAGTAATAAGTACATTTGTGCCACCCCTATTAAGGATTCCATTTGGGTTAGGATTGGGCAAGGAATAAATATAGCATTTAGTAAAAGATATGTAACTTTCATGAGATATCCTTTGCTCAAGTTTACTTTTAGCAGCACTCCAGATAAATTAGCTTTTGTCTTAACTGCCTAATATTTTTACCCATTTTGAAAGGTTAAGAATTTATAATAAAGGTTAAAAATGCAGTACTGAAGTTTGATAACAGACAAATATCTATAGACACTCCAGAGAATGCCGATATATTCTTACATGTCATGTCATGTAAATGTGATAGGCAGTATAGAAATTTGATAAATAAATAAATGTCATGCTAGAAATCATGAGCTGGTGGGAAACCATTTGCCAATTGCAGTACTGCTGCGATTGACAGATATTTTTGACAGATGGCTTAAGTAGATCCACATATTTAGCCCTCTGTCAAAATTTTCTCCAGACTTTGCTTGTCACTCTGACGGTATAAGCTTGCTGTGGCTTTAAAAATATTTTGCAGCTCATTTCTGAATTTCTCATGTTACTCCTGGCAGCAATGACCTACAATTTGAGAACCCCCATTCAATGGAGCTGTTGCTATTAGATATAGTCAATTAGCTATTCAAAATATTAGAACAAACATACTTACATATTTAATGTAATATAGTTTGTCCTTCAGTGGCTAACAGTCAAGCTTAAAAGCTTGTATTGTATTGATTTTTGTTATACAGTTTATAGAATCATAATAAAGTTGGAAATTAAAACATCCCAGCTGGTTGAACACATCCAAAAGAGAGCCCATCATTTGAGTGGGTAATTAGCTCTAAACTGCTGTGATAGATTTTTTTCCTCCTAACATTCAATTGGAAACTGCTTTCCTGAAACTTAAATCCATTATTCTGTGTCTGACATTTTGGAACAAGAGAGAACACGTGGATCTTCTTCTATACGGTTGTACCTGGGTACTTGTTGTAAAGCTCTGGGCCAAATTTGTATTATTATATACTGCATATCATATTGTATTCAAGTGCAAAATAATGCATTTAAATGAAGCCCAATTTTATTTTGCACTTTGCAAGCAATGAAACTGGAAAGAGGAATGATGAGCAATTTTAAGGGATGGAGCAAATTTGCAGGAAGAAGTGGAACAGTTATGCCTAAAGCAGACCTAGAATTTGCTGCCTCCTGATTCCTAGGCTAGAACTGACAAAACTTAACCAAACTGACAAAATATGTTTTAATGCTGTGTGCTTTGCTTTATTGTTTGTTTTCTGCTGTATATCACCCAGAGTCACATTGTTTGAGTTGGGCAGCCTTATACATTCACTGAATCAATAAATAATGAAATGACCTATAGCTCTCTGGAGAAGTCTGTAATGCAGGGAAAGGTAGAAGGAGAAGAAGGCAAACAGCAGGAAGTGGGATAACCTCCGTAAGAGGGGCAAAAGAATACCACTGGAAGTCCTGAAGGGCCAAGTTGGGGACAGGTCTATCTATGTGGTTGCTAAGAGGCATCATCATCTTGATGACACATAATCAATCACTCAAATCAATTAATCAAACAAGTAGTCTTCAGAATGTTTTCTCCTTCACTCTTACCTTTCTAAAATCCTTTCCTTGTTTCTAGCATCGTTACATAAAGGAGAGAGGAATATTTTGGTGACTAGGTGCTCCACCTAATAGTTCTGGTGGTCCAGGAGCTATATTGGATGTGTTGCAAGGTATCTGGGGAGGCATGCATTGTGACTGTGGCAAAGATTTTGCTTTTGCTTTTTCCTTTGTTTTCAAGGGGAGTTTGGTGAGATTTATTTTTCATTATTAAAATAAAAAGCTTTCTTTTTGTTATTACATTGGGGTGTTTTATTATTGTTAAGCTTGGTTTAATTATTATAGTAGTATATATTTCAAGCTCAAACAGTTGCAAATTCTGCTGCCAGTTTTCAGCAACTGTGGCTGTAGAAATGTGCGGGCATTGCAAGAATATGGCTTCAAGGTACCCATCCAAAGATGAAGTCGTTGGTTGCTATGTCTTGGTGGTTTAAATGCTTCTGTGTGGCTTTCATGCCTTTTCATTCTCCAGTTCTCTGTGTTTCTTTCATAACTTGATTCAGAGCCCCTCTGCTCACACGGGGCTGCCTCACAGTTTTTTGCAAGCGATGCACAGCTGCAGTTGTCTGCAGGCCGAAAATGTGCTTTTGCTTTCAGCTATAAACTAGTCTCTGTCTCGTGAGGGACTATTGCTAATACCTCCTGCCACAATCATTAGAAGACTCACAACGTTCACGTTAGAGAACCTCAGATAACGAGTAAGTCCCTCACAGGGAACAGAAGGTTCTTGAGAGAGCGAGAGAGAAATAAGCATGATTCAGCATTGCAGTACTAGAATACTAGTTGCAGTACTAGATCAGTCAAAAATATGATATCTTTTTTCACATACTTTCAAAATAGGAAAGGTCTAGTATGCCAGTATGCCTATTTTGTACATACGAAATGAATCTCTTTCTCCCTCCCCCACTCCCTTATACTCTGTCCCGTCTGTTTCCCTCTTCTTCTTTTCTCTCTCTCACTCTCTCTCTTACACACACACTTGATTTGTTTGTTTCCTTCCTGCCTTTGTTATTTTTATAAATCAAGGCAGCGAACACACACAATGCTCCTTCCTCTTCCAATTTTCCTCACAACAACAACCCTGTGAGGTGAATTGGGCTGAGCGAGAGTGACTGGTCCAAAGTCTCCCAGCTGGCATTCATGCCTAAGGTAGAAGTAGAACTCACAATCTCCTGGCTTCTAGCCTGGTGCCTTAACCACGAGAACAAAGCAGTCTAGTATTTTTTAATTTAATAAGTATAAGATGTTATCATTTCTCTCCTGAAGCCAGTTGCCGTAATGAACATTCGAAGGTGTGTGAGTTCCTTTAAAAGCAAGGATCTCTGAATCAAAGAGTTTCATAAAAGAAATCTATGAGTGCAAAGTGCAAATGACATAAAAGAGGTTGAAAAAATGTGCAAACGTCAATGGTTATTGTTCCTCCACCTTTTTATTCCTTGAAAAGTACATATTCATTCACTGTTTCAAGAGCAATCAATCCTGAAGCCTTCTTGTGAGAGATAAAAAATGTTCATGTTTCTGTTTGTTCATGAATGTCCTGGATGTCAATATGCCATAATTAGTATTAGCATAGTGAGCATTTTTATCAATGCTGTCCTTGTAAACTAGAAATCAGAATATAAAATAAAATGTGCATTTGTTTATTTATAGTTGGGCTCAGTTTCTGGCACAATGGAGCCTGAGCAATTGTGTTAATCCACACTCAGCTGACGACATCCACAAGTCACATTTCTTGTCCCCTAAAGGGAGTAAAAATGCTCATGTGCTTGATTAGCAGAGGTCAGGGTAGAATACTATAGACCGTTAGCATTGGGCAGCCTTAATTGCTTGGTCTCTGTACCTACGTTGCTTGTTTCAGTAGAATAAATGTCTAAATACTAAATGGGGTTTCAGAAATTAGAATGAACTGCGCATCTGAATTTTAGACAAAGTGAAGAAAGAACTGCTCCCACTTATCTGTTCAAAACTTCACTCTGATTAGTAAGCAGTTCATTCTAATTTCTGACAGACTGTGTGTGGGGAAAATTGCAAATATATACAAAATGATACGTTAAAATGTTTACATATTTCTTAATTAAAATATAGAAACTAGAAAATATAATAGCATGTCACATGATGTCACACTCATTAAAGCTGTGCCTTCAAGTCAGTTTTGACTCCTGGTGATTCCTCACTGCACTTTTCAGAAGTGATTTGTCATTGCCTTTTTCTCTGGTTGAGAGAGAATAGCCAGCTCAAAATTATCTAGTTTTATATCTAAGGCAAGACTAGAACTCACAATCTCTCCGTTTTTAGCCTTCTGCCTTAAACACTACACAAAACAAGCTCTAGATACAGTACTTACAAATTATAATATAATTTGCTAGTCACTGATCATTGATAATAGAGATTGATAATTTGTAAGCACTTAAAATTGTTTATTTTAAAAAATGTTATTTCAGTGTAAGAAAAATGAAACATAAAACATTACACACAAAAACTATTTCGGTACTGAAGCCCTCTCTTTTCCATTTCTCCCTATTTTATCCTTCTTCTGTGGATGTATTTTGAAGTTATTTAAACTTTAATTACAGACAGTTCTTTAGCCGTGAACAGCTTACATTCTGAGAGGCTGTTCATAAGTCCATTTTGTTTGTGTATCCAACCAAGTATAAAAAACATGCACAGCACAGTAGTCTCTTGAAAAATAGAAGTTAACGTAAGTGAGGAAAATGTTGTGGACAAAGCTTATTTAATAAAAAAAATATTCTTTCATTTTTTTAATGAAAATATATCATGTTCTTTAATGTATGTTGTCTGAAAACATGGGAATTTCTCTTATCACTCTTACAGGAAAAGACAGACCAATCCAAGATTTTTAGTTAATGTTGTTATATGCAAGGGGGACTTCCAACAAGACAGGATCAAACCACTTATTCAGAGCTTTCTGTATGCATTAAGTACAATTTGCACCATAAAGATATATGAAACTCTGATCTTTTTCCTGCCACAGCATATTTGAAATTTTCTTATCCTTGTGCTTGTTCTGTATTGTTTTGTATTATCTAGAGTTCTATTAAATGAATTTTCTCTTTGACCTTTATCTTGAAGAAAAACAGGCTAAGCCATTTGTAAAAGAAATGTTGCAGTCAGCAAAACTGTGCAAGGTTCTGGTTTCACATGGCAGATAGGCTGGGAGAATGTACTGTGGACTTTGCTTTAGGAGACAGTATCTACTAAAATTAATCTTTGTCAGATGCTAGAACAGACAAATAAATGCTGTTCCTTTTTCTTACCTTATTACACCTTTCTTCAAAGAATCCTCTATTGGTCCTTTTAATAAAACTGTTTTTGTGCATATTACTTAGAGGGTATCAATAAACATTACAAGGGATAATGCTTTTTTTAAAACAGAGTTTGAGCCTATGAATGTAAGCATTTTGTTGTGGCAATATCAATAATAAAAATTTAAAAATGGCAAAAGCCTGCTTGTTGCAACTGTGGTGTTTGAGTATAAAGGCTAGAAAAAGTATTTCAGTGATTGGATGGCATAATTTTTTAAAAAATATGCGTCCAATTCTAAGACTATTCTGTATTTTCTTCTGCAGAACGTAGTCACTAGGTGCACTTTTAGCTGGGAATCTAGAATCAAAATTAGTGCAAAAACAATGTTATCTTTGGCTATGCGGTAAGTAGCTCTACATGGCCTCCATTCAAAATCCTAATTATTCTTCATTTCCTGTTACTTATTTGCTTTCATTCAGCTAATAATCAATATTTTCAGAACTCTGTAGTACTTCTCATATAGAGTTATGAATTTATGTAAACTGACAGGTTATAGTCTTGTTTAGTACTGAATACATTTTTCCCATTTAGTGTATTTGTATTCAATTCTGAGACTCTCAGCTATTGATTTAACATGAAATCTGATATAGAATTGACATGTCAATTCAGACTGCATCTCCCATATACATCACGCACGGTGCCCTACATTCCCTACCTGTAGCAATTAGAGGTAGGATGAAGGCAACAGTGTTTCCAGAATGAAGTGCCTAAAGTCATCTTTGGTTGTCTCAGCATTGGTAGACAATTAAATACAGTTGGTGGCAATTGGCTGTATCTTCTGGAAATAGTTAATGGGCCATTCTTACTCGGGAAAAGAAGCTATATGGATTTGTTCACTACCAGGGTTATTTCCCAGTGTAAGGTACTCATTCATCTCAGCTGTTTACTAATAAGGTATGGCAGGGGACGCTTGCCTTTTGTTTTGTTTTTTGATTGTCCTAGAGTTCTGCACTGACTATGGGCAGAAATGTGCACTGACTTAAGCGTTGTTCTTTTGCTTTGTTCCAGAACCTAATCATGGAGCCCACCAACTAAGTTAATTATATCACATGAACAGTCATAAGGACAAGCAGCATATTTCAATTCTACTCTGACTAATTTAACTAGTGATTCAGGACATTTGGACATGCAGATTTACATGTTTTATTGTTTCTATTTCTCTTTTTCATAGACATACAAAAATACAGACACAGACACATATTTCTTATTTTGAGAACTATCAATCACTAATCTCAGCTAGTTCCATTAACTTCACCATCCATTCCATCGAACAACAGTTGTAAATTTTTCCATCTCGATGCATACAAAAATTTCCCTGCAAGTCACTACCTACATATAAATACAAAGTCCCATTATTTTTCTCCATCTGGTTATCCAACATTTTCATTCTTTTGAATGTTAATTCAGGAATTATTACTATGATGTCCTGACAAATATTTAGAATATTTTTACAATTTTTGAAGTGTTAATTGCCTGTTCAAATTTAACTATTTTAAGATCACAGATATTCCTAAAATAACAGATACAATTTTGTTTTGCAGCTGAATAATCAAAACAAAAAAGCATACATGTATGGATGTTCTAATCAATATTCAGGCTGCAGCAAGACTGAATATTGTGGAGTATACTAGTCAATTTTATGGTGACAGGACTCTTTGAAAATATATGGAAAATTCAAATTCAAATATTACACCTTTCTTTTGCATATAGTATTGCCTTCCTCAAAATCTCTTGGAGATTACTATCTGTATAGATTCTTGGGTATAAAAGATTTAGCAGCCACAGTGAGCTTTTCCACAAAGTAATTCTACATTGCACTAAATAATATGACATTAGAAATGCTCCCTGAAATTTTCTGCGATCACTGTCATTGCATGCATGAAAATTCACTGCCAAGAGGTAACCATTTTGAAAATACATTCCTTATCTAGAACCTGCCATTAAATTGATTGATAGACCATCAACTGCATAGCTTCCTTTTCTTGTAATGCTGTAAAAATAATTTATGTAATCTTAAAATACTACTCAAATAAATGGATAGAAATAATTTGCTTGTGGCATTACATCAGTGGCTATTTCACAAGTGCCAATTTAAAAAAAAAGTTTATTTACAATTAATTGGTCAGCCATTGGTCAATCAGTATTTTTACTATCCAATGTGCTACCGCATGATTAATTTAAATGCAGTTGTATTGTTAGTTTAATAATCTGCAATTATAGAGAAAATGGGCCACTTAAGGAATAAAAGGCAATACAGTATCGTTCTTTTTCATGCAGTTGCCACTGCTTGATTCAAATTATTTTGTACTATCTTGTGATCTGTAGCAGACTCCCCTAAAATGTTCTCACTTCACAGAAGTCACAACAATATTCTTTGTAATGTGACTATCGAATTATTATTTTCTAAAAAATTGGTTTTTTAGGTCCTAAAAAATATGGTATCATTTCCAGAAAAACCTCATGTTTTCTCCACAGCTACATGTAGTCCAGTGGTGGGTTTCTGCCGGTCCTCACCTGTCCGCGCAAACCGGTTGGTGACCGGACCCAGAAGTAACTTCTGGGCCTTGGGAACTGGCACCAGCCCTGTCGCTCGCTCCCCCCGCCCCTCCGGTCGCTGCTCGCTTGCTCCCCCCACCTCTCCCTGGACTTGCCTAAGATGCCTGGCCACCAGCAAGTATGGGCGCGGGGGTGGGGATGGCGGCAGATTACGTGGCGTGGCTGGCATCTTTGGCAAGTTTGGGGACCTCGCAAGGTCTTTGCAAGGTCCCTGGACTTGCCCAGCAAAGTGCGGGGTGGCAGTAGCTTGCATGGCGTGGCCTGGCCGCCAGCAAAGCACCTCCCCAGACTTGCCCAGCAAAGCACGGGGTGGCAGGGCGGCCCCTTGCTTTGACAGCCGCCTTGTTTCCAATTGGGGTGGGGAAGAAACCCATCTTTTCTGTCCCTCTCCATGGATCCCTCCCAATTGGAAACAAGGGGGCTGTGAAAGACAAGGCAGTGTTCAAGCAGCAAAAGAAGGAACAGGAGATGAGTTCAACGTGGGGCTTTTTAAACAGCCAAACTCCCCTCCAGTTAATTCTTCTGTTTGAACAAGCCATGCGGGGTGCGCTCCCTTGCTTTGACAGTCGCCTCGTTTCCAATGGTGGGGGGAGAAATCAATGCATGGATGAGAGGAAAAATGCATGGATTTCTCTCCCCCCCCATTGGAAACCAGGCGGCTGTCAAAGAAGGGAGCAGTGTGCACTACGTGGGCTATCCCCCAACAATCGTAGAAGGAACAGGAGGGGAGGATTCGGCTGTTGGGGAATAGCCCATGTGGTGCGCACTCCCTTCTCTTTGACAGTGTCCTGGTTTCCAGTGGGGGGGGGGAGAAACCCATGCATTAGAGAGAGAGGAAAAAGGCATGGATTTCTCTCCCTCCCTATTGGAAACCAGGCGGCTGTCAAAGAGAAGGGAGCGCCAGGTGGGCTATCCACCAACAGTTGAAGAAGGAACAGGAGGGGAGGATTCGGCTGTTGGGGGATAGCCCACGTGGTGCGAGATCCTTTCTCTTTTCCCAGCTGTCTGGTTTCCAACTGGGGGGGGGAGAAATCCATTCAAGTTCCTCCCTCTGCATGGATTTCTCCCCCCCCATTGGAAACCAGGTCTCTCTCTCCCTCCCTCCCTCCCTCCCTCCCTCCCTCCCTCCCTCCCTCTCTCTCTCTGTGTCACACACACACACACACACACAAACCTCGCATATGTAAAGGGGACTGTATCAGCTGGGAAGCTGGCAAAAAATAAGCCTCTATTTCTCCGCTGCCGCAGCTCACAAAAAAAGGAGGTAGCGATGCTGGCCGGGTCTCTCTTCACTTACCGCTCACCACCACCACCCCTGTGGCCAGCCGGCTGCAACCCTGCCTGTCCTGCCTAGCTGGGTGACTGGCTGGGAAAGTGGTGAGGGAACGAGTGCTGGCTATTATAACTGCGAGCTGCGGCAGTGGAGAAATAGAGGCTTCTTTGCCAGCCTCCCAGCTGATCCAGTCCCCCTTACACATGCACCTTGCATTGTAGCAAGCGGTGTGTGTTTGTGTATGACATACGTGCCTTCTGTGGCGTGCCCAACACCTTCGGACACCCACCAGGTCACCCGCTGAGTGGCAGAGAAATCTGGCTTCGGCAAAAGGAAAAAAAGCCCTCTGCCGCTCTGCTAAAAAGGTGGGAACCAAGGCCAAGAGGTAACAGGACGACTAACCATATTCGGTTAACCCCCAGAGCGGTAAGAGGCTGAATTGTGAGCTCTGTGAATTGGCTTGTAGGACACAGAATGCCATGATCATAGCATTTATCAGGCACCGATTTTAGTTCATAGAATATATCTACGAATATAATTGGAAGGGATGTGTTTGTGAGAGAGAGAGCGGGGGGGAGAGAGAAAGAGAGAAAAAAGGAAGGAAGGAAGGAAGGAAGGAAGGAAGGAAGGAAGGAAGGAAGGAAAGGAAGAGGGAGAGAAAAAAAGAGAGACAAAGACAGAAAGAAAAAGAAAAAGAAAAAGAGAAAGGAGAGAAAGGAAGGAAGGAAGAAAGAAAAAAGAAAGAAAAAAAAGAAAAAAAAGAAAGGGAGGGAGAGAGAGGAAAGAAAGAAAGAAAGAAAGAAAGAAAGAAAGAAAGAAAGAAAGGAAAAGGGAGAGAGAGACAAAAGGAAGGAACAAACGAAGGAAAGAAAGAGAACTTATGACCACAATTGAGCCCAAAATTTTGGTTACCAAGCAAGATCGTTAAGTGAGTTTCACCACATTTTCCAAGTTGGCCACGCCCATCGAGTCACACAACCGCCAAGCCACTCCCACAAAACAGGCCACACCTACAGAATAGGTTCTAAAAAATTTTGAAACCCACCACTGTAGTCCTTGCTTAAAGGTAAAGGTTCTCCTTGCACCTTTACCTAGAGTCCTTGCTTAATGATTGCCTATTTAGCAACTGCTGAAAGTTATGATTCGGTTGGAAAATAAACTTTATTACCTATCCTCACGTTTACTATTATTGCAGCATCCTCATAGACACATAATTGAGATTCAGGCACTTTGCAAACAGTGGGCATTTATGACTGTTGCAGCATCACTTGATCACAAGATCACCATTTGCGCACTTCATAGCCAAGCTTCTGAGAAGCAGAGTCAATGGAAAAACCACCACAAGTTGCAATTATGTGCTATTTTGCTTAATGTACCATCTAGCTATTGAGTTTCTGGTCTCAGTTGTGTTTGTTAAGCAAGGGTTACTTACCTTATAATTGGTTACTCTTTGAGGGAGAGTTTTTTTTTTTAAATGTATTTGTGCTTCCGAAGACCGTTGTCGTATGTGCATTTAGACATTTGCAGAATGGTGGGAGGGTGCACATAACAAAATGTGTCGTGACATTACAGTACAAATTATGCGACTTACATATTTACACCCCAAGTTTGAACCCGATACAAAAGACTGGCGGTTGCATCATAACATCACAATGGACATTTCATCATTTTGGTATCGTTGCAATTTGTGTGGGAGGCCTGTGTGTGCTAATATACACAGCATACATGAAACTATTATTTTCTTCACCCCAAATTCCCCTTAAGATACATGTGGGCTGTCTCGATTAGAATATACTGAATATGGAACACACAGCAAACATTACAAGTAGCCTTGGGGAAATGTTTTTGAATTTGTATGTAATATATGTATACATATTTATAATTAACCTTTGGGTAATGAAAGGATGTTGTGAAAGTAAACAACACCATAATGTTTGCTAACTAACAAACAAACCCAAAAACATTTAATTAGCCATTACTGTATACTTGAAAGCAGCAATGAATTGTTTTGAAAGACATATGCTTGGTAAAAGAGCTAAAGATGCAGAGAATATAGCATCTCCACTATTGGGGTTGTATCTAGATTTGACACTTATTTGACCACTCAGTGTTTCCAGAAAAAGCAATCATTCTGCTTATTGACTGAATTTTTGTATCAATGTAGACAATCTCAACTTTGGTCTTAAGTTTAAATTTAATTCATAGAACTGTATTAAGGAGGAAGAATGAACTTTTTATTTGCTTATCTTTTTTCCTATAGTTATTCCAGTTTCCATTCATATTTGCAGTGATGGCGAACCTTTTTCACCTCGGGTGCCAAAAGCACAAGCGCACGCACTATCGCCATAACTTAATGCCCCCTGCACTGTGAACCCTGCGCATGCACATGTGACCTCCCCCTGCACTGCCCCGCACATGCGCACTGCTTTCTAGGAGCCTGGGGAGGGTGAAAACAGACTCCCCCACCTCCTGGAGACCCTCCGGAGGCCGGAAATGGCCCATTTTCCAACTTCCGGTTTGCATGTTGGAGGGAAGCCTCTGGAGGGGGTGGCCCAATTTGCAAAACGGAAGTCCATTCCCGAATTTCCGGTTTGCGTGTTGGGTTATTTTCTGCCCTCTGGAGACTTCAGGAAAGCCTGCAGAGGGTGAAAAATGGCTGAAAATGAAGGCTAAAGTCAACTGGCCAGCACATGCATGCACGCTGGAGCTGACAGAGCAACACCTAATGAATGGCTCCGCGTGCCACAGGTTCACCATCACAGCTATAGGGTGATAACAGTTGTCAAAAGGGAATTTTTATTTAACAACAGTTTTCTTAATGTGGAATTCTTCAGATGTATTATGTGTTACTCTGCCAACCAATTTCTGAATATACCCAACAAAGATCCATAGCAAATGTTGGCAAATAATCAACAGAGTGCAAAATTGGAATGATTTCAGTTTTCATTTTTATACCCAACTGTTTGGTAGGTCTAAGTAAGATGCACAAATCAAAGTTTTTTTTCAATGAAATAAATCTCTTGAAAATTACACGGGACTAAGCTGCTTACAAGTAGTCCATACAACCTGGAATCTGAAATTTCTGTCGTGTGTCATGAGGTATCCATATGAGCAGCCTAATTTTATGACATTTTTTTCAGTGGTGGTTAAGCAAATACCACAATATTAAGTGAACCTATTATCCACTATGGGCATTTGTTGCCAGGAACTGGATGTCAGGTTCCAAGTAACACCCACAACGAAAGAAGACTCCAAGGCTTGAAGTTCCTCAAAGTTCCATTTTATTAGAGATGTCATATTGTCACATCTGGAAAAACCCGAATCTGAGAGTTCCGGGTTTTCCCCACCCAAAAGAAAGTCAAAGATCCATCCCCTGCATCCATCCCACAAGTCCATCACATGGTCCAATCAATTCACCGTCCCAACTAGAGACAACCCCCAGTCACTCCCATCCAGGTGCAGGATGAATGCTCTTGAATCCCAGAGAAAGGAATGTTGCTATGGCTAATACTCCACCACTCCATGCAAGCCCCCCTTCCGTTTTCCCAGGCACTAAATGTGGCAGCCCTGAAGCTCCAGCGGTAAAGATGGCTTCCGTGTCTGACATTGGAAGTAATTTCTGTTTCTGGGGAAAAAGATACAAGTAGTCTAAAGCATACAACCATTTGTTTCGTGACCATTCAAAGTTACAACAGCACCAAGAAAAGTGATTTATGACTGTTTTTCAAACTTATGACAGTTGCAGCATCCTCATGGTCACATGATCAGAATTCAGATGTTTGGTAACGCATAGATTTATGACAATTGCAGCATCACAAGGTCACATGATCAACTTTTTCTACCTTGTGACAAGCAAGTCAGTGAGAAAGCAAGATTCATTTAACAATCAGGTTATTAACTTAACAATTGCAGTGATCCTTTTAACAAGAAGAAGGATTGTAACATGGGTCAAAACTCACTTAGCAATTTTCTTGCTTATCAATGGAAATGTTGGGCTCAATTGTGTTGGTAAGTCAGGGACCACCTGTAGTAAATCACAGTCACATGACCACAGGATGCTGCAAATAGCATAAATGTGGACTGGTTACCAAGCACTCAAAATGCAATCATGTGACTGGGTGTGTAAAGTGTAAAGCATTCAGAACTTTGAATCCAGGACATAATTCAGAACCTTTTTGTGGATCTGTCATAACTTCGATTGGTTGTTAAGTGACCAGGCATAAATCAAGGAGTACCTTTATTTAATGAAACCATTATGTTTCAACAAATAATAGAAACTATTAAATAAGTTAAATTCATTAAGGCTTTTGATCCATATAGCTATCCTATAGATGGGGTAAGGGATTTGCTTATTTATTTATTTGTTTGATCTGTGGAAGGAGCTTGATACTTGTTCTACCTATGTTATTAGGTGGTGTTTGGTTGTTTTTTTTTTATTAGTTTCAGTTTCAGTTTATTAAATTTATAAACCGCCCCCTCTCCCCGAAGGGACTCGGGGCGGTGTACAGACAAAAATAAAATATACAATAGACAACAAAAATACAAAACCCCAGACAAAACAAATTAAACACACAGTCTGTACAATAGTCATGAACTAATTGATAATTAAAACCAATTAAAACCAATTAAAATACCCCAGAATTTAAAATTTTTAAATGCCAGCCAGGAGGTCAGGTCAGGATTAGGTTATACTTATGATTGCGATTGGGCCAGGCCAGCTAATTGGAACAGGTGGGTCTTGAGTTTCTTACGGAAGGAGCGGAGATCAGCAGTAATTCTAATATCGGGGGGGGGGAGGTCGTTCCAGAGGGCTGGGCCCATCACAGAGAAGGCCCTACTCCTGGGCACCGCCCACCCGCATTGTTTAGCGGATGGTACCCGGAGGAGTCCCTCTCTGTGGGAGCGAATTGGTCGCAGGGATGTGTGGGGTAGGATGCGATCCCGCAAATAACTAGGTCCTGAGCCATGGTAACAAAGTTGGTAACAAACCCCAGTCCAAAAAGAACTGTAGTTGATGGACAAAAAATGGGCCTAAGCATTGTTGCTCAATATCATTTTATTAATCTATATTAAAACCATTACCTAAAACTTTGGTTCAGTTAACACATGATTTTACAAGTTGATCCTGGTGTGCCACCTGCACCTCAAATTCCTAAATTGCATCATTATTGGAAAGGGTATTGGAAATTCTCAAATCTTCAGTTAATTTTTATGCAGATTAGATGTTACTATTAGATATTGGAAATGTGCAAGAAACTTGAAATAAAGATTTGGATTATCTTCCAGTAATAAAGAGCTTTAAAGAGTATTAGGTATGTATTTGTCATTTTAAGATGCAATTAAATTCAACAAAAGGTTTAGTTTTATGTTTTTTGGATGCTACAAAGGATATTCAATTTAACTTTCTATATGTTAAAAATCTAGTACTAGAAAGTGGATATGGACATATATTTTGGGCTTGTTTTATAGTTATACGGTATACTTATTAATAAGTTTTAAAGGTATTATTATGTTGTTAAACTCCCCATTCAAAATATTTAAAATCACTATTATTTTGTGATGTCACAAATAGAGATGCTGATTTGTATATTGTCAAAAAACCCTCACACATAAAAAGTGCTTTAACAAAAAAGTGAAATAAAATAAAGAAAAAAGAAAATATATATCATAGCAATAAACACTTAGAATTCTACATATATTTGTCGAATGCAAACATTCAAATACGTATATTCGAGGGGTGAGGAAGTCGGGATCGGCTTCCTCGTGCTTTTCGGAGCCTCCAGAGCTGATGTTGGCTCCAGGGAGCACAGGCACATGGCATCAGGTGTTTGGAGGCAAGGAGAGGCCTCTCCTTGCTTGTTTAAACCTCCAGAGCATTTTCTAGCTCCGAAGAGTGTGGCGGCCGCCATTTTTGCCGCCAAACAGCTGGCGGCCGCCATTTTGGATTCAGGGAGAGGCTTCTCCCTGCTGTTTGAGGCCTCTAGGGAACATTTAATATGTCTGTACACCGCCCTGAGTCCTGTTTAGGAAAGGGTGCGGTCTATAAATTGAAGTTTATTATTATTATTATTATTTTGGCTCCGGGGGGGATTGCAGTTGCCATTTTGACCGCCAAACAGATGGCGGCCGCCATCTTGAAAACGGTCATAAGTGCGAAATGGTCGCTAATTGCAGAACATTTGGTCACCAGTGGGGCAGGAATTTCACTAACCACTCCAGCAGTCTCTCTCTAGGCCACTGCAGGATAGGGGCCCCTGTTGAGTCAGCCTAGCACTCTAGTAAGGACAGTTCAGAATTGGGGCCGACTGAATCTGCTGCTTCAGCAAGGAGCTGGCTACCCTGCCTCGCTAAGGCTTGAGGCTTTTGGCACAGGGTCCAGTGGGTCTCTGGTTGTGGGCAAGAGACAGACCCAGGCGTGCCTGTCTAGAAGGGCCATTATCTACTCTCATTTACTCAGAAGTCGGGCCTTGGTGTGCCCTTAATTGGGATATCTACCTCAGTGGTGGGTTCCTGCTGGATCGCACCGGATCCCGCGCGCTCCCTTTCAGCGCTCCACCTGGCTTGCGCGCTCCCTTTCAGCGCTCCACCTGGCTTGCGCGCTCCCTTTCAGCGCTCCACCTGGCTTGCGCGCTCCCTTTCAGCGCTCCACCTGGCTTGCGCGCTCCCTTCCGGCGCTGAAACCGGAAGTACAGTCTTGCCCCGCCCCTGGCGAAGCAACGACGCCTGCCTGCGCTCCACCAGCTCGGCTGGGAACGGAGATGTTTCCTCAGCGGAGCGGAGCGCCTGAAAAGACTTTTCAGGCGCTCCGCTCCGCTGAGGAAACATCTCCGTTCCCAGCTGAGCTGGTGGAGCGCAGGCAGGCGTCGTTGCTTCGCCAGGGCCGGGCAAAACTGTACTTCCGGTTTCAGCGCCGGAAGGGAGTGCGCAAGCCAGGTGGAGCGCTGAAAGGGAGCGCGCAAGCCAGGTGGAGCGCTGAAAGGGAGCGCGCGCGATCCGGTGCGATCCGGGAGGAACCCACCACTGATCTACCTCCATTTATTAACCTTAAGGAGCTAATCAGAGAGTAAACAGGAATGGAAGGAGGTGCAAGAGAGGCCTCATCCCCTTTGTTTGATGACCCTCTGGAAGGCCCATCCACCCTTCACCTAACCAGTAGGAGCAAGTCCCCTCCCTCCAAGAAAGGAGGTAGAACAAAGGGCAACGCAGAGAGCAGAACTCAAAAGGCAAAAGGCCATAGACAAACAATTTGCCAAAGCCCAGAAGGAGGCACAGAAACAGTCAGAGGCAGTGATCCAGGTGGTGGCAGTTCCCTCTCCTTCTGAGACTCCTGCACCAGTCGAGGCCCCAGACCCTGAGGAGGCTCTGTCTACAGACAGTGAGAGTTCTGGAATAGAGGACCTAGAGATGGAAGAGGCCACTCATCCCTCTGCCCCAGAAGGGATGGACAATCCAGGGGCTGAAGGTTCTGCCATCTCTCCTACAGCACAGGTAGCTGCCGGCCTGCGTAGTGATACTTCCTTTCTGATATGGAGGCCATCATTACTGAGGCCATTAGACAGGGTAATGCAGCAGGCCTCCAACAAAAGGCCGCCTCTGCCTCCCAAAAGCGTAAGAAACATAGTAAAAGGACAATGTCAGCGGGCCAATCAAGGGTGGACCCAGCTCAGGAGGAATGGCCCCAGGGGTCTTCAGACAGTTCCTCCTCTTTGGAGGATGGGGAGGACCAGCCCCTTCAGGATTTTGAGCTGTCGGATGACGAGGATTCAGATCAGAAACAGACCCCCTTACCTGGGCTCTTCAAGCCTGCCATGTTCAAGTCCCTTTTAATTAAAGCTCAGAAAATAGCCAACCTAGAAGCAGCTCAGGCCACTAAGCCCCCGGCGACCAAAAGGGATTCAGCTGGACTAGTGTTCACCGAACCCATTGTGCAGAAGGAGGCAGTTCCTTCCCCCCTTTTTTTTCTGGACGTAATCTAATGGTAATGGAAGTCCCCAGGGTCGGGCCCTTTTCCCTATGCCCAGGACAAATGCTTTTACAATATTGGGCTGGATTTAGCCAAGGCCTTGGAGATCCCCTCGGTGGACGCTCTGATAGCGGCGTTGTCCTCGCCCAATGTGGCTCTAAGCAATCAGGAGGATGCCCTGAAGGCTGAGAATAGAAGGGCGGAGCACGTCCTCATTAAGGGTCACCAATCAGCCGCCTGGTCGATTAGAGCGGCTACGGCATCATCCTTCTTTAACAGGACCGCTCTCCTGTGGCTCCAACAGTTGAGGGATAGGATTCCAGTCTCAGATTCGGGTCCCACTAGGACCTCAATAAGCTGAAGGCGGCCCTGCAATTCTCGGCTGACGCCTCCATTAATGCAGCCAGGTTCATGGCCAAATCAGTGGGGTCGGCTATAGCAGCCAGGCTATTATGCTTGTGGCCTTGGCAGGCCAACACCAAAAACAAGTGGTGTCTGGCCTCTGAACCGTTCACAGGGATTAAGCTATTTGGGGCTCCCCTTGAACCCAGACTCATAAAATCCAAAGATAAAAGGGAAATTCTCCCTTCCGTGTTTCGCAGGACAGAGAATTGGACTGCACCGTATCATCACAGGTCATTCTTTCGGAACCTGGACGGGGAATAAGGGTTCTCCTGTCCGGCCAGACAGTATTCAGGACATCAGGGTCCCCAACAGCAACAGGATAGAACGGGTAGGGGTTACCAATGATTCCCCCCTTCCAGGAGATCGTACCGAGGTTCAGGAAACTCTCGTCCCTTCCGCAGGCGAAAGTGACTGCAAAAGGAACCTTCCCATTGGTTGTTTGGTCTTCTTTGCCGATCGATGGTAGGAGGTAACAACAGAGAAACGGTGAAAACAGGCCTCTCCCTAGAGTTTCTCTCCTATACCCCCTCCCTAACGCGTTTCCACCTCTGTCCTGTATCTCGGGATCATGAAAAGAGGCACCTGGTAGATACCTCTTGGACATACAGGACATACGTCCGGTTCTGGTGGAACAACAGGGGCAGGGGTTTTGCTCCCTCCTGTTCATTGTCCTGAAGGTGTTGGGGGGCTGGAGAGCAATCCTTGACCTCAAGGCCTTGAATTGCCACATTGTATACCGGCGGTTCAAGATGCATTCATTACTGACCATCCTAGAGGGCGTCCGGAGGGATGACTTCCTCACCTCGATAGATCTGACGAAGGCCTACCTCCATGTCCCAATCCGTCTATAACATCAACAGTTCCTACGATTTTGTTATCGGGGGCACCATTACCAATATCAAGCCCTCCCGTTCGGTGTCTCGTCAGCGCCCAAGGTGTTTACCAAATTGCTGGCAACCTTGGCGGCCCACCTAAGTGCCCAGCCCATTCGAATTATGTGCTACCTGGGCGACATTCTCTTGTTGTCCAGGTCCCCAGAACAGACCTGCAGTGATCTGGGCACAGAGGGAAGCAATGCCCTACGATGTTGCTGGCCGCCAGGCCTTCTTTATGCCTTCCCATTGTTTCCCATGATCCAGAGAGTCATCAGGAAGATGCTGGAAGAGAGGACAGATACTCCTGGCTCCCTACTAGCCGTGACACCCATGGTTCGCGGATCTCCTGTCCCTGTTGGTTGCTCCTCTGTGAAGGTTCCCCCCTCCAGGGCCTCTCTACGACAGGGAGCCATGACGCATCCGGACCCGCAGTGGGTCAAGTTGACCACATGGCGGCTGAGCAGCGCTCAATGACAGCAGAGGGTCTTTCATCAGAAGTCACTCGGACGATCCAAACAGCTATCCACTATTCGAATCTATGATGCCACTTGGAAGGCCTTCTGCACCTGGTGCAGGTCCAAAGGGATGGTCCCACTCCAGGCACAGACATGCCACATCCTTGAATTCTTGCAAAGCGGGTTCACTGCTGATTTGGCTCCCAACACACTTTGGTGTCAGGTTGCGACTCTTTCTTCCATCCTGTGCTCCGGCCTTGACAGATTGCTGGCCACTAATCCACTCATTCAGCAATTCCTGAAAGATGCCTCCAACTTGCGCCCTCCTACCATACATCGTTACCCATCCTGGGAATTGTCACTCATCCTTCAGGCACTCACCCAGACTCGGTTCAAGTCATTGCGAGACACAACTCTTGTCTACATGTCGCAAAAAGTTCTGTTTCTAGTAGCCATCACATCTGCTCTCTGGATTTCGGAACTGTTGGCTCTTTCCATTCGACAAGACTTGTGCATCTTCTATGCGGACAGGGTGGTTCTCAGGGTAGATCCGGCGTTCATCCCCAAGGTGAACTCTTATCTTTCATCGTGCACAAGAGTTGGTTCTCTCCAACTTCTGCCCACAGCCAGTCCATCACCTTGAACATAGCTGGCACACCCTAGACGTCCGTCGAGCCTTGAAGATCTACTTACGTAGAAAATTATCATTCCATTGTACAGAAGCCTTGTTTGTGTCATTTAAACCAGAATCTATGGGTCTCAGAGCATCGTCTGCCTCCTTGGGGAGGTGGATCAGGGCATGCATTGCAAAGGCATATTCATCTCAGGATCAGTCCTTGCCAGGTAACATTACAGCACACACTACGCGTAGCGCGGCCACTATGGCCACCTGGGACACACGGGCAGCATTGCATGAGTTTTGCAGGGCAGCCACGTGGTCATCTCTGTCCACCTTTATTAGGCATTACAGGATTGACAGGTACGCATCAGCTGATGCAGCCTTTGGGAGGAGAGTCTTACAGCAAGTCAGGGTTAGTCAAGGGGATTTGTCCCAGACAGTTTCTCTTCTGTGATGCTAGACAAGCTCTGGTATGTCCCACACAAGGATGCTGTCTCCATTGAGTCAGGAAAATGTAGCGTTGGCTTACCTGATACGCTCATTTTCTGAAGAAGTGGAGACAGCATCCAGCCCACCCTTGAGGTCCGGGCCGTTATTCTGGGAGAGATCGTTTTTTTGTTCACGCACGTCTGTCTGCATATTAGTTTCGTCAAAAAAGCTGGGGATCTCAGCAGGAAGAGGCGGGACTTAAACTTTGCAGACTCAGTTCTATTGGTTGGTACGTGAGAATAACCCACACAGGGATGCTGTCTCACTTCTTCAGAAAATGAGCGTATCAGGTAAGCCAACTCTACATTCTGACTAGTTGCGCTTCAGGTGCAAGTTTGAGCTTGCTGATCAGAGAAGCAAACTGGAAGCAGGTGTGCAGTTTCATGACAAAATGGCATTTGTGATGGCTCCTCAGGCTTCTTTAATGCCACCACAACAATCTTCAGGGAAGATTCAAGGTACTAGCCTGAGAGTTTCCGGAACACGTTTTTGAGGCAGGATGAACTGCCCCAAATCATAATTGCCCCAAACAATTATAGTTAGCAGACATGACACAGGGAAACAAGAATGTGTTATTTTGTGGCTTTTGGCAATTACAAAATATTATTTAGCCTAGAGTGACATCCTACTACTATACACATTGTATGGCAGGGGTCAAAGAAAGTGTAAATTATAAACTGGAAACTGTGTTTGTGGATTGACATTGAGATTCTGTTTGCCCAAAGCTAGTTTTATATCCCATCCTGCCAGCATTTGCTTTTTTTGAATGTTTAAATTATTGAAATATAAAGGAAACCTCTATTAGAATGATAGGCCAACTGTTCTAGCTCTACGCAGTGTTTGAATGAAGTAGTATTTTTCCTGACATAGAACTTCAGAAGCATTGTTTTGTTGTCTTGAGACAGACGTTTGCCCCTGTCATGTCAATGTCAATAATATTTGCATTAATTGTAAAACAAAGGAATTTAAATAACTTCTTGTGTGTTGAAGAGCACTCTTGGAGGTATTATCTACCACAAAGATATTTAAGACATCAAAATGGTATCTCTGTTTGATATCTGACAAGTATGCAGTGTTTAAATTCTGGGTGTTGAAAAGAAAACTTAATTTTAGGGCTGAATAATTTTAAAAATATTTTCTGCATTTGAAGCTACTTCATATTCTGCATCAAGAGAGAATCTTGCGAAGTACAAAGCGAAATATATCCAAGGCCCCCTTATCTGCACAAGATAAATTACCATTGTTTAGGAAAGACACTCCAGGGACTAGAGAATTTAATTAAATACATAAGGGTTATGAATATGCATGTAAATTAGACAAGGTTGAGCTAAAGTAGCTCTACTGTAACTGAAGGATTTTTTAACCTTAAGTGGGCTTTAAAAGAATATTTTTTTAAAAAAACATCTGAGTATAAAAGCCAGTAAGCATCCTTTTCTGTTTTGTCAGCCTTGATAACTTGACAACGAATAATAGCGAATCATTTTGTTGACAGCCTGTAAAGATGGCACACTTGATCCTTTTTCTGTTATCTTGGCCCTAATGAATCTTGACAACAAACACTAGGATAGAAATTGTGGTTACACTGACCCAGATAAAGGATTGGGAAAGCAGGGAGGAGGTGTTTTTATTGTGCCTGAAATAGAAGGGATAACACAAGCTAATGAAAGATTGGACAGATTTCTGCCTGCTTACATTCTATGATTAGGCCATATGCAAACAACATGCATTTTATATTTAAACGATTATTGAAGAATTCATATTGCCTTTGCTGTTGCAGTCTTAATAAAAGGACTAGCATAGTTAATGTTCTTATGACTGGATATGGCTGTTGCCACATAATTCATAATGTTAAAGATAACTTGACTATTGTTCATATTTTAATCCAGGGCGTGTGTACTGAAAGCTCCCCCCACTTTGTCATTTGTATGAATAATATCACACCAAATTTCTATGCGTAAATGGCGTTGCAACCAAGAATCTCAGAATATATGTACTTTAGTGTATTTGTGGGAATTGAAAACTGCCCACTCTCTTTAAGAGCTTGGGGAACCGGAAGTTAATTGCATGTTTATTTTCCTTTTCACTGCATCCTAATGAAATGCAATAGTTCTTTCCTGACAAATAAACAGGATCATGTAGAGAAATCCCTGATGCTGAAATAACACTTGGGAATATATTTTACCTGATTACTTACTATTTCTTGAATGAAAAACATTGATCCATCTGACAACTTAAAATATTGAACTATGTTTTGGGTGACATCTCTTTCTTGTGTAGTACCAGAGACAGATACCTCAAGTATGTACTCTGAACAAATTTCTGAACTTTTTAACAGAATGATTTGCCTCGGTTAGGTGACACATTCATGTGCCTTGTTTTTAAATTCTAAGAAGTTTTTAGAAGATGACAAATTGTAACTCTATATTTTTGTGTCCATATTAAAGAATCAGAAAAAAATTAAAATTAGTTAAGCACTGGACCTAGATACTTTATGGCCTTTCTTTATGAAAAGCTAGAAAAGAAACTAGCAAAACCACATTGAAGGTGATGAAATTTGAATAATAAACATAATATCACAGTTTGCGGAAGGGGGATATAAAATGTAAATACACAAAGAATGTAATGATCTGAAGAAATTTTAATTATATACTGTAGATCAATTTATTAAATATACATTACAAGATATTTAGCACTATACTAACTAAACATATTAAGGAGTACATTTGCAGAATTATACATACAGATCAGATAGGTTACACTTCAAAAAGAAATACCACACAGGGCATTTTCATTTTTTTCTTTTCCTTTGTGTATTTGTTTATTTTGATAATTTCCTTTTGTCCTTAGGATAGTGTTATACATTGCATGGTAGGAAGTTGGTGGCAAAAAGTATTGCTTTACTGTTGGAGAACAAAGCCCATTTTTTATTTGTATTGCCAATAGCTCAGTTAACGGTTAGCAACATCTTATTGTTATTCCAGCTTGAGGCAACCTAATTCTGATTGGTAGGACGATTGATGATGGTGGTGGTCGTGGTGATGATGATGATGATGATGATACTATCTATTCAGTCCTGTCAGATTTTTGTTTATTGATTGAACTTTTGCTAAATCATAGTATACAATTGGACTGAATGTGCCAGATATTTTTTTTCTGGACAAAATTTTCATCTCTTTGTAACTATAGAAATTTGCTTTTCCTTAAACAGTAATGATTTGTTCATGTTAGTATTTTCAAATTAACACAGTTTTGTAAATTTAGTGACAACAAAAAAGGCACACTCATTCACAGTCTCCTTGGTTTTCTACACGCCTCCTATAGAGGCATTCTTTAAATATAGAAGTGATATGCGACTGCATCCCAGAGTTTCCTTGGAAGTAGAGCCATTTACTTGAAAAGAAGACAGAAATAGAATGAGATGGTAGAAAACATCCTGGGAAATTTAAAGAGCATCTTGGGGAGTAACCTTAACAATCTGTCTGTCCGATAAACCATCACAGCCATTTTGTAGGAGTACTTGGCACATGCGTTCAAAATTCTGAATAAAATTCTGCCCTCCAGTTGGGAAAAGAGTTTGGAGTTCAGTGCTAAACTGTTGTTTGAGCAGAAGGCTTGGAGAGAAAGAAAGAAAGAGAGAAATGAGGGGAAATTTGCCTCCATCATTAATAAGAAGGTTGACTCATAGGCATTTGTCCAATGTAGGCTGATTTTTTTGGTAAAGGAGAGTCTAGTTTCTGTAATCTAATCAGTCTTGTAAAGATGATATTTACTTCCTGAGGATGAGGTTGGAGGTCCCTGGGAGAAGAGATTTTAAGGTTTTCTTCTGATCTACATCTATTTCTCCCCCTCATGATCCTTAAGAAACAACTGAACTATAACAAAGGAGGAGTTGCTTCTTCAGAAGGTCATATCTCAAAGAGTCCCCTTTGTAAACAAATTACTAGACTACATAGACACATTACCTATCTTGAATCTCTAATCTGTGCTCTCTAAGCAGAAATTAGGTGCCCAATTTGTCCATTCCGCTCTATGGAGATGCCACGCTACCAGCCGCTCTACTGCAAAGATCCCGCAAGAGAAGAGCAGTCTGGACAACTGGAATCTGGCAGGGTGAGAGCTGTGAACCATAAACACAAAGCTTTTGCTGTGTCCCAGCATAACAGATATAGCACCCTTGCTGACCTTAATGGGGACACTAAAGTGACAGGTCAAGGTAGTTGTGATAATTATGACTCAAATAAGCACGGGATCGTGGTCCAAAACGAAGAACTTACTCTGGAAAGACAAAAGTTTGAATCAGGTATCACACATCAGTCGCACAAGAAGAGCAAGGTATCCAAAAAGAGAAATGGTGATTCAATCATAAGGGATGTAAATTTAAGAAAGGATATGGAGGTTTTGAAAGAGGTCAGGTGTCTGCCAGGTGCTACTGCCAGCAGAGACAAGAGACGTATTCTTAAGATAGTCAAGAATGCAAGTAAGGACTGTGATGTTGATGCTATTATACATCTTGGCACAAATGATCTGCCCCAAAAAGATGTACTTTCTGTGCAGAATGATTTCCAGAGCTTGGGGTATGAACTTAGTAGTATAGCTGGTAGGCTTATCTTCTCAGAGGTTATACCAGTATATAAGGAACAAAAAGGGAAGGGCCAACGTGTAGCAGAGTTTAATGTGTGGCTAAAGAAGTGGTGTAAAAGGGAAGGCTTTGGTTTTGTTAGTCATGATGACTGCAGCTGGACCAATGAAAAACTGTACAAAAGAGATGGTTTGCACACATCCAAGAAAGGGACTGAGTTACTTGGCATTAAATTCACAGATTTTCTGGATAAACATTTAAACTGAATAGCGGGGACAGAGAATTAATTGATGCAGAACATTTCTGTCCCCAGCAATCTAAAATTCATAGGGTTATCAGTGCATGTAACACAGATGTTTGTGCGGGTAAGATTATCAGTCCTGCTATCAAGCAAAACCAAGCATTTAATAGTGAGTGCCATACCATGTGCACGAATCATACAAGTGGCAAGAAAATAGGGGCAGTCAGGCATAACACAGGTTATGTAGACAGTAAACACAGGGTCAATCAAAATGGACTCAAATGTCTATACACCAATGCACAGAGTATGAGGAATAAACAGGATGATTTAGACATTCAAGTAAATGAGAGCAGATATGATATTGTTGCCATTACAGAAACTTGGTGAGATGAAACCCACAATTGAAACATACAGCTAGAAGGATTTAAATTATTTAAAAGGAAAGCTAAGGCTCACAATAAAGAAAGGCTTGCCACAAAAGTAAAAATTAACAAAAAAAGCTTCTTCCAACATGTTAAAAACAAGAAAAAAGTTAAGGAAACAATTGGTCCATTGCTAGGAGAAAGTGGCAAGAAGGTGACAAGCAACAGGGAGAAAGCAGAACTATTTAACTCATGTTTTGCATCTGTCTTTACACAAAGGGATAAAACAGTCCAACCTATCAAAAGCAGCACCATAAAAATCAGATTAGGAACACAAATTGAAATAGGGAAGAAAATGGTAAGTGAGCACCTATCTACCCTAGACGACCTCAAATCACCAGGACCGGATGGATTACACCCCAGGGTTCTGAAGGAACTAGCAGACGAGATCTCAGAACCACTGAATTATATCTTTCAGAGATCCTGGAACACCGGGGAACTACCAGAAGACTGGAAAAGAGCTGATGTGGTTCCCATCTTCAAAAAAGGGAAAAAATTAGATCCAGGAAACTACAGACCTATCAGCCTCACCTCAATACCAGGAAAGATTCTGGGAAAAATAATCAAGCAACGAATTTGCGAACACCTAGAAGCAAACAAAGTAATATCCAAAAGCCAACATGGATTTGTTAAAAACAGATCATGCCAGACTAATCTTATTGCATTCTTTGATAATGTGACAAAATTAGTGGACCAGGGGAATGCCGTTGATATAGTTTACTTGGACTTCAGTAAGGCTTTTGATAAGGTAGACCATAACCTACTACTAGATAAAGTAGAAAAAAGTGGGTTGGACAGCATCACCACCAGATGGATTCGTAACTGGCTGACCAACCGCACTCAATGTGTAGTCCTCAATAAACTGCATCTACATGGAGGGAGGTATGCAGTGGAGTACCCCAAGGCTCTGTTTTGGGCCCAGTACTCTTCAACATCTTCCTCAATGATCTGGATGAGAGAATAAATGGGGAACTCATCAAATTTGCAGATGACACCAAGCTGGCAGGAATAGCCAACACTCCAGAAGATTGGCTAAAGATACAGAAGGATCTCGACAAACTTCGACATTAGGCACTATCTAATAAAATGAAATTCAATGGTGAAAAGAGTAAGGTTCTACATTTAGGCAAGAAAAACAAAATTCACAGGTACAGTATAGGTGGTACCTTGCTCAATAGTAGTAACTTTGAGAGGGATCTTGGAATCCTAGTGGACATCCATTTAAATATGAGCCAGCAGTGTGCAGCAGCTGCCAAAAAAGGCCAACACAGTTTTAGGCTGCATAAACAGAGGGATAGAATCGAGATCACGTGAAATGTTAATACCACTTTATAATGGCTTGGTAAGGCCACACTTGGAATACTTCATTCAGTTTTGGTCGCCACAATGTAAAAAAGATGTGGAGACTCTACAAAGATTGCAGAGAAGAGCAACAAAGATGATTAGGGGACTGGAGGCTAAAACATGAGGAATGGTTGCAGGAACTGGGTATATCTAGTTTAATGAAAAGGACTAGGGGAGACATGATAGCAGTGTTCCAATATCTCAGGGGTTGCCACAAAGAAGAGGGAGTCAAGCTATTCTCCAAGGCCTCTGAGGGTAGAACAAGAAGCAATGGCTGGAAATTAATCAAGGAGAGAAGCAACTTAGAACTGAGGGGAAATTTCCTGACAGTTAGAACAATTAATCAGTGGAACAGCTTGCGTCCAGAAGTTGTGAATGCCCCAACACTGGAAGTTTTTAAGAAGATGTTGGATAGCCATTTGTCTGAAATGGTATAGGGTTTCCTGCCTAGGCAGGGGTTTGGATTAGAAGACCTCCAAGGTCCCTTCCAACTCTGCTATTGTATTGTATAGTTTCAGTTACTGCATATTGAATGGAAAAGTCAAAGAAGGATGCTTTATTCAAATTCCTTATTATGAAAGTGAAAGATAAGAGAAAGTTATAGGACATGCCATCTCAAGATGCTCCAGGTGACTTGGCCATCTAAAATATTGGTATTCCTGTAAAGATTTGGGGATTCAGAGGAAAGTCTAAGTCAGCGATGGCGAACCTTTTTTGGCTCGCGTGCCATAAGTGGGGGGAGCGCAGGGGGTCGTGTGCGGGCATGCCGCACCCATAATGCAATGTGCGACCCCCAGTGTGCATGCATGCACTACAGGCGCGACCCCCCCCATTTTTACATGCTTTATAGGAGCCTGGGGAGGGCGAAAACAGCCTCCCCCGCCCCCCCGGATGCCCTCCGGAGGCGTCAGGGAAGCCTCCGGACGGTCCCTGAAGTCTTCGGAGCGCTTAAAACAACCCTCTGAGCAAATCGGAAGTCACTTCCTGTTTGCTCGGAGGATTGTTTTGAGTGCTTCGAAGGCTTCAGGGACCGTCTGGAGGCTTCCCTGACGCCTTTGGAGCGCTCAAAACGACCCTCCAAGCAAACAGGAATTGACTTCCGGTTTGCTCGGAGGGTCTTTTTGAGCACTCCAAAGGCGTCAGGGAAGCTCATGAAGCCTCTGGGGGAGGGGTGCAGGGGAGGCTCTTTTCGCCCTCCCCAGCCTCCTATAAAGCCTCTGGAGCCTGGGGAGGGCGAAAAATGGCTTTAAAAAAGGGTGAACTTAGCTGGCCAGCGCGTGCTTGCGCACTGGCCAGCTCACAGGGCAGCGCCTCACGTGCCCTGACAAATGGCTCTGCGTGCCACAGGTTCACCATCACTGGTCTAAGTCAATATTTTGCTTTAAAGAGGCCTGCGGGGTAGATGTTCACAACTTAGCGACATGTTATTTCTTTACACTAAGATTTTGGATATGACTTTAATTTGCTCTTAGAAGGCAAGAGTGAGGCTTGAAAGTAAACATCAAGGTTCTTGGCCTAGAAAAGATTGTGTAGCAGTAGGAAGACAAACTGTGTGTGTAAAAATTCAGTCATATTAATCTCTCCCCTCCCTTAAATACATGCCGTTCTCAAGGGAAAATGCTCTTTCATTATTGTAATGGATTATTGCTTGCAGATCAGGCTCTGGATTATATTTCTTTTTGACAGTGTATTGCTTTATATAAATTTGCCCTTTTCTGCCAAGATCACAACTTGTTTTTTCAGACTTTCTATATTAAAGTGGTGACAAAGAAAAGCTGCTAAGTAAAGAACAAAACAAAACTTGATTATAAAATGATATTGAATGGTACTATTTAGTAGAATGGAAAAAATAATTATAAATATTAGAGAGGTATGAATGCATTTAGAAATGAATAAATTTAAATATTTGGTAATGCAGGTACTGCATAGCCTTTAGTCATGTCTTTTAGGTTATGTATATCAAATATAAATTTTCTATCAGTTATTGTTATGTTCTCAGATGATGCAGAATCATAGAGTTTAAATTAATGTTACAATCAAGATATGGTTGTCACCAGCCTTTGTCCCCTTCATCTCCATTATCTTTGCAATATCCCACTAATGTATTATAAATTTGAGGAAAAAATATTGCCTGACATTACACACATTCAGTATTTCTTTTCTTTTGCTCTAGTTAATTGAGCTCCTGTTAGTCTAGTGGGAGTTGTCTATGATGAAATCAGATTATACCTTTCTTTCATCAAATGCTACTAGAGAGATGTATATGAGAATGGACCATTTGTTGATAGTGACCTTCAAAATTTCTTCCTACAATAAATCAGTGTATTTGAGTGAATATATACAGTTGAATAAATAACAGTGTAAACTAAGATAATTTTACACCATTTCGTATCTTGGCTTGTTTAGTAGCCATTAATAATAGCTTTCTGGAGATAATGCAAAATTGACCGTTGTTATCTTTTTGGTGTGTTTCCCACTTGCGCCAAAAGAACAACAAAGGTGAAACAAACTATATTATTCATATACATACCGGACCTGATTAAGAAGAATATGGAAATAGGACAGATAAATCCTTTTGACTTCAGCTTTGATGGAAACCAAAACACTTCAGTTTTTCTCCAGGGACAAAGTAGAAGCATGTTTAAAATTATATGCATCACCTTTTCACAGAACAGTGAATAATCCAGATTTAGCTATAATCCTGGCATGCACATTGCAGACAAAAATGCCTTTGATAGAGAAATAAACTCAGGCTTCTCAGGAATCAACATTTTGTATGGCATTGTCCATACGAACACATAAGAATCCAATGATTTATTCATTCTTCGTTTCTATAGAACAAAGTTGTATGAGGTCACATGAACTACGTCTTAAAACTGTTTAGCAGCCCAAAAAATATAAACAGCTTTGACTTCTTATATAGAGGATAGAGATATAAGAATAGCATCTACCATTTTGTTATGAAAATGCATTTCATCTGACATGCTAATGAACCAAACTTTCAATTCCCTTCTCTTTTACTTTGGTAAGGATTATGTGTGACTATTATTGTAGCTGTTCCAACTTGATCTTTTTTTTTCTAATTTTGCTGCTGAGGAGCCCCTGAATAATTTATTATGAAGGGAAGCTGATTATTTTTAGTAAAATGAGAGTGGCACATGTAATCTAGTAGATCAATATTGAGGATCAGATTGATCTCCATCTTCAAGCCAAGGGAATCATATAAGAGCTTTCAGATCTGTTGGATGAAAGGATACCAACTTGATTTGGAGCAATGTCAGTGTAAAAATTACACATCACTGATTAAAATGTGTGGAGACAAAGTACCAATATACATGGAAATTCTTTTTTAAAAACTAATTCTTTCTATAATTGATCCTAAAAGACTTAATGGTTGGATACTGGAGCTTCTCCTTAGCATTGAATTTGTTATGTGTTTATAGATAATTAAATATTTGTATAGGAGAATATTGAAAATACATGACTTCCACTTGTATTTAAGGAATATTGCTCACTTTATGATTTTGAATTCATAAATTGGCATTAAGCTGTAGCTTATTAGTTAATTATTTAGATACTTTGGAGCAACATGGAAAATCCTTTTGATATAAAGCAGTATTTATTTACGTTTTTAAAAAGTCCCTGTGGTTGAATTTGAAGCTGTATGTTCAGTATTTATAGATTGAGTCTGCTCCTATTTTTCTTGTGCCAAACAGCATTTAGAGAAGTCTTTTACATGAGAGAAGCAGCAGGAAAGAAATATGCAACCTTTCTTTCTATAGCTCAGGTTCCCCAGCTTAGCTGTGACTATAAACACTGTTTGCAACAGAAATCAGTGTTGCCTTCTTAATTACTATAAAATATAAAAATAAACACAGACTGCTGCAGCTACTATTATCTGATTGTAATAGATGTAAACCAAAGTCACTATTTTAAAGCTAAACAGCAAAATTAATTAGCAGCAAACACAGCTGACATTTTGTTCCTTTGGAACCATGTAATAGGCCAGCAATCTCCACTGGGATCATTTATCAAATTCTTTTGATTACATCAGCACAAAGACATCTCAGAGTCTAGTAAAAATCTTCATTTTACTTTGCATATAGAAGTAGAGTACCTAGTGACCAGAGGTGGGATTCAGCAGATTCTGACTAGTTCTGGAGAACCAGTAGCGGAAATTTTGAGTAGTTCGGAGAACCAGTAAATACCACCTCTGACTGGCTCTGCCCCCATCTATTCTCTGCCTCCTGAGTCCCAGCTGATTGGGAAGAAATGGGGATTTTGCAGTATCCCTTCCTTAGAGTGGGGAGGGAATGGAGATTTTACAGTAACCTTCCCTTGGAGTGGGGTGGGAATGGAGATTTTACAGTAACCTTCCCCTGCCACACCCACCAAGCCACACCCACCAAACTGTCACACTCACCAAACCACACCCACATAAATGGTAGTAAAAAAATTTGAATCTACTAGCGACCCTGGCTGATTTTGAAGAAAGCTAAGCAGGGTGAGCTCTGGCTAGTCCCACCTGGAAATCTATGTAGGCTATATTGGCAACAGTGATGTGCAGTCAGGTGAGGCAAGTGAGGTACAGCCTCACTGCTCATCATGAAAAGAAAAAAAAATGTAAAAGGAAAAAGCTGAGCTAGTTGCTGCCTCACCATGGATGACTCTGTTTAACTGTTAAAAAAAGCCTCTAAAAATGCCCTCTACTAGGAGGCAGGAGAACTGCATGCCTCCTCTAGTCTGACTTTAGGCGTTTGATGATCAGTTCTCCTGCCTCATAGTAGAGGCCACAGGAGGAGGCAGGAAGCCAGGCAAAGAGCCATGCTGTAGCACACACACTTTCCCCAGTCTCTTTCTTTTGGAAGGCTCGGATCAGCTCCCCTCTGGCTTCTCTGCCTCTTCTCTCACCCCAGCCTGCCAGCAGGAGGTGAGTGGGTGCGGGCTTTATTGCGTTCCAGGCATTTCCCACCCAGACAGCAGGCTGCATTTGTAATGGTGGAGGTGTTTGGGGAAGGCAGCAGGGGAATGGGGGGATGGCAGAGGAGCTGCTTTCAAGCCACTGGAAAAGATATCCAATCCAACTTTTGTGTGTGTGTGTGTGTGTTTGTTTGAGAGTGAGTGAGAGAGGGAAGGGGGTAGGAGAGATAGTCCAATCCAACTTCTGTGTGTGTGTGTGTGTGTGTGTGTGTGTGTGTGTTTGGGGAGGAAGGGAGAGAGGGAGGAAGGAGGGGAAGGGAGAAGAAAAAGAAAGAAGGAGCAAAGGAGAAAAACAAATGCTGTCACTTTAAATCGGAACTGAGCATGCCTGGCTGTGGAATTCTGGGAGTTGAAGCCCACAAGTCTAAAAATATTTGAAACCCCTCACTGTCAGTGCCTCACCAGCCATAAACCTCACTGCATGTCACTGGCAAATTAAGTGGGAAACATAGTAGACAAATAACAAATTCCTTATTGTTTATGTGACTGTTTAATGGAAGCAATTATGGAGACACCAGGAGTCAAACATGACTTGAAAGCATTTTTACTTCAAAAATTGTTAATTCTTTCTGAAACTCATACAGAACCAATTTCAATAACAATTCGCTCAAGAGTACCAGCTTTGGATTGAATGAACTAATTCGAACATATTATTTTAAATTAAGTTCTTGTTTTTTCCCCCCAATTTTTTTTAATGTCTAATGTATGAATACAAAAATGCAATAAACAGTTTTGGAATCACCTGTATTATATAAATATATTCCTGAGGGATCCAAGATAAGATGCTATGTCCCAGAATAATATATTTTTCTAAACATTTGCTATCTTTGGGCCTATTTAGAGAACAAATATTCAAGCCCTTTGAAGTGTTGACAAATTTAGGCTTCAGTTTTACTAAACAGTTATCTTCATTTCCAGTTTTAAAAGCTGCTAAACATGGTTATTGGTATTGATAGATGAGTGGTTAAGCCAAGATTGTCTGTCAGCAATTGCTTCTTTCACTTCTCAGGCTTGTGTTACTAATGATAGGTCTATGACAACTTACCATGGCCAATTCATCGTGGGACAACCCATCATGCCAACTCATCGCAGGAGAAGAGTTACACTAATATCGAAGAAATAGTGGAATAGAATCATTAAAGAAAGGATGCCAAAGGAGGGACAAAATAAAATATGAATGGCAAAAAAAAAATTAACTGATTAAAAATTATTTTAAATAATTGAATTGTTGCATTTCAATTCAATTCAATTGTTAAATTGTCCTGAAGCAAGTAGTCCCGTGGCCATGTCAAGTTGTCCTGTGGCAAGTTGGGGGTGGTGAATTGCCCGCGGTGAATGGGCCATAGTAAGCTGACCGTGGTGAGGTGACCTTGGTGAGTTGGCTGTGGCAAATTGTCCCATTCCAACCAGTGACAGTATCTGTTTTGCCTTTTATCAGCCCCTTTCTCAGTCTTTTCAGGCATCGGAATCTTCTCTAATGCTTTTTGTCTTTGCTTTACAGTATGTATCCAAAATATTGAAGCTTTAGCTTAATTATATTTGACTTTTAGTTTTCAGAAACTTGTAGACATGGCAAGAGTTATCTTTTATATTCTCCAGGATTTCTTAAAAATAGCTTAAACTTGACAGGACTCTGTGTATAAAGATAGCTAATGTCTTATTATGTTGTAAAGCAATAAGACACACAATAGCAGATTTCTTTTCTTTGGTGAGTTTCTGACTTTCAAGCATATTAGACTATTCCTAAGTTTAAAAGTTGTGTTGTTTTTTTAGCTTAGGAACAAATCAGTTCATGATGATTTCTTTGGTAAATTATCTTCTGCCTTGTAAAATATACTTTTAAATAAGATTAGAGTGTTTTATGAATGTTGCCCATATGAGTGCCATTCAATTTTCATAGCTACCATGCCATTCTTATTCTCATAAGAATTAGCCAACTCAAAATCAGGAAGAAGGGGAAAATATGTGCTGGCTTTAATCTGTTAATTAAAAAAAAACCACATATCCCAAATGGGTTCTGGGCATCTGGTTCTTTGGACATGGAAAAATCATTAAGACCCACTTGTTCCAATTAGCTGGCCTAGCTGATTTATAGTCCCACTTTCAACCTCCTGGCAAACATCTTATTTTGGGTAGTTTTTTAAGGGTAATTTTTAATTTTTATTCGAATTTTAATTTATTATTGTACAGTGCATATCCTACCTCCTCTGTCTATCTATGTATCTATGTATATCTATATTTTTGTATCCACATTGTTTTTAATATGACTGTACACCACCCCGAGTCCTGTTTAGGAAAGGGTGCGGTCTATAAATTAAAGTATTATTATTATTATTATTATTATTATTATTATTATTATTATTATTATTATTATTATCATTATTATTACTATTATTATTATTAATTATAAAACATAAATGAACTGTTGGATAAAAATATTGACTATGACATGGTCTTGTTTGCACTCCAATCCTTTGGGGACCAGGAATTTCAAGAGCATGTCTTAAGTGTTTTATTTAAGTGGACAGCTGCCCATTTGCTTTTTTAAAAAAGTCAAAGGCATCTTTTTAAAAAGTCAAGGTGGCTTTGCACCAAAGAGATGTTCAGTTGACCAGTAGGTGTCCAAAAGGTACTCTATTGACTTTCTGTAGGATAAGCTAAAATGGCTCTCATCCCAACATGTGGTGTAAATCCTATTGCCTCACCAGAAGCTGTTGTACATTCTTGTCTTTTGCTCACGAGACTCCCCCTTGCTCCAGGGATTTGGTTTCAAGGATTTAAGAGCATGAATGTTGTAGATCTTCTTTTGCCCAATTGGTCCAAGCCTATTTTTAAAATGTTAGCAAGTCTTTTTTAAACAACATCACTTATTTACTTATCTCATTTAGTTTATCTGAAGCCTTAATTAAGTATGCAAAAGAACCCCTTGAAGATGGGGAGGAGTGGGCACAGCTTCTGTCAGTGGGCGTCTACTCAAAAATAGTTACCAGGTTCATTACTAATTAACTGTGCAATTACTATATATAATGTACAACTGAATTCTACTCCCATCTTAAGGAAGTGTCTCATTTGTGCCATTGTTCTTTAAAGGGCTTGCATATGCAGAAAAAAGGTGAAATTAACATATATATTATGGAAAGAAAAGGGGAAGGAGAGAAAAGAGAAGAGAAGGACAGGGGAAATCAAATCAGTGTCCATCCCTACTGAGCTTATGAGCTTTGCCAAAATCCACAGAGAGCCCCTCAGGTCTCTCTCAAGCATGCAAATGTAATTTTCTGTCCAGGCAAGACTCTCTCTTCTTAAAATTCATTTAAAGATGAATGCATATTAGAACCAGGAGATAATGTTATAATAGAAGACTAAAGTAATACACAGTCTGGGAGATAGTGAGGTGGCGGGAAATGACCGTATAACTCTCAGAATTTAACAGAAGTAAAAGATAATGAAGGTAAGGGGAATTGCAAACAACATTGGGGCCTTTTCAGTCATCCACTGAGTTTGCTTGCTGACTGAGACTTTTTTTTTTTCAAAGTAGAGAGCAGAAGCAATTTATGAATATTCACTTGAGCTGAAATCAGATTAATTAGGGGGAGAGGGGTCCTTTATATGCAAGTTGTCTTCTGCTTTTTGCTTGATTGTGGCAAAATTACAAAAAAAAAAGATTCTTTGTACATTTGTGAATGTTCATCCGAAAGGGGAGGTGGGAGACCTACATACTGAAGCAGCCAGTCTGGAGAATGTCTGAAAGAAATTCCCTCTAATCCAGGAGTGCAAAAAAAAAAGAGGCCAGTCTAATTTCTCTTAAACCAACTGTCTGTCCTTGTTTGTTGATTTTATTGGGTCTCCTTTGTTGGCAGAAACAAATGTATTGCTATTCTAAGGATTTTCTCCACTAATGATGTTAAGTGCTACCCTCCCATCTTTGAGTCAGCACTAAATAATGTGCTGCTGCCATTGGCAATCCTTCTCCTGCCTTTCTGTATCTGTTCCAAGCTACTGTTGAATGGCATTGTCCTGAATTGTGAGTGTGCCAGTTTATGATAGGCGCAGTGATTGTTTTTCTCTTCTGACTTTGCTGCTATCCTGTCCTCCTTTAGCATGTCACTAACTGGCTGGGGCAACCCCACCATTAGTAGCATTGTAAATCAAGAATGAGATAGGACAACTCAGTTCAATATCCCTGGTTTTCTGAATACTGAAAAACAGAAAAGTGTTGCTACATCTAATGTCAAAGATAATTTCAGAATACTTTTAAATAACACAAAAACACTCCCCATTCTTATTTTTAAAAAATCCTGTGGAGCTTAATGTCCTTTCCTCTGTCTCGTTGGAAGCCTGGAGAGAAATTGATGTCAAAAGTAGTAGGTGATGGACATTAAAGAAACAAATTGCTAATGGAGAGAACAAATGCTGGAAGAGAAATAAATGGCTGCTCTGGAGGTTGGCCAGAAGGGAATACCTTTCAGCATTAGTCAAATATTGTTGCATGACCTCCACAATTAATCAGCTGGCCCTACCTCCAAGATAATGTACAACAAAGCTTGGCAGATTTTACACCCTTTGAAGATGTAGTAGGATCGTGTTGGCTTAAGGGAAGAATGGTACTTTAAACTGGATTGGGACAATATCACTTGCATGGCAACTCCATACTTGCTGCAGTTTTGAGAGGTGAAAATTCTATTGGTTTGGAGAAGTCTTTGACATTTTGGAAATGAAAAAAAAAGATGCACAGGTTTGTGTTTTTCACTATTTTATCTCCATGCTGCAGCACCTTGGATATTTCCAGGGAGTCTCCTTAAAATGATTATGGAACAGTCCAGGCCTTGAAAAGGTCACAGGTTTGTAGTTTAATCTGAACCTTTGATTTGAGAAAACCTATATGCTACCACAATATATGTTACAGTTATCATTGTAGGCTATAGCTCATTTTCTTCTTCATGAATCAACATTAATTCTATAGATAACATTGCTATTTAGAAGTGAACATTTCTTACCAAACCATTATTAGAGGGAACAAAAAGGCATTCAAACTCTTTGTCACATGAGCACAGGTGCCTCTGAGTAAACAAATCAGAGTGAATACCGACTGCTTTTTACCTACAGTAGCATCTTACCAGGTTCCTGTGAATGTACAAGACAAAAGTTTTCTAGACACGGAACAGGTGATGGATTCTGTTGCATGTAAGCTGTGAACAATATCCTAATATCAGCCTGGCCTTTCTTTGAAAAAATGTCATTTTATTGTGTGTGGTACCAAGCATTGTTACTATTCATTAATTTAGCTCTGTTTAGATTTTTTTTTCTGCTTCTTTATGTAATGCAGTGATTTCCCCAGTTCTTTATAGAGAAATGACAAATTATTGAAAGCAAATGTGTATTCAAATATTTCGTTCAGTTGAACCACACAACAAGACTAGGAGGAGAGCATAGCAGAAGAAAATTTGAAATAGTTCAATTATAGAACAGCCAGCATATCAAGCATATAAATGTCAAGACATATAAGGCTACTTCTTTGAGAATAGTTTTTTTTCCAGTTTTATATTTAGAATGGCCCAGTCTTTTTTGAAAAGAGAAAATGTGCTTATTTATAGGATAGGTAATCTTTGAATTACAACCATTCGTTCCGTCATCGCTCAAAGTTATGACTGTTGCAGTGCCCGTATGCAATCAAACTTAGCAAACCATTCATACTTGCAAGGGCACGTCAAATCCCCTACTTGCCCATCCTCCCATCTTTGCCCTTTTGGCTGCCCTGCACAGTGGCATTCATCTGTAAGTGTGAAAAATGGTCATAAGTCACTTTATCCCTTAAAGACTCACATTAATATATATCTATATATGTATCCATATATGAATGCCTAGTAAAAGGCAGAAAAAGAAGACACTAAAGAAAAAGAATTTAAAATACTCATGCAGGACCATCAAGGGGAATTCGTTCCCTGCTCAAAACAGAACTTCAATCCGGACCTCCTGATAAACTGAGGACCCTAATTCCAAACAGGTACGTCCAATTTAGGAAAAAGTACAATTTTGAAGTTTGAGGTTTATGAGAGGTTATTGTATAAGATAAATGATTATTTTACTTTCTCTTCATGTCATTAGTGTGCAAAGCACATTATGGAATATAATATGATAGGTTTCTACCTAAAGATTATATAATCTAGAATTGACACAGGAGAGAAAGAATAATGAATGTGCAATAAAATGGAGATGGGAATAGAAAAATGTATACCTGGTTCAAATGTATTTGATTGTTTGGGTTAAAGGTAAAGGTTCCCCTCGTACATATGTGCTAGTCATTCCCAACTCTAGGGGGCGGTGTTCATCTCCGTTTCAAAGCCAAAGAGCCAGCACTGTCAGAAGTTGACTCCGTGGTCATGTGGCCGGCATGGAGGGCCGAAGATGCATGGAATGCCGTTACCTTCCCACCAAAGGTCGTCCCTATTTTTCTACTTGCATTTTTACATGCTTTCGAACTGCTAGGTTGGCAGAAGCTGGGACAAGTAACGGGAGCTCACTCCGTTACGCGGTGCTAGGGATTCGAACTGCCGACCTTTCTGATCGATAAGCTTGGCGTCTTAGCCACTGAGCCACCGCATCCCCTTTGTTTGGGTTAGCGAGATGTAAATTCAAGTTCAACTAAAAGTGATCTTTGAAAAGAATGGATGTTGGTAATTTGAACTGCTTTAAAGTCTTTTATATAAAACAGACATCATTTGCTTATTAAGTTTAAGTTTAAATAACATTTAAGTTTCTAGCTGTGATAATTGTAGTTGATGCCTTAAGCTACAATCTCCTCCCTAATTGCTTAAGAGCAAACTTCATTAACTCAGAGTACCATAACCGAACATTTTCTGAGATGCTGACTAGATGTTGCTGTTTGTACAGGATCTTATAAACATGCCATTGTTCCTCCTGAAAATGAAAGAATCTTCCAAATGTCATAAGCACAGGCAGTGATTAAGATAAAACATTATCCTTCCTCTCAACTCTAAAATACCTTTTCTAAGTCAAAACATTGACTACTTGCAAGAAAGTATCTCCTTGTATACACTTTTATATGCACATTCAATTAGTTGTTTGCATGCAACATTAATGCGGTCCCTGACATTTCTTGTCTGACTCTTCTATCAATCCCACTGAGTAGTTTGGGACTTCCAAGTGCAGAGGAAGAGAATTGTGTTGTATATTCAGAAAAGAAAGGGGGCATGGAAACACGGTGTAGTAATAAGAAAAGGTAAGTCAGAACTGCAAACTGATGTTAAAGTTGGAACAATTAGTAAGGAAGCATCCTAGGTATATAGGATCAGTTCAGTAAATGAGAGATGTCTGACGAGTTAGGGGCCCATTCAGTGGTGGGTTCCTGCTGGATCGCACCGGATCGCGCGCGCTCCCTTTCAGCGCTCCACCTGGCTTGCGCGCTCCCTTTCAGCGCTCCACCTGGCTTGCGCGCTCCCTTTCAGCGCTCCACCTGGCTCTCGCGCTCCCTTCCGGCGCTGAAACCGGAAGTACAGTTTTGCCCGGCCCTGGCGAAGCAACGACGCCTGCCTGCGCTCCACCAGCTCGGCTGGGAACGGAGATGTTTCCTCAGCGGAGCGGAGCGCCTGAAAAGTCTTTTGATTTTACAAGTTGATCCTGGTGTGCCACCTGCACCTCAAATTCCTAAATTGCATCATTATTGGAAAGGGTATTGGAAATTCTCAAATCTTCAGTTAATTTTTATGCAGATTAGATGTTACTATTAGATATTGGAAATGTGCAAGAAACTTGAAATAAAGATTTGGATTATCTTCCAGTAATAAAGAGCTTTAAAGAGTATTAGGTATGTATTTGTCATTTTAAGATGCAATTAAATTCAACAAAAGGTTTAGTTTTATGTTTTTTGGATGCTACAAAGGATATTCAATTTAACTTTCTATATGTTAAAAATCTAGTACTAGAAAGTGGATATGGACATATATTTTGGGCTTGTTTTATAGTTATACGGTATACTTATTAAAAAGTTTTAAAGGTATTATTATGTTGTTAAACTCCACATTCAAAATATTTAAAATCACTATTATTTTGTGATGTCACAAATAGAGATGCTGATTTGTATATTGTCAAAAAACCCTCACACATAAAAAGTGCTTTAACAAAAAAGTGAAATAAAATAAAGAAAAAAGAAAATATATATCATAGCAATAAACACTTAGAATTCTACATATATTTGTCGAATGCAAACATTCAAATACGTATATTCGAGGGGTGAGGAAGTCGGGATCGGCTTCCTCGTGCTTTTCGGAGCCTCCAGAGCTGATGTTGGCTCCAGGGAGCACAGGCACATGGCATCAGGTGTTTGGAGGCAAGGAGAGGCCTCTCCTTGCTTGTTTAAACCTCCAGAGCATTTTCTAGCTCCGAAGAGTGTGGCGGCCGCCATTTTTGCCGCCAAACAGCTGGCGGCCGCCATTTTGGATTCAGGGAGAGGCTTCTCCCTGCTGTTTGAGGCCTCTAGGGAACATTTAATGATGTTTTTTCAGACTTTTCAGGCGCTCCGCTCCGCTGAGGAAACATCTCCGTTCCCAGCCGAGCTGGTGGAGCGCAGGCAGGCGTCGTTGCTTCGCCAGGGCCGGGCAAAACTGTACTTCCGGTTTCAGCGCCGGAAGGGAGCGCGAGAGCCAGGTGGAGCGCTGAAAGGGAGCGCGCAAGCCAGGTGGAGCGCTGAAAGGGAGCGCGCGCGATCCGGTGCGATCCGGGAGGAACCCACCACTGGGCCCATTATTTGTTTTGTAAACTCTTGGCCAGTGTGGTTATTTGCACTTTGTTAGAGAAAAGAGGCTAGATAGATATAAGAAAATAGTAATGATACTGAGCCAGAGGAAGCACTCTATCTTTGCTTTAAAAGAGACAACGGCAGAGTTTTCTTTTAAGAATCTCTTTTTAAGATTCAGAAAACTAATAACAATGCCGCGGTAATATAATGATTAAAGTGTTGGATGTCAAGAAGGAGACATGAGATTCTTCCACTCTTGAAGTTATGTTTACCATGTAATGGCAACCTTATGGGATGTTTTGACTTCAAAAATAGCTTGAGACTGAGCATAGTATGTTGTATCATCTTAATTATCCTTGTTTAGCTGCAATAGTTTCTTAGCACTTTCTAAAAACAACAACAACACTCTTTAGATTCAAAACCATAAACTGGATAGTTTTGACAATAAAAAAGCATTGGTTGTCTCTATGTGATTCCTGAGCTAAAATAACAGGGCAATAGTTCTGTAAAGTATTCAACAAAGCTTTCTTTCGGAATGGGATAATCAGTACTGATACATTGCTTTTAAGGTACTGGAAGATTCCTCAAATATGAATGTGTCATGGCAAAATTGTTCCAGGTGTTCCTGGATGACACATGTTCCCTAGACTGTTTTCAGTGTTGTTTCTTATCTGGTTGTGTAAACAACACAGGTTTACTTACCTTGATTGTCACCTGGAAATAGAGCTGATATATTTCTCTGTGGCTTGCCTTGTCTTCTTAACAATTATAATCCTTGTGGACTATGAATTCTTCTTGCACCATCCAGAATGTTTTAGAAAAATAGATGTTTACATTGGATCACCATATCTTATTCTTGTCAGAGCAGTCATTCACGGTATTTACTGACGGCTGTATCCAGTGATAGTTGAGTAAATATAATTAATACAGTGAGTATCCCTGTTTCTCTTCTATTCTGTGGTTACCTCTCACATCTTCAAAGTGCTCTTTACTCCATTTTGCTAGAGCAGATTTAAAGAATTTATTTCCCAATGTTGTCTTGTTCCTCTGGGTGGAAGGGGAACATTCGATGTTCTTACTTTGCTTTCTAGGAGATACAGTAGAAAAGGTTGGGCAAGTTAACATTCTCATGATAGAATGAAATATTGGAGATACATCCCTATTTGACAGCAATGAAAATGGTATGAGTTACCTAAATGTGAATGAGATTTCTGGAAATGTGGTGCCTTAACTGAGATTCAAAGCTTTAACCGCATTGAATTGTGTGTTTGTGCGAACATCTGCTACACCAGAGTAATCAAATTTCAACTATGCCTCAAATTAAGTCGCAGCTCCTGACTTCTTCACATCTTTTTTCTCTACATATACATTTGCATTTCCATTTAATAAAGAAAAAGTATAAATAAATAAGGAAGGAATGAAATATTCTCCTGTGCACTGCTTGGAGTGTCCACGCAAGGGTTAAATTCTGTCCCGCTGTCCAAGGACTGGATTGAAAATCTTTGGCTCCTTTCAGTTTTTCAATTCAGTCCAAAGCCCATCAGACATATTTAACAGCCGTAGCTGATAGAAATTCAATAACTACCTTTCCTTGGCTTAGATTTTTGTTGTTTTACCTTCCCTTTTCAGTTAGCTAGCCTTCCTTACTGTAGCAGTATCGTTTGCCTTGCCCTGAGAAGCCGAATTCGCTTTGGACGGAGCGGCACGCTTCTCAGTCTCCCAGGCGGCACTTCAACTCTGCGGTGCCGCCACCCAGCTGATCTTCACCGGCGGGACTGTCTGAAGCTTCAGCGACCCGTCCGGCATTCAGGAGGCACCTTCCAGCGACTCCAGAGTCTGTGCGATGAGGGATCAACCAGGAATGGTTATTCTTTTGCCAGAGCCACATTGCGTGTTCCCACTGGGCGCGGACATCTTGGGAAGCAGAGGCGGCCATTTTGGAGGCAGTTTTTTTCCTGCTGAAAAGCCAAATTACTCCCCATTGCTGCCAAAGCTCCAGGAGCAAATGGATCCATCTCTTCTCCCTGCAGCAGTTTCAGGCAAGTGCTTGGGCGATTGGAGGCCTTGGCAGCTGCCTTTTCCCCTGCAAGTAGCAAGTTCCACCTGCGGCCCTACAGAGCCCTGCCCCTTCTGACCACAGCGCCTCAGCCTGAGTGAGTGCGTGGGCAGAATCACCATCTGCCTCCAGGCCCGAGTTTTCCTCAGGCTTGGCTGTTGGTATCTCGGGCAGCATGGACATGGATTCCATTGTCGAAGCTCCTGAACAAGGGCCCTCTACCGGGGTAGATAGGCCCTATAACAGAAGGGCAGGCAGGGCGGCTAGAGAAGCTATAAGGGGGATTGGCAGGCATCCTGACTCCAGGAAGGAGTTGGCTGCACAGGATAAAGTGGATGCCAGGCACCAAAAAGCCCTAGAGAGGCAATTTGAGAAGGTACAGAGGCAAACCATCATGGTGGCTCAAGTCCATCGTGCGGATCCACCTGAGTCTCTGGGGAGCCAGGGCCTTTCCCAACCTGCCCCTCCCCCATTCTCCTGCAGGGGAGAACCACAGGAGTTCTCCTCAGACCAATCTTATGGAGGGTCCAGGTCCCCTTCTCCTTCTATTGGTGGGGGTGCAGATCTGTTTGACTGTGGGGTAGGGGAAGAAGAGGAGGATTCTCCCCCTCCTTCTGTGTCCTGTAGGCTGGCCTCAAGTTCTACTTCCAGGGCGGGAACCCGCCCAGTGGAGGACCAGGGACCATCTCTCTCAGCCAAAATGAGGGAGGTGATTGCTTCCGCAATATCCCAGGGCATTGCCCAGGACCTTAAGGAACATGCTGAAAAATTAGGCCAGGTTCACCAAAGCAAGTCTAAGACTCCCAGGCCTTCCTCGCCTCCACCCTCCATGGTTAGTGCTGAATCAGATCTATCTGAGGATGAGGGTTTGATACCAGCCTGTTCAAGCCTTCTTAATTTAAGTCTATATTATATAAGGCAAAAGTCATTACTCACCAGGAGGTGACCCCCACCGTTACTCAGGAGTCTACAAACCCTAATGACCCCAGTGGGGGGTTGTTTAATGAGACCATCCAAGCTCAGGACCTGGTGCCTGCACCTAAGTTATTCAAGGCCGTTGTGCAACGCCAGTGGGTTCAGCCAGGGACCTGGGTGACCACAGGGGGTAATGACAAGCAGCTTTATGCTGTAGAGTCTAGCATGGAAGATCTTCTTAAATTGCCGGAGGTCGATGCTCCGGTGGCGGCCCTGACTTCTAATTCTATTCTTTCCTGAGATCTCTTGGAAGGGCTCAAAGCGGAAAATAAGAGAACGGAAAGGGCTTGTCATAAGACCCACCAGGCTGCAGCGTGGGCCATTAGGGCTTCCACCTCGACTTCTTTCTTTAGCAGGGCTTCCATTACCTGGTTATGCCAACTGCTCACCCGTATTCCCTAGGGCAGGGATCAGCAACCTGTGGCTCTGGAGCTGCCTGTGGCCCTTTCATCCCTCTGCTGCGGCTCCCTGTCGCCAGTTGGCTCCACAATTGATAGGGCATTCGGTTAGGTCAGGTGGAGGAAAAAGAATGCCACAGTAAGAGGAGACTCTATGGTGGGGTGAACCGGACTTCCGGTCGGCTCCAGAATTGAACAGGGAGCTTCCGGTTAGGACTCTTTGTGGCTCTTTGAGTGTTTAAGGTTGCCGACCCCTGCCCTAGGGGGATACCAGGCTCCGCCAAGATGTTAACAAAATAATGGTGGCAGCTGAATATACCGCAGACGCATCTCTTAACGCAGCAAAGTTTGCTTCCACAGCCATGGCTACTAACATCACCTCTCGCCAGCTCTTTTGGCTCCGCCATTGGAACGCAGACATGAGATCTAAATGGAAGCTCGCGTCTGCTCCCTTCAAGGGTGGCAAGTTGTTTGGGGATGCCTTAGACTCTGTCCTTATTGAGAAATAAGGACAAGCGGAAGGTTATGCTTTTCATTTCATGTAAACCGGACCACAGAAACTCTCCCTTTCAGAAGCAGTCCTTTCGGGCCACTGACTCACAGCCTAATTCCTCCTCCACTTCCACCTCTTTCCAACGCCCTTATGCCCAGGGCTCCGAATGAAACCAGAACAGGCAGCCCTTTAGGGACAGGACCTGTCATCACTTCTTCTCTAGATGCCCATTTCAAGGCAGATCGGCTAACAAGCCGTTCCGCCGTAACAAATGACTACCAGTCACACACTCCTATAGGGGGTCGGTTTCAACTGTTTGCAGAACGCTGGGAAACGACCATGTCAGATGTGTGGGTCTTGCAAACAGTAAGGCTCGGCCTCACCCTAGAGTTCATTTCCCTTCCCCCCCCGTCATTTCATTCGTTGTCCCACCCCAGGTGTGCCATCAAGAGGGTGCTCATGGAGACAGAGATCCATCATCTGACAGAAATAAGGGCCTGGGGCAGGAGAGGAGGGGGTTCTACTCCATCCTCTTCCTGGTCCCAAAAAACTCAGGAGGGTGGAGGGCCATCTTGGACTTGAAGAAGCTCAACTATCATCTTGTCTACAAGACGTTCAAGATGAAGTCCCTCCAGTCAATCCTGGGCAGACTTCAACCAGGGGATCTGAAGACTTCCATCGACTTACAGGAGGCCTAACTCCACGTTCCGATAAGACTGGCCCACAGGCAATTCCTGCAGTTTTATTATGCCAGCCGGCATAACCAGTATCGGGCCCTTCCCTTCAGTCTGTCATTGGCCCTGAGGGTCTTCACAAAGATACTGGCCTCAGTGGTGGCAGACCTCCGAAAGCGCCCCATTCGTCTGCAATGTTATCTGGACAACATTTTGATCCAGTCATCATCACACACGCAAGCGCTGCAGGACCTGAAAGTCACCATGGACTCCCTGCAGTACCATGGGTTTTCCATCAACCACAAGAAGAGTCATCTCCCTCCCTCCACGAGAGTGTTACACTTGGGAGCGGTGATCGACACTTTGTCATGCCTTGTGTCCCTGTCTCCAGATCGGATTCACAGCCTCCAAGACCTGGTACAGCAGGTTCAATGGTCCCCCACCATTCCCGTGGTCCTGCTGTCACAATTGCTGGGCAAGATGATTTCCTGTTTGGCAATTGTTCCCTGGGCAAGGCTGCATGCAAGAGACTTGCAATGGTTCCTCCTTCCATTCCAAAGAGCCAATGCTAGCAACTCCAGAGCCCACATTCACCCATCGCCGAAAGTACTTTGTTCCCTCAGGTGGAGGCGAACACCAGCATTGATAAAGGGCTCGTTGTTCCGAGAACCTGAGCGCGTAATCCTCACATCGGATGCCAGCCTCTTCGGGTGGGGAGCTCACCCCCCCCCAACAAGGTAGTGCAGGGCAGGTGGTCCTCCAGCGAGCTCACCCACAACATCAACTGGCTGGAGTTGAGAGTGGTCCGCCTTGTTCTGCGCAAGTTCCAATCAGACCTGCAGGGGTGCCATGTGCTTGTTCGGATGAACAATGTGGCGACCAAAGTGCACATCAATCGCCAAGGCGGCACCAGATCTGGCGCGTTGATGGTGGAGGCGGAGGCGTTCGGATGGTGGGCAGAGCGTCATGTAAGTTCCATAAGAGCAGAACACATATCGGGGATAAACAACGTTCGGGCAGATTGGTTAAGCAGGTCCACTCTAGACCAGTCAGAGTGGCGCCTGCATCTAAACCTGTTTCGTCAACTGTGTCTCAGTTTCGGCACTCCTCTAGTTGACCTTTTCGCCACCCTGGAGAATGGCCAACTTCCCCGCTTTTAAACTAGGTACAGCTCGCCTCAGGCGGAATGTGTAGACGCTCTCAACTGCCCTTGGCCCAAGGGCCTGCCTTACACCTTACCGCCATTGCCTCTACTTCCTCGAGTCATCAGGCAGATTCTGCTGGAATAAGCGGAAATGCTGGTGGTGGCCCCTTACTGGCCTTGAAGGACTTTGCCGACATCACCAACCTCTAGGTCAGCCAGCCTTGAAGAATTCTCCAGGAATTGGTCTCCCTCAGCCAGAAGGTCATAGAACACCCAGAGCCCTAGTGGCTCAATCTGACCGCCTGGCACTTGAGGGGGAGCTCCTACCTCAAGCCAACTTCTCGAGGCAGGTCATTCATACCATCCAGGCGTTCCAGCTTCCCTCCACCACCAGAATCTACAGGACCACGTGGTCTGCCTTCTCCACCTGGTGCAGCTCACATCACCTAGACCTTCTTTCTACGTCTCTTCCTCAAATACTGGATTTCCTCCAAGAGGGTTTTGATAAAGGACTAGCTCCAAACAACTTACAATGTCAAGTCACTGCACTGGCCACTGTAATATCTGTTGACTCTTCCCAACTGCTCAGCCGTCACCCCAGCGTATGGGCCTTCCTTAAGGGCGCATCGAACCTGCAGCTGCAGGTGATCCATCGATACCCATCCTGGGACCTTGCTGTTGTTCTCAGGGCTCTATCAGAGCCACCCTTTGAACCTCTCCGCTCTTCAGCACCTTTCCTTCAAAACTACCTCAGCGAGGAGGGTGTCTGAACTGGCAGCCCTGTCAGTCAGGGAGGATTTGTGCCTCATCCACAGAGACAAGGTCATTCTCTGGCTGGACCAGTCGTTTATCCCAAAGATCAATTCCTACTTTCACAGGGCCCAGGAGCTCATTTTCCCAAACTTTTGCCCAAGGCCCTCGCATCCTAGGGAATGCCGTTGGCATACACCCGATGTGCGGAGAGCATTGAAGCAGTACATTAAGCGTACGTCCTCCCTCCGATGCTCTGAGGACTTATTTGTATCGTTTCAACCAGCGGTCATGGGCCAGAAGGTTTCATCTTCCACCATCACTCGCTGGCTCAAGGCTTGTATTTCCCTTGCCTACGAACACCAGGGTAGATCTACACCTCCCAGACTGACAGCGCACTCAACCTGAAGCGCAGCAACTACCGCGGCCTGGGTTACCCAGGTTTCGATTGAGGAGATCTGCAAAGCTGCGACCTGGGCGACACCATCCTTATTTGTTGGCACTACAAGCTGGACAAATATGCCTCTACGGATGCTGCCTTTGGAAGACGTGTTTTGCAGAGAGTGGTTTCTGCTGAATCTTGATGTGGATTGTGGACCTCATTGGAGGCACCCCCCTAGTGACATTTTGCTTGGGCATGTTTGTTGCTTGGACACTCCAAGCAGTGCACCAGAGAATGACCATTGGCTTACCTGAGAGGTCGTTCTTGGTGCACTTCAGGAGTGTCCAACCCCATCCTGGGGTATTATTTCCAGGATGTCCTGCTTTTCCGTGTGAGGATACTTTGCCTGACGGACATCCGTCTCAGATGGACCATGCCTTCATTGAAAAACTGAGGATGGAAGGAGCCAGAGGGCATGGCCAAAGATTTTCAATCCAGTTGTTGGGCATTGGGACAGAATTTAACCCTTGCTTGGACACTCCTACAGTGCACCGAGAACAACCCCTCAGGTAAGCTGATGGTCATTTTATACTTCACAAATGCTGTAGACAGAGTTTAACTTTGACCAATTAAAGTATTTCTAATATTGCAGTAATTAATTAGAAAATAGGCTATTGTCTGTTTCATTCTGCTTCTTCTGCCCCTTGTTTTATTTTGAATTGAAAACTTTTAAAAAGATACATAATTGTTTTTATGTTTTGGCTTTCCCAGTGTTATATAGTTACGGTAATACCTATATATTGTGTAAATGACATACATGATCACAATAATACTCTAAATAGGATCTGTAGGAGAAAAGCTGAATTTGATCTGAAGGTTAATTAACACACTTCTTTTTGTGAGCAATCACTTTTTAAATTGATGTATCTAAAGTTTGCTTCTGTTAATTGCGGCAAAACCATTTTTCACTTTATCTTCTAGAAAGCAGTACAAAAACATTCTTTCTTCCATTTCTGATATATTGGAATTCAGTACATAAAGCATTTTTAATAACACTGTACTAAATAGAATATATATAAACCCCGAGTATGCATAAGAAAGTAGTGCAATAAAAAAGAAGAAAGGTTTTGTCATCTTGGGAAGTCCTGACAGCTACTATCCAAAGGGCCAAACAAACCTGAGCAGTTAGGATTTGCTTTGCAATTATCAAGGAATGAAATTTGCAGAATTCAGCTTTTTCTGGAAAATGTAAAGGTATGTCAGAACCTGGGCAAGCATTGGCTCAGGATAAATCCCAATGTGAAGCTTATAATGATGAATCAATAACATTAAAGGAAAGGTTCTTTAAAAAGTGTTGTAGCCTCGAATGAGGAGACGGAGACGGAATACAAGTCAACGTATTTATTAACTAAGAACTGACTGGAACACAAACTAGTCGTCTGACAGCTATTTATACCATGAGCTGTCAGACGACGAACCAATTGGAACAAGGGATTTCTCCCGCCGGCTGGCCGGCGCGCCTGGGCCAATCAGAGGGCTCCTCCTCTCGACTGCCCTCTGCTGGCCGGGCTCGCCGGTATACAACACCCCTTTCCCCTGGATTGCGCAGGCGTAATCGTCCAAGTACAACGGACGCCTGCGCACGCGCTGGGAGCGTCTCAGTGAAGATGGCGCCCCGCCAGAGGAGGGAGGAGTGTCGGCTCCGCTCTTGTGGCGAACAGGCCTGGCAGCGTCCTGGATGGGTCTCACTCCCGGTAATGCACCGACGGGCGATGGTAAGTTAGCCAGCGCACCGGGAGGGGCTGTTGCGAGGTTGGAGCTAGCGGCGTGTGGACGGTCGAGCCGGCAGGCGTCGTCGTTAGGGCCTGGTTGATTTTTTGCAGTTGTGCTGAGTTCAGGTCCCTCTGGTCGTCGACGCATCTGGCTTATGTGCCGCCGCCAATGTCTCCCATCATCGAGGAGGACCCTGTAAGAACAGGGCCCCGTGATGTCAGTCACTCTGCCAGGTAGCCACTTCGGCTCACCGGTGTAATTGCGAGCAAATACCCCCTCACCCACCAGAAAAGACCTGGGGGGGGGGCGGAACAACAGGGGAGGAAGGGTGGTAGAGGGGGTGGAAACGGTCGAGAAGGGAACGGAGACGTCTCCCTAACAACAGTTCTGCGGGGCTTTTGCCCGTGGTGGGGCAAGGGGTGGAGTGCTGGGAGCGGAGGTAGGTGGAGATGCGGGACGGCCAGGGGAGGGCGGCCATACGGGACAGAGCTTCCTTAGCTGAACGCACCGCGCGTTCGGCAAGGCCGTTGCCCGCAGGGTGGTAGGGGGCAACGGGGGCATGGCGGATGCCCAAGGAGGCAAGGTAGGACTGGAATTCGTCGGAGGAAAATTGCGGTCCGTTATCGGAAACGATAACGTCCGGAAGGCCATGGGTGTTAAATAGAGAGTCTAAGACGCGGATAGTGGCCGAAGAGGTTGAGCTGGGCATGGGAAACAGCTCAACCCACTTCGACCAGGCATCCACCAGGAGGAAGAAGACACGGCCGTCTATGGGCCCCATGAAATCGATGTGGAGTCGGCTCCATGGGCCCATAGGAAGTTCCCACTCCCTGGGAGGGGAAGAAGGTGGCGCAGAGCGCACCTGCTGGCAAGGGGGACAGCGTTGGACGAAGGCGGCGATGTCCGCGTCCATGGACGGCCACCAGACATAGCCGCGGCCGAGGCTCTTCATGCGGACTATGCCGGGGTGGCCGTCATGGAGGCGAGACAGGACAGCGGGCCGCAAGGAAGATGGGACAACCACGCGGTTACCCCAAAGGAGGCAATCCTGCATAACGGAAAGCTCCAGGCGGCGGCGGAAGAAGGGGGAGAGTTGGGGGTCAGAGGAGGCTGCGGACCAGCCCCGAGTGACAGCAGCCATTGCGCGTTGAAGGATGGGGTCAGTGCGGGAGGCCTGTGCGATGTCCGAGACGGACATCGGTAGGCTGAGGTCGGCCAGGAGGCAGATAGAATGGACAGGGGCTGGATCAGTGACAAGAAGAGGCAGAGGGCAACGGCTCAACGCATGAGCATGAGCAATGTGGCCGCCAGGCTTGTAGGATAGGGTGTAGGAGTAGGAAGACAGGAATTCTGCCCAACGGGACATGCGTGGGGAAAGAATGTGGGGAGTGGGACGGTCCCCCGCAATAATGCCCAACAAGGGCTTGTGGTCGGTGACCAGGGAGAATGGGCGGCCGTAGAGGTAGTAATGAAAACGTTTTACTCCCGCAACGGCAGCAAGGGCCTCCTTATCCAGCTGGCTGTAATTTCGCTCAGTTCTGGATAAGGTGCGGGAGTAAAAGGCTATGGGCGCTTCAGAGCCATCAGGGTAGGAATGGCTAAGAACAGCCCCGACGCCAAAGGGGGAAGCGTCGCAAGCCAAGGTAAGCGGGAAACGCTCGTCATACTGGGCGAGGACTGGGGGGGCAGTGAGCGAGCGCTTGACAGCCACGAGCGCATGCGCCTCGCGGCTGGTCCACACCCAGGGAGAGGATGAGTCTAGCAGGCGGTGCAGGGGTTCGGCCAGGGAGGCTTTGTGGGGAATAAAGGAGGAATAGAAATTAAGGAGGCCAAGGAAGGCTTGGAGCTCCACTTTATTGGAAGGGGTGGGGGCGGAGAGAATGGCTTCGACCTTTGAGGGGTCAGGGTGGATGCCGTTGGCATCGATTAGGAAGCCAAGGAAGGTGACAGAGGGCACACCGAGTTGGCACTTAGAGGGTTTGAGGTGCAGGCCGGCGGCACGGAACTGTCGCAGGACCAGGCGTAGAATTTTGATGAGTTCTAATTGATTAGGGGCAGCAATTAGAACATCATCAAAATAGGGTGTGACCCCGGGGATGCCATGGAGCAAACGCTCCATGAGCCCCTGAAAAATGCCCGGGGCCACGCTTACGCCAAACTGGAGGCGGCGGCATTTGAATGCACCGCGGTGTGTAACGATCGTCTGCGCAAGCGCAGTGGCGTCGTCAACAGGCAGTTGCTGGTACGCCTGCGCGAGGTCCAGCTTAGCGAAAATGCGACCCTGGCCCAGAGTGTGCAGGACGTGCTGCACAACGGGCACAGGGTAGGGGTGCGATTGGAGGGCCTTGTTGAGAGTGGATTTGAAGTCCGCGCAGATCCTAATAGATCCGTCGGACTTCAAAGGCACTACCATGGGCGTCTCCTAGGGGGAGAAATCGACGGGTTCTAAGACGCCCTGACTAATTAGTTTATCCAGCTCCGCGTCGACTTTTGCTTTTAAGGCAAAGGGAAGCCGGCGGGCCTTTAGGCGGATGGGCGGAACGGAGGGGTCGAGGTTCAGGGAGATAGGCGAGCCCGTGTAGCAGCCTAAGGAGGGAGCGAAAACATCAGAGAATTCGGAGAGGAGGGAGGAGATAGAAGGAAGGGAAGCAGGAGGGAGGGGGGAAAGAGAGTGAACCCCAGCAATAGACAGGCCCAGGGCCTTAAACCAATCTAGCCCTAGGAGGGAGGCGAGGGGTTTTTTAACAATAAGTAAAGGAAGTTTTGCCTTGCGGGAGCCAAAAGAAACATGAAAGGGTCTGCAGCCCATCAGGTCAATGACGTTGCCCTGGTAATCGCGCAGCCGGCAGTCAGGGGGCTTCAGATGGTGGGGCCTGACCCAGGGCAGTAAAGAGCGAAGGGTGGCCCACGACATTATGGATCGGGCCGACCCTGTGTCCACCTCCATAGGGCAGGGAACCCCCTCAATAGAGATTTGGAGGTGCAGCTTACCCCGGCCCTCCAAAGTTGAGGAGGCCGAGTCTACAAGCCACTCTGGAAAGGCCTCAGCTGGGTCCCCCACGGAGAGGGAGTGCTGACGGCGGGAAGGCATGGAAGCCGGATGACGGGGAGGAGGAGGCTGAGGAAGCGGGCTGCGGCGATCCTGAGGCACGGAACGGCAGACGGCAGCGAGATGGCCCTTTCTGCTGCATTGGTGGCAGAGGGCTTGCCGGAACCTGCATTGCGAGCGTTGGTGGCGGCCGCCACAACTGAGGCACTGGCGGCCATCCCTGGTGGAGAGGGTCTGGAGGCGGTCGGCGGTCTGGTCGACCTCAGTGCGGAAAGAGGCAGCAGTAGATGGAGCGTAGGATGAGGAAGGCGCCGCGTAGGGAGAAGGCGGCACGTAGGCAGCATGTGGGTGCTGGCTGAGGTGGCTGAAATCTGGGGTGGATTGATCAGCCATCTTGTATGCCCTGGCATCATCGACCGCTATTTTCAAAGTTAATTCAGGTCTAGCCAGGATGCGGCGATGGAGTTTAACGTCCCGTAGACCGTAGATGAACTGTTCCAGCAGCGCGTCTTCCAGGTCGCTGAATTCACACAAACTTGCCTCAGCGCGGAGAGCAGCAACGTATTGGGCAATGGTTTGGCCCTCTTTTTGAATGCACCGGCGGAAATATTGCCGCCGGGCAAAATGGGATGGCGCGGGCTCGTAATGGTGCTTGAGGCGAGCCAGGAGTTCGTCCCAGGGCAGCGAATGGGCAGGATCAGGAGCAGCTAGAGCCCTCGCGGTGGCGAACATCTCTGCCCCGCAGTAATTAAGGAAGATGCCGCGCTTTCGCTCTTGGGAGAGGCTGACGAGATCGTGGGCTATGAGGAAGCACTCGAATCTTTCGAGAAACGCTTCCCAAGCCTCAGCCTCTGGCCGGAACGGCGAAAAGGCAGCGTGAGAGGCCATTGGAGGCACGGTGTAGGGTTCCACGTCGCCCGTCCTCGTCGCCAGTGTTGTAGCCTCGAATGAGGAGACGGAGACGGAATACAAGTCAACGTATTTATTAACTAAGAACTGACTGGAACACAAACTATTCGTCTGACAGCTATTTATACCATGAGCTGTCAGACGACGAACCAATTGGAACAAGGGATTTCTCCCGCCGGCTGGCCGGCGCGCCTGGGCCAATCAGAGGGCTCCTCCTCTCGACTGCCCTCTGCTGGCCGGGCTCGCCGGTATACAACAAAAAGCTGCTGCTGCATTTTAAAAGAAAGAAGTACAATATTCCTCATTCCTATCTTGTGAATTGGATTGAAGAATAAAGCTCTTTTTAAGAGGAGAGTGGAATTTCCCTGTTTCAGAACTGTGCTATCTTGTTTCTCTTATGTTGGCTTAAAAAGAATGAAAAGCTGAGCTGAGTTCAGTCAAATTTCTATTTCCTTACAATGGTATGTATATCTGTGTTGGACCTGAGAGAGTAAAAAGAGGAATTGGGCCTGTCCCCACTTACAATTAAGCTTGGTTTGATTTCCCTGCCTCACCCAGTCCCTATATCCTTGTATTCAACCATTTGTGAGATAGCTACGTTACCGTTATTTGCAGTATTTTCTCTTTCATTTGAGCACTATCTAAGGGCAGCCTCAAGGTGCATAAAACCCATTATCCTGGAGATAAACCAAGTGATCTATTGTGGGTGTGACAAGAGAAAATACCGTACATCTTTTACAAGTCATGAAGGGCAGAGACAATCCGTGATCAATTAATAGTCAAGAATTCTAATCATTTGGAATAATGGTTTCTTGAATTACGTTTATACACATCACCTTTCTTATCTGATTAACAATTGGGCTCCCATTTTTCTTCTGTCTCCTTCCTGCTAGGAGCTATTTCTGTAGTGATGTTGTCTCAAAGGTTTATTACACCTTTTTGTACCTGGGAGAGAGAAGGAACAGATACATTAGTTTACAGAAACAAAGACAGTCCTAAAATAAGACCCATCCCATTTGCTTCACAGAGTTGCAACCAATAGATGCCTTTCCTTGAACTCTGGTCACCTGCTGAAAAGGAGAGGAAGCAAAGCTAAAGAAGAAAACTCCCCCCAAAAACTGTGAACAGTGGGATAGATTCAGATTGGCAACAGGAACAGGTGCTGCTGGATTAACATTTCCATTTGTTGTTTATATTCTCAACAACTGGAAGAAAGTTAGAGGAAGATTCCCTATTGCAGAATATATATTTTTTCCAATGAGGCTTTCTCATGTATAGATATAATGATTTTGGGTAGGTATAATTTATTATTAATACTTTTCTTCTTTTTAGCTATGTAAAACATTAGAATAAGAATATTATAATTTCACTTTTATTCTGTCTTGAATATTTGGTTTTGTATTAGCTACTTCAAATCCCATGGTTAACTAATTACAGTTTGCATGTTTTATGCAAAAAATCTGCACATTAATTCTTTAATTATCAACCCTTGGGAAGTTAGTGATGGATTGTTGAATGTGGGAAGCATAAATCTCTGAAAGATTACTCAGTTGACAATTTGTAGTTAAATATTATTTGGATAATATGTTTAATTTTGGCAGATAATTCTAAAATAAGTTTGCATTTCAATAATTCTTTAGCTACTCTCCTCTCAAAAATGCTCTTGTGGAAATTGCCTAAAATATTCTCCAGTGAATATAAAAATAGTTAATTTGTTCAGTTTTTCTAATGCCTCTCTATTGTCCTTCTACAACTCTTTACTTCTTTATTGGCACCTTCCTTGGCTAATTTCCTACTGTATTTAAATTAATATCAATCTATATTAATGATTTTGATTTACTTATTTGATTTGATTTGATTTTAACTCTGATTTGTTTGTGGTTTTTTGTTTTATGTGAGTTCTACTTTTAAAAGGAAGCCCTCTTAATAGTACTCACTTTGGGTTGTATTTGTTTAAAGTTTTCTAGAATTTCATTAAAAAATTTCTAAGGCTACCAGAATTCCTGAGGATATTTTCCACTACAAATGTTCACTGTGCTAAGCTGTACTATATTATTTCACTCATATGCTAAACTAAAAGCAAACAAGCCTCATTATAGTTTAGGGTAATACATAATTTAGATGAGATGGTTCAACCTCTATAGATAAGAATGTGACAGAAGAATCAGTATGATTATAATAATAGTTCAAAGATGAGCAATCTACATGTAGTTATTAATACATATAGTAATATTATGAACTTCTAGATTTCTTGCAACAACAACAACCACAATAAACCTGTATTTACTGTGTTCTTTGCTTCATAAACCTCTGGAATCTTTAACTGAAGAGCCACATGTAGTGCTCATTTTATAAAAAGTTTTTCTTTGTTTTAGCCATCTTTATTTGTTCCCAGTCTATTGATGTGACTGATTTCATATGGGAAAATATTCAGTAATTCCCCCATATATTTTTATGAGACAGATCTTTAGTATAGTAAATTAGCTAATTCCTTCCTTTCCCCTCCCTTATTTTGAAGTCATACATTAATCCTTGTAGTCAGGAAGTCTTAGACTCAACAGACAGTTTGCAAAACTTTGTTCAAGTTATGTTTTGTCCATTTATTTAATTTTCTTGTACAAAGTTAAGTATTTACATATGGTTTGTAATATTATCTTTCTGCTTCCTAGATCCTTATTTTTCTACAATCAGCTGAATGCTTTAACCAACCTGGGTTAAATGCTCTGCTGTATCTAAAGAAAAAAATGACCTGTGATTTCATAAGCCAAGTTCTTTATTATTAATATACCATAAAGATTACAAATGGATAAATCATCCTTCTAAAAATTCTCCTCAAGCTGAAATGATAGGTGCAAAACATTTATCCCAATCTCTTCTTTTGATGTAATAAGATAAAAAAAATGGTCTCAAAAAATGTCAGGATTTGAAGGTACCACCTTAATAGCCTTCTAATATCTCAGGGGTTGCCACAAAGAAGAGGGAGTCAAACTATTCTCCAAGGCACCTGAGGGTAGAACAAGAAGCAATGGGTGGAAACTAATCAAGGAGAGAAGCAACTTAGAACTGAGGAGAAATTTCCGGACAGTTAGAACAATTAATCAGTGGAACAGTTTGCCTCCAGAAGTTGTGAATGCCCCAACACTGGAAGTCTTTAAGAAGCTGTTGGATAGCCATTTGTCTGAAACAGTATAGGGGTTCCTGCCTAGGCAGGGGGCTGGACTAGAAGACCTCCAAGGTCCCTTCCAACTCTACTATTGTATTGTATTGTATTCTAGTCCAACCCCCAACAGAAAGGGTGGAGCCAAGATATTTTGCCTCCTTTTTTCCTGTTTTGTGGGGATTTTTGAGGGGAGAATAGGAACGGCAGTTTTGAGTGTTGCAAATAATTCCCATTCTCTCCCTTAGACCCTTTCCTTGCCTTCTAAATAGTCTGAAATTGTACTTCCAAAATTTGCAATTTTGCTATGAAATTTCTGTGGTATGATGTAGAGTAGTTGGTGTATTAAAGGTAAAGGTAAATGTTCCCCTCGCATATATGGGCTAGTCATTCCTGACTCTAGAGGGTGGTGCTCATCTCCATTTCAAAGCCAAAGAGCCAGCGCTGTCCGAAGAAGTCTCCGTGGTCATGTGTCAGGCATGACTAAACGCCTAAGGCACACAGAATGCTGTTACTTTCCCACCAATGATGGTTCCTGTTTTTCTACTTGCATTCTTATGTGCTTTTGAACTGCTAGGTTGGCAGAAACTGGGTCAAGTAATGGGAGCTCACTTCGTTACGCGGCACTAGGGATTTGAACCACCAAACTGCCGACCTTTCTGATCGACAAGTTTAGCATCTTAGCCACTGAGCCACCGTGTTTCTCAGTTGGTATATTAGGATTGTGCAAATGCTTTGAAAGATTTGAAAGAAGATGAATAGAAGTGGTACTCTAGTTCAGTTAGGTCCAGGGGTGGGTTCCTGCCAGTTCTAACCTCTTTTATAGAAGAGGTTCCACAAATCTACAGTGCTGTTTAGAACCGGTTCCAGCTCCCTCCCCCCACCCGTCCGCACATCATCAAGATGAAGAGCGAGAGGAGGAATTCTGGGAGTTGAGGTCCACAAGTCTTAAAGCTGTCAAGTTTGAACATCCCTGGGGTTTTTTCCTAAAGGGTTAGGGGTGCAAGGGTCTTGTAACTTGACAGTTTTAAGACTTGCGTGCTTCAAATGCCAGAGTTTCTGAGCCAACATTTTGGTTGCTAAGCAAGAGCGTTGTTAAATGAATTTCACCACATTTTACAAGTTGGCCCCGCCCACCCAGTCACATGGCTGGCAAGCCACTCCCACCTGGTCACATGGCTGGCAACCCATTCCCACAAAGCAGGCCACACCTACAGAAGAGGTCCTAAAAAAATTTGAAACCCACCACTGGTTAGGTCATATAGGATTGTCATGCTTGGGACCCCTTCTTGAAGCAATGTAGTCTGACAGGTCCTATGAAGCTTTATGTCTGCTGCAGCCTCTGCTCTCTGGACTGATCTCTTCCCCTTGTCCTCCACTATATGGTTGGCTCTCACCCTGTTGGCTTTCAGGAAAGCATTAAAACATGGGTTTTTGGCCCCAGGATAATTTGAATTTCTTCCAGGAGGGTTATAGGGAATATTTGTGTTCCTAATCACTTTTCAAATGTTGTTTCAATTGTTTATGCTATTTGCTTATTTTATTACTTACTTACTGTACACTGTATAGAGTCAGTTGCAGTTTGGCTGAGATTTTATTTATTCATTCATTCATTCATTCATCACATTTTTATATCACCCATCTCGCATAGTGAGTCTTAGATTGGGCAACCATATAATCTCGTAAATAAATTAATTAAATGAAGATGAAAAGCAATATTGGACAACATAGGTGAACCATAATCCTTTCGTTGCTTAATACACTGTCATAATATACAGTTATGTATTAAAACATATTTACTTTAGTTCTTACAGTAAAACCATTTAAAATATTCTAGATTTAAAATCCTGTAAAAGCTGCAATATGACTTGCAAATACATTAAATTCATTTCTCAAAGATACTAGCAATCCAGCAATTGCTTAGATTCAGCTCTTTTATTAAATGAATGTAACCTAAGAACATTTAAACAGTGAATCTGATGTTTGGGATATAATGGGGTGGCACTTTTAATATACAACCAGCAGTCATGGGTGTCCACAGGGTAGGGCTGGGTGAGCCATTGGGGCACAAGTAAATAGGATTGCATTCACCTGATGAGTTAACTGTTGGTTGTGGCAGATGCTGTTCCTGCCAAAATTAACAATTGCATACCTGGAGGGTGTTCATTGGTTAGTAATAATCTCCTCAACTGAGTGTAAGAAGTAAAAAAAAAAGTAGGACATTTAAGGATTTGCCATTTATCAATAGAACAATCAATCATCCTCACCCCCTCTCCTGCTGGCAAAGCTATTCCCTCCTGTGTTCAGAGAAAGGGAGGGTTCCCATTATATCTCTGATAAATTTTTAAAGTTGCTATGAAGTGCATTTAGCATATTTTGAAAGCTTAGCTTAATTTTTAAGAGAACAATTTTTCTTTGAATACGGATAGAATAAAGGATATTGATTTAATACGTTAAAGCTGGTGTTATGGAATTTAGAAAAAAGAAAATGAGAAGGAGATTTAGTGTTGGCATAGATTGCTGCCTTAGGCTTTTGGTGGTTTCTTTTTTTTTCTTTTGCAAAGGGGGGGTTGCTGAGGGCTATGTAGGGTGAGAGGGAAGGCAATTGTGTTTGAAGTCTGGTTTGCCGGCAGCTGGCAGCCAGCTGTGAGACACTCCCTGAATTGTGGTTTCCTATTCATGTTGAAATGTTTGATATGAACTCCTAGGCCTCCATATAAGTGAAGTTAAGTGAATTGCACTGGTTTCCTGCAGTGTGGCTGTAGAATTGCTTCAGCTTTCTTGTTAGTTTAATTCAAAGAGTCTGAAGAAAACAAAGCAGCGGAGGACGGGAACAGGGAAAATTAGGTTTGTTTTCAAGTCTATGCCAGATGCACTTTTATGCTAGAAATAATATTTGTGGAAAGCACATTAGAGCAGAAAACCTAGTCCTGAATAACTCAAAAAATAATTCAGAGGTTAAAAAAATCCTGTGAAGAATATTTAGGAAAGACAGTATTTTGTAATGCAATGGAGCAATCTGAATTTGAAAGATGATGCAATGGGTGTAAGTGCATGGGTGCAAATTTTCCACCCGCAGGCAATTCTTTAAGGAAGCTTTCTCTTTCATGGTTTTCCCAGGAAATGATCCATTTGATTTAGGGAGGTTCCAACAGATGTAACATGAGTGCTCCAAGTCACCTTTTCCCTTGGAATTCAGACTTTTGGAAGCCCTTCTGTTTTCAATATAGAATTATTGTGATCAGTCATCCAGATCATGGTTGTCCCAGAGGTGCTTTTTCAGAGGCAATGGGACTTTCTAGTTTTTCTTTGAAGACATTTTGCTTCTCATCCAAGAAGCTTCTTCACACTGTAAGAATGATGCTGATGTGACATCAGTATATAGTTTGAGAAAACAGATGAACAATTTACCAATTACAATCATGATGGATTGATCGATTGATTATACGGATTTATTTATTTAGCTTATGTACTACAATCATTAACCTCCAGTATCACATTTAATGACATTAGAATTCACAAAATCTAAAAACATGAAAAGCTAGCTTTCAGAAAGCCGCACTACTAATGCTTTTAAAGTTTAAAAAAAAAACAGATTTAAAAGCTGTTTTCTATAAATTTATCATTTATGAAATAGAGTGGACATATGGTATTCTCCTAATTTAATGCAGATGAAGAAGTTTTCATTAATCTTTTCAAGTGTGATTCCAATAAAAGGGATTTCAATTTTCAAATGTGAGTCAGGCTGCTGCTGGAAGTCATTCTTACATATAAGAACATTAAGAGCCGTATTTAACATAAACATTTGTGGAATACAATCCACTTACTCAAATGTATGGAATATTATTTTTAGGCAGAAGTACATATAAATAGTCTATTTGCTGGGAAAGGATCATTTTATAACTAGTTGATAACCTGCCGTTGCCTGGGTATTTATTTATAGGGGGGAAATATCCAGCCTAAACATAATTTTTAATGTTGGATTTTCCCCCTTACCAGAGGGAGCCCCCTTGTGGAGTATTGTGAAGCCATTACCATGGCAACTGCGCTGCACAGTAGAAGCCATTTTACGGAAGTACAGTAGAAGCCATTTTACGGAAGTACAGTAGAAGCCATTTTAAGGCACAATAGGCTTAACAGAACACACACGTCTAGGGGTGTTAGGGGTGTCTTACTCCCACAGTATTTTTTCCCAGAGAATAAGTCATCTATGTACCAAGTTTGGTTGAAATTGCTTGAGGCGTTCCAGAGTTAAGCTGGAACATACACACACAGCCATTTTAGATAGATAGATAGATAGATAGATAGATGGATGGATGGATGGATGGATGGATGGATGGATGGATGGATGGATGGATGGATGGATGGATGGATGGATGCAAATCAAAGATCAAGGGTCTGAAGGCATCAGATTGGCATCAATGTTCCTTCAGGGTTTACAACCACCTGTAAGCAGGAGTGTGGATTTGTGGATAAAAGTGGGACAAGTTGAAGGCCAGCCAAACGTCTTAGCACTCCTCCTATGGTTTTAGAATATGAAGAATAGCTCCACACCCAAGCAGGGCACTCTAAGGGATATCCCAGCTCTGTTTCAAGGCATCAGTGCCTACATACTCATTGCAAGGGCACAGATTTGCACTTTTTATCCTAAATCTACAGCAAGAAGGGGCTGCAACAATGGCAATGGTGGTAGGAGCAGGTCCTGGCTCTGATTGTGTTGGTACTTTGACGTAGGATTATGAGCGCACCCATGCCTTGGCTTGCCCCATCAGAGCAAAGAACTGCATTTCTCCAGCTTAACTTGATGCAAAAATGCGCTGCAATACCAAATGAGATAGCTAATCTAACCTTGCTGTGATAGCCTTGCTCTCTCACTCTCTCGGGGGAGATATCACACTGGCCAGATTGGTGAGCCCAGTGCAGGACAATAGCTCTGGCCCAGCTCTGATAGGTGTGGAGGAAGCATCTCTGCTAGACTTTCAGCACTTCTGAATTATAACAAGGCTCCCAGAGTCTTATCCATAGAACCAATGGCTCCCTAATGGAGTGTTACGTATTTACATTAACATAGTTATTGTTGTAAGAAGCTGGACAAGATATCCGTGGCATTATATTTCCAACCTATCATAGGCCTGGTGAAAAATTCTGCCTGCCTCTTATGGCCTTTCCCTTCTATTTCCACTCCAGTAGGATATTGGTAGTATATGTAATATATTGCCTTTCAGTGTCACTTTGCCTGCAAGCCCAATTTTGTTCAGTGATAAAATTCTTATAATTCAAGCATCATTTTTTTTGCTTAAATAATTTGCTCAATATCTGAAAGTAATTGTTACCATGGAAAAAAATGCTAGGCTTGCAAGACAGCTAAAATGGCCCTCTTACTGTCTTTTGCTTGCAAGAAATAGTGATCAAAGAGAAATGATTTATAGAGATTGTTTTAATTAATTTTCCATGTCATCAATTTGTCTGCCTCAGGTAGATACATGAAGTGTTGAGATTTATAAAACAGTTTCCAATTTAGATGTGGTCAAAGCAGTTGAGAGTATATATTTTAACATTTAATTCCATCAGATTCGTTAAGAAAATTCAATAAATGCAATGTTTTTGTAATTCTTTCTGCAAGCTCAGTTTGTTGCAGCAAACTTCCATGAAGTAATTTGAAGTCATTTTTATTCTACTTATCAAACAGGGATCCCCAACTCTTTTTAGTGCTTATTCAGTCATTTGATCCCAGTTTTCACTCAGGAACTCAAAATGCGATACCGGATGCTTCCTCCTCCTATTGTTTCTGCTGCAACAATGCTGTTAGGTAGATTATGGGATCTAGATTGCCATGGGGATCTAGATTGCCTCTTCACAAAATAGCTGCTATAGGGGCATGACCAGTCACAAGACAAATGTCCAAAGAGGATTAGTGATTTGTGCAGTACACAAGATACAGATACCATCAATATTTTTTTTTATTCTATTAAATATGGGCGGAAGAGAAAAAAATATGACTTCAGTAGCCAGTACTGAAAAATGAAAATGACATGTTTTATTTCAGTTAAATTGCTTCCAGAAAATTTGTCTTCACAGAATGAAAACAGAGAAGAAAGAAGATTAAGAAAGATAGGTAGAAATATTTTCCTCCAAGGGATTTTCTGGTGAGATTATTGTTGAGGTGGCATAATTGGCAATAATAGGATATGGATAATATATTCATACAGTATTGTGATCATAATATCCATGTTATACTATATCCACTGTAGAAAATAAATTATTCGCTATTATTTCTGCTTAATTACAATTTTTCACCATTTTTTCAAAAAATTATTATGATCTAGATTTCTTTATTCTGTAGAAAAGCCTACTTATACAATGCCAGAACAAATTGCTCTAATCTTTTCTGGCCTTTCTGGTTTAAGGTGCTGCTTTGAAAATGTGCAATAGTGCAGTAGTTCACTATTGTCTTCTAACAGATACGAATCACAATTAGTGCATGGAGCACAGAAATACAGATAGCGTATACTTCAGGATATTCTGTATGCAGCACAGGCCCTTCCCATTGTAGCACTGTTTTAATTAATTAAATACGATGGTATGCTGCAGCTGGCCAAAATCTGTTTTAGATACAACAGCTGAATCTGCATTATGTGGCCAGAAGAATGAAACATTTTCTTGAAGGCAGTCATTAGAGAGAGAGAGACAGGCCTGGCTTTTAAAAAACATAGTTTTTTAATAGCATTTCATACATTGAAGAAAGTGGGACCACGGCTGGAATGAGTATATGGGTGGGGAATAACTTCTCTTATAGACAGTGAAGGGACTTGATTGATTTTACTGTACATTTGTATATATTTTCTCTCTTAAAAAGCTAGAGACTGAAGGACAGATTCACGAATAAGATGACCAAAGTTCTGAAGACATGCTACAATTTCAGTAATATTTTGAAAAGCGTTATCTTTAGATGATTTGATAGATTGGTGAGTGGCAGGCCCTAGGCTTTGCCACTGTAATAAGATTCTCTAATCTCCCTACAGTATAGTCACATTCTCACATTCCATAGACAGGTGGGGGAAAGGTTCCTCTTAAAACAATGGGAAGCTTTTGTTAGCTTGCAGAGTAAATGGGAAGGTCACAGACCCAGAGGGTGAATTAATCTCTCTCTCCACAAATGATATCCCATTAAAAAATTCTCCCCGTGCAGCTAACTTTTATAAAAAGACCACTATTTCCTTAGTGGGATTACTCTGAATTTTATTTATTGGTTTATTTTGTTTCTGTACTGCCAAAAATCATATAAGCTCATAATAGTTCTATTTAAAAAAAATTAAAAACAAGAACCATTCAAAATATGCATGCAAATCAAAACTGATGTAAAACCAATAACCAAAATTTGCATTTGATGACATCAATCTAATATTGGGAGATCTCAGTTTCCAAAGACCCTACAGGCTAACTGTGTTCAGGTAGTTTTTCAGAAAGATGCCATAGTAAAGCTATGAAATCTTCACCGTTTGTTTTGTGGATAACATCATTTCATATGTAAGTGGTTTCTGTGTATTTGTGTGTATATATATGTTTCTCCATGAAGATATAGAATCCTATAGTAATAGTGTATGTCGATGGCTTGGGCTCTTGAGTATACCTGCACAGTGTGTGTGTGTGTGTGTGTGTGTGTGTGTGTGTGTGTGTATATATATATATATATATATATATATATATATATATATATATATATATATATATATATATATATATATATATATATATATATATATATATATATATATATATATATATATATATATATATATATATATATATATATATATATATATATATATATATATATGTATGTAGGAAGTTATCACCCAGCCCTCTCCCAGAAAAATGAAATATCCTAGGAAATATTGATAAGGCAGAATATTATATTTTCCTGGATGTGAAAAAGGGAAACACATTTTAAACAGAGTAAATTCCTGCAGCTTCCTGCCCTTTGTCAATGGGCCATTAAGAAGGCCAAGCTAGTCCACTTTACATAATAAAGAGTTCAGCTCCAGGGGGATGGGTGTAGAGTTCAGTGTAAGAGACAATGAAGGCATGATAAGCCTTTACTCAACTGACCACATGGCATCTGAACTCAATCAAACCTGGATTCAAAACAGCCTAGAGGGTTGCCCCTGCATGGGTCCATGTGAGTCTGGCAACCAATCAGAATACATTTCTTACACAGGAACAGGAAACAGAGAGGTGGGGCAGAACAGATTATAAAAATCCCTGCAAGCCCTTCTTCAGCCCTTCTTCTTGTCTGCTCTTCTCCCTCTCTTCCCTTCTCTTCTCTTCTCCACCAACATTGAACCATGTGATCACCTTTGCTGTTCAGGACTCAAGCCATGCGGTCCTGTCCACCATTAAAACCATCTTTCCAAGCAGCCTCCATGACTCCAGTGTCTTTTTCCCCACTTGGAGCCGAAAGTTCTGGAGAAAATTAAATTTATTTTACTGAAATATTTAGGAAAATATGTGCTGTTATATAATTTGTTGCAATGAGGCAATTCAGAGAAAGCAATTGGTGTTCCTAAAGGAAGATTATCTACTTTATTACAAGAGTTAGAAGGTTGCTCTTGTTATTTCAGTAGTTTGTATGTGAAAAATCTCTTGGGGAGGGGAAGTGTCTTAAATTATGAGTTAGAGTTCCCTGTGAGGCTGCTGTATGAAAGGAATTGAAAAGCTATTTAAAATGAGTTGGATTTTGGAGCATTATTTGCTTACATACTTTCCACTTGCTTCCTTTTCTTAGCAGAGAGTTCTGTGAATTGTCAACAATGTTATGTTTTTGAAATGATTTATTGCTGTAAAACACAAAACATATTTCAAGAGGAACTTTTTGTATAATTGCATATCCATATTGCAAATGTTTAAATATTTGTTAAATTGTCAAGATGTCAAAAACATGATAACAAGTTGTAATATGAAAGTGTAATGTTTTGTCACAAAGTGGGTTTTTTTGCAATTCAATTGAAATGGACAAAACTCATTTCTGCATTGTCTGAAATTGCAAAATTAAATTAGCAAAAACATCCCTGAGTGAAAAAAAACTATTAGTCATCCAATGCAAAATTATTTTAACAACTTGAATTACTTTTATCCTTTAATTTGAAAAGATATCTAGTTGAACAAAATATCTTAATTACTAAGTTTTGGAAATGAAAATCAAATAAATTGAATAGTTTTAAATTTTCAACTTTTAAAGGAGATATAGCATTGTACTATAATTGTACTATATTATATAATAGAATACTTTTATTTTGATCACTGATCAACATGAAAATAAAATTGCTAATAAGAGATTAGCTCTTAATCACGATGCCAAAATGACAAGACATGCATAATGCAAACTCCATCCTCTAGTACTTGTGTTGTGACATCAGATATGTAAGTAACATAGTACATAGTAACACAGCAAACGAGCAATACTTTTATTAGCTCCATAATTTAGAAATCATAAATGAAAATAACACAATATACTAATGTACCTGCTAAAACCTACAAGAACAAATGTGGTACAATGTAGGAAAACAGGAAGCTTGCTAATAATATTAGATTGGGAGACCAATATGTGAAAATATGCAGCAGCAATAGCAAAATTCAAGGTCTGTATTCATAATAGAGGCATAAGTGACCAGACGTAGATCTTCTTTGGATAAAGTGACCAGATTTTAACATTGGTAAAGCGGGACACCATGACCAGGGAGGGGGTGTTCTTTTTTTTTTTTTTTTTTTTTTTATTACATTTTATCCTTTATTTCAAAGACAAAAAAGTTTCCTTTTAACGATAGGATTTTTGGTAACGTGCACGAGCACCAGGTCCACCAAACTTCTTGGACTCACAACGTCGAGGATCAGCAACTAACAAGGTCCTATCATACTGGATGAGGATATCCTTTATTTCCTTCTTAGAAGCTTCATCAACATATTTCTGGTAATAAGCCACCAGTGCTTTGGAAATAGATTGCCGAATTGCGTATATCTGAGCCACATGACCACCACCCTTCACACGGACTCTTATGTCAACTCCTGCAAAGCGCTCTTTGCCCAAAAGAAGTACTGGTTCAAGCAGTTTGTACTGGAGAGTCCTGGGTTCAATCATTTCCAGAGGCCGTCCATTCACCTTAATCAGGCCATTTCCTCTTTTGCAGTGAGCAACTGCAGTGGCAGTTTTCTTCCTGCCGAAAACCTGGACGCTCTGGAGGGGCCCCTTAGCCGGCATGGTGCCTTCTGCCCAAGCAGCAGCGAAAGAAAGAACAGGGTTTCCCAACTAGGGAGGGGGTGTTCTTGATTAAAAATTTGGTCTATATCCTTGCACCCCTAACCCTTTAGGGAAAAAAAACCCCAGGGGTCTTCAAACCTGACAACTTTAAGACTTGTGGACTTCAACTCCCAGAATTCCTCATCCAGTCATGTTGCGACAACATCATCTGCGTGGATCTGCTCCATCTTCGGTTTTTTTCACCGGGGGCAGGGCTGCCGCTGAAGGTGCCGACGAGTCCCCGCCACCACCAGAATAACTGCTGCCGCCTCCTCCTCCAACAGCACCACCACATTTGCTGCCCGACGCTGCGGCTGAGATGAAGCTGCCAAAGCTCCCGCTGGCGCCTCCACCCGTGGCAGCAGCGGTGGCGCCACCCCCTCCACTCGGAGCACCTGAGCTGGGGCCCGCTTTACCCCTGCCGCCTCCTCCTCCTCCGCCGTGCTTTTGAGAAGCCATGAGGCATTTTTTTCCTGCTCCCACCCCCTCCGCCGCCTTCCTACTGGCTCCCGCGGCCTCATGGCTCCTCAAAAGCACGGCGGAGGAGGAGGGGGCAGGGGTAACGCAGGGCCCAGCTCAGGTGCTCCGAGCGGAGGGGGAGGTGCCGCTGCCATGGGCAGGGGCGCCAGCGGGAGCTTTGGCGGCTTCACCTCAGCCGCAGCGCCGGACAGCAAATGTGGTGGTGCTGTTGGAGGAGGAGGAGGAGGAGGCAGCAGCAGTTATTCTAGTGGCAGCGGGGGCTTTGGGGGTTCACTTCAGCTGCAGCGCCAGGCGCAAGCGGCTAGGACTGGCTGCCCACAAAGGACCTCCCCAGGCTTGCTTTACTGAACACGGGGCGACTGACAATAGTTTGAGCGGGTGCGGCCGGCGCAAACTACCGTCAGTTGCCTCGCGCTCATCAAAACAAGTCCGGGGAGGTCCTTTGCGGGTGGCCAGTTCTAGCCACCTGCAAAGGACCTCCCCTGCTTCTGGAGCCTGTGACTGTAGAAATCACTGCATGGCAGTTGCAAACTGCTGCGTGGTGTTTTCTTGCCACGTGCGCAGCCGCGCACCTTAGAGGGAACATTGATCCTGGCTAAATAGCCACATGGCCACCGAAAACAGTATATTCCCTTCCCATTCTCCCGCTGTTCCCTAGCTTGTGCATTCTTTCCAAAAATCGGGACCTTTTAAAAACGCTGCGGGACGCAGGACAAATTGTTAAAAATCGGGACTGTCCCGCCAAAAGCGGGATGTCTGGTCACCTTATCTTTGGACATATTATGCAATGTCATCTTTCCCAGGTTGATTAGACAGGAAATGTGACCAGATTGTAACAGAATCTTTGCAAGTCTGTTAGCACAAATCTCCTGCCATCCCTTTTACAGCCTGGTAAATTAGGCAGATTTTTTTTCTGCTCATTACACAGCTGTAGGCACTCTCTTATCTGCTATTTCCCTAGGCAGCATCATTCCCCATTCCCCACATCTCCAAAAACATTAATACATACCTCTACATATGAAAAGCTAGCTCTTTAGGCAGTTAGTTATTTATTTATGTACTGTATGTATGTACTGTATGTATGTATGTATGTATGTAAATTTATATGGCCGCCTATTTCATGGAAAGAAACTGGGCGGCATACAATTGTGTTGTTTTATGTACAAAAACACAACAATATTGCTGGGGAATGTGGAATAAAAGTCAAGAAGAGGATGACCAATTGCAGAGGAGATGAACACAGTTACAGTGATAAAATTTGTACACCATTGAAAGACTTGAAGAACCAGGTTAGAGACAGGTTGTCTTGAAGTAAATCTATGTGGTCACTAAGAATAACCACTGAATTGATAGCACATAATCACTCTACCAAGGGACGTGGTGGCTCAGTGGCTAAAACTTTGAGCTTGTCGATCAGAAAGGTCTTCAGTTCGGCGGTTCGAATCCCTAGTGCTGCGTAAAGGAGTGAGCTCCCGTTACTTGGCCCAGCTTCTACCAACCCAGCAGTTCAAAAACATGTAAAAATGCAAGTAGAAAAATAGGAACCACTTTGGTGGGAAGGTAACAGTGTTCCATGCACCTTTGGCCTTTAGTCATGCCAGCCATATGAACACGGAGAAGTCTTTGGACATGCTGGCTCTTTGGCTTTGAAACGGAGATGAGCACCGTCCCCTAGAGTCTGGAACGAGTAGCACATATATGCGAGGGGAACCTTTACCGTTACTTTTAATGACTCTACCAAGCTATCATATTTTATTTAAGAAGTCTAATCAAATTTAAGTAGAAATGGTTCTTTTATATATTGTACATTAGACAAGAAGGCAAATTTAGACAATTTTCTAGGAAAAGAATTATGGGACTAATAAAAAATAGTAGATAAAATAATTTAAATAGATATTAGCAATAATTCATTATCTCTTCTGCTACAAACTATAAATATCTAGGTCCTATGGACAAACCGGAAGTCCGTTCCCATTTTTCACCCTCCAGAGGCTTCAAGGAAGCCTCCTGAAGCCTCCGGAGAACCTCCGGAGGGGGCAGCAGAGGCTGTTTTCACCCTCCCCAGGTTCCTAGAAAGCCTCTGGAGCCTGGGGAGGGCGAAAAACAGGTCCATTGTGCACCAAAAGCGGGAGGTGGGGGGCACACATGCATGCCCATTGGGGGGTCACACGCATAGCATTATGGGTGTGGGCATGCCTGCACACGACCCCCCTTCTTTCCCCCCGCTTTTGGCACACAATGGAAAAAAGGTTAGCCAACACAGATCTAGGTTATGATCAGCAGTTAGATTGTGTTTAAATATATTTTAAAAATATCTTTAAAAGGCTCTGTAATGAATGGCTTCTAACAGCATAAGATAGGCAGCCAGAGTTACTAACCTTAATGTTAAACTTTAGAAGTGGAGAAGTTTGAAATATTGCTTAGGTCCAGTGAATAGTACTGTTTGGTATTTGAAGTTGGACTTCTCAATGTACAGTGGATGGAATCAGTGAGCAGGAGGTCTTGGAGTTCTTTTTTCACCTGGACACTTTCTGAATGGATTTGCATGCTTTGCAGAGAAGTAGTATTTATGATCTCATTGTGATCCAATTGTATTCCATCCCTCATGTATGTTTGTGTTTTAAATGAGCTTATTAGGTCATAACTTTATAAGCAATTGTTGGAAAATAAAGGTCACCAAATACACCATGTTTACTTACAACTGAAAATTATTCCCTGATTTTGCTACTAAAGCAATATAGTCACTTGTTAAAAATATGTTTTAAACTATTTAATAAGTCTCCATAATATCATCAGTAGAACTTTTCATGACTCTGTAAATTGTGATCTTTTAGTTATAACTGAAACAAGTAAATTAATTCCTTTGTTCTGATATTTAGAGGGACTTTAATACTTTGAAAATCTTTAAACCCGCAGTGCTACTCCCTGCATCATCCCTAAACTATTGGAATAAATGATTATATTTATAATTAATTATTAACACATCCGAAGACTTTAAAAAGAACTGGCAATGAAGGTTACAAATTTATATATTTTAATTCCAGTAACGCTTGTGACTTTGCACAAAGAGATTCCCCCTACCACAAGTCTAGAAGTACAGTAGTGTTAAACATATAAATGCAAACTATATAATGCTGAAGTCAGGAGTCCTTGGTGCTCTCTGAGCTTGGTTGTTGTTTTTTTTGCAGATATTCTATTACCCAAGTAATAGAATTAGCCTAGTTTATTACCCAAACTAGGTAACATCATCAGTCTGGCAGAGCACCAAGGACCCCTCATTTCAACCCTGAGCTACATATATTTTCTTTTATTCTCCTGAAGTCATTCATTTGTCTGTATGCATGCATGTATGTATGAATCAAAGGTAGTATTCTACCAGTTCGCCTAACCGGTAGCAGAAATCACGGGTGACTGCGTCCGCCTGCCCGGCTCTATGGAATCCCATTTAGGCCCTTTTTTCACCAAAAGCGCATGCACGGAAGGCTCACATTTGTGTACCTGTAGGGATGTTAAGTGTATACCACCCCTGGTATGTATGAAGTAATGCCAAGTGACAGCAACATCAGGAATAAGGAGTATGAGAAGTTGGAGAAGTACCAGGGCCTGATCTCAAGGCAGCAAACATACCTAATACTCCTTCCTCTTCCTCTTTTTCTGCACAACAACCACCCTATGACGTGGATTGGGCAGAAAGCGCATGAGCTTTCATGCCTAAGACAGGACTAGAACTCACAATCTTTTGGCTTATTGCCCAGCATCTTAACTGCTACACAAAACTGGCTACTAAGCTCCAGGCTTAAGCTTCAAGCTCTGCTCTTAAATGATGTTATTGAGTACCCCAGCTATGTTCCCAGGGCAAACACTGGGCAGGAATCAAGCAAAGATGGGATGCTTACTGTGACTTGTGATTAGGGATAGAAACTATACTATGGGAACACAGATTTGTAGAAGAAAGTACAGTATTGCCTCATTTGCATGTTTCAAATGGGAGCAAAAGTCAGCAGATATTAATAAGAATTTGAGGTCAGAGGAATCAAGTAATTTGAAACCTTATGAAAAATGGTGAGGCACAGAGAGGAAAATTAAGTTTGGAAAGTGGATTGGATTTAAAATAAATTAATTTATGGAGGAGATTTTTAGCAGGGATCCATTAGCAACTACTATAGCTGTTAATGGAGTGTATGTGGACTCAGTAGTAGTATTAACCCAATATTTCCTCGTAAAGAGGCGCTTCTTGTAGCTGGATTCTTTTGGGCTGATTGATGGATGAATTCATCCTGATATGCAGCTGTCCCGTGAAGTCTGTGACTACCTAGATCAGCTGTATATTCAGAATTGTCTATTGGATATTCAAGTACTTCCTGCAATCTTGTGTTTCTCTCCCTCTATCTCTCTGTGTATATTTGAGTTAGTGTTGACCCTACAGTTTTCTTGACACATAAGTAACCTTGCTAGTATAATTTAACTGATTGTGTGTGTGCTGCCTCCCCGTACCGTATTACTCCATATCGTATCATTTCTTTTTAATCAAAAATACCTTGTCATGGGTAGTTCATCCTACAACATGACTGAAAAGTCACTTATAGATCAAGATTAAAAAATGCATTTTCCCTTGACCTTCCCACTTCTAGCTTTGTCCATTGTGGTGTCAGATCAAACAGTATGCTGTGGTTGAGTAGAATATGAAGGTAACAAACCCTTATTGAAAGATTTAATCAACTCTGGCTACAGACAGTGCTCTCCACTCCCAACACACATGCATAAATTGAGCGTTTTACAGCTCCCTCAGATTTTTTTTCATTTTAGCATATTAGCCTTCTTTTGTAAAGGTAGCTTCAATTGCAGGTGCTGTATTTGCATTACTTGGCTACCATTTTAACAAGTGCAGCTTTAATAGCTGGAGCATCCCAATTGGGCAAGAGGAACAAAGTCAGAAAATCTAATAACGAGGTATTAGGAGGTTGTAGCTTTCTCAAAAGGCAGCGTCTCCAGTGGCGAAAGGATCGCTGCTCCTCTGCTGCCGTCGATTGCTCAGAATGCAAAGCCAGCTACCCTAATTCCTCCAAAATTATGTGTTATAATTCAAGACTTTGGCCAAGTGCCTGGACTGGCTTTCTTTCTGAAATGCCTCTTCTTGCCGAAGCCATGGGGATGGTTGCAAAGGGCTTCTGGAATGCAAGCCAGCATTCCTGCATCACAGCCTCTGCCGAGGAAATCCAGAGGGTTATTGTGTCTGGCACGTGGCAGGCATTGGTGCATGGAATGGGGGGGGGGAGATGTGGCTGAGGTCTTCATAATTTTTGAAATGGATTTCTCTTATTAGGCAGAGTATGCCACGTTCTTAACCAATCGTTTTGGTTTCCAAGATTATGAAGAGTTTCAGAGTATCAGTTGCATGGAAAAACATCAGACAAAAACTGCCAAATGCCCAACATCCTGTCCCTGGTTTTAAAACATGACTCCAAATGAGCAATTTAATTAGCTGGAACTTTGCCTTCTCCTTTTTTTGTTTGCCAGACTTGGATACAAATTAGCTTGTACAATATTTGCATTGTACATCTAACAGCCAATATGGATAAAAATGTAGTGCAACATTATAGAATTCAACACTGCAATATGAGTTGAAAGGCATCCTGGCAGGACAGAATAATTAAAAAGCTAATCTATATTTTAACATCATAGTGACTCAGTTGCTTTATGCTGAGCAAGTGAAATCCAGAATAAAAAAAAGGCCACACGATGTGAGAGAGAGATTGCCAAGTACACTCCCAGAATTCCTTCTCAATGTGATTTAACACTGGAAATTAATATTTTGTTTCTTAGGAAATAAACTCAGAATGAAGTGGGTGTTTTAATGGCTTGCTGTCAGGTCCAGTTTCCAAGTAAATTGTGTCGATATATCTTTGTAATTACCAGAGTCAAATTTAACTTGATGATGTCTTTACCTTTTTTTTTTTAATGTTTATGGTTTTCAACATTTTTTAAAAAGTAAACTGGCATTTATGGGTCGGATTAAGGCAGTTTATTGAAATATTTCTGTGCAGGATAGTGGATCACAGTTTAAATACCATCATGAATGATGCATACGATGAATAATGTACTGTATGTGCTGCAGACACACCCTATTTTTTTTAAGTTATTCACTTAATTCCATTCCAGCAATATTCTAGGGAATGATTTTTCCTTCTCCAAAATCAGGGCCATGGATGTTGTCTGTAACTGGCAGCTAGGATCTATCAATGGGTTTATGTTTCCAGAAAATAATGAGCTTTTGGTTTACAGCAGTATAAACAATGTGGTTTATGTTGTCATTGGCCAGCAATAATCTAATGCATCCTGCATGGTCCACTCTCTGTAATAAAGTAATAAAGACACAATCTGACATTAGAAACGACAATATTCAAAGCCCGCACTGACATCATTTTTAAGTAAAGAAACTTCTGTGGGAATTGTACGGCAGGGCCATGTAGAGAGCTTGATTAACAAAAGCATCCCAGCATAATTTCTTCTCTCCCACAGCCGGTCTCTATTCTGTACCACAAGGGAGCTGACTGGTGCCTTCATGACTGTTTTCTGTGAACCAAATTAAGGTGCAGCTGTTGGTGATTTCCTTTCTCTTCCCACCTGTATTCTTACTCCTACCTACCGGCAGGAATAAACAAGCACCAATCGCTGTTTATAAGACCATCGTGGGGTAAAAGCAGAAGCAATGTGACATTGTGAACAATTGAAATAAATGCTCTGTGCCACATTCAAGTTTCCAGAAGTGCCAGGCTCTTGGTGTAAATCTATCAAAATGTGTATCTATGTATGGTTAAGGGGATGCGGTGGCTCACTGGCTAAGATGCTGAGCTTGTCGATCAGAAAGGCCAGCAGTTCGGCGGTTCGAATCCCTAGCGCCGCGTAATAGAATGAGCTCCCGTTACTTGTCCCAGCTTCTGCCAAACTAGCAGTTCGAAAGCATGTAAAAATGCAAGTAGAAAAATAGGAACCACCTTTGGTGGGAAGGTATCAGCATTCCGTGCCCCTTTGGCATTTAGTCATGCCGGCCACATGACCACGGAGACGTCTTTGGGCAGCGCTGGCTCTTCGGCTTTGAAACAGAGATGAGCACCACCCCCTCCAGGAACTACTAGCACATATGTGCAAGGGGAACCTTTACCTTTACCTATGTATGGTTGTTGCAGCAAGGAGTTGGCTCCTTCTCTTTGTACTCCCTACAGCTTCCTTTGTACCTCCCTATCTCACTTTTTCCAGTGTATCTTGCAATGTTCTCCAAGGCTGCAGTGCTAGGAATAACTGAATAGGTGATGTGGTGGTATGTGGGAATGACCTTGGGAGACAGCAGGAAGAACCTTGCGTAGGCGGTGATGGATAGCAGTCTCTGTGGCTATTCCAGTCTAAGTTCTTCTATTGGCTGGCAAAAAGAAATGCTTGGGAATCAGAGTGAAACTGAAGAGAGTTTAGTGGATGATTTCTCAGTGCTCCCCACTGCTTCTTTCCATACCGAGACACCTTTGTTTTAACGTGCTAAAGCTATAATATATCTGGCAGATGATTGAATGATGTATTATTGCAGCAACTACTTGTTACCGATTAGCAGCACAGAGATCACTATGGAGAATGACAGCAGAAATATCACTGCCCACCACTGTTCCTGGGCATCCAACAGAGTTCCAATGAAAAGCTGTTTTCCAGGGCGCTGCTCTGCAGAGTCCAAGCAAGGGTTAAATACAGCCAATCTGCCCAGAATTGAATTGAAACTTTAAGCCACACCCCTGGTGCTGACTATCTCCATTTTTTTTCAAATCAGCTAGCCCAGTGGACGCGCTTTCGAGTTTCTCTTCAGTTCTACAAATTGCTTGGACTCTCCTAGAGTTAAAAGTAGGAGAAAATTTCCTTAATTGTGTCCATTACGAGCAGGCTTGGTGAGAGAAAAATTCCTTTCCTTTTAATTGGCTATTTGCTCACCTCTTGGTCCTCCTGGTGTCCTGGGCTACAGGCAGCTGTCGTAGGAGGCGCGTGGGTCGGAGTGCCGACTCCAGCGCTGTCGCAGCACCTCCACTGCATTAGGGATCCCCATTGAGGGTTTTGTTGCCGCCGACCACGCTTTGAAGAAGCCAGTGTTCGGCGCGGTTCTTCAGGGCTCCTATCTAGTTCCGGTGGCTACTTTGGGCTGCATGACTGGTGCAGTGGCCATCTTGAGAAACTGGAAGTTCCGGACACCATTTTGTTTAGCCAGTTTTGCTTTCTGAGCACATTGCCGCAACTGCCTGGTTGCCTAACTCATTACAGGTCACCACGTGGCGGCTCTTTGTCCGGTTTTGCTGGCGATTTGACTCCTAGCCTTGTAAAACTATCAGCTTGTTGCGGCAATGGATTGTGGCTTACCTAGGTCGCTTTCCATTATCTGACCTGCAAGGTGCTGGGAGCTGTTAACGCTCGCACCAGAATCCTGCTTGGCTGGATCTGATCTCAGTGGCCTTCTGTTCTCTCTTCTGAGCGCTTGGGTCCACGGTCTACAACTGTGAAGGTGGTGAGTGAAGGTAGTCCCTGCCTGTTTCAGTCAGACCCCAACCTTTCAGCCATGGCAGATCAGATCCCTGAGAATTCAGAGCAGCTTGGGCCCTCTTCCAGAGCATTCTCCAGGCAAGCTGGCAAGGCTGCCTGGGAGGCCATCAGGGGCAGCAAACCCTATTCTAGGCCGGGACCCAAACAGTGATCAGGCCCAGATAGGGATGCCATCTGTCACCAAAAGTGCACAGCTGTGTTTCGTCGTTTCGAATTGCTCTTCGTTCCTTTCCAACCGGCTTCCCAAGGCCGCAAGGTTTCCTCCTCTACCATTGGACGGTGGTTGAGAGCCTGCATTACCCTCTCTCACGTCTTTCAGTCCAAACCTGTGCCTCGCCACATCACGACACATTCTACTAGGAGTGATACCACCATGGTGGCCTGGGCGACGCAGGCGCCGATCGAGGAGATTTGCAGGGCGGCTACTTGGACTTCATTATCTCCATTTGTTCAGAATTACAAGTTGGACAAGTTTGCTTCGGCAGAAGGGGCTTTTGGGAGGCGAGTTCTTCAGGGCATTTATACCAGCGGAGAGACCCTGAACTCAACTGCTTCCTGCCCTAGTGACATTTAGCTTGGGTATGTCCCTTGCTTGGACTCTCCTTCACAGCGCCCTGGAAAATGACCATTGTCTTACCTGAAGGGTCATTTTCAGGGCGCTGTGAAGGAGAGTCCAACCCCACCCTGGGGTCTAATTCTGCTGTTTTCCGTGCAGACTTCTGCAGTTCCAGTTGGATTTGTTCTTACATTGGATATGGTTCTTAGACTTATTGTTGAACTTCTCCACGCGTAACAGTTCCACGCCTTCATTGAACAAATCTGAAGATAGTCAGCACCAGAGACGTGGCTTAAAGTTTCAATTCAGTTCTGGGCAGATTGGCTGTATTTAACCCTTGCTTGGATTCTCCTTCACAGCACCCTGAAAACGACCTTTCAGGTAAGACAATGGTCATTCTCATGACTATGTTGTGGTTTCTTGGAATTTCTTGCATTGAAGTACAGTATGAATCTATAACGGTGATTAGCAATACATCAGTGGCATAATCAAGCTTTCTTTCAAAGCAAACTTAACCATCTGTGCAATTTTTTGAGAGCAAAGTCTATCACTCTTATTGGTGCCTCTCACAAGATCATTTAACATACATTATGGAAGAGGCTTGTTGGGAAGCCAGATATCAGTTCAGCACTGCAAATCAAAAGCGGGCATGGAAGACGATCCAATGGAAAGGAGAAGAAGTATGTATGGTACAGCTGTAAGCGGCCATTAGGAACTGGGCAGATCTGACTCCCTGATGGCATCATCACCATGGTTACTGCCAAAGTGTGACAAATTGTGCCTTCAGCAGGACCTGTGATAAGAGAAGGTAGAAAACACAGGTTCCACATTGGTTGATTAAATGGGAAGTTAGCTGTGGTTTGGAAATTGGATGAAATGTATGTCAGGTACACATGTCCTTTATAACCTGCTGTAAAACCAGTGAAGCACTGTTGAATCAGGAGATATGTGAATATGTGGGTGGTATAAAAAGATGATCATTTCTATCTTCTGCAATTTAAACGGATCTATTTTAAAAAGTCCCAATAATTTAATTGGCTGATGTTTGAGTTATCAATTCAATTATTTTGTTCATGGCCATTCTGTAGCTGATAATACTGTTCTCATGTATTTCATGAATCTTTTGAGCTCAGCAGTGAATGATACTTTGTGCTGTGAGTCACCTGTTAGTCTTTAAAGGGGTCAAATCCTACTGATTTATTATATTTATTTCTTTTACTACAGCATATTATTTCTTCGGAAAAGCATGTCGGATTTTTTTTAAGGATTTGAAATGTGTTTGGAGAATTAGACTTCATTTAGGAAATAGATGTAAGGGGACTCAAATTTTATTTCTGAAATTATAAATCTGTCTTGCTTTGTCCAGTTCTTGTTATTTCTTCAGACACATGCTCACTCAACCATGAAATAGCAAATAAAATAGCTAGGTATTTAAAGCTTGACATCAGCTGCTTACTTGATTAGAGCCCTATGAGAAACAAAGCAATTAAAATTATTAATCCAAAGTAAATGATTGAATTTTCCCAACTAAATTCCAGCTATGTAGTGTGCAGCTTCCCCAATCTGGTGTTATCCGGACGTATTGGGATTATGCAGTACTATCAGACTTTTGAAGTAGGCCACTCAAGAACAGATACCACTGGGGTTCCAGGAATGCTACTTTATTATTTCAATGTATGATAACAGAATTGTGAAAGCTTCTTCAAATTTCTCTCTTTTATAGTAAAGAAAACCAAGACAAGTTATTCTGAGTTTCTTCTTCAATCTTCTTCAAGTCCCTCCTTAATGTTTCTTTAATACCTTCTTGAAGGTCACCTCTAAATTTGTTTACAGTAACTGTTAGAATTCCCAGAGAAGATGTAGTCCCAATATATCCTTGGGTTAGGGAAGGCCATGTTAAATTACAGATCTGTCATGTTAAGAGCAAAATGCTTACATGCCTGCTGGGTAGAAAGGTATTTATCTACTATGTATACCAGAACAAATAGACACAACAACAGTTTTTTCCCAAATGCCATCACTCTGCTAAACAAATAATTCCCTCAACATTGTCAAACTATTTAGTAAGTCTGCATTACTATTACTATTAATTGTCTCATCGTTCCTATCACCCATCTCTTCCCACTTATAACTGTATGACTAACTTTGTTGCTTGTATCCTTACAATTTATATTGATTGTTTCCTAGTATGATTTGATTGTACCCTATGACTATCATTAAGTGTTGTACATTATGATTTGTGACAAATGTATCTTTTCTTTTATGTACACTGACAGCATATGCACCAAAGACAAATTCCTAATGTATCCAGTTACACTTGGCCAATAAAGAATTCTATTCTATTCTATTCCTATAAATATTAGCATTATACCAATTCAAAGGTTATTTGAAAGAAAGAGTTAGACTGTGCATGAACACAACACCACTTTGCTCTTAGTGAAAGCAGTTCAAATTTGTTTGGGTTTAGGTGTGAGTGTGCAAAAAAAGGCATTGCCAAGAAGTCAGCTATTTAAAATAGCTACATCTCTTTTTCAGGTTGATTGAATAGCAAATATATATAGCTAAGGGCTTCTCATACATGTGCATAAGTATACAAAGTTTAATACAATAGCAAACTGTAGTAATAGGTTTTAATAAAACATGGCCATTATTCATTGTCATAATCCATACATAATCTGCCAACTATAAGGAATTGTGCAAATTGACATTTACATCCAGTGAATAATAGTGCACATATCTCTTGTAGCAGCATTTTTCCATTTCACTTTTGAACTAAGGAAAGATTTAAAGTGACTAGTTCATTATATTTTATAGATTTTGATGACCACCTAAGTTTTTGGTTGATGTCCTTTAAAAATCAGTATAAAATTATGCTTGCGATTCTTTCTACTTTTGCCTATGATTCCTGATTTGCTTACCCAAAGATAATGTGGTCCTCATATTAAAATACATATTATTTTATTAAGCAGTAATCAAGATGCCTTGAAATATTGATATTTCCCCAATGTGTTTGCATCTCCCCTATCTGTTTCATCTGTTTCTGGTTTCAATTGTTTTGCCAGATATTAATGCATAAAAGAACAGGTGCAAAATTATGATTTCATTACCCTGTTTCCCTGAAAATAAGACCTCCCTGAAATTATTGCAACACAGCAGCAGCCATGAGGTGACCTACACCTCAAAAATAATAAGACCTCCCTGAAAATAAGGCCAAACGCTTATTTCAGGGGTGAAAAGAAAACAAGACCTTGTCTTATTTTCAGGGAAACACGGTATAAATTCATTTATGGTATTACCTAACTATATATCTAATTGTAGCAAGAATACTGACTATTGTTTGCTACAGATAGCTTTGATCAAGTCAAAAAGCTACCAGCGAAGAGAGTCCCAAAGGTGCTTTTTCAAAAGGCAACTGGACTTTGTTTTTCCTTGAAGATGTTTCATTTTTCATCCAAGAAGCTTCTTCAGTTCTGACTGAATGGTGGAGTATAGAAGGATTTATATTCTTCTGATTGTTAGCACTGTTTCTGAGTCTGATTGTTAGCACTCTTTCTGAGAGTTGTTGAGGCTCCTTGGAGGTTTATCTGTGCCCTCAGGGTCACCTGAATAGTGGAAATGTGTGTGAAACCTTTTTGGAACTACTGAAAGGACTGTGTTGTAACCAGGATATAGGTGCTATCAATCCCTCCCCCTCTGGTGTGAGAGTACTGTTCCATTTTAATGTAGATGGCCTCTTTAATCTTCCTCTCAACCCACTAGCTCCTCTACCTGCAGAATGTGGACTTTGCTGTCATCTTTGTCTTTCAGATGTAGATGCGTGCTGAAACTTGTCCTGATGGGCTTGTTCTCCCATGTTATGCCATGCATTTGTAAAGTGGTTGTTTTATTTCTCCAATCTACAGATCTGTAATTATATCACTGCGTTGTACTGCATATATCACATATCTCAGTTTGTGTCTGGGTGTTTTATTGGGGGTGATTTTTTTTGCAAGAAACCACTTATTTGAGAAATGTCATAACTGCCTGCCTTGAAACATTTTGTATAGAGAAACTGTTCTTGGAACTCCATTGGCTTTGGGGTCATAGGAAACTAATTTTTACATCCTCTTTAGTTCACTTCTGGTTGTTTAGCTGTTTAATAGAATACTCTAATATTTGTGGGGAGAGGCTGTTCTGTTTTAAGCTTCATGTTGCTCATTTCTTCTTGATTGGTCCCCTCAAGATATTTATATGCATATTTAGTTAATCATGGTTTCCAATATTAAATTGTTTTCTGTTTAGGTGTGTGATGTCTTATGACTTTTTAAAATATAAATTGTATTAAACGTTTTAAATAAAACCTAAAAACTAACACAAAATAATACAGAAATAAAGAAAACAAAGAAAGAAAAGATAAAAACAAATAGAAAGAAGCTTCAGATTTCCTTCGAGCAAATATAAGTATGTTTAAAAACTAACTGTTTATGACTATACAAAAACTCACTTTTTCCTATCATCCACTTTTTCCTTCATTAAAGCAACAAATTATAAATGCATTTGCTTCTTTCATTCACAAAGTCTATAAGACATTTTCAGTGAATCATAAAATTAGATACTGCCCTTTCTCTAATCAAAAAAATCTGTCATCTCTACAAGCTCCATCATCTTCACTAACTGTTCCAAAATATTTGAAGCTCCTTCATCTTCACTAACTGGTCCAAAATGTCTGAGCATATAGTAATGTCACTACAGTTGTCATATGTAGTTCCATGGTTTCTTTCTTAGCTGTTTATCCATTAGTCCCAAAATAAAAGTCTCTGGTTTTAATTGTTCTTTAAAATCTTCTGAATTAGTGTATTTATTTGTATACAAATATTTTTTGTGTTTGCTTTCTAAAATTTCTATTCTAATCTTGATTTGATTTACCTCTTCATATACTTGCTTTATAGAACTTTCCATTTTCTTAAAATCTTCTTTCATCTCCTCTTTAAAAAAATTCAACTATTCTCTTTTCAAAAGCATATATTTTATTTGTTATCTGTTAAAGTTTCTGAAGTGTATCTGTGTAATTATTTTTTCTTCAGGTTGCTCTAGTCACTAGAGTGAGACCCTCTTGCCCTATTTGCCAATTTTCTAGCAGCAATTTCAAAGTAGTAATCGAAAGATAAAGATATTTCAAGCAGGCAAAGTAAAAAGAAAAACCTTTTTTCCCCTTTATTATCATTTTATAGTGTGGACACTTTTGTTTTAGTAGCTCTCAATAGTTTCAAGCATGACAGGCATCACATCTCCATAGAAAATACAACAATCTGATTCTTTACCTTATCTTTTGTTATGTAGATTCTGGAAATTAAGTGCACTCTTGAAGTATAAATAAAAAGTCTTCACACACCATACTGGCGTTTTCAATTAACATTGAAAATTTATATCAAAGTATCATTGTGAAAAGTTTTAAAAATGATAAAAATAATGTTGAAAAATAAACAAAAGAGGCTGACCCCTTGTCTGTTTTAAAATTTCCTTAAATAAGCTTTTTGCAGAAAATGCTTGGATCCTTAAAGTATTGCTTAATTGTTTTTCATAATCTTGAAAGATGGTTTAATTCACTGGAATAAGTCTTATTTTTTCTTCAAAGGAAATCTCTGTTCTATAAATTAGTTACTTCCCCAAATGATTAAGAAATGGGGGGAACAAAACTTAATGTCCACCACAGTTAGGAGAATAGATGGTCGCCCAGGACTTCTGGCAGTTCAATCCTGAGCCGACTGCAAATTTTTTTCCATTTATGCAGTTTATTCATGAGGAATCACTGTCTGGGGTGCACTTGGTTTATCTTACAATCTCTTTTGATCCAGTGAGTTTATGTTGGTCAGAAACTTCCTTCCAGCCAATGTTTGCAGCTGTGATGTCTCTCTCTACGTTGGAGAGTGTCAGCCCACCATGATTCTCATCCATGAAAGCTCTTCATGCTTTGTGATTAATAAATTATTAATTATGACTAATCCAGTTATTGCTCCATTCTAGCCAACCTTTACTGATCTCAAAATGCTAAGTATTTTCGATTTCACTATGTTTGGACCTATCAAGAAATAGCGAAGCGGGAGAGGGAGGGAAGAAGGAAGGAAGGAAGCAATTAATTAGTAGACATTGGTTTCACATTATTTATGGAGATATTTTTGGCAACACAACCATGAATTCATTAGGAATTGAAATCAGGTCAATTCTATTTTACACAGGCTCTAGCAAAGTTATTCTAGGTAAAGGCAATTGATAAATAGGATCATCTATGTCAAATAAAGCAAAAAGCCTGAAAAATTGCAGATAAAGGAGGGAGCCCATCTTGCTGAAAAGAGGTTGAGAATGGAATGTGGAAAACAAAGGGAGTAATAGAACACAGATTACAAATGGAGAAAATAGATACAAAGAGACTACTATGATCCATTAATAGGATTAAGCAGACATAACTCTTTTTTTCTTCAGATCAGGTTTCTGATACTAGGCAGGACCTGAACAAATTCTTGGAACAGTTCAAGGAGAAAGGAAATGGTCTTAGCTTTTGACAGTTCTTGAACTGAGCAAAATAAAATATTTACTCTACAATTCCACAGTACTTCCAGGTTGGACTTGGCAATCATCTTTGCCTCAGTTATAAAAGATTCGGAAATTGTGATTTTCCACTTGGAAAATCTCAAAACTGTTTCCCTGTGTTGTTTCTATTATATTTTTTTGTAAAAACAATAGAACAGCTGTAAAAATATGAGACACACATTAAAATGAATAAACATTCTAAAGACCATATGTCCAGACATTAGTGACCCAATATGGTAGCTTACAGGTCCTGGGTCTTGGGCATTCAGTAGCTCCTTCCTGTATAAATAATGAACAATTTGTAAAAAAGCAGGCAATGCATCAATTGTCTTGGCCAAAGATGGTTAGGGCTTTATATACATATAAAAAATATTGAAACACCTTTTTTTTACCTAATTGGTAGCCAATGCAGTTTCTTCAGCACTTTAGGTGTCATGTGCCCTTTGCCAGGTAAGGTAGCGGTAAAGGTTCCCCTTGTACATATGTGCTAGTTGTTCCCGACTCTAGGGGGCGGTGCTCATCTCCATTTCAAAGCCGAAGATCCAGTGCTGTCTGAAGACATCTCCCTAGTGGCTGGCATGACTAAACGCCGGAGGTGCACGAATCACTGTTACCTTTCCTATTTTTCTACTTGCATTTTTATGTGCTTTCGAACTGCTAGGTTGGCAGAATCTGGGACAAGTAATGGGAGCTCATTCTGTTACGCAGTGCTAGGGATTCGAACTGCCGAACAGTCAACTTTTCTGATTGACAAGTTCAGCGTCTTAGCCACTGAGGCACCGCATTAGCAATAAATATACAGCAGTGGCTAGATTATCCAGAATAGGATATAGCTGAAACTGGAACATGGGATTCCTTCCTCGAGAAATTAGTTCTACACAACCCTAACAACTATGAAGATTATAGGAGCATCCAAAGATTTTATATCTGCAATCCTATTCAGAACAGATTTCCCAATTCTTATACCCAGAAACTGTCTTGAAAGTCTAGTCTAAATATAGATTCAGTTTATTGGCTCTCATCCAGTCTGTGATTGCATCTTGATACAGTTCAGGGCATACATAGCATTTCCTGTTTCAGATATAAGGACAAATAGAGCTGAATTCTGTCAGCATATTCAGGGTATCTTATCCCCAAACTCTTTGCAGCTGTGTCCAGTGACTTCATATTGATATTAAAGAACACTGTAGACAACATATTTGTCAACAATGTTGTAAATGATTCATCATTAGAATGAAGCAGATTTTAAAAATTGCATTTTAATTTAATTGCAATATTTATGATATTTTATATAAACTTCATCCAACTATAAAGTCCCGTCAAAGTTTACTGAACTAGCTTTATATATTCTAACTGTTGCATGGATATTTTATATAGTACTTCTTTTTAAAAAGAAGTATTCTTTCCTCTTTGGAAGAATAGTTTTGTGGGAAATAATTGAGAAACCTAGTTGATGTTTTAAAAATCAAAAGGGAAATACAAACAATAAACCCAGGCAATGGCCTGTATATTTTTTTATTCTGTATATGCATATATACAGGAATATAATAAACTTGGCTATCTGATCAAAGTTAAAATAATATTTTTTTCTGGTTACATTTCTGCTGTCACTCGGACTGAAAAGGTGCTTTATGGAGATGGAAGATAGGATAAAAAGATCATAGGTTGAAAACTAAGAAGCGGTAAACAGATACAAAAACTGTTTCTACTTGTGATGAAATTGGAAATCGTTTTATAAATTCATTTTCTTTTTCTATTTTCTTTTTTCTTCTACTTTGCACTTCTCATTCTTTGTTTTTATTCTTTCTTTTAGTTTGTATTAGATTTTACTATTGTGATTAAAATCATTAATTAAATTACACACACACACACACATCTACACACACACACACACACACACACACACAGCAGTGGTGGGTTCCGGATCCTGTTGCAACCGGTACGCTGCAATAGGGCCGAGCACCCACCACATGCACGTGCGCAGCGCACACATGTGTACCCACTGCCCGTGATGCTCCAGCTGCTCAGCGGTGCATCACACAGGCGCCATGTACTCTGTGCGTGTGCGCAAATGTCCCAGTCGGCTCAAATAGAGTTAAGGAGAGGGGTGGGCGGCTGGATCCTGTGAAGCACTGCACCGGAACGGTGCTCCCAGCAGGCACTGGTACACACTACCGGGTATAACCGACCACTAATATGTAAGACCCAAATACAACAAGACCAACAGACACACACACACACACACACACACACACACACACACACACGTTTTCGTAGATTTTCATGGGTGTAGGTATGCTGGTCTTGTTGTATTTGGGTCTTTTCCCGTGTAAGATTGAGATTGTCTTGGCAACATTTCAGCAAGGTCTCACTCGCCATCTTCAGGCTGGGTTTTGGGCTTAAAGTATGATCGGAGCTGCCGTCTTTCTGTAAATCTTGGTGGGGCGATATGGAGTGCTGGCTTTGTTTCAGTAAGTGGAATGATTGGTTGTGTGGTTGTATCATGATTGGTAGATTGGTTCTGATTGATGTTGGCTGTGTGTCTATTGTTATTTCGTATTGTAAGGGCCTGGGTGGTGGGTGGGGCTCGTTTGTTGACTAGGGATGGTTTCCAGATGTCTGGTAGCAGGAAATATCGTCACGTTTATTCATGTTGTGGGGATGTTTCTCTATTTCAATAGCTTCCATAACTATTCTCTTGTTGAAGTGTTCTGTTTTGGAGATTAACCTGGTTCCTTCAAAATTAATTTCATGTCCTGTAGCTTTAAGGTGCTGGAAAAGGGAGGAAGTTTTTTCTTTTTTTCTTACTGCGTTCTTGTGTTCTGCGATGCATGCATTTATTCTCCTGTTCATTTGTCCTATGTATGTTGCAGGGCAGATTTTGCATGGTATTTCGTAGATTCCTTGGTTTTCTAGCTGGATTTTGTCTTTGGGGTTTCTTAAGATGTTGGCTATTTTTTGGTCAGTGTTGAAGGCTGTCTTGATATTGTGTTTGTGGAGAATTTTGCTGATTTTATCTGTGGTGCCTTTGATATAAGGGAGGAGGGTGATGTTGTCCTGTTCTGTGTCTTGGTTTTTGTGGGGAGTCTGCCTTTGGATTAGGTTGGTAATTGTTTTTGTTTGGAATCCGTTGGAGAATAATACGTTTGTGAGAGTGTGTAATTCAGTTTTCAGGTGGTCTTTTGTCGGCTAGGCGTTTGGTTGTGGAGATGAGGATCTTGGCTACAGAGTTGATCTGTGCAGGGTGGTGATGGGTTTGTGCGTTTAAGTAGCAGTTGGTGTGTTTTTTTTTCTGGTAGATGGTGTGTCCTAGGGAGCCATTGGGCTTTTTGTAGATTAGGACATCCAGAAAGGGAAGTTGGTTGTTTGCTTCTATTTCCATGGTGAATTGTATTTTGGGGTGTAGGCTGTTAAGATGTGTGAGGAAGTTGTCCAGTTTTTCTTTCCCATGTGGCCAAATCATGAAAGGGTCATCAACATATCTAAGTCAGAGTTTGGGTTTGGGTTCAGATTTATCTAAGGTGTTAGTTTCAAAATGTTCCATGTATAAGTTTGCGAAGATGAGTGAGAGGGGTGATCCCATGGGTGCTCCTTCTATCTGTTTGTATCTTTGTCCATTATGGATGAAGTATGTGTTGGTTAGGCAGTGGTTGGTCAAGTTCAGGATGTGTTTAGGGGGGTTGTGTTTGTTCTGGATAGCTGTCAAGGGTTCTTTTATAGGCACTTAGGTGAGGAGGGATATGACATCGAAACTCACGAGTAGGTCGCTAGGTTGTAGGTTTTGTTTCTTCATTGTTTCTTTGAAGTGGAGTGAGTTTGTACATGTGAGATGATGGATTCTGCGTAGGGTTGGAGTTGTTCGATGAGGAATTTGGCAAGATTCTGTAGAGGTGAGCCTATGGAGCTGACTATCGATCTGAGTGGTGTTCCTTCTTTGTGTATCTTGGGGAGGCCATAGAGTTTGGGGCATCTGGAAGATTTCTCTCTGTGGATGATTCTTTGCTGGATCTCTTCACTGATGGGAGAGGCTTTTATTTTGGTTTTGTTGGTTTTTTCCAGGTAGGTGATGGGGTCTGTGTTTAGAGGTTTGTAAGCGGGATCAGGAGTAGGTTGGATAGTTTGGCTTGGTAGTCAGATGTGTTCATCACCACTGTGGCATTACCTTTGTCTGCTAGAAGAATGATTATGTTGTTGTCTTTCCTCAGGTTGGTGAGTGCTATTTTTTCTTGTTGCTGTAAGTTGCTTCTGGGTGGATTACTGGAGCAAAGGACGTTGGTGACTGCAAGTCTGATTTTATTGGCTGCATCTGGGTTGATTTTGGTGAGTGTAGCTTCAACTCCGCATATGGTGTCTTCAGTGGGGATACATTCACACACACACACACACACACAATATATATATATATATATATATATATATATATATATATATATATATATATATATATATATATATATATATATATATATATATATATATATATATATATATATATATATATATATATATATATATATAAAATCCCTTTTCACTCATACAGATGTTAAGTGTCTTCTTCATTTTTGAATGCACTACCAAAGACCTGGGAGTCTCAGAGTTCTCATTTGTATTTCTGCCATGTGGCCAGCTAGAAGTTCCATCCCATTAATCTTAACTACCTTCCCTCTCTTGACTACCATTAGGCCACACTTCCCCAGTTTGAATGGCATTCCAATGTCAAGTGGCTCAGTGAGTCAATGTCTCATTCAGTCTTACCATACAATTGGATGTCATCCATGCAGAAGAAGTGGTTAATGGTAGTTCTGCTCTTGAACCTGCATCCATACCCAGTCCTTGCGATTATCTGGTTGAGGAAGTTCAGACCTATGCAAAACAGCTGCAGAGACAGTGTATCACCTTGGTATATACCACACTTGATAGCTGCTTCTATAAACTGTCTTCAGTTGACTTCAAGTGTTGTCTTCCACACTCCAATTGAGTTTTTGAGGACCCTTAGTGTCCTATTAACGTAAAGCTCCAGGCATTCTCAGATCCATATGTGTGGCATTGAGACTTAGTGTCAAATGGAGATTCTCAATTGTCCAAGTTATAGTTGTATCAAAGTTGGACTTTCTTGGGATTTTTGTTCCTTTGAAAATGCTTCATTTCCCATCCAAGTTGGTCTTTTGGAAAAGCACCTTTGGGACATTGAATAATAGGTTTTCCTGTAGTCAGTCCAGGCTGCACTCAGATTGATCTGTTAGAACTTGAATTTTGGGTGTCCTGAAGTTATGGAATCTGCAGCATACACATCCTGGTCATAGGCTCAAAATTCAAGTACTTGGCACCCAGCCCATAGTTACGACGGCAGGGAAACTTTAGATGCTCTTACCCACCTATCTTCCCCCATCTATGACCTTTGATCCCCTATATTGCACAGCCCCTGCTACCCTAGTTGACTTTCAATTTCTTGCTCCTATTGTTGACCAAACAAGTCTAGTCTGGCTCTTTCTGCAGCAGCTGCTGACCTTGTGAGGAGCTCCTCCCATGATTGTGCACAGTGATTTACTTGTGAGACTGGGGATGATGGCCTCGCATGTCCAGTTTCTGCCAAGGCAGGCAGCCTCAGAAGCAGCAGGAAGAAAAAAGATAGTGAAGGTCTGCTGGGGTGGTGAAGTGCTGGTGGTAGAGGTCTTACACTGCAGAGTGGTGAGGTTGCCTGCAGCTGGAACTGGACTGGGGTAACTGAGGTTTCCCAAGGTGACTGCAACTTTGCAATATGCATTTGGGGACTCCTAGGGCAGCAGCGACTTTTCCCGCATTGCTGGGGTGAGCTGCAACTGCAGCTTCCTTCACACCATGCTATTTGGCTGTGGGATGGTTGAGGTTTCTAGGGGAAGCTGCAGCTTTGTGCTGTGTTGTGGCTCGGGCTTCTTGCAGCCCCAGAACTAGGGCACACCAAGAAGCCCCTGAAGCCACAACATGGCAAGCAGCCCCAGAACCAGGCAGTTCTATGGCTGCTTTCACGTTACAAGGCAAGATGCAGGGGAACCAAAAGGTCAGAGAAGCTGAAGGGGAAGCGGTCTCTTACCTTGGAAGAACTAAGGCTCAGAGCTAGGAGGAAGCAAACTCAGAATGACTTGCCTAACATCCAGAGGAATTTGGTCAACAACAGTAACCGGGTGTGCCAGGATGGGCTAAGCAATGTGATCATATGACATTGCGCTTTATGATTTGCATCATTCAGCAATGGAAATTTCTGGTCCAATTACCCTAGTAACTTGAGGACTAACTGTAACTTACACTGACTGCATAGTGGCCTAGAGACATACTTAATTCCTTGGTGAACTAACACAGTATGTGTATATAATTATGAAACTGCTATATTTCTTTTTTCCCCCTCAAGCAATCACCATAAAACACATGGTCACTTTTGCTTTAAAGGAACAGTATTGGTGTTTCAGTTAAGCAGATTTGTTTTAGGCTTGCAAATTTAATTTCTTGTCTAGTATAGTTCCTGAACACATCTGTTCTTGTCAGGGATAAACAAACAAATAAATAAATAAATCCAAAGCTATAGTATTGAATGAAAACACTCTTGGTTGATTTTCTATTGATGAAGTGTATGTGTTTATGAAGAATTGATATTTAATGCCTTTCAAATATGTAGATTATTTACTACAAAACAGGAATACAAATATCTTCCACTCTTAAGGTGATCAAAGATTTGTGGCGTGATTCTGCTGATAGTTTCCTCTGATGGAAGCAGCAGACTTAGAAGAAAATCCTGTTTCATGGGCAATGCTCTTCTCAAACAATGCCTTTTTGAAAAGATTTTTAATTTAATTTTTCTTTCACAACGACCATGGCTGCATGAATTTGATATCTGAAAAGCAGGCATGGGAAGATTAATGATTCATTTCACTAAGGAATGACAGCCTAGTAGATGCTAGGTTGGCTGTTGCCTGGATCCAGACTGGAAAATCTGGAGATAGCCCAGGGCTTTTGTTAAAACATGTTCTAATACATTCTTCTAATAATTTGCCTCAAATGGATATGGTGGATTTTTAGGGGTTGATTTGCTTTACTGGAAAGAAGTACAGAGAGTTCTAAGCTGGCCAATGGGAAAAAAATACTATTATTTGCCTTCCAAATTAGCAAACATTCCAAATCCTGTATGGATAATAGTAACAAACAGTGAGAAATTGAGTTAATACTAGGGCATCTGTGTAAGTGAATGCTTAAACCACGCTAGCTGCATTGTTCTTTAACTCTACTAATGCTGGAACAGATGGGAAGCGAAGACCACTTCACGCATTAGCTGGCGCAGATAAAGAGCAAAGCAAAGAAGGGCCCTTGTGGGTGATTAGAGGTTAACAGGAATAGAAACTAGCAGACTGACTCTTGATTTGCAGGAGGTGTTGTGGGAAAGGAACAGATGGCAAGAAGAACATCCCTGCAGCTTATTCAGCTGCTCAGAGAACTTTATGGCCACCGCTAATATAAACAAGCCAATTTAGAATCTTTCATTTTAAGGCGACTCTGTGCTGTTTCATTCCATTGCGAACATGGGCTGTTCACCTAAACCATGTGGGTGTTTCCTGCGCCCTTCAATCCATTGTGTGCATGTTACTTTCTTAAATGCTGTATTTCGTTTTAAAACTTTATGCGAGGCAGGTTGGGAAGTCAGTTTTAAAAAATTTAAAAAAAGCTTTGTAATCAGGTTCCTATTTTTCTTTGTTGAATTTTTTCCATCTGGGTGAATTGTTTATTGTTTCCTTTTTCTGTAGAGCAGAATCCTGACTTGGACATTGGTGCCAAATAATGTGGAGCAGGAGGGAGGCATAGGAAAGACAATTGCAAAGTTAATGAAATACCTCCATGTTTTGCTGCATCAGCATTATTCTCAAATAAAAGGAGTCTCCTCTTGCTGAAGGGAGGACAATATCTTTTCTGCGTCTGTTCCTCCCTGTACATTGTCCAGAGGTCCACTTGCCTTGAAAAAAAATAGTTTTCCGAGGGAGAAATGCATATACAGATATGAGCTTACTCTTCTCTGTTGTAGATTTTTGTAAAACGGAACTTATGCCTGTGTTTGAAAAACAATAATATTTACTTCTCTCTGTCTCTCCCCTCCCCATTCCTTTCTCTTTTGAGGAAGAGTGAAAGAGGATATGTTGTATTGCAAAGATTACAATTTATTTCCCCCTTTGTCTGTAGCAACACCTGCCCAGGGAACCTCTGAATTAGAGGAGCTGCAAGGAAAGCAGGTTTAATTGCATGCATCTTCCACTGAGCCTTTCTTGCACTTGTAACACAAAAGACCGTTACTGAGCTGCTTTCAGTGGGTTGGGGAGGGCAGGGCTGTGAGAAGAACTCTCCACAGTTCTCAGAGGCAAGCAAATCACTTTGCAGGAGCATTGTCATGTGGAAATGAGTTCATGAGCCCATCGTCTTTCCAACTGCAAGGTCAGGGATAGAGCAATTGTCAGTTTCAGTTGGCTGGAGCCATTAATCTGTTCGCTAGAATGTTGCTTATTCAGTTCTTCACTGTGCCAGCATAGACTTATAACAATACGCACAAATGAGCATATATGGGTATGCTTTTACATGATATGGGTTGGCTTAAAGTAACTCAAAGAAATTAGGAGCTGATTAGCTTTGGGAATGAAATGTGATGGCTAGCCAATGAATGGAATGCAGTAATTAGTAGTGGGTAGGTTTTTTTTTCTTGGAAAAAAATGTGTAAAGGTTTCTTTCTCCTATCCTATCAGCCCATGTAAATATTTGTACATTGGGGAAAAAAATTCTCCTCTATTTTTCAGATCAGGAAAATATAAAATTATATTGGATCATAATATTCTTCTTACCATGATGACTTTTTTTTTTTACAGAACCTGCACACATCTCTCTAGCATTGTTACTGTAGTTCTCTCACTGTGCTCGTTTGTTCATTTCTGTTACACCAACTTGGTTATCTTTAAGATAAGACATTGGATGTTATTTTATTTACAGGCCAGTCACTCTCTAAAAAGGCCCTGGAAGTTTCAGGATTGAAATTTGGTTTGGCCTGGAAGGATAATGCATTTAAGGAGAGGAAAAAGGTTGCTCGTGATTCAAATGGAAGAAAAGACTGATACAATTAAGTTGGTTCTGAATGAGCGTGCAGTTTTAGCCAACGCAGTATTACATTTCCTTGGTCTTGATAAGGATTATAATCAGACAGCAGATTGTTATACAGCAGACACACACTTGAAATTGGGTTTGCCCAATTAGATGTTGGTGTTTCAGAGCTAGAAACCAAACATGCTCAGTAAGATAATATGCTGTCTCAGCATGATGAAGAGAGTCAGAAAGCTGCTTTGTTTCTGAGCAGGTGCAGCTTGCTGGTCACATACAAGAAAACTAATATGGATTGCCTTTTCTATTCTGTAAAGTGAAAATGGCAAATTATAGTTTACAGTTCATAAAAGACTTACAAGAGTTTTAATTCATACAGAGCCATGTTTGTATGCAAGCGCTGGCAACATTTCATGTTAATTTTGTCCATATCCGTGGTAGGCTCTTTGTATCATCCAGTAACATTCCTTCCTAATTTTCTGCTTATACTGTAGAAAGAGACAACGGTTTATAGGTTTTAGATAGGAAAGTGAAACTTTGTAACAAATTCAAAGACCTACTTAAGGATAGAACCATGATTAAGATTATTATAATAAATTTATGATTGTTACTAAGGAATAGTCTTCTTCCATAGAAAGTTTGGAAAAGGGGAGTTGGTTCACTTAATCTGAACAGAAAATATAAATGAGGTATTTGTGATATATATTTTCTGGTACAGCCTGGGAAAAACTTCTGCTAATTGTATAAGACTGATTCCCTATTGCTTCCTTGAAGTTTGGAGAGTGGAAAAGATCACAAAGAAAGAAGAAGCAGAAATAAGCTGTTTGCAAACCTCTTAAAAACTTTTTATGAGATGATTTGAGGAAGAGGGTATGAAGAAATGTCCCCTTTTTGCATATTTATTCTTTGAAGCTGATACTTCTAAACATCAGTCTTTGGGGGAAATCCCTCATTTATGGGAAACCCCGTAAGCAAAATTTTGTGGTTTGGCAAGCATTGAAAGAAAACCAGACATTTACTAGGAGCTTGGGGTGTTGATGTTTAAATAAAACATATGATGTTATTAATCATGATTCTTTGGAGAGCTGACTTTTTAAAAGATTAGAACATAAGAGGTTTTCTAAAACAGACCAAAGACCTATCTGGTCTAGCATTCCACAGTAGCCTATCAGAAGTCAATGGGAAGCTGGATATTAAGAAAATATTATCTTATTATGAATGAAGGTGAATATACGTGTCCCCGGATAATGTTGCAGGATGCAATCTGGGTTGTCTTCCGAGCTTTCACCTGTGACTATGTAGGACAGACGGAGAGAAAGCTAACTACCAGATTACAATAGCACAAGTGAGTGTTCAGATGAGGAGATCCAAACTCATTGGTAGCCTCACACTACAATCAATAGGGACACATATTAAACTTTGCAGCTACTACGATTGTTAGAGGAGCAGGCACAAAAACAGCCAGGGAAGTGATTAAAAGCCAGTCATCAAACACACCCCAATCAAGACCTAAAATGCCATTTACAACAGGCACTATCAATACCATACACAGAACAGCACATACTCTGTTAGAAGTTCTATGAAGATGGGCTCTAGCATGAATCCAAAAGCTGGAAGACAAAACCTCTAGTCCCTGTGACCAACCGAGATTGGATCCTGCATATTTTATTACTTTTGTTGTTGTCCCACAGCAGTTGATATAGTAGTATATCGATTTCAGGAATAATATTCTCCATTTCCCTTAAAATAGTTTAAGTTGATTACTATCTTTATATCCTCTTCTTAGTGAAAACCATTCAGATGAATTTATTGTTAGCCTTATAATCCCTCCCTTTCGTGCAAGAATTCAAGGCCCCATGCCTAATACTCCTTCCACCCATTTTTACTACAAAGATAATCCTGTGAGGTGAGTTAGGCTGAGAAGATGGACCCAAAGTCATCCTGGGTGAGTTTCTGTAGCTGGCAATGGACTAAAATCCGGGCATAACCTGAACCTTGCTTATTAAATAGGCTATATGTCCTGAATCTGTCATTCAGACTCACTAGATGATAAAATAGAAAAGAAAAAAAAACATTTCTTTACTAATTATCTTCATCCTCGGCATAATTTTATGTAGCCCTGTCATAATTCTGTTTTCCCTAACCTTGTTCAGCACTGCAGCTTTTCACACAGTAAGCAGTATCACAACCAATGCATTTTATTGTGTAGTGGCTGCATTCTAACTTTGGATATTTCTCTTTGTTTCAATATGTGTTATGCAAAATATTTTGAATTCAGTCTGGTTCAAATAGAAGTCAGTTGTCTCAAGGTTTAAAAACAATGTCAAGGTTTAAACAATTATTCCATCTCAAAGCTTAAAGAAATATTTTCGCCCACAAAATGGGTTTCAATTATTTGCAAAGTTTTAAACTCAGAACAGCTTTGTTTCACATTCTGTGGTTGAAATGCAGAAAAAAGACAGAAATAGTCCATTTCAAGCACCAAACAACTGATTAACTTAAAAAGACATTTCAAATTTGCAATGGTTCAATTCAAAATATTTTTTTTCAAATTCTTAATCTATTTGCAATTTTATTGTATTACACAAATAAAAACATATGTAAGGGCTTAAGTGTTTACAATGTGTTGTAAGCTAAAAAAATTTAAAAGAAACAAAATGCCAGATATATTAATTTAAATAATTATATTGATTAATTAAATAAAACATTGGCCTAATTGTTTGGAAGGTTTTTTAAATTGTTCCTTTGTAACAAAACACAAACAAAAATTAGATCAAAAGTTGACAACCAAAACAAAATAGCAATACTCTACCACTGATCTAAAATATACCATCTTTTTCGCACTATAAGACGCACTGGATCATTAGCTTTAGAGGAGGAAAACAAGAAAAACAAATCTGCCTCCCAGCATCCATCCAGTATTTATCCAGCTAGTGTCCAAATGGCCACTAGCCACTAGTAGCAAATGGCCTGGTCAGCTTTAGCACATTATCGCAGCCCTAACACGTGGCTCCACTCCGTTGTGCCCACCACCAGTTAACTGAGCTGAGCTGCTCCCACTGCCAGAGAGCACTGAAGCCTTCGCTCCTGAGCAGCTGATTGGCAGTTGGATCGGCCTCTTGGAATACCACCAATCAGCTGTTCCCCACCCTCCGATCACTGCTGCTGATTACCATTGATTGTCACCACTGCCGGCAGCAGTGAACAGCAGTGGCAATTAGTGGCGGCGGTGATCCCCGCCACCTAGAACAGCTGATCAGCGGTATTCCAGGAGGCAAATCCAACCACTGATGAGCTGCTCAGCAGCGAAAGCTCCAGTGTTCCCTGGTGGTGGCAAACGGCAGAAGCGGTGACAGGTGGCGTTGAATACCGCTGCCGCACCAATCCCCCTCCCCCCACTACAATATTTGCTCTATAAGACACACAGGCATTTCCACCCACTTTTTTGGGTGGGGGTAAGTGTGTCTTATAGTATGAAAAATATGGTAAGTATTTTATCAATGCTGTGAATGATTCTGAATGCTAGAAAAAGGTTTACAATTCTTGAGGTCTTAACATAATAAAATCCACTTTTTAGTCCTGATGCCATTGCCTCTTCTGAAATGCCTGTCAGTATTTGAGTGGCTGCATGTTGAATCAACTGTAACTTCCAGGTTCTTTTTAAGAGCAGACTTATGAAAGCATTGCAATAAACAAAAGGCTTTAGTCTCTATTCTTAGTTTTAGGAGCAGGTTGCTCATTTGGAGCTATCCATGGTCCTGTAACTATCCCACTGTCTTGCTAAGGCCCTGTTAAGGCCAGAACAGGACATTTGTAGATGCCATTTTATTTATTTATTCACCCATTTTTTTCATATTTGAAAATATATTTCAACTTATTTATTTATTTTGAAAATGACCACTATCATTTTCCTGCTCTTTAACTAGTTGGTTGATTTTATAAAAGAACTAATCTTTAATCCATGACTGCCAGATTTTCTCAAGACTGATAACTGCATTATCAAAAGCTTTAGAAAATTCAAGTATACGATGCTTATCACATTATGATTTATTATTCAGCAGATTGTGCATATGTGCATATCATTTATTTTCACCTCAACCTTGTATCAAAACCATCTTGGGTGTCAATGAATCTTGCACTATTTCTGAAAAAGTGTATGTCAGTTACCAAGTAAAAAATTGGTACTACATCCAATGCAAATTTCTTTGGAGCAGGAATGACTAACCCTAAAAAATGTTTTTTTTTCCACTTTCAAGTACTTTTTGGGTCATAGTGACATTACTAGAGGTGCTTGGAGATTTCGTTTGAAGGGAAATAAATATGTTAAACCCCTGGTGTATTAACATACCTGATTTAAATTTTGGGATTTAAAAAAACCCTCAAGGATTGCACTCTTAAATCTATGCATTTTGCTCCTTAAATATGGAGCAAAATCTGGTGAAGGACAGAGGCTATGTGTTGTCCACTCCTCTCGTGGAATGATGCATCACAGGCAATGAAATTGGAGCATGTTGAAAAAAGAAATAAAGAAGCACTTGATTTCCCCAGTCCATGTTATTAGGATTCCCTAGCTTGTGAAAAAACATTTGCAATAAGAGGAGGTTTTTCTCACTTTATTAATCTAGCAATCTGTATTCCTTACTGTTTCCTAAAATCTTTAACCCAGAAAGCAACTTTTTCTTTCAACATTGTTATATTAATAGGATGCATGTATAGGAAACATCTCATTGTTAAACTATGGCATTTTGTTCACTACATCAGCTGTAGTGACACTTGCAAACACAAATCTAAGCATTTTCTCACTATTCTCAGATTTGATAATCTAAAACATCTGTGCTATTAGTTTTCATTGCTTTGATAGCTTAATGTATGTTTGCAATGAGTGAATGCAAATCTTTTCCCTCTCTACAGTACAAAAATCCTCTCTTTCTCAGTACAAAATATAGCTGAGTTTGACAAACTAGATTTCCAGAATAGATGGAGACAGTGATATTTTGTAGAAGTTGTATTCTTTTTTTCTGGTTTCTGGTTTCCCGGTACTATTAGTGGCTTCCAAGAAATTTGGCCAAATGCATCTGAAATGCTAATATAAGTGAACTATTCATGTTAACATTTCCTGCCTCTAAGAACTAGCATTTAATCTCTGGCTAAGCTTTTGATAAATATTTTGCATATGCTTTTCCCTAGTTAATCTTTGACAGTTTAGTGTGATGACATCTAGAAATTAAAATGATTTTTGTTTTAAAAGCTTAAACATTTTTTAAAAATTGATGTGCTCCGGACACATTTATATCTTACTTAATATAAAAAAATGAATTGCGCTCTCTTTCTTGTAGACTGTTTTCAGTCTTCAAAATTGGCTAAATGTACAGATAATCTTCATTTAGCAACTACAGTTGAGACTAGAAACACAGTCATTAAGCAAAATGGTCGCTAAGTGAAACTGGCTGTGCTTACAATCTGATTTCAGCTTTCCTTTGCTTTATAGACTTCCAAAGTCATAGATAACAAATTAATTGTTTTAAGCTGTATTTGGATTGGTCGCAAAGTTACTTTGTCATCACTGTAACTATGAATATTTGCTAAATGAGTCAGTTATTAAACAAGGATTACCTGATATGGTGCTTGGTTACCATTCACAGTACCCAAAGGAAATTTTTGAAGTGGAGCTTTTACTTGGATCCTGATCTAGTTTATTAAATTCTACACTTTTAACTATCAAAATATCCGCCTACTAATAGTTCTGAGCTTGATTTTACAGAGATCTCAGAGAATGTGGGAATGTGCTACAGACTTGCAGGCGTTGTCTCTTTCCTCTATTTCTGAAATCCTAGAAATATATTTTGGCATGACAGTGAAACTGGGCATACTTCCAGGTAACTTTAGAATCTAAACCAGACCCACAGATTAGCATACCCTATTTATTTATTTGCAATATTTGTACAATTGCCCAACCATCCCAACTCTTGGTGATATATCAGAAAGCATTAATACTTTATATAGTAAAAATACAATACAATTTACTTTAATGGAATGAAATACAAATGTTTATTTTTAACCATCCATTGTCAAAAGTGCAGTTGAACAAGATTGCACAATACATGACAGGTAGAGGCCAAATGTACCCATGGCAATAGATTACACCATAATGTGGAAGCGACCACTGAAAGACTGAAAAAAAACCAGAATGATTTTTAGTTTGGATGTTATGACATGTGGTCTACTATATAAAAATGCAGATACATAGCAGGAAAGGACTCTGTAAGCCTATAGCATATTCCAAATATTACAGCATAAATCTATGCACATAAACCACAAAGTTAGTATTATTGTATTCATTAAGAATAAATAAATCATGGCAAGTGTGTTTAGGATTGAATTTTGAGTCATGGTAAATAATCTAAAATAAGCTGTTGCATACTAAGTATGTCAAGTTACTACTTTTCGATAGATGGTGAGCTTAATATTACTTGCAAAAATTCTATAAGAAACTAGTTCTTTTCTGGGTCTTTTCACACAGTTTCCTGACTAGGACAGAAATATGCCCTCCTTGGCAATAATTTTCTCCCCCTCCCATGCCAATGTTGTCATCCTATACCTAGTACATGAGTCAATTTAAAATTATCCTTAGCTGGTATTAAAGTAGTATTTTCTTCCATTCTGACACTGTCCAACAGTGTATAAAATTTGTTAGGATTTTTGATACATTAATTTGTTGTGGGGTGGGTGGGAGTCAGTGACTGCAAGTGATTTGATACAAAGAGCCAGTAGACTTTGGGAACAGTTTTCTGCTTGCTCCAGAATAGGTAAAAGTATTTCTATTCATCAATGCGGACAAGAGCCGAGGTAGCGCAGTGGATAGAGTGTAGTCCTGCAGGCTACTTCAGCTGACTGCTAGTTGCAGTTCGGCAGTTCTAATCTCACCGGCTCAAGGTTGACTCAGCCTTCCATCCTTCTGAGATCAGTAAAATGAGGATTCAGATTGATGGAGGCAATATGCTGACTCTGTAAACCGCTTAGAAAGGGCTGTAAAGCACTATGAAGCCATATATAAGTCTAAATGCTATTGTTAGTGCTATAAAGAAGAAACTTCTGTAGCAATGAAATCAATTATATAATCAAATAGCTCAAGAGTATCTGTCCCTTTTTCATTTCATTTCAAAATAAATGAATACATTCAGAGATGCTTCTATCTTGAAAACACCCCATATTGAACTGTATTGCATGCTCAAACATTAGCACAGGAAAAGCTTTCTGAAGTTTTTTGCATTTTGTCATAAACTACTTTATGATAATGTCATAAAACACTTCATAAAATTTGCCAAATTTCAATTCTACAGGAGTCATGGAGCATAGATTAAGGACTCCAATTATTTATTCAATAAACCATGGATTCTTTTTCTGGCTAGTGTAAAAGGATAGTAGTTTGTTAGCAATACCCACCATGCAATGAGATTGTGGGAATGATCATCCATATTCTTGATTAATCCATATTACTTGTTAGTATAATAGGCAAATGGCCCTGCTATGCTATAGAAGTAGACTCTGCAAATTGTTCCATATGCTATTTAAAGTGAAATGTATGAAGAGAAATGATATCGTTATCAAACAGGTTTTCAATGGATGAGGCTTTTCTGAATATATTACTGGGGTTTATATTAATCTAAAAGCTTTCATGTCCTATTTACAAGACTTATTTTTTAAAAATTGGTTTTTTAAATGAAACACCCTCTCTCAGTCCTTAATCAGATCTGTATGTGGGTTTTGGCACTGCTTTAAACAGAATAGCAGTATATAGATGGTTTTGAGGCTGTTGATTAAAAACGTCTGAAAGAATTTATCTTATAAAACTTGTAAGAGTTGGCAAAAACATAAGGCGTATATGCAATTAATCATTTTTTCATCTTATGCTACACATACGTCTTGTCAGTTTCCTCTAATATGAATTTACATTAAAAATACAGTGGTAGAATATTTCTAGCAGGCTAAAAATATAGAAAGGCAATAAGTGAATTACTTGGATAATGTTATAGATTAGATGAAATATAGTAAGAATCCAGACTTTGTATCTAATCATATTATGAATTTAGAAAATTCCACTTATCTTATACCTTATTATTGTCTTCTTTAAAACAAAGACTACCTCAAGTTGGGCTCAACTCCTGATTTTCTTGGCAACAATATAGAAATGCTGTTGCCAAGAACAATATAGAAAGATTTACTTTTTGTCTTCTTCCAACATCCTAAGCATTTCTAATGATACTTTATCTCCTAGAGCTACTCAGTAAAGCAAAGGGACAACTGGAATTGACGAACAAAGAGAGGCTGCTTGGGAACAATCTAGTTGAGGGGTCAAGTTGCCTTCTGTTGCCCGTGGCTACCCAGACAATCGATAGAGCTACCTATCAGGTTGCTTGGTAAATCACCAGCTGCCTGCTGAAGTCCAGCTGGATTCATATGGTGCCTGATACCATTTTAATCAGTTCACTCTCCCTGCAGGGGCTCCAAGAATCAGATAGTTTCATCTGGACCATAAAATGATCTGACCATAGTACATGTTAGATCAGTGGTTCCCAAAGTGGGCGGTACCACCCTCTGGGGGGCGGTGAGATGACTTAGGGGGGTGGTAAGAGGCAAGGGGGCGGCAGGGGGGCGCTAAGAGGGCGAGGAAAAAAAGATCACGTTGGCTGCAGAGGGCGTCACCACCCTCCCCTCCAATCACCGCCTTCCTCCCAGGAGAGGGGCACGCGCCGCTTCAATCGCCCGCCCCCCAAGTTGGCACGTGGAAAGTAAACACTGTGCAGGAGAGGAGAGCCAGCCTGAAGTCAGCAATCAGTTCTAGGTTCACAAGGCAGAAAGTAGCTGAGATAAGGGGTGTGGGGGTTGGAAGAAGGCATGGGACGGGCTCCCAGCAGCGGCTGCTCGGATTTTCCATTTGTGAGAGAGGGAGAGAGAGAGCACGAGCGTGTGTATGAGAGGGACTGCAGAGGGTCTCCTCGAGTCTAGGGCAACAAGTCATTCAATGGGAAATTTGCCTCTTGGAAGGAATGACCCGGCTTGGCTCCCGCTTCGTCTCTCCTGCCTCTTCGCTTCTCCGTTCAGTCGTTGGGCGGCGGATCAAAAGCAGGAGCCAAGCCGGGTCATTCCTTCCAAGAGGCAAGTTTCCCATCGAATGAATTGCTGCCCTAGACTCGGGGAGACCCTCTGCAGTTCCTCTCGTCTGGCCGGGTTGCCAACGAGAATGTTGGGCTGAAGGAAGGAGGGATACACACGCTCGCACTTTCCCTCCCTCCCTCCCTTCCTCCCTCCCTCTCTCTCTCTCTCTCTCTCTCTCGCATTAAGAGAGAGAGAGAGAGTTAGTTAGTTGGTGAGCAGACTTAGCACTTTGTTAAGTTTGTTTCTCTCTGTGTTGTGTATATATACATGTCTCCATGGATGTAATTGTGCAAGCATTTTTTTTCCTCTTTAAAAGAATTTTTGGATTTCTCCTCACCAAAACTTTAAGACTGAAAGAGTTAGAGTTGAAATATAAAGAGATTGTCAATCGCCATACTGTTAGATTGATAGGCAATTATAGACTATCTTGATTATATCCTCCTTAGAAAAAATATGCTACTGTATGGTGGAGAAAAAGATCAAACCTCATGCCATGGAAACCCAGCAAAGTTCATAGGGAGGGTTTCTTTCTCCGATGGGCTTCTTGGGTCAACAGTGAATATCAGTTATCAAAAATGTAGGTAGAAAATTAAGCAGACAATAGACAATTACAAAAAGGGAAGCCAACTTTCTGAATTCTGTTTCTTTGCACTTAGTGACTTATAAATAGACCAATGTTCTGAAAACCTGACCTAAATTACTATATTAGAACAACTTGAGGACAACTTTTTGTTGTTTTGTTTTGTTGTTTGTAGCTATATTTTAAATAGCTATAAAGCTATGCTGAAAAAGTTGTTCTCAAGGTATTGCGATAAATTCAATAAAAAGAAGGGAATTCTTGATGAACTTAAGGAGAAATGAGAGTATTGGATAGTAAATGGACAAATAAAATTACCAATCAAAGAGAATATTTGCACCTCAGGGTTGAAATGAGATGTTCTTACTCTTTCCTCTTCCTCTCTTCTCTCTCTGTCTCATCCTCTTTCTCTTTGTCTCTCTTCTCTTTCTCCTTCTTTTCCATTCTTCCTTCACTTTCTCTCCTCCCTCCGCTCTCCTCTTGTCTCTTTCTGTCTCTCTCATCCTCTTTCTCTTTGTCTCTCTTCTCTTCCTCTCTCCTTCTTTTCCATTCCTTTGTCACTTTCTCTCTCCTCCCTTCTCTCTCCTCTTTGTCTCTTTCTGTCTCTCTCACCCTATTTCTCTTTGTCTCTCTTTCTCTCTCCTTTCTCATTCTTCTGTCACTTTCTCTCTCCTGCTCTGTCTCTTTCTGTCTCTCTTCCCTCTTTTTTCTTTCTCTCTTCCTCTCTCCCACTCTTTTATCACTTTCTCTCTACTGCCCAACCTGTCCCCATACTTATCTTCAACTGATCATGTTTGCAATAATTTACCTTTTCTAAATAGGCACAGTTCCCTTACCGGATCCTCGCTCACTCAAACACACACAAGCACGCGTGCGCACACACACACACACACACACACACACACACACACACACACTGGTATCACTGGATCATGTTCAGCAATTTTGTTGAATTAATATTAACTAAAAAGGTTTTTAAATTGGATTTTGAATAAATGTGCAATTGTTACAGTTTTGAATTTTACTGTTACTATCTTTCTTCCGTCGTGCAAACCGCCCAGTCACATGACCCAGCCAGCCATGCCCACCAAGCCACGCCCACAGAACCGGTAGTAAAAAATTGAATTCCACCACTGGGTGGAGGGCACTGAAGATCAGTTTGTAGCACCAAGGGGGCGGTGGACTGAAAAAGTTTGGGAACCACTGTGTTAGATGATATAACTTCTGAATCCAGATTATCTAGCAACTTCTCTCTCTGAGGCAAATACAAAATCAAGAGTATGATTGATGTGAGTCAATACCAAGATCAGTTTGTATAAGCCCATGGTCATCATAGAGACCACGGAATCTCAAATCTTCTCAAGCCTTGGCACAGATCATGATTGAAATCACTCAGTGCCAAAAGATGTTGTGACTTCAGCCTTGAGAAAATGCCTACTTTCTAATCATCCTAAGCATCAACCATCTCATTTGTAATTAAGGGATAAATAATATAATAACAGTCTGGCATTACTGGACCCCGGATTTATGATTATTGCTAAATCTTGATGGGGAAATCTCTCAGAGTTTTACCTTTTGCAACAGTAGCTTTGATTCCATTTGCTAGATGTGTGGTGACAAAGACCTAGAGACAGCAGACTTGTGACAGGGCTACTGGATGTGAGTGCCTGTGTGTTGCATACTAGAGAAACAAGTTAAAGATTCTTCTTGTACATTGGATGTTGTGTTGACAATGCTATAGACATGATACAATGTGAGACTTCCTAATTATCTATAAGGCTGGGAAGGAGATGAATAAATTGAGCAAGGATGGGCAAAATAAATGCTTTTTCATTCTGATTTCATTTATTTCTGTTTTTCCTCTTCTGAATTGCTTTTAAGGGGCGGGATTATAATTACTGGAAATATAAATTCCTGGAAATACTATTTTATAGTGGAAACTCCATCAAAGAGATACACACTTATATTACATTAAATCAACATCATTCTCTATGATGTTGGCTATGCTTCCATTCTGTCTTAAGGCTCTCCATTAGTCAATTGTCTTATTGATATTTAACCTGCAGACTTCTGTTCTGAGTCTCAATACCTCTAGTATAGACTGCACAATTTTGGTGGCTAAAAGTATATACACCACGATCCTTTTTTGAGAATTTTACCCTTCATTAAAAAAAAAAACCAGAAGACAACAAAATTAGAACTTTTTTAAGCAGAAAAAGAAAAAGATCCCTTCCCTAGTAATCAATTTTTTTCTTTCCAGGATTCCACCTGAGTGGTACTGTGACAGAAGCAGCAACTGCAACTGAACCAGAAATGACCTACAAAGTGGCCATCAGCTTTGATCGGTGCAAGATAACATCCGTGACATGTGATTGTGGGAACAAGGACATTTTCTATTGCGCTCACGTTGTGGCACTCTCCCTCTACAGGATTCGCAAGCCTGATCAAGTCAAACTCCGTCTTCCCATATCAGAGACTCTTTTCCAAATGAACAGGGACCAGCTCCAAAAGTTTGTTCAGTATTTGATTACAGCCCACCACACTGAAGTGCTCCCAACAGCCCAGAAATTGGCCGACGAAATCTTGTCCTCCAACTCCGAAATCAATCAAGTGCATGGTAAGTCAACGAGGCAGAAATCACTTCTGATAAATCTCCCAAATCATAATAATGTGCTCATTCTTGACGAACCCGAAGAGGAGAAGAATCTCACCATGTGTTATAATGTCTGAATCTCACCATGTTTATAATGCACTTAATTCTTTAAGATATAGAATCTTTACAGCTCCCTGACAAATTGTCTGCAGGCTCATACCTTTCACCAAAAGATTTTGTCTGTCGCAACTGTTTGTCTCTCTTTTGGAAAAGAAATTTATAACAACAAGCAATGCTGGAAGTGGTTGAGTATCTAACATCCTGGACTCTAAATATATTGTGACCCTGCCAGGTTATATGTAATATTTGTACTTTCTGCTGAAGAGCATATACAAGGAGAGAAGCTAGCCACTTTTTATAAAGTAGCACCATATTTCTGTTCTGAAAGTTCATTCTTTAGCATTGATAGAAGAGAACTGTTAACTTTCTCCAATCTGTTCATGTGGGTAGTATGATGAGAGTGGTTCTCTAACACATATGGAGCTTGCCTTGTTGGAAAAGCCAAATGTTAGTGAAATTTGATTCATAGCGACTATATTTTAAAAAGCCCACATTTCAAAGAAAGTTGAGAACGGTGTGCACTTTTTCTCTTCTATAACCACTGAGCATTACAAGTCGAATGCCCTGAATATGTTACTGTGTGAGGACGTATCAGCTGCCATGGTGCTGGCAGAAGGTACTCAGACGTTTTGTTACCGAGATGTCAGAAAAGGCGTAGTTGCTATTTCTAGGTATATTGAAGTGAGAATGAGTGATTCTTTTTTTTTACATTCTCAATTTAGACTCTGGCTAATTATTTTGAGATGACAGATCGGCTTATGGAGTCCTTTGTGCTCTTTGAGCTTGGATGTTTGCTTGCAGAAACATCAGCAAGCAAATAACCAAACTCAGAGAGCACCAAGGACTCCACGGTTCAACCCTGTATAGATCAGCTTATATCATCTCTTTTTAAAATTCCTCCTTTATTATTTTTATAAATACAGTATCTCAAGGAGGTGAACCCAATACTCATTCCTCCTCTTATTTTCCTCACAACAATAACTTTTGAAGTGAGTTAAGCTGAGAGAGAGTGATTGGCCCAAAGTCACCCAGACAGCTTTCATGCTTAAGGTGGGATTAGACTTCAGGCTTCTGGTTTCTAGTCTGGTAACTTAACCACTAGACCAGTGATGGCGAACCTTTTTCTCACAGCATGCCAAAATTGCGCACATGTGCCCACTCAATTTCCCTGGCCCTCTGCGCATGCACGCGCAACCCCCTCCGTACATGCATGCGTGACCCCTCTCCAGGCTCCGGAGGCTTTCCTGAAGCCTGGGGAGGGCAAAAACAGCCTCCCTTGGGCCTCTGTAAGGGCAAAAAATATGTGTGCGCCAGAGATGACAGCTGGTATGCCAACAAATATCGCTCCGTGTGGCATAGGTACACCATCACAGCACTTTTTTTTCTTTTTAGCTGCTAAATGCAAAGCTTATAAAGGTTCTCCTCCTTTAGTGATTGCTTTGTTTGAAGTTCTTTCACAGTTAACAACAGTAATGAAAAAATAAGTTTGTAATCAATCCTTGAGTTTACGACCTTCACAAGTCTGTTAAGCAAAGGAAAGCTGAAATAAGATCATAACTTACAATCTCCTGATTTCTAGCTTGGTACCTTAATCGCTAGGCTAAACTGGGTCCCTAATTAAAATTTGGAGAAGGGGAATAATTAAGGTTTAATAATGAAAAGAAAGAAAAACAATGAAAAACAGAACATGACATAAAGGAACCCACCAGATACTCAACAACCAATCTAAGCCTGGTTTAAGAGCACGACCATGTTTTCATAGCTGTGGAACTCCTATGGAGTGGAAGCTGCACAAATCTCTTGGGGGGATGATGTACTAGGGAGACAGGCACCATAATAGAGAAGGTACACTTCTGGAGTACCACTAGCTGATATTATTTGATAGAAGGGAGCTGGAATACCCCCACTCTATCTGATTGTACTGGATGGGCATAAACCCTGGTAGTTTTTTAAAAATAACTAGGGTTTTATGGTTGACAACCAGCAAATTGAATTGCATCACAACCAAACTGGCCATCAATGCAACTCATAGATCATTGATGATATATTGGCATATCAATGTTTGCCCATCATTGGTCATGTTGTTTTATTTTGAACTAATTGAAGCTCCATGGATGAATTTCAATGGCAATCCATGCAACATGCATTGTAGTTCAATTGTGAAATAACTAGAATGTACTTAATTACCTGTCGGCCAATTATGGAATATTTGTAGGCACAGGAGTCTCAGGATCTGGAAGTTTATCATCTTTAGTTCTGGAAGGAGTTGCACTATACCAGATGGACCCAGTGCTCAGGACTTGGGGTTCCTCCTGGACTCATCACTCCTGTTAGGAGAGTTTTTTCACAACTTCATGTTGTGCACCAGTTGTGCCCTTCACTGGATTATGAGACCCAGTCAGTCACGCTCTGGTCATCTCCCATTTGGATTACTGCAGTGCGCTCTACATGGGGCTATGCAGGAAGAGTGTTTGAAAGGCAGTGGTGCAGACAGGCTTAGCCGTCACTTGGATTGGGTATGAAACATTGCTATTATTCAAGATGCCTTGGTTGCTGATTTGCCTCCAAGTCCAATTCAAGATGTTGGTTATCACTTTTAAAGCCCTTCATGGCATGGGGCCAGGTTATCTGAGGAACCATCTCACCCCAAAGGTATCAGCCCACCCCACTCAGTCCAGCAGAAGGGGCATGCTGCAGACCCTGTTGCTCAAAGAGCTTCAGGTGGCAGAATCTAGAAGGCTAGACTTTACTGCTATGGCCCAGCTCTTTTGGAATAGCTTGCCATCTCAGGTGAGGTCTGCCTCTACCCTTTTGCCCTTCTGGAAGGGTGTTTAAATATTTGTTTGTTTGTTTGTTTGTTTGTATCCCACCTTTATTATTTTTACAAATAACTCAAAGAAACTCTGCCAGATAGCATGTTGTCCTCAGGGGGGTGCTCAATGTTGAAGGTGGTTGGTGTATTAACTGAAAAGATGCCACCACTTTACTGATATCATCTTTTTGCTTCTTGTTTCTTTAATTATGTTTTTAATAGCTTTATATTTATGATTTCAAGTGTAAGCCACCCTGAGTGCAGGTCACTTTTCAGCGTGAGGATGATTGACATATAGATTTAATTAATTAATCAACAAAGAAATTCTAGCAATGTGTGCAAGTCGCACACAACATAAACCTGTACAAAAGTCATCCTCATCACAATTGCTGCCCGATCTTTGTGCAGTAGTTATAATGCAGAGTTGTGCACTAGTTTCAAAGGGGGAATACCACACAAGGGCAAATCCCAGTCTTCTCGCTTTGTTCTGCCAATCATAAGCCAACTTCAAGTGGAAACTCCAAATACTTTAATTCTAAATAGCTTTTTTCTTTTATTGTTATAATCAGTTATGCTGGGCATGGCAAGACATGTCCCAAAATATTTGAGCTATTTATAATACTTATTGCTTTTCCAAAGGCCCTGGAGACAGTCCCCAAATGGAACTGTAGCCGATCAAGTGGTTCATATTGCTGCTGCCATGGGGGTTGGTGGGGGATTATGGTTTTTGTAGTAGATTTTAATGTTATAAGTTTCCTGAAGTCACGTGTATGTGAGTTGGACAACTATATAAATTTGTTCAAGAAACAATATACGTCACCCTGAGGAACAAAGATCCCTCTCTCATTCTCTGGAAATGACTAGACCACAAAAACCAATGATGAAGGACCTTTTTCCAATCACTGCCAAAGCATAAGAGATATTTATTCTCATGCTAGAAAATATGTTCTGTATCATTTATGACAAATAAGTATACAGGTAGTCCTCATCTAGCAACAACAATTGAGACCGGAAATTAACCAAAGCAATAAGTGAAATTGCTACTATGCTTATATCTTACTTCAGCTTTCCTTTGCTTAGGATTGGTCACCAAATTATGTTTTCATCACTGTCATAATTGCAAATGATTGCTAAACAAAGCAGTCACTGTAGAAAGATTATCTGTAACTAATCCATATGGTATTAAGCAAAGTTGTTCCTTTCTGCGATATATTTTTCCTGTTCCTAGTAGAGTTTCTCTATTGCTAGGCATCAACTGTTGCAAAATTCCATCTGAAAGTTGTTGTTAATTGTAATCTCCCTTTGTGTTAAATAATTTTGGAAAGTACTTCTCTCTTTCCCTTCAAATGGGATGATGTCAGCAATAATAGACTTTTGGGGATTTCCATCCATGAAATTCTATTGAAAAACTTCTCCATAACATGGAAAACCAAATGATCAGACAGGGAAAAGCTCTGATACTGAACTGTGAATTACTAAATGCCTGTAGCTATTTCCCTTCTCTCCCCATCCATGCACTCTCTTCTTTCTATTTGGCTTTGATTCAGATTACCTATCACTGTGTGAATTCATTGGGAGGCTGCTGTTAAGAAGAGGGTGTTTCTAATAAAGACACATAGAGTTAACCCACTCTCAAGGAAATGCTTGAATCAATTAATTCCTTTGAAAACAGTTGATTCCAGGGATGTCAATCTAGTTAAATCACTATTTAAATCATCCCAAAGAACTGTAATAAAATATTCTGTAAAATTTTAATACAGAGCGAAATCAAATGTACTGATTATTAAGCTTTCCCCTCATAATTGCAAGAATCATTGCAGGTTAATTAATATAGCAGGCTTAAAGTATAAAACTGGGAATAAAAATAAGAGTTGCTTATTTTGGAACATAGAAAGAAGCATAAAGAGGGCAAACACTTACTCATTGTCAATTGACTCTGGATGGCATGATGAGTACCAAAAATGATGAGTACCAAACAATTTTTTCCCATAGGAAATAATGTAGTGAGTCACAAGGCAGCTCATACCAAAAAATTCTAGCTTGTATATTGAGTACCAAACAAAGTATAAGTACTGGGACAAAATTTTCGCATCAAAGTTTGTTGAGTACCAAATTTGATGAGTTTCAAGGCTGTTGAGTACCAAAGGATCATTGTATTGTTTCTTTTCCTTTTTTCTTACTCTTCCTTTGTTTAGAAAAGCAATTCAGCTGTACTCAGCTTAGAAATAAAAACTAGTCTTTATAAATAAAATAAAACCAAAGCTGACAGATATTTGGACCTCCCATTGTCTGACCATTGAAAACCAAATTATGGTTACTAATATGTGTAAGGATAAAATTGGTAATGAAGAAAACTGAGGGAAATGGTTCATTTGCTGCTAGTGAACCTGCCTCATGGTTTATGGTGACCAGAAAGATTTTAATAACTTGAACATTGAGTGAAAGTCTTCCTGCTTACACAAAGCCAATTGAATCCACTGAAAGTTGGGGTAATTCTCGACTGGCATCTTTTCTCTTAAGGTACAAATCAAACCCTGAGGCTTGGCAGGCAAGCCTCTTCACTTATTGTTGAAAATTCTGGCAAATAACCCAGTGCAGTCAAATCGTAAAATCCTTTGTAAGTGGCTGGGCTTATTGGGGCTGGTATAAATTTAAATTCAAATTATCTGCAGAACAATGGGTTGCCTACTCCTGGTTTAAATGATAACTAGAGCAGTGTTTTTCAACCTTGGCAACTTGAAGATGTCTGGACTTCAACTCCCAGAATTCCCCAGCCAGCGAATGCTGGCTGGGGAATTCTGGGAGTTGAAGTCCAGACATCTTCAAGTTGCCAAGGTTGAAAAACACTGAACTAGAGTACACATAGAGGGAATCAATCTATTCTCCAAAGCACCTGAAGGCAAGATAAGAAGCAATGGATGCAAACTAATCAAGGATAAGAACCACCTTAGAACTAAGAAGTCATTTCCTGACAGAATAATTAGTTGCCTCCAGAACTTGTTGGTACTCCAAAACTGGAGATTTTTAAAGCAGAGATTGGACAACCATTTATCTGAAATGGTAGGGTTTCCTGCTTGAGCAGGGGGTTGGACTAGAAATCCTCCAAGGTCCCTTCCAATTCTGTTATTCTGTTACTTTCAGTTGAAGATGTTTAGGGATTGCAAAACTGCTTTGCCATATTGCTCTGCCCTGTAGTTACAAATCATCTGGCTTCTATGTTGGTGGGACAGTTACAATACGATTTTTCTAATTTCATCATTATAATATATTGGTTTTGCTCCACAATGCTGCTTATTTTGAGAGTGCTAATTGCCTCTGAATAGGATTAAAGCAGGCATTTCCTGGCCAGCTTTCTTTTAATGGTTGTAGAGATGAAGCTTTATTGACAAGGATAAATCCAGTTGACTAGTTCCAGTTGGAAAGGGCTGCATCTGTCTTTTGCCATGTCTCCTCACTCCATAGATATGAGCTATTAACTGACTGAAGAGTAGTAATAAACATTAGAGAAATGGGATAAAGGTCAGTGTTGCATGTTCCTGGCACCATGGTTTATCCCTAACTCAACCCTGTTTCTAAACCCTGGCGACTTTAAGTCCTGTGAACTTCCAGAACCCCCCAGCCAGCAGTGACTGGGGAATTCTGGGAGTTGATACCCACAGGACATAAAGTCGCCAAGGTTGAGAAACACTGCCCTAACTGAAATTTCCACTCATGATTCTTCTTGCCAGCATAGATTAGGATTTTTTAATTTTGTTTTTTGTTATCTAATGTCAGACATCCAGATTGATAATGTTGATAATTTAAATATAGAAACAACCTTTTCTTAGCTTTTGAAGTTGAGTACAACGATGTAACAATGTGAAATGCTTCCTAATTTCTTGGGAGTGCTGTACAGCTGAGTGCCTTATAAATTATTCTTTCCAAGCATAAATTGCATTTTTCTAGTGGCTTCAAAAAATGGGGGAGGGATTCTCATCAATTTGGCATCTCTCATTTTATAGCGGAGCTGCTATTGACTTTAGAAAGGTTTTTGTTTAGTCTTATGGCATTAAGATGCTTTGTAAGGAAAGATTTCATTGTGACGAGCACATCAGTGAGGCAGTCAGCTGTTCTTACAGATCAATTGTGTGCCTTGCACCACTGCAAAACTGAAGCTTGAAAAGTAAGCAACACTAAATGTTCGCATGTATTGGACTGTATTGTGTATGGGAAAGACATTGAAAAACAAGAAAAAGGATTTGAAACTTTAGGAAATAGAAACGAGTCTGCTTTTTGGACATGATTATTCTTCCTTAATAAGCATTCTGCTGAAATCTTTAAAAGTCTGAGTCTTAAGTGTGGAAACAGACAATATAACTTGCAGGAGTAAATCTTAACTATTTTCAGGGCTGTAGTTATCTAAAGTGATGCAAAACACCTTAAAGAGTATTAAAGCAAGAGGATTCTAAATGATTAGGAGTCAGTAACCTATTAAATCCAAGTCTAGTCTTACTAACTTCTCCTTGACCTCATCCATAAGTGGAAAAGCATGTAGGCATGTTACCAATAATATACATAAAAGTATATGCATGTATAGAACTTAATAGCTTCCAGAAATTACTGCAGCTGTTCCTGGCTAAATAGGATTTCCCCCCTACCTTCTTAATGTTCTTTCTTACTGATGGATGACTGGTAAAAACATTCCCCCACCCCACCCCATTTACTAGTTTATCTATGAGATTCTTATGCCATCCCAATGATTCACTACTCAGGAAATAGTTTGTTACCTAAAACCATGTTTGGGATCAGAAATGGAAAAGTACTAAATTATTCTTTAACATTTGAAGGTTTTCTGAAAAGTGCTGAATGATAAAGTGGCATCTATATCTACTTATTTTTTGTTTTCTCTTTCTTGAGGTTAGTTAGCATGGTACGTAATCTGTGCAGCTCTTATTCCAGAATTTCATATAGCAAATATTAATTACTTTAAGATGCTACCCAAGGTAGGGTTATGAGACATCAAGCAAAAAGAGGACATAGTGGAGGACTTCATGTCCTCCATCCAGCAGATATGCTTTAAAATCAAATATTGTCCAGCCATTTTAGTGTCTTGGTTTTTCTTTGGAGCTGAGCCATTTTCACAATGGAAGTCATTCAAGCATTTATGTATTGTGACCTTGTAAATTGCTTCTTTCTCTATCCGACAGCAAACTAATACCCTAAATTTACAATATTTAATCTATTTCCTGATTCCAGCAGTCGGGTTAAATCCAGCCCCTTCAAATCTATGATCTCTCACTATAACAAGTACACCATATGACTTGTCATATTTTTCTATGGTGAAATTTGAAAAGCATGTCATCACCAATTCTCCATAGGGGGAAGGGAAGAGGATCCAGGAATGGGTGTTGCACTGTTCTTCTGCCTGGAGACTGAGCCTGTCATCTTTTTTGGTAGTGCTTCCTTTGCCTGGTGACTTTCCCAGTATTGTGCCAGTTGAGACATTCAGATTTTAACTGCTCCACAGCTAGATTCCTGGATTCTCTTCCAAACATTAAGAAAGCAAACGGAGAAGAAATTGTGAGGAATCGCTTGACAGCGAACTCGTCGGCTAACTGGTTCACTGGTTTAGCCGCCTCTCCGGCTATCGCAAGCAGAGATCCCTGCCTCTCCGTGCCACAGGAGAGGGAGGCTTCACCCCTTAAGGGTCCACAGAAGCCCCTGGCATGAAAAAACCAGTCTTTCTGATGGTGGAAAAAGTGATTTCATATGCATATCAGCTTAAGTACATTTCTTTGCAATTTTTTGCTGTAATTTTTGAAATGGATGCCAAGAAAATTAAACAGTGTGTTCCCCTTTGCAATTGTTTGTGTCCTCCTTTGCCTGTTCAGATATCTAGCCAAAGGAATCCTTGATAGATAATTCTGTAATAGTAATAAAATTGATTCCTTCTCTGATAGAAACAAATCATCCTCAAGCTGTTGAAGATAATGTGGCCCTGCCATCACTGGCTTTCATTGATTTCAGCCTGTTTCATGTAATCCTTACTGAGTCATTCTTAAAATAGCCAACATAGCTAAGATTAAGTGTGTCAGGAGAATGGTTATCTTCTCTATGAACATCTCCAAACATTTTGTGAGGCCTCTCTGAGTTCAGCAATTTAATCTTCCCTGTATATTTTTCCATGTGCTGTCTTTGAGACGTTTATGGCTTTAGAGTGATAGTTTCTCTCTTTTGAGGCCCAAGAAAGATAGTCATATAGGAATTGCTTAGAGATCAGCACAGAAAGACCAAGTATAAGTCTTGGTGGGAGTTATTTGGATCATCTTAGAATCTGAACTGGACTTTCTTTGCCTGGTAGTTAAATTTATTAGGAGGGCCTCAATGGAGGAAACTGACGTAGGAAGACTTTTCATGTTAAATATTAAGGCTTCCACCCAAACTGATGCATTATAAAGTTTTTAGCAACAAAGAAGGGGATGATTCTTATTTTGTTTTTAGTTTACTGAAGGAGCTGTTGTGGAGAATCCTACCAACGTCAAGCTTGTTATGGCAGAATAGAGCTGAAATTTCCTTGCTATTCATATTCTTTTTTAAATAAAACTATTTGGGATAATTCACCATAGGCTGGGACAATTATTTGTTATTTTTACAGTATTTTATTTGGCTCTACTGCTGCGATTATACAAACATAACCCTACTTTTTTGTTTGTTCTGCATTGAAAACAAAAGTACTGATTTGAATAAATATTGATTTTTTAAAATTAAAATACTGTGGTACTACACTGTTGTTTTGTCTAAAGAACAGCTTCCCCCCTCTTTTGTATGGATGGTATCTCAGCACGTGTTAGCGGGTGACCGAACTGGGTGACTGAACTTGTCTGTGCTTGGAAGCTAAGTAAGTTAGAGCCTACCAAACTTAGATAGGAGACTACCAAAGAGTACCCAAAATAATTTGAGAATTTAAGGGGCATCCTGAAAAATGAAATGGTAAGACCAGTTCTGTGTTGCATGGATGTGTAAAGACACCAGGAATTGTTATGGAGACCTTATAGCAGAGTTCCTTAACCTTAGCAGAGATGAAACTGGCAAGGGAATTCTGGGAGTTGAAGTCATCTTAAAGTGGCTAAGGTTAAGAAATATTGCTTTCCTATATGATAGGGTTAGGGATAACAGGCAATTTCACCCTATTAAGGCTCCGGAGAAGGTTTCATTTAACTGCTGAGTTTTCTTGCCATAGGTGCTCCAGACCCTACTGCAGGAGCCAGTATTGATGATGAAAATTGCTGGCATTTGGATGAGGAACAGGTTCGAGAGCAGGTGAAGCTGTTCCTCTCCCAAGGAGGGTACTATGGCTCTGGGAAGCAACTCAATTCCATGTTTGCTAAGGTGAGACATCGATTGCCTTTTCTGTCCCATTTGCAAAACTTTTTACCCTTGAAGTTTTATAATATTCTTTCAATTTGCTCTTCTTTTCTCTGTGAAATAAACATTTAGGATTATATCGTTCAGTCCTGTGGTGGGATTCAAAAATGTTTACTACCGGTTCTATGCGCATGGCTTGGTGGTCATGGCATGGCTTGGTGGTCATGGCAGGGGAAGGATACTGTAAAATCTTCATTCCCTGCCCATTCCAGGGGAAGGATACTGCAAAATTCCCATTTTCTCCCAATCAGCTGGGATTCGGGAGGCAGAAAATAGATGGGGGCGGGGCCAGTCAGAGGTGGTATTTACCAGTTCTCCGAACTACTCAAAATTTCCACTACCGATTCTCCGGAACTGGTCAGAACTTGCTGAATATCATCTCTGGTTCAATCTTTTCCAAAGATGGACTGGAACTGACATGTTAAATTGCATTGGTGCAATGGCCACTGGGAATCAAAAAAAAATTATATGTTACTCACAATTAGCTCATCATTAGGTATTTCCACTTATGCAAATTTTATTTGGATAGACATTTTTGGTGCTTTCTGCTTATTAACTTTACTTAAGGAAGAATTATCAATCAAACCTTTGTAGTAGAGATTTTGGTTTTAACAAAGGATTGCAACATAGAAAAGTAATAGTGGAAAAAGTAGAACATGTAACCTTGTGTTTCTCCATTGCTGGATTTTGGCATGTACATGTATGCAAACACACACAACCTCATCGATACTGCTTATAATATACAATATACAAAGCCATTGAACAAGCAAATCTTGCTTATGATTCAGTAGCAGCAGTGCAGGTTTTTTTTTAAATAATTCCCCACAAGAATCCTGTTGTCAACTTCGAAGTGACAAGGCCATATTTATCTTTGCTTGGTTTCTTACTTGCCATTCTTTGGGGGGAGGGAGGGTTTGGTTTTTTTTAGAAGGAACTGGAATGTGGTGCCTGAGTCCACTAGACAAAACATCCACCAGACTCAGTGTGTGAACCAAGGTCATGGCAATGAACATCTGCTGAGACGGAGGGGGAAGATACTGCTGGATTGATTGGTTAACCTGACCCAAGACACCTGATGGGGGTGGGAAGTTGCTAATCTTTTTATTACTCTGAAGCGTGGGAATTACCCAGAGTTAGCTTCAACTTTCTAAGTGCTGATACAATGTACTCAATAAAAGATCTTTCAAGCTTGAATGGAGCTTTTGAATCCTGGTACATTTGGGTTCATTGCTCAGAACCATGACACCTGAAAGGTGAGTTCAGCTAAAATAAAAAAGAGACTGTAGCAGTGGTTTTAAAAACTATTACTGAAGGCTTTTGTAGAATTATGTACTACCTTTACTTAGAATTCAACCCTCTTCGTTTTTATTCTGAATAAACAGAATTTGAATGATATAGCAGATTGTTCTGTCACAGGACTATATGAAAAAGGAATATCTAGAATCCTTCTTATAAAGACATATAAATTCCAGTATAAACTGTATGAACAAACAGAATACCAGTATATAGACAGTGTATAAGAGTATTGAAGGCATATGTTCAAAGTATAATCATATTTGCATTGAATTAATCTATGCATGCCTCTAAGGAAAAAAAAAAGAAAGTACATGACCTGAGACTAATCCATAAGCATTAATCTCTAGTTTTACATAGACAAATGCAGTCAAGATGGCCAAAATATTGATGGCATACAAAAGTTTGTTTGCTTTTTTAAAAAAGCAAATCCTTGTACGTATGCATAACTGCAAGATTTATTTTTAAAACTTTTCCTGATATATTGCTGCAATTTTATATCAGTCATTCATAGATAGATGGAAAATTAGTTAATCATATTTAGGACAATCTATATAATTAATGATTTAAGCAGTCCTTTCTGGATTGAACCTGTTGCCATGTAGTCTAGCAGTCTATTCTCACTTTGGACAATGAACTATACAAGGAAGTTCACTAGCTTCCCTGCAAATACCCTTATAGGCAGTTACACTGTCATCAGGACTAATAGCCACTGACCCCCATAACTTATTTTATAAATGTTTATACTTCATATAAAGCAAAGAATGTTGTCGGTGTATACGTTGATCTTTATTCTAAAATGTTCCATCTGGGCATTACACATTTTGAGAAAATATTATTCTAGAACCTGGTGTGTTAGAGAATTCTAGTTAGATCAAGTGATATGTTCTCTTGCAGAAGCCAGCATGCAAGAAATGATAATTGGAATTCTGTAAGCAATTGTATCTCTTGAGCAGGATATGCCTTCCTATATTTGAAAATGTCCAAGTATGGTGATTCCACACTTTACTTCGAAAATCTATTCTATAAGGTCTTAGATATCATTTAAAACAAACCTTTCTCTCTCAAATAGTTTACAAGATTAAACATTACTTGGAATTGTTCAGATTTTCAAGAACCCATCATTGTGAGGGATTCAAAGTCTGAACATCTATTTCTTTAGTCATGGGGCATTTCTCCTCAAATTATAGAACAGTAAAACAAGTTGATTACCAAGAATTCTCATAATCTAAACCCACATTCCAAGGTATTTTTTGAGGAGGGAGTTTGGAAGTTCAGTAACCCACAAAGCATTTAAATTTGATCATTGTTGGAAATGGAGATCGTGATTTGAGTATATCTGGTTCAGCCTCTACTGGCTGGAGAATTTAAAAATCACCATCTGGCTTAACATATTCTTTATTAATGATTTTTAATGCCTCTTATTCTCAGGAAAAAAAATTGTTTCTTTGGCTTTTCTGAATAGCTTGTTATTTGTTCACAGCAAGGTTTACTCCTTAGAGACATTTTCGCAACCATGTAGACAGCTTGATGATGGCAAGCTTTTATCATCTTATAAGAAGTACATAATCCCCCCCCCCCCCCCCAAAAAATCAGGTATCTCAATTCCTGTCAGTTGTAACCATCATGATCAGTCAGGATAATCAGAGTTGTAATTTAGCTCCAAATGTATGGTGGGACACCCTATTGGCAAACTGTGGCAAAGACTATGTACAAACTAACTCATGTCACCCTTAAATCTAACCCCTATATGATTGTAAGTCTACATGTCCTCTTCTTTCATCTTAGGTCCGTGAAATGCTGCGCATGAGAGATTCTAATGGAGCTAGGATGCTGACGCTAATAACAGAGCAGTTCATGGCAGATCCACGTCTTGCTCTCTGGAGACAACAAGGAACAGGCATGACTGACAAATGTCGACAACTGTGGGATGAGTTGGGTAAGTCCAGCAGTTTGTAATGCTTGAGTCTAGAAGGAACTCAGATTGGAAAGGCTGCAATTTAAAATTTAATATGAAAAAAAACGTTTTTATTTCATCAACATCATAAAAATAGATTAATACCCAGAACTTGCCTGAATCTCTGGGTTTTGTGCAGTCATGGTAATTTGAGTAGAGACTGCTAGGGAAATAATATATTTGACCTTAGCTTATGACTTAGCATTGAGAATCGATATCTAGGATGTCAATTGATGTTGATGCATATAGACATTTTGAAAAACAGTGGAACATCATCGAAAGGTTGCAGTAGCCCTTGGCATGGATGTAAGATCTTCAAAGTTTTCATCTCCATTCTTGAATAATCACCTAGGCTTCCTGAGAGCATGAAGCAAACTCCTTGCCCCGACAAATGCCCCTTTTATTAATTTACTGTGAATTCTGTTTATTCACATCCAGCGAAGTCTTTCAAGGGAGGTTTAACAGTCACATACCTTATCTGGTTTGGAGAGCTGACAGGCCGATATCTGCAAAACTTGGCAAGGAGTCTCGGAGAGTCACAAACCAATTAAGCGAACAAATTGTCTCCTGCAAACTCCACTTCCTTTTCGCTCCCCTTTTGTTTCCTCAGGAGGGCGGGGCATTCATCGTCGATCCCTGTTTTTTAGCTGTTCCCTTCATCTGGCAACTCTGCGCATGCGCACACTGGGGACAGGCTCCAGCTGTTCGTCTGCCTCACTGATGTCTGACTCTGAAGGTAGCAGATAACTGGCATATGGCTCTGGCCCCCTCTCTGCCTCAGACACAGAGCCCTCATCTGAGTCTTCCTCAGACTCCATGACTGGCCCATGTTCCTCCCCGACCTCCTCACTGTCTGAACCTGCTGCCAGATCCACTAGCCACTGGTGGGCCAAATCACACGATGCATAAAACTACATCTGAAACTTAAAATGAGATTAAATTTAATTAAATGCGTCAAATGGAGCCTAAATCTTGCACGAACAAATGCTTGCCATCTTGACCAGTCACCAGTAATAACTTCTGGCAGTTCTGAATATTCCAACAAACCTTTTGATCCTGCCCATTGATCTTACTGAAAGAGTTAAAATTGGTGAGGCAGAGGCCGCCAATTCTCACACTGGCTGCCACCATGGGAGAGTGTGACAACAACTTCAAAGTGACAGGTGTAACCAATGATCAAAGTCCTGCCCCTTTTAAATGTGTGTTCAATGTGTGTTCAACACATTTAAAAATGGGGGAAGGTTTCAATTGACCAGCCATGCTTTTATTATAACATATTGTTTGTTTTGTTTGTTTGTTTATTTGGATTTATATGCCGCCCTTCTCCAAAAGGACTTAGGGTGGCGTACAACATTAAAAAACACACATCCCAAAAGTTAAAAAAAATTAAATCCATATCCAAAAAAACAAACCGAATTTAAAAAAACAATATATTTAAAATAAGTTAAAATTAACAGGCCAGGCCGGGTTGCTGGAAAAGCCAACTTTTTAGGGCGCGTCGGAAGGACCGGAGGTCGGGGATTATGCGAAGCTCCGGGGGCAGCTCATTCCAGAGGGAAGGCGCTCCCACAGAGAAGGCTCTCCCCCTGGGGGTCACCAGCCAACACTGTCTGGCCGACGGCACCCTGAGGCCGACGGCACATAGATGACCCCCTCCCTCCCTCCCTCTGCATATGCTCCTATGAACACCAGAAATATCAGCTTGGTAAACAAGGCGGTAGACTGCAGAATGCTTCACGTGCAGCCAAAAATCCATAGTCTAAAAAAAGAAAAGAAAGAGACCCAGGATTTGAACCTTGGCACTGATACACATAGAAACACACAGGGCAAGATTCCTATGTGTTGGCAGATTTATTTTTTGTATTAGGTCTTCCTAATCCAGTAAAACTGCTTATCTAAATCTTATGTCTGATTGGAAATACAGAACTAAGAAAGAGTTTTTTTATCACTATATTTGGCAAACAGTCCCGTCATTTACCTGTTTCTTTATTTTTATTTCTCTTTTGTAACCAAATGTTCCCTTGGTAAAATCATTGCCTTAATTCAGGGGTGTCCAAACTTGGGAACTTTAAGACTTGTGGACTTCAATTCCCAGAATTCCCCAGCCAGCATGGCTGGCTGGGGAATTCTGGGAGTTGAAGTCCACAAGTCTTAAAGTTCCCAAGTTTGGACACCCCTGCCTTAATTATTTTGATCTTTATTGCCACATTCTTCATGATTTTGTTTATGTTTTTCATTTCTTCCTCCTTACTACTATCATCCTCTTTGTTTCTCCAGCACATAGTTTCACAACCTGTGAGCTTGGTAAAACAAAATTACCCAGCTTTACCTCACCATCAATTGTACATTCAAAACGATCTCAATAGTTCATGCTCAAATAGAAAGTCTCAGAATTATGACCCGATTTGTAATTTAAATAAAGAGGGCAGGGGTTGAAAAAGGAAAGTTTTTATTTCTGATCAAATTAAGACATTGAAAATTCCAGATAAATGTTCTTACATGATTCCCTCAACTAAAACTCAAGAGGAAAGCTGGTATTACCATCACTGAGAAACTTTGAAGCTTTAATCCCATTGCAGTGATATTAAAGATTAGATCCTAACTGAGTTGAAAACAGTTGGATTATAGTTCGACCTTAATCTTTGAGCAGCTTAACCTTTATTTTGTTTACAGCTGGAGACCAGAATAGGGAAGAAAACAAAATGTGGGGAAAATTGGCTTGTTTCAGATGAAACATCAAATGAAACAAGCCTGAGGCTGATATGCTTCAGTTATTTCTCTGCTGGCCCTTTTGCTAGAATCTGGCAAACTGGTTTGTGGAAACCAGTTGGGAAGAAGGAGGGTGCATCAGCTGGAAGCTTGATCTCGTAATTCTTTTGCATTATATCTGAACTGAGTAATTGTATTTTTTAATTGAGTTGTTGCTAGAGTTACTGTTGTTCTTCCTCCTGATGAAGAGTACCGTAGTTTTTCCTTACAGCAGAGAAGTTAAAGACACATATCCACACGAGTAGTATTGTCCAGAATATTTCCAATGGAAAATTTAAGATTGTGTCCTTTACTCATTTATAGTCTGGTTTTTCAAAAAATACAAGGTTACCCAGTTATTTTAACTATATGCATACCAGTAGTGATTGAGATTTTGAATGATTGAAAAATATGCCGATTGGGTATTTTATGGGAGTCTACACATTTAATTGGGAAAATAACTTTAAAAAATACATAGGAATTTAATATGGAACAAGAGGAGAGGCAAGGATTCAACTAGCTTTGTTCATAAAGGATAATAATTATAGCTAAAGGTTATCATCGATTTCTATAAAAATAGTCCTCATCTTACAACCGTAGAATCCAGTTGTAAGTCATTATGGTTGGAAATGACCATAATGATGAAGTAATTCTTTGGTCTTTCTTCATCATGGTCATTAAGCAAGACAGCGGTGATTACTTGAACCTATTTTTTAAACAAAGTTTTATTGGTTTTTTTAAAAAAAAAAATAAGGAAAAGGGTATTGGAGTAGGTTACAAATTTTGACAGTTACAATGTGTGAAGGGTATCCCCGCCCCCCGTACTCATAATATTCATTTAAACAAATAATTCAATATTACATAGTAGTAGTTTGTCAGCATATAAATTCATATAAAAGTTTCAATCAATTTGTATAAAGCCGATTTCCTTATTCATTTTTGTGATCTGAGTTTTCTTGGTATTTCCCCTTCTCCCCCCGGCAGCAGAGCTCCGGCCCTTCCCGTGTCTTGTATGTCGGGTGTACTTGAACCTATTTTTTGAAGAAGCAGTTATTGCTGGAAACCAGCAAAAAAGTTGCCAGAAAGTGGCAATTAACATAACAGTCATGTGATTGTGGAATGTCGCAAGAGATCTTAAAGCTGACCCACCCAACATAGGTGGCCATGTGACCAGTGTGTATGTCTGTGGGGGCACAACTATTTACAATAGTATGGGCTGGGTATGGTTTACTGGCCATAAAGCACTCATCCACTTTCAGAGACCATAAAATTATTGATTGCAAGTTGTAGACTTGCAAACATAAGCATGCATATTTGAAGGTAGAACGTGGATAAAATGGGAATGCTGTAGATCAGTTAGGCCATCTGGGAAACATATTAGAGCATTAGTAAGCAAAAACCAAAATGTCTCAAATATATTGCTCTGATGCTTTATACAGCAAAACAGAAATATTCATTTATGATCCCATAAACATGTTGTGCAAAAAGGCTGTTTTCATTAGAATTTCAGAAAATATCAATATATGCCCAATAGATGTCTAGTGAACCCTGATTCGTGTTTTATATTATCCTTATGTTGACATATTGTTTCCCCTGACAGTATTTCAGAAGAGCATGCAAGGGGAATAGGGCAATTAGATTATTTCCCATCCCCTGCCATTCATTCCCAGCAGTCTGAGGTTGAGATCAGTTGTTTTGAATAAACCCAGAAAAAAAGAGTTTAAAAACCTGCCACCCAGGAGTCAGATCTATGCATTACTTTGAAGGGAACTTCAAAAAAGCCAGGTCTGCAAAGCTGCTTTTTTCCAGTTCAGTATGAGGAGTGATACTCTTAGAAGCTCAAGGATGGCTGGCCCTGCATTTATGGTTAGGCTCAAAGAGAAAACCCCCAAACTACCTCAGTTCCATAATGAAGGGGACAGTGTGAGAAATAGGAGGGAACCTGAGATGCTTAGTAGCAGGGCAGCTGGGAGTAGCTACCCTGTTTCCCTGAAAATAAGACCTCCCTGGATAATAAGCCTAATTGGGCTTTTGAGCACATGCATTAAAACAAGCCCTCCCCCAAAAATAAGCCCTCCCTGAAAATGTTGCAACGCAGCAGTAGCCATGAGGTAACACGCTTGCTGCCTCCTGCACCTCAAAAATAATAAGACCTCCCCAAAAATAAGGCCAATCACTTATTTTGGGATCAAAAGAAAATAAGACCCTGTATTTACATATTCAGGGCCCTTCTAGTCTGCCACTGGTTCCCTAAGCACTCAAAATATTTTTTTTTAAAAAAAAGTCCACACTTCTAACAAGGAATGGAAAAAAATCATTATCTTGCCTCCAGTTGGTGCAGGAGTTGGAGGAGCAAAACGTTTCTTACTTGTTTCTCTATCAAAATGGAAATAAATGGTTTGCTCTGCTCTCCACATCCTTATGTCATGCTGTATGCAGCTTTCTGATTGTGTCAAAAAACCAAACCAACCCCTGAGCAATTCCTACAAGGGGAGCTGCACAAGCCACAATGTTTCATGAAACTTCTGTTGAGGGCTGAATCCCTGGGTGAGGCAGGAGTTTCTGTAAATGGGAAAGAGACTCTATGGAGCTCTGTGGAGTCACAATCTTTCCTAAAGGTAAAGGTTCCCCTCGCAAATATGTGCCAGTCGGTCCCGGCTCTAGCGGGTGGTGCTTATCTCCGTTTCAAAGCCAAAGAACCAGCGCTGTCTGAAGATGTCTCCGTGGTCATGTGGCCGGCATGACTAAATGCCAAAGGTTCACAGAACGCTGTTACCTTCCCACCAAAGGTGGTCCCTATTTTTCTACTGGCATTTTTACATGCTTTTGAACTGCTAGGTTGGCAGAAGCTGGGACAAGTAACTGGAGCTCACTCCATTATGCAGCGCTAGGTATTCGAACCGCTGAACTGTCGACCTTTCTGATCAACAAGCTCAGCGTCTTAGCCACTGAGCCATCACGTCCCTTTCCTAGGAACAACTAATTTTTAAACATAACGTAGCTGAACCAGAAACAAATCTGCTTGGCTGTCAAATACAACTGGTGTCATGGGATCATAGATTTCTAAGCGATGGTTTCAAATGGAGCATCTCATATGAAGATGTCCTAAGAAGTATTTGGGAAAAAACAGAAAGGGAAAGATATAAAAGATATACGTAGATATAGAAAGGTTAAATAATAAAAAGACTGACCATTAAGTCCAATTTATTTGTTTGCTTTGATTTAAAGTCCCTCAAATAACCTGGCCCTGCACCATGATCTGGTGCTGCTTACTCCATTCTAAAGATAACATTTGCACAATTTTGTCACAGTTACCAAGTACAGCAAATTTATAGACTCCTGTTAGACCAATATAACCATGTAATTGATGAACATTCATCTTGGTGAGTCGCAAAGCATAAAGGCCTATAATCCCTGGCTTTGAATGAAATTGGTTCAGGCTTAGCAGGAGCCCCAGCCAATTCCATTTCTAAGAAGTGTGAAACCTGCTTAAAGTGTGCATCCTGAGAGTTTAATTTGCCCAGTATAGAAAACCTTTTCTTAGAGGTGCTTGTACAAGTTTTCCAGTTATACAGAAATCTGCACACTCTGCTATTAGAATACTTAAACATATATCTGCATTTACTGTATCCTTATGTGTCTTTGGATTTCTGGAAAAAAAAACATTTTAATCAAATAGAGTAATGAATAGAGGAGATGATTGCACACAGGCAGAGGAGAAGTATTTTAAGAGATAGTTACAAAGTATGAAGTATGTAATTAAGTACAAAAATATAAAAATAAAGGTAGCCACAAATCATGTGATATGTATAAAACTCATAATCTCTTTTAAAACTCTAAACAACCATCCAGAGTTAAGTGTGGTTTTTTTGGCTTTGTATCTTTATCCCTCATCAACATCTAATTGACCTCAGCTGGCCTGATTGGGATAGGAGACCATTAGAAAATGCAAGGGCTGAAGGCTAAAAAAAACTAAAAAAAATCATTGTGGGAGAAAATATTTTTTCCATACGGTTGCCAAGAAAACTATATGCATTCCTGGCCACAAAGTCATCAGAAGTGAAACTCAATTGAAAGGCAAATGTTTCTTTAGTCTTTGCTTAATTTCAGATTCTTTTGCCAAAGAATACTTAATATATATATTTAGATATACAGCATTAACTGACCTGCAGATTTGAACTACAGTACTGGGAGCAGTAATTATACTGTTGCTGCTGATTATGGGGCAAATGCCACTTGCCTACTACTTTTCTAAAATTGACTAAATGTGCAGTATAGAAATCAGGCTATCATGTGGGGTTTCCAACGTTGGGACTTGCTGGCATACATTTAAGCAGTCTTTGAAGTACAGTTCAAACAGTCGATATATCCTAGCAGACAGAAATAATCTCGGATGCACATTGCCTCTCCATTTTCAGCTCTGAGGGATACAATTAAGCTGATTTATGGAAGATGTTTTCTTGAGTTAGTTAGCTAGTTTCTTTTATAAATTCTCCCTCTGGGCTCAGTGCAGTTCCCTGAAACAAGATGTAAACATTTCCAAACTCTTCAAAGCAAGGAACCTATGGGGGACCGGGGGTATGTGTGCTCTTGTTGCCTGCTCAAATAGAAAAATACATTTCAGCACTTGGTCTGTTCTTACAGGGGCCCTATGGGTGTGTGTTGTATTAAATCCACACTGCACCCTAGAAGAAAAGGCATGCTGGCTGCGACAGCTCCGGAAGTGGGGTGATATGGATATCTGTCCACTGGAAGATGGAAACTACAGCAATGAGCTTCCCAACATCACTAGTGCCCTTACTCAGAGCTCTAGTCACAGGCAAAGTAAGTGTGGCGGAGATAGTTTCACAGTCTCTTATGTAACATCTTTCTCTAGTTTCCATAAACAGCTCAAAATAATCTTGTAACATCCCAGTTATGGGATAATAGAAATCTAGTTCAGGGCATAGGACAGCTCTGCATTTCAGCTAGTAGATCAATGAACAAAGGAATGTTGCCTGAAGGCAAGGAGAAGGGATGTACTACTAAAACTCCTGTGGCTATTTGATTGTTCGTAACCTTCAGTTGGGTGACATGATGCGGCGTAGAGCAACAATTTTTGAATCAACCTACCTCAAATTGGTTAATTTACAGCAGGGGTGTCCAAACGTGGGAACTTTAAGACTTGTGGACTTCAAGTCCCAGAATTCCCCAGCCAGCATGGCTGGCTGGGGAATTCTGGGAGTTGAAGTCCACAAGTCTTAAAGTTCCCACGTTTGGACACCCCTGATTTACAGAATTCAGGACCTGTGACTCCTGTGGGCAAAATTTGACAAACTTGGCAAAATTCTGGCTGCTTCATTGTGCTGCGCTGCCATAGTGCCACAATCAGCTGCAATGATGTGATCATCATTTGCAACACTCCTTGCCAGCTTTTTACAAGGAAAGTCAGTGGGAAAGTTGTCTGGAAGTTGGAAATCTCTCACTGTTTTTTTTGCTGGCCAGTGATCGTTCTCTTTCTCTGTTTAGGTAAGGGGTTATTTTTGAAATGATGACCCAGTGGGGCACGGGTTGCCTAGTTCTTATTAAAATGTCCCAATTGGAGGAAAATGGTTTTGATTCAGATTATCAGAGCTCTATAAATCTTGTCTTCTTCCTAGCTCCTGCCCTCATAATGGGATATTTCAGTAGCCTGCCCCCCCACTTCCTCTGTTCCTGATTTTCTCTTTAATTCCCTCCCTGTACTCTTGCTCAGTTATCAGTACCAGGCAGTGGATGGACCCTGCTGTAGGTTGTTGTTTTTGTTGCTGTTGTTGTAGTAATATTAACTGGAAATTATCCAGTTTAGAAAAGAATTGGTCAGCTCTATCTGTCTCCTCAATTATTTCCCCAGACTGTTTTGTGCTGGAAATGCTATAATTTGTATAGCTGGGTTTTATAACAATATTTTGTTATAACAATTTTGCTAACAATACTCAGCAAAAGCATCATTTGAATGCTTTGCACTCTGAAATATTCTTGGCCAGCCCTGAACTCCATGCAAACTGAATGCATAAAAATGGACTCATATTACTTTCACAATCTTGGTGTGCAAAGTTCCCAAATCTTATTGATATTGGGAGAGATATTTTCATACATAGCATGGCAACAGCGTTCTTGCCTGACCTTATCTTGTAAATGGCAACGAATCCTGCAAATAGATTTCTTACGGTGACAATAGACCTGGAATGTTGTACAAAGATTTTGATATCCTCCGCGTCTGTCTTTTTAAAGGGAGCTTAAAAATTGTGTGCAAAGCACAGCATAGAGTTATACACTAGTGTGTAAAATAATATAGTGCTTGGTTCAATGTCCTGCTTAGAACTCTTCCTAGCCCTTCTGTCAGGGATTGAGTTGTACTGTGTTCAGTTTTAATGCATGTGAGCTGTTTGGTGGTAAACAGGTCCATTGTGACCAATGGATTGCCCTAAGCAGAGGGAATAGTTTGAGAAGACCACTCTGTACTTAGATGTTCTATCTGATTAGCCTTGATAGATGAGAGACTGTTTTCAATGGCAACCTGCTGGAAGACTAGTTGACTTCCTTGTGCAATTGATTGTCCCCTGTGAGAGTCGATGCCATGTTGGATCGGTAGGGGTGTGATCCAGCAGGATGCTGCTTGGGTTTTTATGTTCTTATCTGTTCTTTTCCTTATAGGCTCTTTAACACGGCCACGGCGCACAGTATTCACTCGTGCCATTGAAGGCTGTGACCTCCACTGGCAGGACAGTCACCTCCAGCGAATAATCAGCAGTGATTTCTACATTTCTCCATCTTACCCCAGGGAGGGTGAGGGCCTTCTTTTCAACTCACAAGGACAACCGTTGTGGCTGGGTAAGCTTCCTGGTTCTGGTTGCTGTGCAGGTTTTTTTTTAAAGAATATTGAAGAAAAAGCTGTGATCCCTCTAGGACAGAATAATATTCTTGCATTTGTGGATGCTGCTGTCCCTCTCTAAGGAGACCTACTTCACTTACTTATTTTCCAGAACTTGAGAAGCCTGGCACTTAGCCACTTGCAATACTCAATACTCACAGAGCCCTTTTTCCTAGCTCTATATAGGGATACTGTGTATTGAAACACTCCTAATTCAGTATGGAAAGAGTTTGCTGATGTTGTAATTAAATGCAACAGTGCTCGGGTTGATTAGATCACAAAGTCTACTAATAACAAAACAACAAATTGGTTGAAATTAAATGAAAGGTATTAAAACTGAAATCCGTAGCCAAACACTGAAGTTACTAATGATTGTACTGTAATGGGCTTTCCATCTAGATCAACGAAGCTTACTGTGCTAAAATTAATCACATATCATAATATAACAGATCTACCTCTTTACAGCTTCATTAGGAAAGTAAGATCTATGTAGCACAGAATACAGAAATTCAGGGATATAGCGGCCAGTGCATGGGACCTCGGTCAGGTTACAAAACGTTTTAGCCATCTCTGCATCTTCCTTCTCCTCCTCAATCCTTATTTGGATAGATCATTTGAATTTGCCAAAGACATAAATGAAATGCATTGTCCAATCTTCTTGCTTCTTTTTCTTGGAGCTCCTCCTGGAGGAAATTGAGAGCATTGAGGACTTGTTTTCGATTTGCCAGCAACATCTGAATGATACAATTTTAAAAAGGTGTGCATGCTGCGCATAGAATGAACAAACCTTTTTGAAAAGGGACCTAAGCATTTTCTTTGGGAGCATAAAAAACATGGAGCAAATCAGCTGAGGAAAAGGAATGTAGCTGTCATTAAAGATCCTGAGATACCTTACAAAAAATCTTTTCTTCACAGATTGTCCACTCCTGTGACTTTCTGTCTCTATTCCCCATGACAGGGACATTTAGAGAGGAAGAAGTTCTTTGCAGCTTTCCAACCAGTCTGTGTCATCTGTTCCTCTCCAAGTTGTTGTGGGGGGGATGGGACGATGGGACGATGACAATAATCAAGAACAGATGAATTTCTATGCCATGCAGTTGTGTTGCCACAGGACACGACGTTCTCTGGTAATAATACTATCAGGAATGGCACAGAACGTACACTTGATACAAAATCACTTCCAGAGAGATATTCTAGAGGTTGAGCAGAAGTTATAAAAGAAAGAAGGCTGCATCAGGTTTCTATTTCATAAAGAGCTCTGAGTAAAGAGGAGGTTTGAAGGATGGAATTGTAACTGTGGCTCTGTTTGAATGCTAGATGTAGTATAGTACCGTGTTTCCCTGAAAATAAGACCTCCCCGGATAATAAGCCCAATCGGGCTTTTGAGCGCATGCACTAAAATAAGCCCTCCCTCGAAAATATTGCAACACAGCAGCAGCCATGGGGCGACCATACTCACCATCTCCTGCAACTCAAAAATAATAAGACGTTCCTGAAAATAAGCCCAAGTGCTTATTTTGGGGTTCAAAAGAAAATAAGACACTCTTATTTTTGGGAAAACACGGTAAGTCTGTGGGACCGGGGAAATTCAAAACATACACAGGCAACTTCCTTTTGCAATAAAACTAGAATGTTAGGACAAAAGGCTATGCTAGGATACAATTGTTCCCTCATTTGCCTTCTTTTTCTGAAAGGCAGAATCTTTTAATATTTTCATTTAATATAATATACTATAATCAGAGGAAATATTACCTCTGTGTATTTGGGTTATCTTTTGAAAGGAAAGAGTTGAAAATTCAATTTCATGGATGAACATTATACCACTGTGGGTTTTATTTGGTTTTATTAAAAAACAAGGTTAGGATAATTGTGGTTTGGCAGATACAAGAGGTGAAATACAGTACGTGAGCTGCATATTACACACATTCCGTGCTGCACTAGGAAAAAGGCAAAGAGAAAACCAAGCAAGCATCAAAAGGCCTATTTCTACATGTTAGTCATCATTGGGGGGGGGGGGGGAATGCAACAGAACAGAACATATAAATAAAGCTTAGCTTTAAATTACTAGTGTTCAGTTGATTCTTCAGCATAGACTGCCTGTATAATTCATTTGTCTCTAATTGAGACTTAATTACCTTCTATCCTTACACAACGCCACAGAACATGTCCCAACTGCTTGTGCCCGGGTTGATGCCCTACGGTCCCATGGATACCCCAAGGAGGCTCTCCGTCTAACTGTGGCCATAATCAACACGCTGAGACTGCAGCAACAGAGGCAGCTGGAGATATACAAGCATCAGAAGAAAGGTATGAATTAGCTTGAGTTTGTGACTTTGGTACCAATCCAACTTTCTGAATGTTAATTTGGACTTCTTGAGGCATTATTTTTATGCTGTTTGGAACATAACAGATCTCTGGGTTTCCACCCTGATCTTTCCAAACAAATTTTAACCGTAGAGCAATTATTTTTCCAAATACCTTTTAAAAAACAACTGTCCATTTGAAGTCAGTGTTGCCCATATAAAGGATACTTGCATAAGTGAGTGCTGTTGGAGTGCTGTTGGCCATTGGCCTTTTTGTAAACACAGAATGCATGGAATTTACAGTACTTCAAAAATTGAAGCCAAAACTGGGTACAATCTTGTTGGTGACGACCTTGTCACAATGGAAGAACAGAGAATCAATACAACAAGTTGAAAGGAATCCCTATTATCGATCGCAAGTTTTCAGGGATAGCTTTGAGCATTGTGGTTTGGAAGATGAAGCCAAAGAGGCTGCCCTGTGTGACCTCACACTGGGATTTTTCTTGTTTTGTGCCGTCCTCTAGAACTATTGCAAAGAGGAGCAACCACCATCACAAACCTGGAAAGTTGGGTAGGACATCCTCTCAATCCGATTGGCTGCTTATTTCTCACTTTGACAGAAGCGTGTCGAATAGAGGATGAAAACAGCCTTGATGTTTCAGGTATGAGAATGAGAACTTCAGATTGCAAACTTTGAATTCAAGCCAGCTTCTGTCCTTTTTCCCTATATTTAGTTTGGAGCCATGTTGTTGTTATTGATTTTTTTTTTTTTTTTTGGTCTAAAAGCTGTATGTATATGAATAAATGAGAAAAGCTCAGCTCACAATTTTCAATGGAAATGTAGCCTTCCAATAGCCCTTAGAATTTTGTCACGTAGCTCTTTAGCTCTAGCTGATAATACGACATCTTTTATGATTTGTTCTTTGGCATCTGCACTTGGCATGGTTGACTTCTCCTGCTAAGCACAGGGTATTCCTCAGGAATTGATATCAAATGAAAATCAGTTCCAGAAAATATCCCAGCTACTAGCAGAATAAGCAGTGTTTCACTCTTTTAATTTGTTCATAGTCCAAAGGTTGGTGTAATACTCCTTATGATTCCTATGCAGTGTACTTCAGAAGTTGTGAGATGGAATTAATGGAGCTGTGTAGCCCAGCCCAGCTGCACCAGTATAATTGAGCACATGATCTGCAGCAAAAACAGCCACTATGTTGTGCTGTGAGTGGATAGTTTGGACCAATAGCATTAGTAGAGCCAACCAGATTGTGTATCTTGGAAGGCGTGAAAGAAATTATAATTACGGTACTGTATGGAGTGGGATTCACCTGTCCTATTAATTCTTTTCTTGGCCATCAGATGCTGGTGAGTCAAAGCCTCCAGTGTATCAGCATGTGCCTGTGGCCAACAATTGCCCTGAGAGTGGGGAATCCTACCTATCTCTGGCTTTGGAAGTGGCACTGATGGGGATGGGGCAGCAACGGGTGATGCCAGAAGGCCTTTATGCGCAAGACAAAGTGTGGCGTAATGAGGAACAGATTATTGCCTGTCTGCAAGAGCTGGAGCTTGATGCTGTATTGGTGCAGACCCTACGCAAGCAGTGCATTCTGCTTCTGGAAGGTGAGAGAACTGAGATGCTGCTGCCAGTCACATGAGAGACAAAGCTGTGTCCACAATCCAGGGGGAAAAGTTTTATATTTCCTCTAGTAAATTCCATATCGGAAACCCGGTCAGTTTCCCTTGGTCACTGTATCATATATGCCAATGAGATAATGGTATCAAAATACTTTTGAATAGAAGAATTTGATAGTGATATGTATTGGAAAGAGGTTAGGAATATCAGGATTTGATAAAACAGATTACACAGTGTTAGAGATTTTAGGAAGAGAATTTTGTCTTTGATGGTAAAAGAGTCAGGATGAGATTGGAAATCTCAGTTTTATTGAGAGACATAAACTTTTGTGAGTTGCAACTCACTTCATTAGATGCCCAGAGTGGCTAGATCTTTGTAGGTAGAATTGGAGTGAGGGGAGCAGGGTGGAGGGGAGGACAGGGTGGTGGTGCAGGTTCTACGTGAAACAGATTGAAGAACCTTATTAATTAGCAATAGCAATGTGTTAGAAAACCATTGTGTTTGATGAGATGTTCTGGGATTGTCTTTGCTTGATGGTGCTGTTAAAAGTCCAACTTTGCCAAAACAACCCTTTTGCGATCTGCAGTGATGTACCCTGGCAAGTTGCAATGTTCTGATATTACTTTGTCCTTGTTTTGAATCTTGATATTAAATGTGCGTCCGTGAATTCTTTTGCACAAAGCTTGTCCCATCTGTCCTATGTCGCATTCAGAAGGGCATTGCTGGCAGATGATGGCACGCACCTGGCATCTCACGTGGGAGGAAAAGCATATGAAAGGCCTTTAATCCTTTGTGTGTACTTGTTGGGGCCTGTGACAGTGCTGTTGGCATAGATATGAGGGCAAATAGACCTCTGGGATTGTTGCAGGGGGCCTGTTCCATGTTACCTCTTGTTGAATGTGGGAATCTGATTTAGGTTGCAAATGTAGTGCTTGAGAAAATTCAGAATCATTGCCCAGAATAAGCTGTAATTATTAATAACATATCTGAGTGGTTTGAGCTATGAGCTGTGGGTGACAACCAATAGTGTTCTATTGTTCTATTTCTGTGGTCTGTCTTTTAATATGTCCTCCCTGGGAATCAATCTGGCTCTATTGATTTGTCTATTGATCTTATTCAATGAGTAGTTTAGATCCAGTGTCCTGGATTTCTCAGCGTTAGTACTACACAAATATTTTCTTTAATGTGAGTTTTTTTATGTATACATTTCCTCACCCCTTGCTTATTTGCTCTTTTCTTTACTGAAACTGGAGCCCTTTGCGGTGATTACTGTAGCTTCTTGTCTAGAAGGCTCTGACAGTTGCATTTCGAAGACAATCCATGTCAATGCTTGTGCTGCTTTAAAAATGCTGTTTCTCCCTCCCCATTCCACTGTGGGCTCTAAAGCCTGTGTATTCATGTGTCTGCAGTTTCCTTTGAAAAGTAGAGGGAATTAATGGATAACTTGGCCATTGCCATAGGGATGGGAGGAGAAGACAAGCTGTGCCTTTCTAATCACAACGCCTGAGTTGAAAATGTCAGAAAGATGAATAGGAGGATCTGGTTTTCAGTTTGATGGCAAGAAGAGGAATATCTCCAAACCGTTAGTGTCATAACATTAGAGACCCCGGTTCAAGGTGAAGCTTAGTTGTGGTAGTTCACTGGTTGACTTTGGGCCAATCACCTACTCTGAGCCCAATCTAGCTCATACGATTGTTGTGGGACAGTTGGAAGAGGGGGTACTATGTGTGCCATTTTGAGCTCTTGATGAAAAGATAAGACATAAAATCTGATAAATAAATAAGGTTGGTTGAAGGAGAGACACTGATGTGCTTCTGCTGTTGCCTAGGTGGTCCCTTTAGTGGCCTTGGTGAAGTCATCCACCGGGAAAGTGTACCTATGCACACTTTTGCGAAGTACCTCTTTTCTGCCTTACTGCCCCATGATGCTGACCTGGCCTACAAGCTGGCATTGCGCTCCATGAGGTTGGTACCCCTCTTTATTTTACCCCCTTTGTTAAGAAAATCAAGTGGGATTTCATTAACAAAGGCAACAGAGACAGCTGAGATTGCTGTCATTAAGCGATATGGTCCTGTGAGTTCATGCTTTATGACCACATTATTTAGCAATGGAAATTCCACTCCCAATTGTCATCATAACTTGAGGACTATCTATATAAACATGTAAATGATTTATTTATTTATTTATTTATTTATTCACATTTCTAAACCGCCCCCTCTCCCAAAAAGGGACTCGGGGCGGTGTACAGTCCACAATAAATCACAGATAAAATACAAATATAAATAGAGCTATAAATATATGTATGTATGTGGAGGAGGTTAAAATTAAGAGTCCTGAGTAGATCTAAAGTGCATAAAATAGCCAGCAAGAAATTACGCATGCACCCCCTTCACTAAGCAGAACTAGATAGGTAAAGGTTCCCCTTACACATATGTGTAGTCATTCCCAAATCTAAGGGGCGGTGCTCATCTCCGTTTCAAAGCCAAAGAGCCAGCGCTGTTCGAAGGCGTCTCCTTGGTCATGTAGCCAGCATGACTAAACGCCAAAGGCGCACGGAATGCTGTTACTTTCCCACCAAAGGTGTTTCCCATTTTTCTACTTGCGTTTTTAGGTGCTTTCAAACTGTTAGGTTGGCAGAAGCTGGGACAAGTAATGGGAGTTCACGCCACTACGTGGCGCTAGGGATTTGAACCCCCGAACTGCCGACCATTCTGATCAGCAAGCTCAGCGTCTTAGCCACTGAGCCACCACATCCCACAGAACTAGATAACTGCAGTGCAAATCAAGTTTTGCTCTGACATAAACCATAAGAAATGTGTATGTCTAAAGTTTTATTTTTTCTTACAAGTATTGAAATCCCTTTGAGTTTTCTAGTGGCCTTTCCAATTTGTTCAAGACTAATTTGTAACTATATGCTGCTGAAAACCTTTGAAAGGTTTTATCACCTCATTCTCCCCCCCAGCATGCCACAAGAAGACAATGCAGAGAGGATTTAATATGATTACCAGCAGGTATCCTTCTAATGACCTAATGTTGTGGCTTTGTTCTTCCTAGGCTGCCGGTTTTGGAGACAACTCCCTCAGGTGATGTCACACATCCTCACCACATTGTTTCAGTGGTCCCTAGCAGGTATCCCCGTTGGTTTACTCTGGGGCACTTGGAATCACAACAGTGTGAACTTGCTTCCACTATGCTGACAGCAGCCAAAGGTGGGTTCCTAATAGAACTGTACATAGCTCACTAGAGATCCAGGTGAAATGTTCACCTTGTCATCAAGAGAAATCTAATAGAAAGTCAATTTGTACTTGTCAGGCAGACACTGTTGACTACTAGAATAGTAAAGGTAAAGGTTTCCCTCGCATATATGTGCTAGTCGTTCCCGACTCTAGGGATTCGAACCGCCGACCTTTCTGATTGACAAGCTCAGCGTCTTAGCCACTGAGCCACCATGTCCCTACGCTAAAATAGTAGACAGTCATTTAATTAAAAACAAAGAAATAGCAGTTACTTTCTGAGTACATTGTTGGATACAGCAGCTGTTTCATCTTCTCTGCCAATCTGGACAAGAATGTTCTGACACCTAGACATTTTTGATGCTGAGAAGTGAAAAGAGGGACCGATGTGCATGAGCAACTGGAAACATCAGCTGTATGCAGATAGTGGGCCTACTCACAAAAGCAATTGCACACTCCATAAAGCCTTTATGATTAGTACCAACAAGCTGCAGACTATTTCCTGCCGGGCTGTATGGAAGAGGGAAACTGCTGGACAACAAAGACAAATTGCATTTGTTGATGTGAGCCCACCTGTCTATAGTAGGAGGGAGGGATTCTTACCTGACTGGATGGTGGGACTCCCAAAAATCCAAAGCTCCCCAAAAGCAAAGTTAAATTACTCCTAGGATTCCCCTCTCACATATTGCAGTGCAGATGTGGTTCTATGCTGCATATAGGAGAGTTGCTAATATTGGAATGATGGGCTAGTGGGGCAAACTACTTCTGTGTGACTTATATAATTGCTTTCTATGTGTCCTCTTTTCAGGCAATTATTTTTCCTAGTTACTATGGAGGAAAACTTTGAGATCCTTCCTTTGGTTTGATTTCTGTATAAGAACTGTAGATCTAATGGGATTCCCACTTACATAGGGGTAATCAGTTTCTGGCCCAGATTCTCTTCCTGAACTGTGCTTAGTATTTGTCCAGATGTTATGAGAGATACAGTTCTGAAACAAACCAGAACAGAGCAAATCATGCTCATTAGCTACAGATTTGCTGAATGATACTTGGACCCAATTGCTCTTTGCCTCATTTTCCTTTGAGTGGTTTCTGGCTCTTCACCACTGTTGCTTTCTGCGTGACACTTGTCTTGACAATATTTTACTCTCTAACCACTTTTGATAGGAGTTTTGGTTCTGACTTACCAAGATAGATGGACATTTAGCTACTTGAGGTGAACAAAAGGCCAGGAAGTTAAAGTTTTGGGCTTTGAAGACCAAAGCATCTGCATACTTAGTCCAAATAGAAAATATTTTTTATCTGAAGTTGAATTTTTTAAAATAGGTTTTGCCTGCTATAAATTTAAAAATGAAACTTTGGGAGAATACTTGTGTTTTGACTTTTATAATGCAATCTAATGTGAACTAGTATATATTGCCAGCATATTTGTGTCTGGTAATTTATGATTGCAGTTCAGATTGCAGATGATATACATTGGCCTTTTATTTCTGTGCTGTTATCTATGTTTATTTCTCTACTTGGCTCTAGAAATAGGCAAAATGCAGATTTGTCATAGAATCCCTTGGCATATTTGCTTGAGCCAAAAAATGTTAAGTGGATTCTCTGATGGATCCGAGAAGAAATCTGTAGTTGAATATTTGAGCCCTCAAACTGATTTCTCTCTAGCAGGATATAGAAAATAAGAATAATATTGCTTGAGCTTACCCAATTTACATAAGAAGATATTTACTATTATTTTAATAAGGTTTATTGTGGACGTAACCTACAAATGGATAAACTTTCTTATAATGCAGGTGACATGCTGCGTCTACGGACTGTCTTAGAAGCAATTCAGAAGAACATCCATTCCTCTTCCTTGATCTTCAAACTGGCTCAGGATGCTTTTAAGATTGCCACACCTGCTGATAGTAATGCTGATACAACACTACTTAATGTGGCACTGGAGTTGGGGCTACAAGTAAGGACATTAATAATCATCAGGAAAAATGAATAATTTCCAAATCTTTATAGTAAGTTGGAAGCCTGCCTTGAAGGTTAATGAAATGTCCATATTAGCCAAAGAAAAGGCCTGCTGATTTGTGATCTTAAATGCTAATCCTGCTCTCTTACAGGATTTCGGGCATACTGGCCATTTAAATCAGGGATCCCCAACTCCTGGGCCGCAGCCCAGTACCAGGCCACAGTCCATTCGGGACCAGGCTGCACAAGCAGCAGGCAATCATGTGCAAAGCCCATTTGTGTGAGCAGTGTTCATGCATGCCCACTGCTTGTGCAAATGGCGCCTGCCACTCACATAGAAGCATCCACTCTCCCGCCCTGCCGCTGACACCCGTCCACAAAGCCGGAAACGTTGGAGGACCCCTGATTTGAATAATTAAACAACCACACATTTCTCAACTGAAAAATTCGGAACGGGACTTTATGCTTCCCATGTGGCCTCCAATCTAGGCAGTTTATGAAGCTAGTAGCCAAACCTGTTAATCTTTCACAGGTTGAAACCACTTAAGGTGTTACAATATGCTGATCTAGGGCAGTGTTTTTCAACCACTGTTCCGCAGCACACTAGTGTGCCGCGAGATGTTGCCTGGTGTGCCATGGGAAAAATTGAAAAATTCGAAAGATTTTTTAAAAAAGTCAAATTTTCGCCCACTAGGCGGGTGCTGGACTGTGTCCTGGGTATGGGGGGGTGGGGTTGACAAAGAGCTGTTGACAAAGAGCTACGTGTGTGTCTTTCTTCGATTCCAGCCAGAATATCAGCTTTGTGTTCAGCCAAACAGGCCCAGGTTGCACACTGAATAAAGTATTTTATAATTTTTCATATTTCTGTTTACTTACTATTTCATAATAAAGTAATTATAAAATACTTTCTTTGTGTTTATTTGATTCCTATTCAAGAGAATTACTTTATATATAGTCAATATAGGCACAGAGTTAAATTTTTTAACATTTTCTAATGGTGGTGTGCCTCGTGATTTTTTTCATGAAACAAGTGTGCCTTTGCCCAAAAAAGGTTGAAAAACATTGATCTAGGGGAATGCAACCATTTCTTTGGATATCCAGTGGTAGGTGAAAAAAATATTTTCTACTCATTTCTACTGTTGCAGGTGATGCGCATGACCTTATCAACTTTGAACTGGAGACGGAGGGAGATGGTGCGATGGCTGGTGACCTGTGCTACAGAAGTTGGTAGGTATTTTCACAAACCCATGCTTAAAATGAAGACTGCAGCCTAGAGCGAGCCTAATTCAGCCTTCCTCAACATTGGCTTGAGATTCTGGGAGCTTTAATTCCCCAAACACCAGGAAGGTATGCACATGTAGCATGTTCTGCTCACCCAAAAGATATTAAGATGCTACTAGGCACCAGAGCCAAATATGGATGACAACTAATATCCAAATTCATGACAAAGATAGGTGATTTCTAATTCAAATAGTCTATTTCTCCCAGTATTGACTCCCTAGGTAGCAAATATTGAAAGATTTAATTATAAGGAAAACACACCAAATGAAGATAGGATAAGATATACATTTTCCAACTAAATTCAGTAAGTAGTTCAAATTATAGCAATCTCTTAAATCTTTTCACAATGGAGCTCAAACATTCATTGTAAAAAAAAAGAGAGAGGTCGCCTCCTACAAGTTAGTGCTAAACTAGACTGCTACTTTCAAAACAGCGAAAGAGACAAAAATATAATTGACTGCAATATTGGTCTTCTGACAGAATTATGGCCTTGGTGCTATAGATCCAATCTGATGAAAAATAAAATACAATTACTGCTCAGTTTATTTACTACCATTGTGTGTACCTTGATAGTACCTTCCCTACTGGCTGAACAGTTCATGATTCTTTCTTGCAGGTGTTCGGGCGCTGGTCAGCATCTTGCAAAGTTGGTATTCACTCTTTACCCCTACTGAAGCAACTAGCATAGTAGCAGCAACAGTGATGTCCCACAGTACAATCCTGCGGCTCAGCCTGGACTATCCACAGCGCGAAGAACTGGCTAGTTGTGCTCGCACGCTGGCCCTGCAGTGTGCCATGAAGGATCCGCAAAACTGCGCGCTCTCGGCTCTCACCCTTTGTGAGAAGGACCACATTGCTTTCGAGACCGCTTACCAAATTGTTATAGATGCTGCATCCACCGGCATGACTTATTCCCAACTCTTCACCATTGCACGGTATATGGAGCACCGCGGGTACCCATTGCGGGCCTTCAAGCTGGCCTCCCTTGCCATGACACACCTCAACCTTGCCTATAACCAGGACACACACCCTGCCATCAATGATGTGCTTTGGGCATGTGCACTCAGCCATTCCCTTGGCAAGAACGAGCTGGCCGCTATTATTCCATTGGTAGTAAAGAGCGTGCACTGTGCCACAGTGCTATCTGACATTCTGCGCCGCTGCACCATGACGGCGCCAGGCCTTGCTGGCATCCCTGGCCGCAGGAACTCTGGGAAACTGATGTCAACGGACAAAGCACCTTTGCGCCAGCTGCTGGATGCTACAATAAGCGCTTACATCAATACCACACACTCCCGTCTTACCCACATCAGCCCACGACATTATGGGGAGTTTATTGAGTTTCTGAGCAAAGCTCGAGAGACTTTCCTGCTTGCTCAGGATGGCCACATTCAGTTTGCACAGTTCATAGACAACCTTAAACAGATTTATAAGGGCAAGAAGAAGCTTATGTTGCTAGTGCGAGAACGATTTGGTTGAACTTCTGCGTTAGGGGGAAAAGGGAAGAAGAAACCCTGATCATTGTTGGTGGAATCATGCTTATCAGGCAAGACTAACTGTAGTTTTCATCGTAGAAAATCTCCCAATTCTTTGAGGAACATAAACCAAAAGTAGCATGACAGGAAGAGTTTGCTTCCCAATGACCACTTACTTGCAAACACTTCAGCAATACCAAAAGGCTAACTAGGAAACTGAATACCTCTCTCCCAAACAGCATGGTGGATGGAGGCAGAAAAGCAGCCAATATGGAAGCACATTACTCAGCCTCTTGCGCTGCCACCTGGGTTCTCAGCTGGTGGGTTTTGAGCTGTGCATCCTCCATAACTAGTGTCACCATTTAGTGCAGCCTTCTCCAACCTGGTTACCCACCAGATTTGCCAGACTTCAAATAATTTGCTTGGCTGGGGAATAGGATGAGTTGACTCCAGAGTAACTGGGACGAGGGAGGGGGCGGTAATAGGCTGGGAGGGGGCGGGGGGAGGTTGGTTTAGTATGTGTGCAAGTGCGTGCGTATGAAAATCCTTAATTAAAAAAAAAACTAATGTTAACGGTTCTCAGGGATTGCTTTACTAAAAGTAACAGAAGCATTTATGATACTGTAAATACAATAGTATATGTGTCAATTATTAAATTGTAAAGTTCTAATTATTTATAATTATTCTTTTTGTTTGTTTGGGGATACTTGAAATGTGTTGTGGGCTGGGCCAAGCATTTCCAAACTTGAGAAATATTAACCTTTCTCAGGTTTTACACCCCAGCATTGTTGGCAAAAAAAAAAAAAGTGGGTGGGGTTTGACTAATGGAAAATAAACAAAAGCTTGAGCAGACCTACCACAACACACAACCTTGGAGGAGAGGAGACCAAGGGGGCAACTGCAAAGCCAGATACACCTCAGCATTTCAAGGCCATCAGGGTGTGGACTTGGCCCACTGGCTATAAGCCACAGCACATTTACTTGACTCTGCTACTTCGTACCATGGTTCCAAATATGGGGTACACAAAATGACCCCAGGAAGCTGGAACAAAACTGTGAGCCAGTTGAGCCCATGGTGTAAAATGCTCTATTTTTGGCCTCCAAATGCAAACCATTTGATTTGTGCAAATTGTATTACTCTGTGAATTTAGAAAGGGTTCTATTTTTATTTATTTTTTTTGTCATCTGAGGAGCGGAAGGAGCAATTAGTCTGCATATGTGTCTTTATTTTGAATTTTATTTCAAAAACTACTGTCTTCGCTGGTCTCTGCTTAGGTTGGTGCCTTCTTGAGGACAGCTTTCTGCCATAGTTAACTGCTAACTTTATCTCCTACTATTGCTTTGCATCCACCTGAATGTTTATTCGGTCCAATGAAATGGAGTGAAGCAGAAGCAAAATAGTTTTTCCCCTTTTCTAAATGTCTTTGTGTTCCCCTGTTCCGGTGCATCTTAGTTCTAAAAGGGGCAGGGCGGGAATGGATGGGGCAGGGGTTAAGATGAAGCGTAGTTTAGAAAATGTGGATTAAAATTACGTACTGTCTGACTCCAGTTTTGTTTTTTGTTTTTTTTAAAAAAATCCCGAGAAACTGGTCCGAAGACCAGACAAGCCCCTACTCACCCAGTATTTGTTGCCATAAAAGTATCATTCTTCTGTCTCTTTATTTTGTATGTACAACTTCTTGGTCTGATGTTTAATAAAAAAAAAAAAAAAAGGAAGACTTCGTTGTATCACTCCAGCCCTTTTGATATCAGTCCATGAATGCTGCCAGTTGGAAATCATAAAAAGGATAGCCATTCAAAGACAATCTGTGCTGCTGCTGAGATGGGATTAGAGCAGGGGTGGGTAACCTTAAACCAGGGGTGTCCAAACTTGGGAACTTTAAGACTTGTGAACTTCAACTCCCAGAATTCCCCAGCCAGCATGGCTGGCTGGGGAATTCTAGGAGTTGAAGTCCACAAGTCTTAAAGTTCCCAAGTTTGGACACCCCTGCCTTAAACACTCAAAGAGCCATTTGGACCTATTTCCCACAGAAAAGAAAACAACGGGGCCCACAAAACCTTTCCGGTGCCTGACTATTTCCTGAGCGGCTACAAAACTAGCATAGGTAGTTGAATTAAATGTTCTGTTTTCTTCTGAAACTTTTCTCTTCTTGGATTTATCCATGGTTGGCCTACCGGGGGTTGAAAAGCTTAATAAATCACACGCCGGCAAGTGTTGCACATTGGCAGTGGTGACGCATATTTTGAGTGACAGGGAGCTGCAGCAGAGGGATGAAAGAGCCACACGTGGCTCCAGAGCTGACCTCTGGACTACAAAGAGGTTACAGTTCCATGTAACTGGAACCGGGGGGGGGGGGGGATATAGTTCTTCCTTTTTTGGTATAAACCAGGGGTGTCCAAACTTGGCAACTTTAAGACTTGTGGACTTCAACTCCTAGAATTCTGGGAGTTGAAGTCCACAAGTCTTAAAGTTGCCAAGTTTGGCCACCCCTGGTATAAACAATATAATTTGCATATAAGCTAAAAGGGGACCGATTAACCCTTTCTCAGACACAGGATGCTTAACCTGCAAAAGCAGCAGACCATTCAGGCATATGCACGAGGCATACCCTCTCCTCAGATGTTTTGAATTACTCCCCACATCAACAGCGCCACTCTTGCGGCACTTCTGACTATTAAAAGCAACCCAAGTAATTAAAAAAAAAGTTGCTGCAAGAAACAGATGGGTAGGAAGCAAGACAAGACAGCCAATCCCGACGCAGAAGGGCAGATGAAGTTCAATTACAATTTTTAAAAAAGTGTTCACTGATTGTTGGAGGCACTCAAGATTAGTTTTGTAATCAGTCGGAGCAATTTGGGGATAAAAAGTACACAGTTGGGGAAGTCTATGTTTCATAATGAATCCATTTTCTACAGTAGAGACTGAGAAGAAGATAACGTATGTGTGAAAAGCCTGCACTCCCCAGTTTCTTTTGCCAGTTCCTGCCACAGCCTTTGTAGCTAATTACACCGAGATCCTTTCCAGGATGTAACCTCTCAATAACAAGTTACATTTGCTGAGCAGATGATCCATTTCTTTTCTTTTTGCTTAAGGACTGTTTTCTCCGAGTCTCTTAAGAACATTTGTTCAGATTGCAGGAATGCATGTGCACGGCATCCACAAAAGCCCCTACGTGTTCCGGATTGATGTCAGGATAGAGGCCGTGGCCCAAGTTGGCAATGTAACGCTGGGAGCCAAAGCCTTCTAACATCTTTTTTACCAGCTCCCCAATCTTCTCCTGTGGGAAGTGAAAAATGATTAAGCAGACCAGATAGCAATAGGAATAGGAACAGCACTTAGACTTCTATATCGCTTCATAGTGCTTTATACTCCCCTCTAAACAGTTTACAGAGTCAATAAATTGCCCCCAACAATCTGGGTCCTACTTTTACTGACCTCAGAAGGATGAAGGCTGAGTCAACTTCAAGCTCCTTCAGCATCGAACTCCAGACTATGGGCAGAGTCAGCTTGCAATACTGTATTCTAAGCACTGCGCCACCTCGGCTCTTTTACATCACATTTTCAATCTTCAAAACTATTGGGGAACTGGGTAGACATAGCCTAGCACAATTCCTTTGCTCTTTTGCCTAGCTTGCTATCACATTAGACAAACAAATGGTTAGAGCTGACTGTAATTTATGACCAGTCCATGCTTGGAAGAACAAAGTTCCAATTAGCACAGTCGTGGAACATGCTGGAATTTCTAGCATGTATATACTATTGAAACAGTGACATCTACACTGGCTTGGGCATATCATGAGAATGGCTGATGATCTCCTGTATGGAGAATTATTGCAGGGAAAGCACCCCAGAGGGAGACCACAGCTGCGATATAAGGATATCCGAAAGAGGGATCAAAAGGCCTTGGGAATGGACATAAACAGCTGGGAAACCTTGACCTTTGATCGTTCAGCTTGAAGGGTAAAGACGCAGCATGGCCTTCTCCAACTCAATGAGTCAATTGTTCGGCAGGCTGAGGCAGAGGCAGTCCCGGAACCAGCGAAATCTGGGGGCTGGGCAGGGGACAGAATGTATCTGCCCTCAGTGTGGAAGGGATTGCCCCTCTCGAATTGGACTTTTTAGCCACACCAGATGTTGCATTAGGGCCTCTGCCCAGAGCACAATACCATAGTCTTTTGAGACTGAAGGATGCCAATGTATGCTTGGAAGCAATCTGACTTAGAGATAGCCACATTTTGCTCACACTATGCAAAATTCTGAATAATAATAATAATAATAATAATAATAATAATAATAATAATATTTAATGCTTCTAGACCGCCCCCTCTCCCGCAAGGGACTCGGGGCGGTGTACAGTTCATACAAAATATAACAGGATACAATAAAATTAAATTAAATATGTACAGTTGACAATTGACATGGAGGAGGTTAAAATGTAGTTAAAAGAACTGTACAAAGCAGATATAAAATAAATTCGAACCCCTAAAAACAAATACAGTAAATTAAAAAATCCCTAAAATAACCAGATATAATACATTTGCCAGGAGGGACAGTTGAATTATGCCAGGCCTGCTAGTCGGAACAGGTGGGTCTTCAGCTTTTGCCGGAAGGAGCGGAGGTCAGAAGTGGTTCTAATGTCGGGGGGGAGGTCATTCCAGAGGGTTGGGCCCATCACAGAGAAGGCCCTACTCCTCGGTGTCGCCCGCTGGCATTGCCTAGTGGACGGCACCAGGAGAAGTCCCTCCCTGTGTGAGCGTATTGGCCGAATGAGTTATGTAAGGGGGGGGAGCAATGCCTTAAAGCCAACTTTGGTTGTTTCCATAACAAAAGCATGGTTTGAAGTCATTGACTGGTCACTTGGTCCACAGCAGAGAAAAAATGGCAACAGCTCTTTGACCTTCATCAACCTATAAGCAAGATTTTATTCACAGTAGAAAATAACTGGTCGGTGGCTAGTTTAATCGGGTTAGGATTTGAAAATGGTCTTTACTTTAACTTCTTAGTCAATGAAAGGCCTTGGTTACTTGTTTCTTTTTACCAAAAAAAGAGACAAGAACATGAATTTTCAAACTTTTTCAAGTTGGAAAATAGATTTTAAAAAAATAAAGTCCCAGAACCCCTAATCAAGAGGGGTAGGGCTTCTGAATGTCAGTGAGCAAGTCCTGCAACACTATTATTCCTTAGTGGCTAAGGGGGGAAAAACTCTTTTCATAAAGGGCGAAGGGCGGGGGGACTTGGGCTGGAGCCCAACTTCGGAAACTTCTCTCTAGCAGCGTGTGTTCTGTTCTCTCTGTGTGTGCTTTTCCCTCCTACTCTCCACAAGGGACTAAGTTTAAATTCTCTGCAAGGGAATTTCCCCCCTCCCCTTTAATAAATACCTTGTAGAGAATTTTTCTTCCTTTCACCAGCAGACTCCATTCAATTTCCATAGAACCCAGGTAGAAAACAAGTGGATTTATATAAGAAGCCCCTGGCTGCAGAAGTGAGTATAATCTGATTGTTACAGGTTAATGCATGTTTCCTTACCTTGGATGCATATAGAGCACATGGATCTAAATTCCCTTGTAACGTAACGTTTTTTCCTGTCCGCTTGCTGAATTGGGGAAAGAAAATATTACATTGTATGGAAGGCACTTAACCAAGATAAAATTGCTTGTTGGACTTCATTGCCTCAACATGCAATGATAACTCCTAAATAAAAGACGAGCTATCAGTCAAATCCATCCATCCATCTCTGACTAACTGCTGAAGCAGAGAAAGTTACCCACAAAAGCAAGACTTAGGTAGCTGAGTGAAAACAGAACATTACTAATTTCCCTATATGGTACCTTATTTTTTTAATTCTAATTAGAAAAAATAAGATACCATTTTTTTTATTGTGTAAACAGAGAGCAATAAAACATTCTGTCCTATACGTTACACTGTATCAGCCTAACCTGTCCTAGAAAACTCATCTCTACGCAAGAGTAATATTTTATGCATAACCTATGATGGGTATCTTTACTTAAGTCTTAGTTTCAGCTACCATCCCTTTATTTTTCAAGTATCCTATGTGATAGGGATTTGCCTTTTATCACAAGCTACTCTATTATTGCAAAACTGAGGAAGTATGCCAGTGGTGGGTTTCAAATTTTTTTGGAACCTACTCTGTGGGTGTGGCCTGATTTGTGGGAGTGGCTTGCCTGCCATGTGACCGGGTGGGAGTGGCTTGCTGGCCATGTGACCGGGTGGGAGTGGGATGTTAGAAGATCCCAAATGAAGTTAGAAAGACTGGGTCCCAAACCCAGCTGGCTTAACTGGGATAGGGGGAATAGGGGGTAGAGGTTCACCAAGGACCCTCCTCTCCTTTCCCCCCAAAAGCAGAGGGCGTCAGTATTTAGAGGGAAGTCCCCCAACTTCCCCCCTTTGTGTGTCACTCTTTCTCTCTCTCTCTCTTCCCCTGTTTCTCTCCCCCCTTTCCTTCCTCCTCCTTTTCCTCTGTTCCCCCCAGTTTTTCAAGCTGAGCCATTGGGGGAGGTCAGAGGGAGAGAGAGACGGATTGAAGGGTGCAAAGAGATGGGGGCGTCCCATTTTGAGAAGCCTCCCTTAGCAAAAGATCACTGAGAGGAGGAAAGGGAGGATTCCCCACCCCACTCAGCGCTGTTTTCAATGGAAGGCTTCCCCCCCCCCCTCAGCTCTTTCCCTTCCCAAAAAATCGCTGAGAGGAGGAAAGGGGGGTGAGCGAGCAATGGAGTGGCTTCTGGACAGGCAGGGGCTAGCAAGTGAGTGATAGGGGCGGGGCAGGAACTTACTTCCGGGTTCATTGTCCAACAGGTTCGCAAGAACCAGTGCGAACCGGTAGGAACCCACCACTGAAGTATGCCATTAGAAGAGATGACACCCATACAGAGTTCCCAAGGGAATACAACCCATTTCTCACCGAGCCTCTTGAGGACACATGGTCCAGTCCAGGCTAACCACGTCGTACCCAGATTGTGCCAAATCCTCCAGTGCATAGTGGGCATTCTTAGCAAAGATGATCTAGTGGATGGAGAGAAGAGGAGAAGATAGAAAACAACTAGGACTATATGGACAGGGTTACAAACGCTTGGTAACATAGGAACTCACATTTTGCATGAAGTAAAGTTACATTATGTCGTGGCTTAAAAATTATGCATAGTGACATGTTTATTTGAATATTATCCTTTTTTTTCCCAGTCAGGCTTTAGAGAGGATGAAAAAGATGCTTCTATAAAAAGTAGTGGAACTGAAAACCTATTGTCCACCACCTCTGATTAGGGAAAGTCTGCACTCTAAAACTAATCTTTGAAATGTCAGCTTTACTCTCAGTTATGATTTGAGGGGAGAAGGGAACTGTTCTACTTTAACATCCCAATTCTTTCATTTGGAAATGTATATTTCTATACTAAAATATGTTCTTCATATTTTATAATGTTTTGATAAGTCAGGAAAAAGTTCTGACAAAGGAGACTGAAGGAATAGGAAAAAAAAGAGAATAAAGTTTATTCTCTTTTATTGGCTACTATATCAGGGTAGCTATGAATTTTCGGGCAATAGCAGAGGCTACAATTTTTTTGTATTAGTTGCTGGAGTCCATAACTAACTGCACTCCTATCCTACTTGCAAGCACTCCATAGCCATCTGAATATTGGATTACGTAGGTTTTTAGTATGATCCAGGTCTTTTTACCGGCACCTATATTTTTCTCTGTTCTACCTTTATGTTTTCTAGAAAATGTATGTTAATGGTCTTTCAATCATTGAGAAAAACATATGATGGGTGAAATGAACTTCTGGATTCTACCAAAATGTGATATTTGCCTTTAAAATGAACAAAACGCTGTCATTCTGGACAGAATCGCCGTAAATTCTGGGTAATAATTCAGAAAAAAAGCAGAAGGAAACAGTCCCATCTCTTACCATTGGCACCGCAGGGAGAGCATTTTCTTGTAGCTTATTCTTCACACCTTTGGCAATGGACCGAATGAACGGGAGGGCAAACTCTGCAAACTGGACTGGCCCCAGATGTCCTGCGTGGGACTCAAAAATCTGCAGAGCCTGGCAAAAAAAAAGACAAGCAGAGAACCAGAATCACTTCCTGGTTAACGGCTATTCTCCCTCTCTCCTTTCACTTATCTGTAAGGCCCTCCCCACTGTACAAGGTATTCACTCTATTCTGTCCTAGCCTAGAAATATCATTCTAAGGTTGTTCAACTGGAACAAATCTAAGTTTCAATTGCCTTTGGGTTCACCAAAATGTATTAAGGAGAAAATTACACCAGAAAACCCTCAGGTAGTATTATCCATTGTTCGTGTTTTTGTTGAAGGTTTTGTTCCAGGATTAGATTGTCACATGGTAGCTGCAGTTTTTAATCCTATTCTCGGGTGAAAGAATACAGAGGACAAGGCTGCAGCTCCTATTTATTTGGTATAATACAAGAATGAGTTTTATATAGGCAGAATCTATACCAGTATATTCAGGAAGCCTATCATGGTAGCCAGTTATATGGATAGATCTCAGTTTCATCATAATAGTAACTGCAGGCAGTTGGATGAAGGGCAGGACATACATACATACATACATACATACATACATACATACATACATACATATGTCCTGCCCTTCATCCAACTGCCTGCAGTTACTATTATGATGAAACTGAGATCTATCCATATAACTGGCTACCATGATAGGCTTCTTGAATATACTGGTATAGATTCTGCCTATATAAAACTCATTCTTGTATTATACCAAATAAATAGGAGCTTGCAGCTGGCTGCAAGATGTCGTCTCTTGAAACATTTTGGGAAGAAGAAGAATATAGGAGGGAAAAAAGAGTTTTCTAGAGCTCATAAAGCCAGATCAAAAATCTCGAAAGTTGAAAGTGACTGGTATTTTATATATTATTTGCTGTGGTGCAGAGTTGTGCTCTGTTCAACCTCATCAAATTCAGCTTCGATCTGTCTTTATGAACTCCAGAAATCTACTCTTAAAAATAACAAGAGGAAATACAATCAGATATTTATGAAAATTTATGTTCTATGAACAGTAGCCTAAATAATACAGTGCTGATTTATCGATTCAATTATGCTACCTTGAAAGGATCCTTTTCAGTGATGTCAATTCTGATCTAGTTTTGATCTCCCCCTACCTGTTCAATAACTCTTTATATGTGACTATATTTTCCATGTTGATTAAATTTGGGTGTATGTATGCTTCCATCGTAGATAGCCAAATAGGTATTTTGGTATAGTGGTCATGTTTAATTTTGTTCCATATTAGTAACAGAGATTGTCTGATATAATGTCTACTAAAATATTTGTATGCAGATCCCTTTTCATACCAGAGGAAGGCATGCCAGCCTGCTTGGAGGTCATGGCCTTCCAGTTTGAGTAATCTTTTATTTCTCAGCATTATCCATTCCCTTAGCCATTCCCGGCGCCCAGGAGCAGGGCCTTCTCTGTGATGGGCCCAGCCCTCTGGAATGACCTCCCCCCCGACATTAGGATTACTACCGACCTCCACTCCTTCCGTACAAAACTCAAGACCCACCTTTTCCAACTAGCTGGCCTGGCTCAACTATAGTTCTATCTCCAATCCTCCTGGCAATTTTATACTTTTTACATTTTAAAATTTTAAATCGGGGTATTTTAATTTTTAACCTTATTATTATTGTTGTTTTATGTATTGTAACAGTTGCTGTGATTTTATACCTCCTCTGTGTAATGTCTAACCGTGTAATGTCTAATCGTGTAACATGTGATTTATTTATTGTACGCCGCCCCGAGTCCCTTTGTGGAGAGGGAGCGGCTAACAAGTTAAATAAATAATAAATAAATAAATAAATAAATAAATAAATAAATAAATAAATAAATAAATAAATAAATAAATAAATAAATGTTAGTATGGCCGCAGTATAATAGAGTTCCCAATCTGGTAGGCCAAATCCTCCCTTTTCCTTAGTGTCTTGCATAGCCTTAAGTTTTATTCTTGGTTTTCTTCCCTGCCAAATAAATTTCGAAACCAATTGATTCAAATCCTTGAAGAAACCTTTTTCTAATTTAATGGGAATATTCTGAAATAGGAAAAGAAATTTTGGTAATATATTCATTTTTATAACTGCGATCCTGCCCATCAGGGACAGTTGTAGGTTTTTCCATCTTTCTAGATCTTTCTTAGTTTTATTAATCAAATTAGTATAATTATCTTCTTTGATGGTCACACACCTCGCAGATAAATGTATACCAAGATATTTAACTTTTTTGACAATTTGGATACCCAATTTCTTCGTTAACTCCTCTTTTGCTTTTGATGTCATATTTTTAGTCAGCATTTTGGTTATATTTATTTTTAAACCCGCTATTTTCCCATACTCTGTCAATTCCTCAATGAGTTTCGTACCAGACTTTATAGGATCTTCTAACACAAACACTAGATCGTCCGCAAAGGCCTGTAACTTAAATTGCTCCTTTTTGATTTCTAGTCCCTTTATCTGTACCTCTTTACGTACATGGAACAAATGTATATATTGTGATTGGACAGAAGGATAGACAATGTATTAAGTAGATTAATTGTTAATGGTTGAAACTAGCTGTATATAATGTGAATGTATGGTCACTCCGACTCCGCGGTATTGCATTGTTTTAAATGTAAAAATAATAATATATTTTTTTTAAAAAAGGATCCTTTTCAGCAGAAAGATAAAAGGAAGAGTATACCTTCAGAAACCAAGAACCGTTCTATTTAAGGAACTGTGATGCCTACAAACTTAAGGACAGAAGCTATTCAGGGTCCACTCACCTGAGCACCTGCAGCCACCTGTCTCACCAGATATTCCACAATAACGTCAGTCAATAAAGTGAGCAGCTGACAGCTGGCCTCAGGATGTCGGTAGAGCCAAGCCTTGGCTTTCGCCATTGTGTTGGAGCCACCACCTTCAATCATATAGGACATCAAAGTCCACTAGGAACGAGAGTGAGCAGAAAGGAAAAGTACATCTGAATAAAAAAGTCTACTCCAAAGCTAGCCCAGCTTCTGCAATTACAAGAACCTTGCAGAAACAGTGAAGCAGTTCTACCTCAAACAGATTACATGGTTGGCATTGTACCTGTGCTCTCTTCTGAAACTATATCAACAGTTTGTACATTCTGGAGAGTTACACATCTCGTCCAAAAAAAGTAGCCTGTGAAACAAGTTTTCATATCCAACCAAGTCTTTTGGGATGAAATGCAATAGATAAAAAACCCATCTGGCTCAAATCACATATTATGGTAGATATTTGTGGAGTAGATGGTTGGTTAGCCAACTGATCAATGTATTAAGTTAATGGCGGAGGAGCAGGAGTATAAAAGGTCTGGCTGAAAGTAATTAAGAACCAAGACATTTTCTCCTTCCCAAATACTTGTCAAATGCTGCTGCCAAAGACTCAGAACCTTCCTGGTATCCAATAATAACATAGAAATCTAGCACATTCCTATACTGCCCAATAGAAAAGTGTAGAGATGCAAAGAGGGATTTTGTGTAAGGCATGTTTTTCCAAGCAACTGAACTCACTGGGGCACCAGAGAAGCCGATCAGAGGCACCTTCCCTTCCAATCTGTGCCGTGTCAGTGTGATAGCCTGGAAGACATAGCCCAGTTCTGCTGCCACATCGACCTCCTGCCGAAGCTTCAGGAGGTCCTCTACTTCCTTTAGTGGTTCTGGAAACGTGGGTCCTTTTCCTGGCACCATCACCACTTCCATGCCCAGTGCCTGAAAAAGATGAGTCAATGTGGGACCGAACTCATTCTGGTTTTAAAAAGTTTGCCAGCTTCTCTTCTCCCGAGTAAAATCATTAGCAGGATCTCCTCCCCCTCCAGCCATTTCTCATACCTGAGGCACCACCAAGATGTCAGAGAAGATGATGGCAGCATCAAAAGAAAAGCGTCGTAGAGGCTGAAACCGAAGAGATTAGAAAAAACACATAAACTCAATTTGATTTGTACATACGTATTATATGAAATAGGCGAATCTAGCATTCATGATGGTAGTGAAAATATAAAGAATTTGATTGAACAAATTCAGAGAAAAAGTAAAATGGGGTTTTTTTTATGATGCCTAGCAGCTGCCATTCTGTGTGGAGTGTTTTTATACAGAAAAGAAAATTAAGAAACCATAATTACAGGTCTCTCCAGATGCGGCTTTAAGTGCTTCTTGGATAATTAAGAAACCCAGCATTGCTGTATCAATGGCACAATCTTGTCTACCATGCAGGCATATATTGTTCACTAAAGAATTTCTCTACACATCAGTTCTGCTGCTTTTCAGAAACCACATCACCTCTGGTAGTACTATATTGTTAATATTATTCACATTCTTCTACTAATGAGGCACCTCCCTTTTATAAATATATGCCGAAATTTATAGGAAATGCAAGAATGCCTAACTTAGCAAGAGGGAAATTATTGTTCATTTGGGGCAGAACATAGTTATATAAAATATGATATTAACGAGGATCTTTTCAAGAGCTACAATATGATGCTACAAGAGCTATGGCGGCACAGTCGTTAGAATACGGTATTGTGGGCTAACTCTGCATTCGCATTGCCAGCAATTCAATCCTGATGGGGCTCAAGGTTGACTCAGACTTCCATCCTTCTGAGGTCAGTAAAATGAGGACCCGGATTGGTGTGGGGGGGAAATATGCTGACTCTGTAAACCACTTAGAAAGGGCTGTAAAGCACCGTGAAGCAGTGTATAAGTCTAAGTGCTATTGCTATTGGAGGGTGGCAATAATTGTGTCTATACATACCAGTCATACTACTAGAAATATTGGTAGTTCTAGGACAATGTGCTAGATGCTTGCTCTTTTGTTAAGTAAGTAAGCTCCCCGTTAGGAGAGCGGGTGTGCAGAGAAGCGTAATGAGAGTGGTGTGGAAGAACACGCACAAACCAGCATACAGAGACACCGAATAGCAAAAGTAATAGTATTTTACTTATGTGGAAAATAGAGGTATTCAGAGTTTATCAAACAGTCCAAATCATACACGGGTCAGTCAGTCAGTTATCAATGTTTTCAGTTAAGGAGTGGTCTTTCGAACACAGTCCACTATCATATAATCAGTTCAGCACACAAAGTCGCTAACAGTAGCAAAAACACACAGTAACTCACAATACAGTATCCACTGATCAGCATCTAACAAACAGAGAGCTAACAGTCATTCTGGCTCCATCTTATGGCTGCTTGAGGTAACGGCAACCAATCACATTACAGCAATACTTAAAGCTACAGTACTACCATCATGGTTTATATATTGCTGACCCAACTGTTAGCTTACATTCCTAACATCTTCAATTTTGTATCTAAAGAAAGAAGTAATTTGGTTCAAGAAATTTGCTCTTAACTAGGTGAGCCCTATAACATGTGCATTCACAATTACATGCGATGCTTCAGTTACTATTGGACAATATTCTTCACTTTGCTTAAGAAAGATTAAATATGTCTGGGCCCCATCAAATATTTCACGCCAAATCTTATGTTCCACAATTCCCCTGTCCCCCTTCTCAAACGAACAGCCCTTAATGACAAAGAGGAGGAGCCCCCCAGCACGGCTCTCCAAAATGTTTAAAAATCTGGCCCCAAATTGCTGGAAGTGAAAAAAAAACATCAGGCACTTTTTATCATATGTGGTGGACATGCAATGAGGCCAAAAGATATTGGAAAATGATTCAATCATGGTTGGAACAAATGGTGGGAGATCAAATTTTGTTTAAACCAGAAATTTTTCTCCTAGGCATAATAACGGAGGGGTTTAAGAAAAATGTACTCTATCTAATTATACATGTACTAACTGCGGTGCACATAACTTTTGTGCAGTATTGGAAAAAAGAAAATACACCATCAGAGCTAGATATAATCAGAAAAGTGTTGGCCTGTGCGGAAGTAGATAGGCTCACTCTTGAACTTAAAAATAAAGGGGAATCAGAATACTGTGTTTCCCCGAAAATATGATCTGTCCTGAAACTAATGCCTTGCCACATTTTTGACGTGGGCAAAAATATAAGCCCACCCCCGAAAATAAGCCCCCTGGACAACCCCCCCCTCTGGCCAGGCAGAGCACCGCTCACAGACCCAGCGGTATCCCAAAGGCACCAAGCCACGGGAGCCGGGGGGGGGAAAGGCGCTAACGTTGCTTGCTGCCTTTGGGGTACCGCTAGGTTGGGGAGTGGCGTTCTGCCTGGCCGGAGGAGGGAGTTGTCCAGGGGGCTCCCTGTAGGGCCAGGGCACTGCCACGGCGCTCTGAGCATAACTTCTTCTCCGGCTTCCAAACTCCAAAACTCGGCTGCCAAGTCTTCCAGCAGCGGCCGCTCTAGGAGTGCGCTCTATGATTGTGGGCTGGCTGCTGGAAGACTCTCTGTCTGGAAGACTCTCTGTCCGGCAGCTGGCCCACAACCATAGAGCACACTCCTAGAGCGGTCGCTGCTGGAAGACTCGGCAGCCGAGTTTTGGAATTTGGAAGCCGGAGAAGAAGTTATGCTCGGAGCGTGGTGGCAGCGCCCTGGCACTGCAGGGAGACCTGTGCCAGGGCATGGTGAGGCTGGGGGGCATGCTTGCTGGGTGCAGAACAGGCGCTCGCGTAACCCCCTTCTCCAGCTGGGCAGAGCTCCATGCACTGACCTAGGGGGTATCCCTATTGTGCCAAGCCGCAGGAGCTGGGGAGCGGGTAGAGTGCCACATGCCTTGGCGCCTTAGGGATACCCCCTAGGTCAGTGAATGGCGCTCTGTCCGGTTGGAGAGGGGTTTTTCCAGAAGGTTGCCTGTGAGCGTGGTCACCTCATGGCTGTTTCGCCCCTCAGGCTGTGCCCGGCTCTTCGGGAGCCAGTTCGCAAGGGAGCAGCTGCCTGGCAACCCCAAAACAATAAGCCCTCCCCCTATAATAAGCCCAAGGCCATATTTTGTGGGGTAAAAGAAAATAAGACCCTGTCTTATTTTTGGGGAAACACGGTATTTTGAAGTCTGGAACAGATTTTATGATTGGTATAAGACAAGGTGACAAGACTGGAACAAACTGTATATATTGTGATTGGACAGAAGGATAGATAATGCACTAAGTAGGCTAATAGTTAATGGTTGAGACTAATTGTGTATAATGTGAATGTATGGTCACTTCGACTCGGCGATACTGCATTGTTTTAAATGTAAAAATAATAAAAATATATATTTTTTAAAAAATGACAAAGAGGAGGAGGAAGTGACCAATAAAAAATATCTGAGGGGGACAATGATTAGGAACAGCAACCACTTAATGAGAAAAAAAGGAAAATATGATTGGAAAACCATTAAGTAGCTCAGATGAAGAGACAGGTCCTGTGGGATAGTCTCCAAATTGCCAAAGACAGTATTAAAAGATCATGAAAAGTAGTAATTTAAAAATATAAGCAAAGGGTAAATACTAAAAAGTTAATTTTTAATAAACACAAAATTTTCTATTTTAAAATTATATTCAGGTCAAAGAGAAAACTCTCAATGGGCCAAAATAGAAAAAGATTAATGTGTGGAAAAAAAGAAAAGGTTTTTTTTCCCCAATATGAAAATTATAAAAACAGACCCAATAATGTTTAAAGTGATGCTGTCAGACTGACAATGAACACTGAAAAAATATTGACAAGTTTTATAACAATGTGACAGAAAACAGAGGAAGCATTATATAAACAGAAGATTAAAAAGCGGAAAAAGAACTCCCAAAGCTGTCAGCAATGTATATAATTGTTTTGTAGGCAAATAAACAAAAATGTAGGTTACTAATATGTTCTTTTTAAGACAAAACTACATTGGGCAAATTAATGAAAATAAACCTAACGAAAACATCCCAAATTAAGTTCTGAGAGAGAAGGTAAGAAATACACGCAGTACAATAAGGATGAATAAATAAAAGAAGCAAAGAAGGGAAAGCACCCAGGATACACAGACATTAAACAAGTGGAGCAGAAATTAACTTTAGAAAAGAACAAAACGAAAATAGACTTAAGAGGTAAGTCATGTCCTGAACAGAACTTCAGTTCTGAATAACATAAAGCTCCCTCCTTACTTGCAGCGTAAGTTCACAGCATGTCTCTGGTGATCGACAGGTTGCAAAGAAATCCTGAGCTGCTCGAGTCTCACGGAATTCTGCAAAATAATTAGAACGTGGTTGGAACGTGGATCGAATGGTCCTTAAATGAACTGTTGTAAGTCGAGGACTACCTGTATTCACACCCAGAATTTTCCCTAGAATCTGATCTTTAGAATATATTTTTTTCCCTTGCCCTCTTCTCATTTGACAGAAATTAACTCTTGCTTCATAATTCATGGCTTATATATCTTATTAAAATAAAGTGTCTGTCACTGCGTTAATTGTTTTCTAGCCAAACTGATGAGTTACTGCGCAGGTCATAGGCAGGTCATAGGCCTTATCAGCAAGTGATGTCCTGCGCCTGCTCACACACATTCCAGAGACTTCTTTCCTTTTGATCTTCTGTTCGTCTGCCAAGAAGGTGGGCGACAAAGTGCTCTTGCCAAAATGTAACAATTAGATAGATTTGTTTATTTTCTTATTTTCATATTAAAGTTTGTTTTAATTAGAACTTGTTACTGGATCTTACTTTCGTTTCCTTGAAGATATGCTGTTTGGAAAAGCCGTCGATTCTAGACCTCATTAGCTCAGGGTGAAATTTCCCCTGACAGTGTCCATACCCAACCCAAGAGTGTCAGGCTGATATAGTGGTTAAGGCATCAGGCTAGAAACTAGGAGACTGAATTCTAGTCCTGCCTTTACTCACAAAACCAGCTGGATAATCTTGGGCCAGTCACTCTCTTTCAGCCCTAGTTGGAAAATGGAATGGCAAATAACTTCTGAAAATTCAGGCCAAGGAAACTGCAGAGACTGTCTAGGTAGTCAGCTGGAATCAACATTGACTTGAAGGCACAAAAACCAATACTACCCCACCCCAAATACTACCAATCACTTCAGAAAAAGCCACAAGGTATAGAAAAAGCTATACTGTCTAGCCTCCCAAATTCAGGTAACTAATGGGGGTCCCTTTTCTTTTTGCTGCCATCTAATGGCTATCTATAAAGGGATGCAGTGGCTCAGTGGCTAAGACGCTGAGCTTGTCGATCAAAAGGTCAGCAGTTCGGCGGTTCAAATCCCTAGCACCATGTAACTGAGTGAACTCCCGTTACTTGTCCCAACTTCTGCCCTCCTAGCAATTCAAAAGCATGTAAAAATGCAAGTAGAAAAATAGGAACCACCTTTGGTGGGAGGTGTTCCATGCGCCTTTGGCGTTTAGTCATGCCGGCCACATGACCACGGAGACATCTTCGGACAGCACTGACTCTTTGGCGTTGAAACGGAGATGAGCACTGCCCCCTAGAGTCCGGAACAACTAGCACATATGTGCGAGGGGAATCTTTACCTTTACCTTAATGGCTATCTGGACTTTTACAATTCAGAAATGACACACTGACTAGACAACAGAAACAGTATTATTGGACTACAATTCCATTCAACTCAACCAATATGGCCAAGGACTAAGAATAACTAGCACTGCAACTTTTTGAAAGCAATAAACGGCACCTCTTGTAGAAATCCATGTCACCCTTTCTGCTTTAATTACCTGGCAGGTATCTTCCTGCCTGCCTCATGCACCAAACAGGAGTATATTTTGTCTCTTCCCCACGTGCTGCTTGCAGGAAAGTATCATTTTTCAATTCAGGAAACCCTGTAGGACTAATCAGAAAACAAAAAGCAATATGAACATAAAAGATGGAGACTTTGAATCTTCCAGATGACTACAGCTGGTGGTATTAAGCAGTTATTTCTCAATATAAATTCTACAGCCTTCCTTAGTGTGGGAATTACAAGAGTGGAAATCCTGCATCTGTACAGGGAAAAATCGAACACTATCTTTTTAATTCCTCCTTGGGGTTAAGGATGCAGTGAAGAGCTAATGGTGTCTGCCATAAATATTGTGGCAGCTGATCACAAGAGGAAAACAACATCAAATGTGGCTTTGGGAAATCTTTCCCAGCTCTTTACCAATGGGAGGCATTCATCATGAAGTAACACGCTGTGTTTGTGCATGAGCATTTCTGTTCCTGTCCCATGGTGTCTACGCACTGGGAGGAGAGTGGACTCCATATGTTCCACTCTGGGGCACACGACTAGGAGAGAGCAGGGAGGTTGCTTAGAATAGGGCACTGCCAACATTCAAAGTCATGCCCCTTAGGGATGCCCTGTGTGAATTTGTTTAGGATTTCTTTTTCTCTGTGCTCCTGGCTGGGTCCAAACCATTTCGATCTTGATCTTTCTTTTCACAATGTGTGTGCCTACAGTGATTTGATCCCGGTTTGTTCAGTTTCCAGAGTGTTATCCTGCTGACAGGCATTCAGGCAGGCAGAGTCCCAACCTCGTCACCTTTCTTTCCAATATTCCAAAGGGCTGGAATAAATAGCCAAGGAAATCACAGCTAGAAATTCTTCCCACCCCCCCCCCTTTAATCCCATAAGCAGCCTTAGGAAGCATCTGGGTTTTCTGCCATATGATAATGAGCTGCATTTGGGTGCACTTTGTCCCCAGGCATTAAGCAGGTTGAATGCACACACAGAAACACACATGTGTAGAGAGAGAGAGAGAGATAATTGAGGGCACATACAGACTGTGTATGTTTGTGTGCTCTCCCCTTATGTTGTACATGTATGTATTATTTATCCATGTGTGTGTACTCTGGGAAACACAAGACAGATGGCATATACTTTGTTCGTGGTTATTCGATCATAATGAATGCAGAGTTAAAATGGAAGTGCCATAGGCTCACATGAGAATGTTTTCTGCTTTTTTTTTTCCTCTGCAGCTCCCCAGCTTCTTCTGATCCATTTTCAGACTTGCTATCTCTATTGTCAGCTTCTTCCCGGATATCTATCTATATATTAATGCAACTCCCATTGCTATGATCTTTAACTGGGTGAAATGGTGCATCATAGGCCAAGGGTTTTGGGACCAAGTCACCTTTAATGGGTTAATTTACATAAAGTGATCCCAAGGGAATGAAATTTGGGGGAATGTGGCTGCTTCCTATTGGCTGCTGCTCCGTTCACCTGATCTTCATTTTCAAATTTCTTTTTGACAGTTTCTCAGTCAGTCTCACAATACTTTACTCCCTCCCCAGCCAGCAGCAGCCATTTATCTCTCTTCTGGGAAGGGAAGGGATAGGAAGGGAAGAGAAGGGAATCCATGTGCAACCCCCACCTGCCCCCATGCCCTCTGCATGCTTCCCCCAACCTGTGCTTACACACCCGCACACTTTCCCAACCCCACACTGGCTTTCCCCAACCCATGCAGCACCTGTTATGCGACCCCATGCACGCTCCCTGACCCATGCTCCCACCCCCGTGTGCCTTCCTTGACCCACTCTTGCGTTCCCCAATGTACCTTTCCTGACATGCATTGTCCCCTGTGTGTCATCACTGATCCACATGACACCTCTTGTGCGCTGTCATGTCCTCTCTCCAACCCCTGCCTCTCTGGCACACCTTCCTGACCCATGTAGCACCTTTTGGGAATCCCCATACACCCAGGCTGTCTCGCCCGTATGCCATCCCTGACCTGCACAGCACTTCTATGCTCCCACTACCCTTCGGTACTCTTCCACATTCCTCCTGTGAACCATCCCCAACCAGAGCAGCACCTCTCATACAACCCATGCAGTCTTCTGGAGCCACGCTGTCTTCTGCACACCCTAATTGACCCTCATAGCCCCTCTTACACCCCTGTGATCTCCACATCCTTTTTCATCCACACTATTCCCCCCCCCCATGCATCCTACCTGAACCTCAGGCACCTTGGATACCCTTTCCAACCTACATCATCATCTGCACAACCTCCCTAACCCTCACAGCATCTCTGATGCACACCCACATATCCTTCCCAAACCACAGGGTACTTCTCACACATTCCCATGTATCCTTCCTAACTTGCACCTACATGCACCTCCTTGCTCTCTTCCCACTCCCAGCAGCGACCACGTAGCTCCTGCTGGCTTCCTCACTGACTTTCTCCCTGTAAGCTTTCCATAAACAAAGCAAATAGGAATTTTATGGAGGAAGGGAGGGAGATAAGAGCAGAACGATAGGAAGGGAGGGAAGGAAGGAAGGAAGGAAAGATCTCTGATGCTCCCTGCCAGTTTCCCACTGGAAACTTAATGGGGAAACAACAGGAAATTGGAAGTCACTCCTGTTTCCACTGCTTTTTTGCCCTCCCATAGTTGTCCTGTTTCTCTGCTTAAGTAAGACAATATCTCTGAAATGATGACCTAATGGCCGTGGGGTGGGCTAGCCAGATAAAAAATTAAGTTCCATTCTGTTCTATTTTCTGAGAATTATCCTAGTGAGGGTCAAACACACAGAACCCTGAGGTCCTTTACATGATTTCTTTCCAACTGTGGCAGAAAGCTGAAAATAAACGAAACCTCCCCTCCCTCTCAATGGCTATTCTTTTAAATAAAAAAATAAAAAATCAGATCTTGATTATTTTTCTGGAAGTGATTTTTGCCTCAATTGCAAAAGGAAAGCATTCTGAAGATTTTCAGAAATATTCTGAGCTCCGATTCCTAAATAAAAGTTACACAATAAGCTTTACTCTTACATGCAAACTCAAGTTCTGAATGTAGCATCCTCATCTCCTATGGAGATATATCCAAACGCTTCTAAATCCAGTCTTGGGTTTTACATATGCACTTATGTAAACGGTTCTCAAATGAAAGCACGTTTTTCTGTGTTTCTCAAGTAAGATAAAACAGATGACAGGAAGTATGTGGAAGCTGAACGATAATTAAATTTTGCAACTTGAACCCCCTCCCCCTCCTCCAAATAAAGGTGTTTAGTGGCGGTTGCGTTTCTCAGCTCCATATTCTTCTTTATTTCTTTTATTTCCTTATATTGATACAATCCAATGTTTCAAACCATAAAATCACCCACCACACACACACACAAAACACACAAAACTATCCAATGAACTTCGCTAGTTATCAGTTCCAGAAACAAATGCTTGTACTAAATGAGGAAAAAATTATATAACCAATTCTCAAGCCCTTCCGCTATGCTACTACTATTTTTACTCACTAGTTCAAAACCAATCCATAATCATCTTTATTTGTTGACTCAGAAACACTTAGAACAGGGGTGTCCAAATTTGGGAACTTTTAAGACTTGTGGACTTCATCTCCCAGAATTCTGGGAGTTGACTTGTGGACTTCAATTCTGGGAGTTGAAGTCCACAAGTCTTAAAGTTCCCAAGTTTGGACACCCCCGACTTAGAATAAGAAAGTAAAATCACTGCCCTATTCTAAGTATTTGTCTGAATGACCAGCACCAAACAAATATACCCCCTCCCCCTACAAAAAAATAGTCCCTGTAAACAAAATGAAAAGAAATTCAAAAACGTAGTAGCTTGGCTTTGAAACGGATAACAGAAATGGAAAACTGGCTGAACCCTGACAATACAACTTTGGCTCCCTTTGCCTGGGGTACTGAGGCAGAGATGCCGAGTTGTCAGGTAGGCATTCTCCTTGAAAGATCTGTTGGGATGCTGAAGTTCAGGGTTTGGGATGACAGAAGAGATTCCTGTAAGGGAGAAAACACATCCTCCAAACTCTGCAGAATTCCAGCCCTCTGAAAGCAAGTATCAGAGCAGTTTCTCTCACATCACAGCAGAGCTAAAGTTAAATCTCCTCAGCTGTCAGAGACACAACAGTGTAGGATTACACTTGCTGACAGTTTATCCAGAAGCAGCTACAGATGCCCCTAGCCCCTATGCCACTGTCACACAATAACAATGATTTTTCTAGGTTAGCATAATCTTTTTTCACTTGTCAGTAATATAGAGCAGCAGTTAACTTTTGATTACCTGCTTATATTGTCAGCGTCATTAGTCAGGCAAAGAACAACAGCAATGTAGTATATTAATTTTTTAAATGCAAGGTGATTCTGAAATAAATTTCACTAAGTTCCAGAGACTTATTCCCAGGTAAGTGTTCATAAGATTCTAACTTAAATGGCCCATGTTTCATAAGAAAAAACTGTGCATTTTTACAATCCCCTTCACTGAGATATATGGAGTTGTACTGACTCACACTTTACACATGCCATCCCAAAATTAATTCCTATTCAATCACTTAAGTCATCAACTTAAGGGTCTTATTGAGCGGTGACTCTCAAAATTCTAGCCATTTTGGTTATAGAAAGTCTGTGAGCTATACAATACCATTTGGGAAGGAAAAGGTTGGGATAAGCCATTATCTCTAAAAAGGTATAAGATAGAGTAGATAAATTCACTCAGTAGGCACAGGACAATGATAGCAGAATTTTGGCTCTCATATTCAACTGGACTGTGCACCTGTATTTTTTTTATTGCAAAATGTTATTTGGAAATTATTTCGAAATATCACCTTTACAGCCCAATTCTTATTATCTCACTTCAAAAACAAACACTGAGAACTTAGGTTTCTTGTCCCTGTATATATTTCAAAACGATCACACAATGTTTTCAACCCTTTTCACATTTATATTTCTGAAGGACGGTAACAGAGAGAAGGAGAGGGCAGCGTAAAATGTCCCAGATATTGTGAATTGTAATTCTCGTGTCCCCTGACCATAGTAGGCCAACTGGGGCAGATAGCAACTAGATTCCAATCGTATCTGGAAGGTTACAGCTTTGCCTTCCTTGAACTAAGGAGCAATTGAAGAGAAAGAGAGATTCTCAGAATACCATGTTCTTAGGCTGCTTTCCACACCCAGGAGATAATCTCAAAACGGGGACAAATGAGACGTTTGATCCCCCTGGTTTTTAAGCCGCAGAACAAAAAACGACTACTGAAATCTAATCTCTTTTCTGCCAGAAATGCCTAGTCACACATGAAAATTAAGAAAGGCGAAGGATAATGAACTCTTTTATAAAGTCCTGCCTATCATTCTTGACACAGTGCTACCCTGGGCGCCCAAACTAAACACTAGCTCACGGGGGAGAGGGGGGGCTGCAAACCACTAGATTTCTCAGTTAAGTGGCCTCCTTTTCCTGAGCCTTGGATCTTGGGGAGCATGTCCCCACGTGAAGCTATCTGCTCACACTGAAGAACTAATGACTTTGCCACAAGGCAGGGGTCCCCAAACTTGGCAATTTGAAGACTTGTGGACTTCAACTCCCGGAATGCCATTTCAACTCCCGGAATGCCACTTCAATTCTGGGAATTGAAGTCCACAAGTCTTCAAGTTGCCAAGTTTGAAGACCTCCACTATAAGGGGGGGGAAGGAGGGGGGGAAGGCAGGAATCCCCATTTCTTGGAGCATAACCCAAGCAGAGACCTCCACTCTTGTGCCTCTTCCCCATGCAACCCAATTCATGCCGGACGGCTTCGGACACCGCTCCCTAATTTGCCGTATGCCAGCTCCCTCCGACCGAACCCACGGCAGCCTTCCCCAGCTCGGTGCCATGCAGGTTGTACTACAATTCCCGAAGTTCTGCCGGCCTTAGCCAATGACCGCGAGATTTGGGAACTATGGGAAATGTAGTCCAATAAAATCTAGAGCAGAAAGGAGAAATGCTATTCGAGCCCTCTGTTTCGTCTCCGCAGCCGCTACTCACACGACCATTCCATTCTTTTCCATCTTGCCCTCTACGCGGCGGTGCGTGTCTTTTCCCCGCCCTGCTGCCTAGCAAAAGAAAAAAAACAAACCCCTCTCCTCTAGACTTCCGGATTCTTGTCCTGGCTGTCCTAATTGGTGCTCTTTGGACCCGCCCAAGGCTTGCGTCAAAAGAGAGGGGCACCATTACCGTAATGATCGCCGTAGTAGCTCCGACAAAAAAAGAGCAAAGTCAAAGAAGGCTCTATTTGCATGATGCTGAAACCATACGCTTGAATTCGATTAACAATATGTTACTCTACATATTCTCTTTACATATACTCCACATATATACATATATGTAGCGTATATACATATACTCTACATACAAGCTACAATACGTACGTGTTAAGTTCCAATAAGGAATTGAGTTAACGTAATAAGCCACCTTTTGTTCATCATGTTTTTTGGGGATGGGATTAAGTGTGACAGTGTAATGCTCAAATATCTAAATATTGTGTTTAGAATAGAATGGAATGGAATGGAATAGAATAACAGAGTTGGAAGGGACCTTGGAGGTCTTCTAGTCTAACCCCCTGCTTAGGCAGGAAACCCTACACAACTTCAGACAAATGGTTATGCAACATCTTCTTAAAAACTTCCAATGTTGGAGCATTCACAACTTATGGAGGCAAGTTCTTCCACTGATTAATCATTCTGTCAGGAAATTTCTCCTCAGTTCTAAGTTGCTTCTCTCCTTGATTAGTTTCCACCCATTGCTTTTTGTTCTACCCTCAGGTGCTTTGGAGGATAGTTTGACTCCCTCTTCTTTGTAGCAACCCCTGAGATATTGGAACACTGCTATCATGTCACTCCTAGTCCTTCTGTTCATTAAACTAGACATACCCAGTTCCTGCAACTGTTCTTCCAGATGAGGGTGGATGTGATTACAGTTTACATGTTCTTAAAGAAGTAAGTTTATCAGTGCCTATGATTTAATAGTCAGATAGTTGCAACACTCATATGACAGATGGAGATGGACTAATAATGAATCTGTTGTTAAGAACAAGCTAAGAACAAATATTGCAGAAATCAAGGGATTTTTAGATATAACCTAATCATAGCAACTAGAAACATACTCACAGTCTCTATGTGATAAACCTTGACTGAATTCTGCATCAGATCATTGATCCAGAATTCCAAACCCCTATGGTTTAAGGCTTGCTAAAATATATATATAAAATTTGGGTACCAGAACTGAACTGTATAAATCTTGATTCTCTTGGCAGCCATTTCACAATTGTCTGTGTTTTTTCAACTCAGATCTGCTAGATTGAAAAAAGATCTCCAAGAGGTTGTATCAAGAACTGAACTTGCAACTTTATATAACAATGCTGTATGAATCTGACTATGCACTTCTGTGATAGGACTGGAAAAAATATTTTATGAATATTTTATGACAACTAATCCTTAACTTACTAGCTCAGTCTATCTCTCAACCCAGGGTTAAGTTTTAGGCCACTTCATTCATTAAATTATAGTTTGTAAGCAGGAAACAATTAACAGTATTGCAGCTCTTTGCTACTATCAAGTGGTTACCTGGATTTATGCAGCTCTAGCATGGCAGCAAATGGTCAGGCTATGTATGTAAAAGAAGAAATACTATGCTATTGGGGAAAAAATGCTCAGTTCTCTTTTTTTTAACCATTTTTAATTTTTAGAGATCCCTCCATTTCCTCTTTAAAATTCTCCAAGTGTTGTGATGATCTTAATCATATGTACATATTGGTGTTTTAGTTGTGTAAAACTGAGTACTTGGAAAGTGAAGTGTACATATAACATATTTTCAGTGCGCTGTGGATTCTCCCGCCCCCCCCAAAAAAGGTTGAAACAAAGAAACTGATAAAACTGCCTTTGACAACACCCATGTTTTTATCTATAGGATGCTGAATGGTTCTACGGGTAAGGCCATTTTTATCTGCAGAGAGCATGTTGTATCTGTAGAAGAGTCACCCATGGTTTTTAATCAGTTTGAAGCAGAAGTGGCCTCTGACTGTTAATATAGGAAGACATCACACAATTCAGAGCTCAGAACTTATAAAATCTCCTAAATATTTCATTACCAAACATGTAATGAGAGTATTCTTAATAAACATATACATAATTAGCAATGCGCTGTACAGTCACATGCAACACAGAATAAAATTGATTTATAATGTAAGCAAAGAGTCCTGAGCTTAACCCTTTAGCTATCATCAGTATTAGCCAAGGCATTTCACTGCCTTAGGTAAAGTGGTAAATTTCCCCTTCACTGCTGCCACATCATGATATATCACATCCATGTTTGGTCAAGCTATTTTATTACCTGATATGTAACTTACATCTGAGAAAATAATTATCCTATAAAGAGTCATAGTTCAGTGGCAAACCATTTGCTTCTACGACGTCTCAGTTAAATCCTTGGCATTTATACAAAGGTGGTGGGGAAAATCTAAAACATTACTACAATCAACCAAACAAAATTGGTAAACCAGCTAGACTGGTGGGTTGATCCCACAAAAGGCAGCACCTTAGGTCTCTAATCCACAGGAAATATGGCCTTGGGCTTTCTTCCAAAACAAACTGCTTGCTGAAACTTCAAGATTAAGAGAGGTGCTTTTTTCAATCATTCTAGAATGTTATTAAGAAAACAGACAGTGAGAAAATGGTGCTTGATTCTGGGAGAGAAGAGACAGAAGTGACAGAATTAGTATGATAATCACTGATCCATTAGATTAGGAAAGCATGAGCTGGATTCAGAGATTACCCTAACCCAAAATGGAATCCATGCAGTATAATCTGTCTTTACAGATTAGAAAGCTGCCTGAATCCAGTTGATTGTGATTTATTCAATAAAAAAGTACGAAGCAGCCAAAATAAGCAGATCTTAATGGGTTGGTGGTTCGAAACTCCCCAGCGGGCAAATAGAACAAGAGCCCCGGCGCTCAAGGGCTAACCGCGGTATATTCCCACGGCGCGGACTCGCAAAATCACGACCGCCCTGATTTACGTTCCGCCGATAGAGGATGATTTACGGTAGAGCAGCCGGAATTGAGGCGGCGGAGGAAGCAGGAAGCAACCTCGGTTGCCTCCTCTTGACTGCCGTTGCGCTTTCGCCGGCTGCGGCAGGGAAAGAGAGGCGAGGACCGGTGGAGCGGCTGCCGCAGCTCCCGCTCGCTCCGTCGAGACAGGCGGGATGAGTCCCTCGACTGACAGCGAGTCTCCGCACCTGCTGCTGGGCCGGCTGCGCTTCCTGAACGAGGCGACCGGCTGCCTGATCCGGGCGGAGCCGCTGCCTGCCGCTTTGGGCTACGTGCCCCGCGAAGTGCAGTACAAGCTCTGCAAGGATCCCAGCGCCCAGGGACCCGCCTCGGCCTCGGACCGGAGCCTGCTATCTGTGTGGGAGAGCCCAAGCAAAGCTGCGGCCGGTGCGGGTCCCGGCATCAGGAAAGGTCCGGGCAGGGCCACCATCGAACTGCGCAAAGGGTCGTGCATTCGAGCCAGCGGCGAGGAATACTGCAACGGGCACGGGCTCTGGGTGAAGCTCACCAGGGTGAGGGACAAGGCGGGGCTCTCGTTCTCTCTCTCGAGCGCGGCCTTTGGACCTGGAGGCTAATCCGAAGAAACGGAGCGAAACCCTGGCGGGCTTAAACCGTTTCGATCCCGCGTTAGTTCCGAGTAGATCCAAGTAGATCCTGATCAGGATATTTCTCTAGAGAGGTCGGGCTGCGCCCTGAATATGTTCAGAGGCACTGCAGAGTTATTAAATCGAAGCGTTCCAGGGTTCTGAGGCTCACTTCAAATTAGAAAATAAAACAACGCAAATACGATTGAGATAGAGGTGGAGATTCCTATTTACCTCCATTCTATTCCCTTTCCATTTGTGGCTGTGTGGCACCCATGTAAATCAGTCATGTAAAATGGCTGAGTGGGTGGAGGAGTTCAGATTTCCCATTTTTGCCAAGTTTGGCTCCTAATGATTCCATGGGTATACCTTGTAGTCTCTTAATAGGAGTGGTTTGCCACTGACTTCTTTCATCATGGTTTCTCCCTCTCCCTCGCAAATTTCCATTCCATCCTGTACCTTTGTAATTAATCAAATTGCCAATTACATGCAATTTATTGTACAGGATGACAATTTGTATATTGCTGTAAACATACCTTTATTTGTATACAGTACTGTGCAAACGTTTTAGGCAGGTGTGAAAAAATGCTGTCAACAAAGAATGCTTTCAAAAATGGAAGTCTTAAACATTTATGTTCATAAATGAACAAAATAGAAATCTAAATCAAATCAATATTTGGTGTGACCACCCTTGCCTTCAAAACATCAGCAATTCTTGCACACAGTTTTTGAGGGAACTTGGCTGGCAGGTTGTTCCAAACATCTTGGAGAACTAACCACAGATCTTCTGTGGATGTAGGCTTTCTCACATCCTTCTGTCTCTTCATGTAATCCCAGACACACTCGATGATATTGAGATCAGGGCTCTGTGGGGGCCATGCCATCACTTCCAATACTTCTTGTTCTTCTTTACGCTGAAGATAGTTCTTAATGACCTTGGCTGTATGTTTGGAGTTGTTGTCCTGCTGCAGAATAAATTTGGGGCCAATCATACGCCTCCCTGATGGATAAGTATCTGCCTGTATTTCTCAGCATTGAGAACACCATTAATCCTGACCAAATCTCCAACTCCATTTGCAGAAATGCAGCCCCAAAAGTTCAAGGAACCTCCGCCATGCTTCACTGTTGCCTGCAGACACTCATTAATGTACTGCTCTCCAGCCCTTTGACAAACACACTGCCTTCTGCTACAGCCAAATATTTCAAATTTTGACTCATCAGTCCAGAGCACCTGCTGCCATTTTTCTGCACCCCAGTTCCTATGTTTTTGTGCATACTTTAGTCACTTGGCCTTGTTCCCATGTTGGAGGTATGGCTTTTTGGCTGCAACTCTTCCATAAAGACCACTTCTGGCCAGACTTCTCCGGATAGTAGCTGGGTGTACCCGGGTCCCATTGGTTTCTGCTGGTTCTGAGCTGATGGCACTGCTGGACATCTTCCGATTTCAAAGGGTAATAAGCTTGATGTGTCTTTCATCTGCTGCACTAAGTTTCCTTGGCCGACCACTGCGTCTATGATCCTCAACGTTGCCCGTTTCTTTGTGCTTCTTCAAAAGAGCTTGCACAGCACATCTTGAAACCCCAGTCTGCTTTGAAATCTTTGTCTGGGAGAGAGCTTGTTGATGCAGTATAACTACCTTGTGTCTTGTTGCTGTGCTCAATCTTGCCATGACGTGAAACTTTTTCACAACCTCACCTTGGTAGTAGAGTTTGGCTGTTCCTCACCCAGTTTTAAGCCTCCTACACAGCTATTTCTGTTTCAGTTCATGACTCGGTTTCAACCTGCGTGTGACATTGATGATCATTAGCACCTTTTTGGTATAATTGGTTGATCATACACCTGACCATACTCCTACAAAACCCCTGACTTTGTGCAAGTGTACCTATGAGAATGGATGCTGGTTTGAAGGCAAAAGGTAGTAACACCAAATATTGATTTGATTTAGATTTTTCTTTTGTTCGCTCACTTTGCATTTTGAAAATTGACAAAACTAAACAATCATTTATATTTCTGAAAGCATTCTTTGTTTACAGCATTTTTTCACACTGCCTAAAACTTTTACACAGTACTTGTACATCTTTGGTTTTTTCCAAAAATGGGAAATTATTGTGACTTGCAGTGAATAGGAATAATTTAACTTGCTATTTTATTTTATTATTTTATTTTATTTCTCCAGGACCTGAGAGCAAATAAATATCTCTTTGTTTTATCCCCACTATCCCAAACTGAGTTTAACTCCGGTAACTGAGTTAAATTGGGCTGGGAGAAAATGACTGGCTCAAAACCACATAGTCAGCTCTTGGTAGCTCTTAGCTCTAGTTCACCATCTTATTCACTATTTCATTGACTCAGAAGTTTGTACAGGCATATTTATTATCACAAAAATACAAGCTAAATTTACATAAGAATAGAATAGAATAACAGAGTTGGAAGGGACCTTGGAGGTCTTCTACTCCACACACCCCACCCAGGCAGGAAACTACACCACTTTAGATAAATGGTTATGCAACATCTTCTTAAAGACTTCCAGTGTTGGAGCATTCACAACTTCTGGAGGCAAGTAGTTCCACTGATTAATTGTTCTAACTGTCAGGAAATTTCTCCTCAGTTCTAAGTTGCTTCTCTCCTTGATTAGTTTCCACCCATTGCTGCTTCTTCTACCCTCTGGTGCTTTGGAGAATAGTTTGACTCCCTCTTCTTTGTGGCAACCCCTGAGATATTGGAACACTATAATGATATATGTCTCCCCTAGTCCTTTTCATTAAACTAGACATACTCGGTTCCTGCAACCGTTCTTCATATGTTTTAGCCTCCAGGCCCCTAATCATCTTTGTTGCTCTTTTCTACACTCTTTCTCTGAATGTAGCATTCCAAGTGTGGAATACAAGGCATTATAAAGTGGTAATAACACATAAGGATTTAATTGGAGCTGCACAAATAGTGCAAACGTCTTGCATATTTAAATTCTATATATTTGTACTATAGTAATGAAGCCTCTTTTTATCAACTTAGACTTTACTGCTCATGTAACTTTGTGTTCTAACCATATAGGAGCAACTTCAGGAATACAAGACTGGTTGTGACCTGGAGGAAGGCTGGATTCTTATGTGTAAGCATGCAGATAGTGGAGACAGGCTGGTACCAGTGGAATCTATGGAGAGGATTCAGAGGCAGCAACAGCTCTTTGGGATGGATTTTAAACCAGTGATCAGGTACAGAATCTCACTTCTGCTTGGTTGGCTTTGGAGGACTCATTGTGGAGGATTCTGCAAATGTGAACGTAAGCAAATATATGTTATTTATCCATGAATCTCTTGGTTGTCAGCATTCTCAGAAGAAAATGTGTGGCACAAAAAGAAAATCCTGGAGAGGGACTATTTTTTTTTCTAAATCATTTAGGTATGCCTATTTTTTAAATATCATTTGCTGATATTTAAAATTAGTGAATCATTTGTCTTTAAAAATTGTTTCACATTTGTTGATTAATTATGGATCTGATAAATTTGTATAACAACAAAGATTGTTTGCATAACAAAATAGATTAGAAATGTAATGTAATGTTGCACCTTCCACAAATGGCTACATATTGGTCCATATTGATTTGTTCTCATAACTTTTTCTTAGAACTTCTCTTAAGAGTCCAATCAGTTCCTCTAACCTGGAGTTGATGTTTATTATTTTTTTGCATTTTTTTTTACTCCAGATGGGAACAGGTGGTAGATTTAACATATTCCTTGCATCTTGGAACAAAGCCAAAAATCATGGAGCCAGATGTGGCTGCAGTAGAAAGACTCCGGTAATTTTATTTTATTTGGGGTGGGTGGCCACTGGTTGCTTGGATTAGTCAGTGCCATTACTTTGGGAATAGTGATTTGGCCTACGGAGTTGAGTTAGGCTTTGTCATCCACCACCAGTGGAAACAGTTCTTTGGTAAAAAGCTGACTGAAGTAACACACTGGAAGATGTATTATGGGATGAGGAAATGAAAAACATGACTAAGAATGGAGGAATAAATAATACTGTTTGTTTTTTTTATTGAAAAAGTTTTACACAAACAAATTTTCCCCCTTTTTACCCCCCCATCATATAATGTAAATCACATACACATACTGTACCCCCTCCCCTCCCCCGTCTTAAAAACATTTCTCATTCAAATATTGTACCAAATACTGTACCCCCCCCATCTTAAAATAAATTTCTCATTCAAATATTGTGTCCCCTTACCTCCCAACAATCATAAGTTTCTCTTAAAGTAGCAATACCCAATAACCTCATCATCTAAATTAATTAAACATATATAAATCCTAATATAGGCTTCTCTTAAAGAGGCAATATTTCATTAATCCCATCTTCTAGATTAGTTATGCATATATATTTCCCCACCCTCCACCCTAACCCTCCCCCACCTCCCAATCAAACCCACCCCCCTGACTTTCGCTATACACCACTCTAACAATTCCAAGCATCCCATGTATTATTTACTCTGATCATCTATCAGTCTAAACATTCTTAACTAAAAGCTACTTTAGTTACTACTGTTTTTGACTGTCCCCCCTCAGTGCTCCTTCTGTGCTACTGACTACCATCACTGCTTTTTTAGGTTTGTTCCACCCACATGGAGCTATGAATGTGATGAAGATCTGGTACACTTCCTTTATGACCACATTGGCAAGGAGGATGAGAATCTGGGTAGTATCAAGCAGTACGTGGACAGCATCGATGTCTCCTCTTACACGGTACAATATTATGAGTTTCTTTGTAGGGGAAACTCTTCCCCAGAATATCATCTGTAACTTCTTGTCAAGGATTATGAATTTGTAGTTGATAAGCAAAATCTAAAGGTGGTCTATAAATATCGTCTGTAAATTGTTCTTGCAACTTTCACAGTTGATGAGGAAGGATGAGAGGCATTGTCTGCTTACCCCGCTCAGCTCAGCAAAAAAGCACCATCGATTTCAGTTTTAGAATAACCATTATTCTTTAGACTGGTCCTCTTCAGTAATGCTGGACTTCTATTATTTTTAGCCAGTGTGGCCACATTAGCAGAAAATAACACTACAATCCAGCACTTTCATATTTCATTTGCTTGTCTCTGAATTTTGAACTATCTTTTTAGTCTTTGTAAAGGATTAGAAAGATAGAACTATGATGACCTCATGGGTAATCTACTCCACAAACCTCTCATCTTGTTCAGTGCAGATGCTGCTAGGACATTTTTGTCTGACATCTTTCCCTGGGCATCTTTGCTTTGTACACACTGAAAGTTCCTGCTAAGCTGCACCATGTATCTACCTCCTTCTGTTTTAACCAATTGGCTCTTGTCCTCTGGAATAAGAGAAAATAAGTCCACCTCTTATTTGTATCTCTATATACGCACACCATTCTTCTGAGAGCTTGCTCTCCAGAACTTAATACCTTTCTGAGCTCACTCCAATTTGTTGCCTATAGTACTCCAAATGGGCTATGAACAGGGCAATAAATGCAGCACTTCATTGAAATGCTTCTCAAGTGAAGCATATTCATCATGGGCATGTATGAATAAGTAGGGCTGGTTCAAATGTCAGCCTGGGCTAATGTGCTGCTCTGCTTCCCTAGGAAGAATTCAATGTTTCATACTTGACCGACAACCATGAGGACACCTACTGGGAGAGTGATGGATCCCAAGGCCAACACTGGGTCCGTCTCAACATGAAGAAAGGAACCATAATAAAGTTAGTAATTAAATCCACTCCTCCCTTTCCTAGCTTTTTCTCTGTAAAGCAAGATTTTCTTCTCTGTCATTAGCTACAACGTGATTTAGGATCAGTCTTTGCAAACAGATTGCAAATTAGAGATAGCTGCTCTAATTTATTGGGCCTTCCTGAAAAACAATTGTTCTTTCATTCAGTTTTCTGTATTCTATTGAATGTATATCAAGATGGGTTTAGAAATGTAGTTTGAAAGTCTGAGCCTGATTTTTGCCTAGGCATTCTTCTTTCAGAAAAACAAAATTGAGAAATGCTGAACAATGGAAAACGTCTCAATTTTCTTTCACAATACTGTAAATGTGCTAGGGTTTTCAAATGCTTCCACTATAAATGTACGGCTAAGACTATATTACACTGTAACAAAAAATGTGCAGTTCTACAGTCCCATTTCCTTTTTATGTCAGGGATAGATTAACACTTTTTCTTCTTTAGTGGCTTTTTCTATTAACAATGACCTGAAGTTCAAATTGACACAAAGTGAATCACAGAAATATGAAGGATATACCCCCTCTTCTTAATTCAGAATATCCTTATTTTTTCCAATGCTTTTTGAAGAATATTTGAAAAAATCCAAGTATAGTATTTCAGAAAAAGACTGAATCTGATTGAACTGTTTTAAGGTGGGCAGTTCTCTCTTCCTTTTCCATCATATTTTCTCTGATTTAAAAATTGCAGGAGAGGGTTGCAAGAATGGATACCAAGAGCGTTTTCATGTTTCCAAACATCTCCAGTGGTAGCTTGTAAGCATGCCAAACAATCCTTTGTTGACAGGGATTCTAATAACAGAAAGTTTCGAGCAGGAGTTTTTTATCTTAAAAAATGCTCCTTGTGAATTTCCAACCTTCCCAGAACTTTCTTGCTTGTGAAAGTTTTCCTAATACTCCTTTGCTTTGTCTCACATTTGTTGTTTCAATTCTTTTCATCAGGAAACTTTTTTTGACCGTGGATACAACAGATGAGAATTTCATGCCAAAAAGAGTGGCTGTGTATGGTGGCGAGGGTGATAATCTGAAGAAACTGAGCGATGTCGGCATTGATGAGTGAGTCAGAGCCGTGAGGGGAGATGGAGGCTAATCGAACGAAGTCATCCTCCTAAATCTTACTCAAATGGTTTAACAGTTGTCCAGAACTCGTCATTTCCTGTGATACGGGAAGGAGAAGGAAAGAATAGAAAATGAAGAGTATTATCTTGATCAATGGCTGCTGCAAAGCAAGGAATTAATGGTCCAGTTGCCGCTGGTGAAGTGCTAGCGGTTCATATATGCAGTTGTTGGTTGTTGATATTGGGGTCAATCAAGAGGTGGTGTAGTGGTTAGAATGCAGTACTGCAGGCCACTTCTGCTGACTGCTGGCTGCCTGCAATTTGGCACTCTGATGCAGTATGTAAGTCTAAATGCTATTGTTATTGCTATCATATTTCAGGGAATTAAGGCAGGAAACAACATTATGAATAAGCCCACAGATCATTACTATCTTGATGCTTTTATTAGCCTGTCTGGAATTAACAGAGTAAGAAGCAAGGACTCCATCTCTTTTGCTTTGGACTAAACCAGTGTTTCTCAAACTTGGCGACTTTAAGTCCTGTGGACTTCAACTCCCAGAATTCCCCAGCCAGCTATGCTGGCCGGGGGATTCTGGGAGTTGAAGTCCACAGGACTTAAAGTCGCCAAGTTTGAGAAACACTGGACTAAACTATTGTCAGGTTGTGTAGAGGGAATAGAAATTCTTTGTTTGGCAATCTGCTCACAGAGATAGCAACCAGCCACTTTGGGCCAATTTGCTGGTACGTAATTCCTTGTTGCCTAAAGCCTAGCATACAAATCAAAGTAGAGGACTGCGTTATTAGTATCAGCATAATTATAGAAAGAAACATTGCAAAGGTAATCCTCGCTTATCAACTGCCTCGTTTAGCAATTGTTGAAGCTAAGAAGGCATGACAAGAAATAGCTTTGCAATTAAATCTTTACATTTATGATTTTCAATGTTTTGCGGCCACATGATCGCATGCGTAATGAGTGGTCCCTGACCAGCAGAGTTAATGGAGAATGCAGCAAGTCTCAGTCACACAGCGTCATTTTACAACCGTCATTTAACAATTGAATAGGAAGTGATGTCATGAGCCAGAGATATTCACGTGATTTTCAGCTTAGTGACTGCAGTACTTAGTAATGGAGTTGCCAGGGCTAATTGTGGTTGCTATGTAAGGACTACCTATAGTTATATTTATACAAAACACTAGGCAGTGTTATCTATATTTTTTAGCATCTTGCCTAATAGCTATTGGCAAGCTTCTGTATGTCCTATCTGACACCACTGTTTTAGGAGTCAAATTTCCACCATCTATCCCCCCACAAGACTAACCCTAAACCCTGCCCCATCTAATGGAGTTTAATAGATCAATTTGCGCAATTCAGAAGGTTGGAATGAGAACCAGGAGTCTTTGGATCGCAGTTCCATTCACAACCCAATGTAACTTGTCCCCAGTTTTCAGATACCATGTTTCCCCGAAAATAAGACAGAGTCTTATTTTCTTTTGACCCTCCCGAAAACCACTTGGCCTTATTTTCGGGGAGGCCCTATTATTTTTGAGGTGCAGGAGGAGGCGAGCGTGGTCACCTCACAGCTGCTGCTGTGTTGCAATATTTTCAGGAAGGGCTTATTTTGGGGGGGGGAGGGCTTATTTTAGCACAGGTGCTCAAAAGCTTGATTGGGCTTATTATCTGGGGAGGGAAACAGGATACATAAAATTAAAGGTTTGCCAGAGGGGAGGATTATATGTGCAAGATGAAACAGATGGGTTTTATTTTTGGTTTTTTTTGTCCCTAGGAGCTACATTGGGGACGTGTGTGTGTTGGAAGACATGACTACTCACTTGCCTGTTATTGAAGTCCGCATTGTGGAATGCAGAGGTGTGTGGGTGTCAATATGAGGATGACGTTTTTAATCTTTGGGAGGATCATTTGGTAATTCTGAAACTCTAATTTGGGATTTTATTACACCTGTATGCAAGTACAAAGAGCCAAATGTAACAGTTTCTTTATCACACCTCAGTTACCTCAGTTATGGGCTCTGTGCTTGAGGAAAACAGCAAAGCCCATTATTAGCAAATAAACTGCCATGGGGTGGTGGTGGTGATGATGATGATGATGATGGAGATGATGCAGATGCAGGGACAGACAGACAGACAGACAGGCACATATTATAGTTTTAAAAAGAACATAAAAACTATACAAATTTATACCGAATTAAAAAAAAAATCAATGAAAGAAAAAAAAAGAGAAAAGGAAAAAGACAAAAAAACATTTTTACTTTCTTTTTGGAATCCTCAACAATTTCTTCTGTTTATAACAGTACATCCTTTAGTGTCCATCTGAAAGAACTAGATTTTCTTTTATAAACCCGACTTAACAAGATTATGGTTTGCAAAAACCTCTCTCGGTAAAATCTCTTAATTTTGTTGTCAAGTCTCTTGAAATCCAAATCATGTCTATTCTTGAAAAATAAGGCCTGCATCCTTTTGAAAAACAAAGGTATTTTCTTGGAGGTATCATTTTTCTGCTCCACATTTTTCCCCCCACAGTAATTTCTTCTCTCTATATACAGAGAGGATTTATTTATTTATTTAAATCATTTGCTTGCTGCCTACGGTCCTTTCCTTTTATGCAGATGATGGGATTGATGTCCGTCTCCGGGGCATAAAGATCAAATCTTCTCGGCAACGAGAATTGGGGCTCAATGCAGATATGTTTCAACCAGCCAACCTAGTGAGGTATCCACGACTGGAAGGGAGAGACCCCGATGTCCTATATTGGCGTGCTGTGATCCTGCAGAGGTAATGGAAGTGCTAGTTAGGAATGCCAATAAAGAAGTTCTAATGGGCCACATTTCCACAACTGTGGATGGGTATAAGAAAATATGTGAGAGGCCTCTGCAAGCAGTTGAATTAATTAAAAGAGCATCAAGATCTTTTTTGATCACTATCCCACCCTAGGTGTGTATCAATTTTCTTCTAGTGTAATACCGTGTTTCCCCGAAAATAAGACAGGGTCTTATTTTCTTTTGACCCCCCAAAATAAATGCTTGGCCTTATTTTCAGGAAGGTCTTATTATTTTTGAGGTATAGGAGGCCCCTTAACCTCGGCCCACAGATCAGCTGATCCAGAGAGGGCCGGAAGTTCTGTTTCTGGCACAATCTTGCAGCCCTAGCGTCACTGGGCCTGCCGCTCTTTTTGTGGCCCCCTCTAAGAGAAGGAGTGGTCGCTAGGGTTTGCAGGAGTGGCCTCTGCATTCTGCATGGATGGAAGGTGCATGTGGGCTGCATGGGGTATGTTCCCCCCCCCTTCCCCCAGGAAATGGCGGCGACTGGCTGTGCCTGCGTTTAAATATTTTGGGGGAGGGCTTATTTAAGTGCATACGCTCAAAAGCCCAATTGGACTTATTGTCCAGGGAGGTCTTATTTTCGGGGAAACAGGGTAGTATGTGGGGACCTTGGGAGACTGGACAAAGATAAACTGCCTAGGAAATGGTCAGAGAAGAGATAGCATAGCCTACAGCTGGATAGTGGGCAGGTCAGAAGTCTCTTTGGACCCTCTCTAGTGTCTCAGGCTGTAAAGGAGATTGGGGGAAGGAGGATTGCACTTTGAGACTTGCCAGATTGGTCTCAGCCTTACTAGGCACAGGAAATAATAATAATAATAATAAATTTTAATTTATAAACCGCTCCCATTCCTAAACAGGACTCGGGGCGGTGTACAGTCATATTAAAACAGTATGAATATAAAATATAGATATACGTAAATATACAAATAGGTAAACGGAGGAGGTAGGATATGCACTGTACAATATTTGAATTAAAATACAAATAAACATTAAAATTACCCTTAAAAACTACCCAATAAGATGTTTGCCAGGAGGTTAAAAATGGGACTATAAATAAGTTAGGCCAGCTAATTGGAACAGGTGGGTCTTAAGCTTCTGTCGGAAGGAGCGGAGGTCGGTAATAGTTCTAATATCGGGGGGGAGGTCATTCCAGAGGGTTGGGTCCATCACAGAGAAGGCTCTGATCCTGGGCGCCGCCCGTTGACACTGTTTAGTGGACGGCACCCGAAGGAGTCCCTCCCTGTGAGAACGGATTGGTCGCAGGAAACAGGAAACATGACCAGATGAACCAAGTCTACTTTATTATAAAGTTTCATTTAAGTCTCAAAGTATCATTCTGCCCCGGTCTCCTTTGCAAGTGGAAAAATTAGGGAGGGTTTCTTCTAAATCTCTTTTCCACATACCACTACACCTAGGAATACTGTATCTCTTTGATTGCACTGCTTATTTGAGTGCTTACTTCCATAAACCAGCAAGCATCTCACTCTTCTACTAGTCTTTCCTAATATTATGACCGTGTGAATTCTCTTCGTTTTCATTGTTATTCTTCATTTCATGGTCATGCCCCCAACAGTTTTATTTATAAAGGCTCAGAGAGTTTGTTTGGGTAGGAGGTACATTTTAGAAATAAACAAATAATGCTCAGTGGGGGAGGGATGCATAGAAAAAAATTAGGAGGAAAAGAGTTCTATCTTGAGCGCCTAGTGGACAGATGGAATATAAGTCTAATCATAATATTGTTTTATTTACATGATTATATGGAATCGCGTCATGTAACGGAGCGAGCTCCCGTTACTTGTCCCAGCTTCTGCCAACCTAGCAGTTAGAAAGCATGTAAAAATGCAAGTAGAAAAATAGGAACCACCTTTGGTGGGAAGGTAACAGCGTTCCGTGCGCCTTCGGCATTTAGTCATGCCGGCCACATGACCATGGAGAAGTCTTTGGAAAGCGCTGGCTCTTCAGCTTTGAAACGAAGATGAGCAGCGCCCCCTAGATTCGGGAATGACTAGCATGTAGGTGTGAGTCTACTGTACATCATTTAGTTATTTTTCCACATTTTGGGTGCTGTTTCTTTTTGTTGCTATAGGTTTATCAAGATCTTGGACAGTGTGCTTCATCATCTTATACCAGCCTGGGACTATTCACTCAGCACCTTCAATGAACTGAAGGTGAGGTGACTAAACATCCTACTAATGGGTCAAAATCAGTTTTTTTTCCCTTCTCCAATCAGTGCAGTAATGGTGACCATTTTGTAGTAGCCCAACCTGCCTTTCCTTGGGAAAGCTGAAGCAGTTGAATAAATGTCTCTGCTCCAACCTAACTAGGCAATCGAACAGGCTGACACTGCCATCCTGTTTTATGAAGGTGAGTTGAAAATGATGTAGCAGAGAAGATGTAAGGATGTTCTTGCTGGGAAATTCTCTTTCAATCATTATATAAGCAAGCCCAGCATTTTAAAAAGGATGGCTCTCTAACTTCACTTTAGCAAGAATGGGCACGTTGTATTTTCTTTTCATGTTCAAGTTCGTTTTTCAAGCTTCAGACCGAGTTTTCTATTCATCGTTCTAATGAGATCCTTTTAAATCCGAATTTAAATTAATACGGCAACTTAAAACTCAATGGAATAATTGAATTTTCATTCTTTGTCCTCTGTGGTATCCGCAGGTAGTCCTCATTTAACAAGCCCTCGTTTAACAAATATGAACGGCCATTTTTTATACAAGGTTGCTCATAAATCTTTAATAAATTAAAAGTGATTCAGCTTTTTTAAGGAGAGATCAGAATGAGTCTGTTCATTAAATGCACATTTTCCTATATCAGAGTGTTTCTGATAGGAAAAAGAACTAAGTTATCAGCCTATCAAGAATACTTGGCTGGTGATTATGATGATAGAGCCCAACTGGCTGGGAAAGTGAGGCATTAGATATTGGGCTATTGCCCTCTTTGAACCAATTCTTATCCCTTGACAGCATATCAAACAGTTTCTGTTGCTGTCCAAGCGACGCACAATGCTGATCAGCCAGTGCCTCAAGGACTCTGAAACCAGCAAGCCCAACTTCATGCCACGTCTCTACATCAACCGGCGCCTGGCCATGGAGCATCGCGACAATCCTGCCCTTGACCCTACCTGTAAAAACACTGTCTTCACCCAGGTAAGGGGAAACACATAAAATAGCATGCCCTTCTCCCACTATGGGATCCTCCAGATGTGTTGGGACAATAATTTCCAAAACGGCTCTCTGATATTCTGGGAGGTATGGAACTTAGCATCTAAAGAATACCAAAGTAGGAAAGATTGCATTAATATTGTTCAGGAGCAGTCATTTCCTTCAGTACTTCAGAGTGCTTTTTTTACACTTTGCTCTTGATATAATGAATGAAATGCTGTTGATGTCTATATCACAGCTAACAGGCAACTATGGTGCAGCCTTTTTAAGATGGGGAAGCATCACTTCACAATCGCCTGTTATAAACTGATTCTTCAGTTTATAACAGAACTTTTACAGGGATTTTTCATATGTAATGTATGTGTGATGCCAGTAAATAATTGAATTTTAATTCTTTTGTCCTCTATGATGGATCTGCAGCCCTCGGACAGTGGCCCACTACTGAGCCTTGGTCTATTTGCAACCGGGCCCCACGAGCGGCAGACTGGTGCACATGTGGACGCGCACGCACAGCTCAACTTGCACAAGTGGCTAGCCGGTGTGCACGCACACATGCGCAGCTCAACACGAGCCACTTTAGCTGCATGCACATGAGCATGTGTGCCGGCATGCTGCTCACGCTATGTGCTGGCCCGCTGCTCATGCAACCCAGTTCTCCTCTCCCTCCCCCACTGGGTCGCCAAGCCACAAAAGTTGGGGATCACTGCTCTATGACGGGGGTCCCCAACCCCCAGGCCACAGACTGATACTGGCCTGTGGCCTGTTAGGAACCAGGGTTGCACAGCTGGAGGTGAGCAACACACAAACCAAAGCCATCCCCCCTCCCTGGTCTGTGGAAAAATTGTCTTCCACTAAACTAGTTGAGTGGTGGGTGAGCGAGCAAACCAAAGCCATCCTCCCCCAGTCCCTGGAAAAATTACCTTCCAAGAAATTGGTGCCTGTATCAAAAAAGAACTGCCGCTCTACAGGTAATCTTCATTTAACAACCTCTCGTTCAGTGACCATTCAAACTTAACGATGGCACTGAATGACTGATAGCTATGATCAGTCCTGGTGCTTATGGCCATCACGGTCCCTCCACACTCCCATGATTTTAATTTGGATGCTTGGTGCTCAAACTCATGATTGTGACAGCATGAGCAGGAGGTTGAAAATGGCAACCACATGATGTCCTCATTTGACACCCAGGCTGATTTGCTTAAGGATGGGGCAGCAGGGAGTGCTGGAATTTCCATTGCCGAGTTGTGTGGATACATGACTCCTGTTTCACAACTTTGTCCTAGTAACAGAAGCTCCAGTCCCAATTGCCATTAAGTGAGGACTACCTCCTCTGATCAAAATAATTCATTTTCTTTGAGCTTTTATCTAATACCCCCCCACCCCCCCCGGAATTGTGGTTGATGAGGTGTCAGTTTAACATTTCTCTCTTTGGCCTAGTTTTATTCTTCTATCAATGAGCTATAGTGGTTTCCTTCATTTTATTGTTAGCATCACTGAGAAATTGGCCCACAAGATTGTAATTTTCCCAAGACCAGCCAATAAGCTAGGAGTTGCAGTTTGAGTTGTCTCATATAGGGGTCCGGCCATATCATCACACAGGCTGTTTCATTTTATTTGCTGTGGATCTACTTAACCAGAAAGGCACCCCAGGAAAGTAATTTTTGGTGTCCTGAGTACCAACTGTTTCCCTCCCAGTTTCCTGCGGAATTAAAATGCACTCGGAGGCTTCAGGGGCAGGATATTTTTGCTTTGCCATCTATATGTACCATCGTGAAGTTTTCTTTTCTTCCACTGTTAAAGCTTTAGCTGCACTTTCTGCTCTTCCTAGGTATACGAAGGCCTGAAACCTTCTGACAAGTATGAGAAGCCACTGGATTATAGGTGGGTGATCCTTGAACCATTTGCCTTTCTTCCTTGCCCTTTTCTATTTCAAGTTTTTGGGGATCTGAAATTTAAAGGCCTGGAGGACAACTATCGTAGGATTTGGAAATAAACCAAAAGTTCATTTTTCAAGGAAAGGGATCCTTGGTGCTCTCTGAGTCTGGTTGTTTTCTTCCACATATCTTATTACCCAGGCTAGGTCACATCATTGCCATTGTTTTTGGATTGCACCCAATGTGCCTATTACTATGTACCTTTGCTTACTTTTGCCACTTTCATTCTGTTTTTATCACAGGTTAACATAATCTTCATCATAATTGGCTCTAATATTTTGACTAATGGCTAGCCCACTTGATAGCTCTGATTTTTATTTTATCCCAGGTGGCCATTGCGGTATGATCAATGGTGGGAATGTAAATTCATTGCTGAGGGCATCATTGACCAGGGTAAGTTTGAAACTCTGCCTAGACCCAAATGATGCCTTGCTTAAATTTAGCCTCTGCATTGTTCAATAAAAGTCGAATAAGAGCATGTTTCTTGGCTTTGTGTTTCAGTTTTGAGGAAATGGAATTAAAATGGCCATGTAAAGGTCTAAATAACCTTTTTCGTTTTATTTTGTTCCTTGCTCCCAATTCGTGTTATTTTATTGTGTCCACCATTATCACAATGGTACCTGCAGATGTTATTGATTTTGATAATTTGTAATTGAGCATTTGGATTTTCTGTGGACCATGTTTGGATGATCGGCATGACACAATCCAGGTTATAGGATTTCAAACCTGGAAATTTGGCTGTTGCAACGGCCAGAAAAATAGCTATTGTGTAGTTGTATTTTTAGTAGTATCATATTTTATTGTTAGAACAATAGTCCTGCAAAGGTCTGACCATGTAAAAGTAGATTAGACAAGTCATTGATTCTCCCCACCCCCATTCCCCGGATGTAATCTTCCCACAAAAGAAATAGACTTTCTAAAGGGATGGGAGTGGGAAGATTAAAAGTCCAGTGAAAGTTGATGTTTGGCAAAAATGTAAAATGGGCTCCCCTTTATTTTGCTTTGTTTGTTTTCTTTCTTTCAGGTGGTGGTTTCCGGGACAGCATTGCTGATATGTCTGAAGAGTTGTGTCCTAGTTCATCTGAGACGCCCGTCCCACTGCCTTTTTTTGTCCGCACATCCAATCAGGTGCCATTCTTTGCTCAAACCAAAAATAGATCAAGTCTTTCAGGTTGTTAAGACAAAACTAAAAGCTACCTGAGAAGAAAATAAAGTGTCGGGGGCATTAATGGCAAAGAAACAACACTCCGTTTTCTGGATTCTTTCCTGATGCCATTGAATTGCAATATTAATACAATAATACAATAGCAGAGTTGGAAGGGACCTTGGAGGTCTTCTAGTCCAACCCCCTGCCTAGGCAGGAAACCCTATACCGTTTCAGACAAATGGCTATCCAACATCTTCTTAAAGACTTCCAATGTTGGGGCATTCACAACTTCTGGAGGCAAACTGTTCCACTGATTAATTGCTCTAACTGTCAGGAAGTTTCTCCTCAGTTCTAAGTTGCTTCTCTCCTTGATTAGTTTCCACCCATTGCTTCTTGTTCTACCCTCAGGTGCTTTGGAGAATAGTTTGACTCCCTCTTCTTTGTGGCAACCCTTGAGATATTGGAACACTGCTATCATGTCTCCCCTAGTCCTTCTTTTCATTAAACTAGACATACCCAGTTCCTGCAACTGTTCTTCATATGTTTTAGTCTCCAGTCCCCTAATCATCTTTGTTGCTCTTCTCTGCACTTTCCTTTTTTGAAGATGGGCAGCACATCAGCTCTTTTCCAGTCCTCTGGCAGTTCCCCGGTGCTCCAGGATCTCTGAAAGATATAGTTCAGTGGTTCGGAGATCTCGTCTACCAGTTCCTTCAGAACCCCGGTGTGTAATCCATCCAGTCCTGGTGATTTGAACTCATCTAGGGTAGACAGGTGCTCACTTACCATTTTCTTCCCTATTTCAACTTGTGTTCCTAATCTGATTTTTATGGTGCTGTTTTTGTTAGGTTGGACTGTTTTTTCCCTTTGTGTAAAGACAGATGCAAAAAATGAGTTAAATAGTTCTGCTTTCTCTCTATTGCTTGTTACCTTCTTGCCATTTTCTCCCAGCAATGGACCAATTGTTTCCTTAACTTTTTTCTTGTTTTTAACATGTTGGAAGAAGGTTTTTTTGGTATTTTTTACTTTAGTGGCAAGTCTTTCTTCATTGTGAGCCTTAACTTTCCTCACTTCATCTTTACAGGCTTGGGCTATTTGCTGATATTCTGCCTTAGTTATGTCCCCTCTTTCCACTTTTTATATTTATCCTTTTTGTCTTTCAATTTGTCAGAAAGTTATTTATGCAGCCATGCTGGTTTCTTTTGGGAGCTGTTATTTTTCTTCTTCATTGGTATTGTGCTAGACTGGGCTTTTGTAATCTCATTTTTCAAAATTTCTCAAGTTTCTTGAGTTGTTTTCCCCTTGAGAATTCTCATCCTTGGAATCCTTCCCAAGCTCTCTATAAGTTTATTGAAATTATCTCTCTTAAAGTCCAATACTCTAGCTTGACTTTGTTCTACTACTTGTGTTTGCATAATGTTGAATTCCAGTATTGCATGATCGCTTTCCCCCAAGGGTTCTGTAGCTTCAACGCCTTCTATCATTTCCTCTCTGTTAGTAAGAATTAAGTCCAATATGCTGATTCCCCTGTTCCCTTCTCTACTTTTTGGGAAACAAAGTTGTTTACTAGGTTTATTAGGAACCTGTTGGATCTTCCACTTGCTGCACAGTTTGTTTCCCAGTTGATGTTGGGGAAGTTAGAATCCCCCATTACTATTGTGGTATCTTAGTTATACCTTAGTTAGCTGACTAGCAAAAAGTTCATCTACTTTTGCCAAAAGCACCAAAAACTGGTTCAATGACCGTGGGATTACTGTGCTTGATTGGCCTCTCTATTCTTCCTCCATACTCTGGGTCCTTGGTTTCCAAATGAGATGCAAAAGTTGCTCTCATCAGAAAAGAGGACTTTGGACCACTGAGCAACAGGACATTAAGACCAGGGTCAACACAGCCGTCTTCCAGGAGATTTTGGAGCACTTCATGCTTCCTTCTGCAGACGAGATTTATGGGGATGTCTGATGAAGAATTCCATTCTTACGCATCCAGTCCTGGAAACGCTGAGACATGAATTCTGCACCACGGTCACTCTGGATTCTGGCGATGCGAACTTGGTATTGTGTAGAAACAAAAGCTGCAAAGTCTTTAAAGATTTGAAAGGTCTCAGATTTCTCTCTCATAGGATATACAAATCCATATCTAGAATGATTATCTACTATTGTTAGAAAATACTTTCTGCCACCAATTGTTGGTGGGAAAGGACCTACTATGTCAGTGTGTACCAAATCAAAAATGCGTGTTGACCGGCGTGTAGCGTGTTTTGGAATTGCAGCCGCCTTGGATTTGGCCTTTTTGCAAACCGCACAATCCAAAAACACCTTACACCCCTTTAGATCCAAACCTTTTGCGAACTCCGGCATCTTTCTAAGAACACGGAAACTGGCATGTCCCAATCTTCTGTGCCACTTGTGAATACACCTGGAATGCAAAGGTTTACCAGTTAGTGAATTCTCAACATTAACAGTTTCATGAGGACCCTCAGGCTTGCTCTGAGCAACCTGTTTCTGTTTTCTTTGTTTGTTGGCTTTAGGAGCCTTTGGCACAGTAACGGTTTCTCTCTCTGAACCAACTCTCTCTGGGCCTGTGTTGTGCCTTTTTGGAGTTTGCATACTTGCCTGTGCTTGCCCTTTAGGCTTTGGCTTTAAGTAATAAACACCACCAATCAGCATAGTTTCAGCAACAATATCTCCATCTTTAACTAAGTAACTTGCTTTTTCGAGGTGGTGAACCTGGAACTTTAAATCTCTAGACAAGTGACTTTGACTAAGCAAATTACTGGTTGCTGAAGGTATGTAATAAACATCAGGGATGTGTGTATCGAGCTCTTCAATGTAAACAGTTCCTTTTCCCATGACCTTGCAAGTGTGGTTGGTGAAGGAATACAGTTCTTGATACTCGGGCTCTGGTTCGCCCATCTCTGTGAAAAGTTCCCTTCTGTGGGTAACGTGCACAGCTGCTCCACTATCTAAAGTCCACAAAAGACGTCTGTCGAACATTGGATCAGGTTGTGGAACGTTGGTTATGGCCAGTGTTACAAGTGGAGCTTGTGGATCACGCCTTGGACCACGACGACCTTGTCTTCCGCCTCTACCTCTGCCTCTGGAGTCTGTTCCTCTGGGCTGGTGCGTGATGGGAGCTGGAACTCGTTGGGGACAATCCCGGGTATCATGTCCCACACGGTTGCAGGTGTAGCATTTTGGCATCCTTGGAGCGTAGCCTCTTCCTCGGAAGGGACGTCCAGCTGCCCACACTGCCAAAAGCACCAAAACCTGGTTCAATGACTGTTGGATTACTTTGCTTGATTGGCCAGCAAACTCGCCTGACCTGTACCCCATAGAGAATCTATGGGGCATTGCCAAGAGAAAGATGAGAAACATGAGACCGAACAATGCAGAAGAGCTGAAGGCCGCTATTGAAGCATCCTGGTCTTCTATAACACCTCAGCAGTGCCACAGGCTGATAGCTTCCATGCCACGCCGCATTGAGGAAGTAATTGCTGCAAAAGGGGCCCAAACCAAGTACTGAGTACATATGCATGCTTATACTTTTCAGAGGTCCGATATTGTTCTATGTACAATCCTTGTTTTATTGATTGCATGTAATATTCTAATTTTCTGAGATGGTGGATTTGGGGTTTTCATGAGCTGTACACTATAATCATCACAATTATGACAAATCACAGCTTGAACTATCTTGCTTTGCATGTAATGAGTCTTATCTCATATATTAGTTTCACCTTCTAAGTTGCATTACTGAAATAAGGGAACTTTTGCACGATACTCTAATTTTTCGAGTTTTCATCTGTATAATAGCATCAACATCACAGGCCTTACTTACATTCTTGACTATCTTAAGAATACGCCTCTTGTCTCTGCTGGCAGTAGCACCTGGTGGACACCTGACCTTTTTCGAAACCTCCATGTCCTTTCCTAAATTTACACCCCTTACGATTGAATCACCAACCAGAAAGTGACTTCTCTTTTTGGATACCTTGCTCTTCTTTTGCAACTGATGTGTGATACCTGATTCACACTTTTGCCTTTCCAAAGTAAGTTCTTCGTTTTGGACCACGATCCCCTGCTTATTTGAGTCATGATTATCACAACTACCTTGACCTGTCACTTTAGTGTCCCCATTAAGGTCAGCAAGGGCGCTATAACTGTTATGCTGGGACACAGCAAAAGCTTTGTGTTTATGGTTCACAGCTCTCATCCTGCCAGATCCCACAGTTGTCCAGACTGCTCTTCTCTTGCGGGATGAGGTAGAGGGGGCTGGTAGTGTGGCATCTCCATAAAGTGGAATGGCCGAATTTGGCACCTAATTTTTGTTTGGAGAGCACAGATTAGAGATTCAAGATAGATAATGTGTCTATGTAGTCTAGTAATTTGTTTACAAAGGGGACAGTATTCAAATTTGAAAAGAGTACTGTGAAAGACAGGTGCAAAACAACTATTACATTGAATTAAGATGGTCATTTTGAAATAAAAACACAGTCTCAAGCGCACTAACCCAGAATATATTATTGCTATTTTTGGTTTATAGATATATGATTCGCTCGCCATTAGGCCACTACCGTAGTCCTATGGATCTCTTTTACTCCCCTCTTGCAGCCAGGAGCTCCACCCTCCACCCCCAGGAAAGTTCAAATGAAATGAGACATTTTTACTCTATTGTAGTCCTATGGATCTCTTTCACTCCCCTCTCGCAGCCAGGAGCTCCACCTTCCAGCCTCAAGAAAGTTCGATCAAGTGTTCCAGAGCTGTATTTTATCTGTTACACCTGTTTGTTCTTTTCAGTGTGTTAAAAGTGCTTCAGATCAGGGTTTGTTTGTTTTTTAAATTTCTTGTGTCCAGGTTAAGGCACTAACATGTGCCAGAAAATGTTGCAGTACCTCTGTTGGCCTTTGGTGGATTATATATTGCTAGGTGCTATGGTGTTGAATTGGGAGTTCTTGTATGGAGTTATGCTGATATAATTACACTGTTGCTTAATTGATTGTTTTAAATAAGGTATTTGTCATTTTAGGGCAGTGGAACTGGAGAGGCCCGAGACATGTATGTCCCAAACCCATCCTGCAAGGAATTCCTCAAATATGAATGGATTGGGCAAATAATGGGTGCAGCTCTACGCGGCAAAGAATTTCTGGTTAATATCCAATATTGACTAATTTTTCCTTGACACCAGAAGCCATATTTCTTCATACTCAAGTAACTTCAGACTTTCTGTAGACATGTTTTCTGAACATGTGCTCTTTCCTTCATTTATGTAATCATTTAAAAGAATGAAAAATTATCACTCTCTTGTATCCAATATACTATAGGAACAAAAATGGGGACTGTTAGATGCTTCCATGTCTTTAAAAATTGTTAACCTGCAAGTCTACTCCCCTTATGTCACGGAACGTGGGGGGATATTGAAAAAATGTCATTCCAGAAGGAACAACTATCTATTCCTTGAAGTTGAATGTTTCATTCTTATTTGTTGATCAAGTTGAGGCATATGTTCCCTTTTCTCTGGGATTCCTTTATTTATGTTTATGGCTATTCCCTTTCATAGATGCATTTGGTTTGTTAATTCGAAAACTTTGTTTCTTTTTTAATTTAGAATTTTGGCATAGCCTAGGGTTAAGTGTAAGTTGTCTCTTTTTCACATCAAACAATTATTATTATTTATTATTTTATTTATTATTTAATTTGACTTCTTAGTCGCCCCCTCTCCCCCCAGGGACTCGGGGCGACGTACAATAGCAACAATCACAATATAATATGGAGGAGGTAGAAAATAAATAAATAAATTACAGTACTTTGAAACAATTAAAATCCCAATGACAGTTAAAAATTAAAAAATTAACAATTAACAATTAAAAATGCCCAAGAGGTGGAGAAGCTCTAAATTTAAGCCAGGCCGGCTAGTCGGAACAGGTGGGTCTTCAATTTCATACGGAATTATCAAACATTTTCTATCTGAAACTATAAATCAGCACAGCAAAGAACTAACCAACAACCCTCTTTTCTATAGAGCCTATATTCTCATCAGACATTTGAGATAACTTGGGACAATAGTTCCTATTTCGTTGTCACAAATGTAAGTGTTTTTACAAATAGATGCATTGGCAATAAAGCACCATCTACCTGACCCTTGGACATAGTATGCAGTTAGGAAGGGGCAATGCTGAACTATAAATGTTTATAGTGGGTCCTTCTCAATACAAATTATCCTTCTCTTTAATGGAGGACAGTTGACCAAATAACTCCCAATTCTGGATATAAGCGTCTGTAATATACAAATAGTAAGTTTCTTAGCCCTAGCATCTACAGCCCTTCCAAGAACCCCAACTATGATGCCAAAGAACTCTATTTTAGTATAAGGTTACAGTGACAAAATTTTGCAAGTTTGAAAATGCTTTTTCCTCCCTTTATTCTCAGAATTATTCCTACTGCCCATTTCATTGCCTAAGATTATGGTATTCTGTTGAATTAATGCCTTAAGTTGGAGACAATATTCTGTTTAATTCTTATGTATATACATTTATTAATTTTATTTTTTAAATACCACTTTAATAAAAAGTTCAAGGCAGCTGACAAAAAGAAATGCACTTAAAATAATTTCAAGATACTGAAAAACTCTGAAACCTATCACAACAGAAACAAAGCAGCCATATTTGAAATAAAAGAGTATCTTCGCTCTATTTTTGAAGAATTTGTTTGGACATAGAGAGATCCAAATGTTTGCAACTACCCTTAAAGTTCTGCTTATCTTCTTCTTTTCTGTTCAAGGTTCTTGCTTTGCCTGGCTTTGTTTGGAAGCAACTGACAGGTGAAGGTGTGAGTTGGAATAAGGATTTCCCTGCTATTGACTCGATGCTGGTAAGTCATGGGTAGTGTTTCTGTTTCAGGGTTAAAAACTGATGTATAGGCTTCTCTCCATTTACTTGCTGTTGGGGACTAGAAATATGGAACAATACATAATTGAGCTGGTGGCTTGAACTTGTTGGTTTTTTTAAATAGTCATTGAGAAGGAGGGCTAGAACATCCTTGCACCTTAGTTTTTGTAGTGGAGATAACCTAGATATATTCTAACATCTGTCAAAACCATCAAATGTATCTCTTAAGCATAATAATTTTTGGTCCTTTTGAAAACACTTTGACCCTACGTTATTACACCACATAATGATGGCTTCAATTTAATCAGAATCCCAGCGATCGCTTTCTAATTTTCTTGGTTTCTTTCCATGCACTCAGGTAAAACTTCTGGAGATGATGGAAGGAATGGACAAGGAGACCTTTGAATTCAAGTTTGGAAATGAGTTGACCTATACCACTGTACTGAGTGACCAGCGCATGGTAGAACTTATTCCTGGTGGCATTCGCACTGCAGTACACTACGAGGACCGGCTACAGTTCATCCATCTGGTACAGAAAGCACGGCTGAATGAGAGTAAGGAACAGGTAATTCATTGTGGCATTTTAGTAGTATAATCATTGCTTTTTTTCCCTATAGTTTATCATTGATCTGTATCAACATGTTTTAGGAGGTGTTGGACAATGTTTAAGCGAATTGATTACTAGCACTAGCACTTACTGCTTCACGGTGCTTTACAGCCCTCTTTAAGCGGTTTACAGAGTCAGCATACGGCCCCCAACAATCTGGGTCCTCATTTTACCCACCTCGGAAGGATGGAAGGCTGAGTCAATCTTGAGCCTGGTGAGATTCGATCTGCCAAACTGCTGGCAGCCGGTGATCAGCAGAAGTAGCCTGCAGTACTGCACTCTAACCACTGCGCCATCGCGGCTCTTTGTCTCCCAGTTCCAAAATCCATTTAATATGTAGTCTTCAAATAGAGAACATGTCAGATATTAAACTGATAAGAACAGATATTACACAGATGTTACAGAGGTAATATTGAGGAAAATTTAAGAGAAAACTATACATTCTCGTGGATTTGTCAGAAAACAGTTATGTGTTTTTGGAAGAACTTTTTTTCCTACATATCTCTTTTTTGATCTTACGTATTTTTTCTTACTTCTTTTTCCTAATCTTCTCCCAGATTGCAGCCATGCAGGCTGGACTTCTGAAGGTAGTTCCTCAGGCTGTCTTGGATCTCCTCACTTGGCAGGAACTGGAGAAGAAGGTCTGTGGTGACCCAGAAGTTACAGTTGAGGCCTTGAAGAAACTCAGTATGTTATCTCTGATACTTGGACTTGTTGTTGTATATTAGAATGCTCTCATCTTGAGGAATATATTTTACATGTTCTTCATTGTACCTACTGTTCGCTCCCCATGCAGTTTCTAGCTAGTACAGAATCCCAGCACAATTAGTTTATTGAAAAAGTGCGTGGTGAGTTTGAGCTAATTTAGTAAAATCTTTTGCCTCTCAACTAATGAATATTTCTTCCTCTCTAATCAGCTGGATCTTGGTATGTAGTTGGCATTACTGTTTCTGCACTGTTTGTTTTTATCTTCTTACAGCTCGCTTTGAGGATTTTGAGCCATCAGACACCAGAATTCAGTACTTTTGGGAGGCCTTGAACAACTTTACTAATGGTGAGCAGGGTAAACAAATATTCACTGTTGTGTAATAATGGGTGTAAGGGATTTTCTGCCGTTTATTAAATGTTTGCAGAGTCAAGCGTATTTTAAGAAACTTTTCCCATTGAGAAGTACCATAGAGACTCCTGCAGAACCCATTGTTGAGAACCGAACTTGCTGTAAACATTTTTATTTTCTTAAAAAAAAAAGGCCCATTATTTCAGATAACGAGGGGAGAAGTGGTGTCAGATTAAGCAAATTATAGCAGAATAGAGAAGGTGAAAAGTTATCACAACTTCTATCATGTACTGTATTTGGTTACAAGTTACATTTTGACTCATGGAACAAAAAGTAATTCCTGCTTTCCAAGGCTAGCATCTTGAGACCATGTTGAGGGAGGTATATTATGGAGAGGGACTTGTGATGAACTGATGAAAACCATGTACTTTTCTCCTTAGAGGATCGTAGTCGCTTTCTGAGATTTGTTACGGGGAGAAGCAGACTTCCAGCTCGAATTTACATCTATCCTGATAAATTGGGGTGAGTCCCGCTTCTCTCTTTGGGAGAGAAGACTGATTTCTGGTCCTTTGGAGTTTTATTATCTGGTAGATTCTTCTGACTTACCTTATTTTCTTTTGTCTTATGGCCAAGCTCGGAGACCACTGATGCCCTCCCTGAATCATCCACCTGCTCTAGCACGCTCTTTTTGCCCAACTACGCCTCGTAAGTCTTGCTCTAGAAACCCTTTTTATGGTAGAGCAGAGGTGGGGAACAATGGCCTCTTTATGATTTGCGGACTTCAACTCCAAGAATTATGATGGCTCAGAAATTCCAGGAGTTGAAATCCACAAGTCCTAAAGGCGCCATCGTTCCCCACCACTGTGAGACAGAGACACAGGAAAGACAATTTGGGGGAGATTATATAATAGCAGAACAGAAAGGACTGTTGCATGCTGACTAGGGAAGTGATATTCACAGTAGATAATGAGAAGAGAGTTATAGAGTGGAAGAACTAGAGAAATGTAAGAAGGAAAGTATTGATCTATACCACAACACAGGCAAACCGGGAGTCTATGATAGCGAGGTAACTTTCATTGAACAACTATAGACAGGTAAGCCAGAGATGTACTGGGGATTTTCAGGATACCTGGAAATGTTAACCTTTTTTAAAAATTATTTCTAGTGCCAAAGTTTGTGAAGAAAAATTGCGTTATGCAGCTTATAATTGCGTGGCTATTGATACGGACATGAGTCCATGGGAAGACTGAAACCTGGAAGGATGATGGTCTTGCTGACGGTGGTCTGATTTTTGTCCTTGCTACCTGGAAGAAGCTCTTGCGCTCTGTTCATCCTGACCCCCCCCCCCTTCCACAAAGTGTATATGGGTGTACATATCTAGAAAATAAAATATCAGATTATGTTAACATGCTGCTTTTCAAGAGAGGCTTGAGCAAAGGCTTCTTGCTAGTGAAAAGCTAGATAAGATTTGTGATTCAGTAATGTAGTAATGCTACTTTTCCTTCTCTGAGAAAATACTAAAAAAGTAGGAGTCTTACATTTGTGGAATCAGGCATATTTTGTGACAAGGTTCCCTGCTGAAGTCTTTTTACATTTTTATTTCTGTTTCTTCCTTAGACTGCAGTTGTATTGACACGTATCTGGGAGTAAGCTTAGTGGAACTCAGTAGGGTTTATTTTTTCTATACATTTGGACCAAACTGTGAATTACACACCAAACATATACTTCTCTGCCCCTAATTCATCCAGTGATTATATTTCAGAGTCTCTTTTGCAGCACGCAAGATATTATTTCCATCTACCTGCCGTTTTTATGCAAAACCACAAATGTATCTCTGCTTCCCTTCTTTTTTGCCTGAACTCTTATTCTGACAATTGTACCTTGATGATTTTTCTTTTAATAGCTGCATAAACACCTCCCACCACTAGTGGGCATTGTGGAACCATAATTGAAAAAAAAATCCCTCCCTTAGTCTACAGTTAAGATCATGTTTTGGGGCTTTATTTTGTCAGCACCTCCCTTTCCCTTCTTTCTTATATCTTTTATACCTTTGCACCTAAAAGGAAACTAGGGCAATTCTCTGCTTCTGATGGTTAAAGAATAAATGTTCATCTGTTTATTCCAACCTAGCTATTTCTTCTGGCTTAAAGCCTTTTCCCAAAGTTCTACCTCTTGATTACTATCTTGAGTAACAAAATGCTAAAATGTGCTAGTTTCTGAAAGCTTAAATACCAGCTCAGTACATTTTTCTGCTAAGAAGGGAAGGGAGAAAACTGGAAAGAGCTTTGGGGAGGGAGTTTGGGGGTGGGGGAATAAGAGAGACAAGTTTTGACAAGTGATAACAGTAGTGATTACTCACCCTAATTCAGGCTTGCCCACCTCCCATTTTACTTTAAGTATGGTCACAGCTGTATGGGTACATTTTGCCTCTTGATGCTACACAAGGCATCAACAGAAGGATTTTGATGGGGATACAATACAATACAATAGCAGAGTTGGAAGGGACCTTGGAGGTCTTCTAGTCCAACCCCCTGCCTAGGCAGGAAACCCTATACCGTTCCAGACAAATGGCTATCCAACAGCTTCTTAAAGACTTCCAGTGTTGGGGCATTCACAACTTCTGGAGGCAAGCTGTTCCACTGATTAATTGTTCTGTCAGGAAGTTTCTCCTCAGTTCTAAGTTGCTTCTCTCCTTGATTAGTTTGCACCCATTGCTTCTTGTTCTACCCTCAGGTGCCTTGCAGAATAGTTTCACTCCCTCTTCTTTGTGGCAACCCCTGAGATATTGGAACACTGCTATAATGTCTCCCCTAGTCCTTCTTTCTTTTAAACTAGACATACCCAATTCCTGCAACCGTTCCTCATGTTTTAGCCTCCAATCCCCTAATCATCTTTGTTGCTCTTCTCTGCACTCTTTCTAGAGTCTCCACATCTTTTCTACATCGTGGCGACCAAAACTGAATGCAGTATTCCAAGTGTGGCCTTACCAAGCCATTATAAAGTGGTATTAACATTTCACGTGATCTTGATTCTATCCCTCTGTTTATGTAGCCTAGAACTGTGTTGGCCTTTTCTGGCAGCTGCTGCACACTGCTGGCTCGTATTTAAATGGTTGTCCGCTAGGACTCCAAGGTCTCTCTCACAGTTACTACTATTGAGCACGGTACCACCTATACTGTACCTGTGCATTCCGTTTTTCTTGCCTAAATGTAGAACCTTACTCTTTTCACCATTGAATTTCATTTTATTAGATAGTGCCCAATGTTCAAGTTTGTCAAGATCCTTCTGTATGTTAAGCCTATCTTCTGGAGTGTTGCCTATTCCTGCCAGCTTGGTGTCATCTGCAAATTTGATGACTTCCCCATTTATCCCCTCATCCAAATCATTGATGAAGATGTTGAAGAGTACTGGGCCTAAAACAGAGCCTTGGGGTACTCCACTGCATACCTCCCTCCATGGAGATTCAGTTCTATTGAGGACTACACGTTGAGTGTGGTTGGTCAGCCAGTTACAAATCCATCTAATGGGAGACCTGAGTCCTCTGCCAAAATTGCACATGCTGTGGGCTGTAGGTTAGCCGCCTGGGTGGGCTACCCGAGCTGGCAGCTATTGTTGCCACATAATGGGCTTGATTGGTAATTGGGGAAGGGAATTTGGCCCGGCGGAGGAGAGAAGAGGGACGGTGCCATCTCTGCAGCTGGGCTTTTGTCATGCAAAGCGTGGAGCAGGAAAGGAGGCTTCTCGGTTATCTGGCAGCTTCTCTTCGGGGCTGCTCCCTTCTTTTACGCTTTATTCTCTTCAGTTTTTTTAACCCGTCATCATCGTTTCGCTTCTCCAGACGAGCGAGGCTTCTCCGTCTGTCGCCCGAGCGCAGACCAGTCCAGAAAGCTCGCGCACCCTCTCGGGGAAGGCGCGCATGAAAGCATCGGGGAAAGGCTACGGTCGTTGCAGAAAAGGCGGGGGCGGGCGGGGGGAGGCGTCTGAGCCTGCCGTATTCATTGCAGCTACCTCTTCATCACTGAATCGGACAGGAAAAGCGCGGGGAGTGGGGGGTGGCTGGCGGAGAGGCGAGGGGCTCTCGGAGGTGCTGGCGGCCCCCCGAGGCGAGTAACAAGAACCGGGGATTAGGCGGGGAGGCCTGCTGGGTGAGGACGTGTAAGTCCCGTACCGCCTGCGGCGGGGGATTAATTACGGACCACCCAGCAGGCGGGGAGGGTACCGGCAGGAAGGTTGTGTCCCGAGTTCAAGAGGCAGAGAAGACGCCTGTTGGCTGCCGGGCGGCTCGGGGAACAGAGGAGAGGAGCGCCCCGCGAGTCGCCTGGCCTTTTCCCGCCTCGCGGCGCCGTTTCCGAGCTGCCAGCCGTCTTTAGGAGGAGCTCGACCCAAGGCGAGTGGGCGTAGCCGACAGCCAGGGATGTCCGAGACTTTTCGGACAGGGGCACCTCGCCCCCCCCCCCCCGGGAGTTGAGGGTGTGCTTTGCTTACAGGGCTTCAGTTTCCTTTCTGAAAGGGCGGCGTCTCTCTCTCTCAGTGACAGAGTTGGAAGGGACCTTGGAGGGCATCTAGTCCAACCCCTTTCTCTCGCGGGAGTCCTATACTATTTCTGATAAATGGCTATGCAATCTCTTCTTAAAAGCTTCCAGTGATGGGCACCCACAACTTCAGAAGGCAATTTGTTCCACTTGTTAATTGTTCTCATTGTTAGGAATTTTCGAGTTAGTTTTAAGTTGCTTCTCTCCTTGGTTAGTTTCCATCCATTGTCTTGCCTACAGGTGCTTTGTTAAACAAGTTGACCTCCTCTTCCCTCTGGCAAGCCTTCAAGTATTGGAAGATGCTATCTTGTCATCCCTGGTCCTTCTTTGCTCTAAACTAAGTATATCCAGTTCCTGCAATCATTCACTGTATTCGCTTCTAGGCTCCTAATCTTTTTTCTTTTTTTAGACCCCTAATCATTTTTGTTGCTCTTCTCTGGACTCTTTCCCAAGTCTCAACATCTTTCTTGTATTGGGGTGACCAACACTAGATGCTGTATTTTAAGTCTTACCAAGGCTTTATAGAGTGGTACTAGTATTTCAAGTGATCTTGTTTTTACCTCTCTGTTAATGCATTGGCTTTTTTGACAGCATGCTCCCTCCCTCCCTCTCTTTCACACACACAAAAACACACACTTTTTATTAGAGTTTATAAATGTGATAAAAGACTAATACAAATTAAAATATATATATAAAAGAAAAAGAGAAGTGCCAAGAGATAGAAAAAAAAACATAAAAAGTAAGAAACAAAGTTATATAAAAGATGTCTCCTCCCCATCCCTTTCAGACAAGCAGAAACAACTTTTGTGACTTTATATTTTTTCTAATATTTCAACTTTTTAAAAATGTTCTCAACTTCCCATATACCAACTCTTATCAATAAATCCTTCAGTTCTAATCACCAAAAATCAATTAAGAGCTATCAGGAATAAGTAACATATTTTAATTTTGATCTAATAAATCCACTCTGTATTCCAAATTATCACTGTCAGTAAGAAATAAAGCAAAAGAAATATCTCTTAATTTGTAGAAATGGCAGCATTTCTCAATTCTTATCCACTCAGTGACAATTACCGTATTTTTCAGAGTATAAGATGCACCTTTTCCCCTCAAAAAGGCTGAACATCTGGGTGCATCCTTTACACTGAATACAGCATTTTTTTTGCCTCCTGAAACCCCGCCCCTTCACCAAAATGGCTGTGCATAGCTTTTAGAGAGCTCCTGGGGGCTGGAAAGGGCAGATATTTTACACATCAGCCCCTAGGAGCACTCTATAAGCTTCCTAAAGTCTATCCATGCCCCTTTTTTTGCTCGTTTCCCCCCCCCAATCTCCCCAGGAGCACTCTGCAAGCCCCCTAAAGGCTATTCATGCCTTTTTTGGTGGAGGAAACGGGCCCGTTTTCATGAAAAACAGGCCGTTTTGGGGAGGTTTGCAGAGTGTAAAAACATTTTTTTTATTTGCCTCTTCAAAACCTTGATGCATCTTATACTCCGGTGCGTCTTATACTCCGAAAAATATGGTAAGTAAACATCTAGAAAATAATTGCCCAATTAAAGAAACATCTATTTTTTGAGATGGGGTGTGTGTGTCTGTCATATTTTTTGGTGAAAAAGCGTATTATAGTTGCATTTGTGTCATAGGTGGAAATTTGCTACAAAAATAAAAACTCCAAACTCAAGTATCTGTTCACTGTTTTATGCAACCCCCGGAAAATAACTATTAGCAAACTTGAATGCTTATCTAGAAATTTCTGAGGGATAAATGGTCTCCACTTCAGGGAATCCCATTTTAAATATTGCTGTATTTCCGGTTTGCACTTTTCTTTGGGACTTGCTTGTGTGAATTCATGTTTGGATTATTGCTTTGCAGGACCAGTGAACCAGGGTGCAGGCCCTGAAGCAATTTTGCAGATTTGACTGATGGTAAACCAGGGGTGTCCAACTTTGGCAACTTTACGACTCCCAGAATTCTCCAGCCAGCATGTTGAAGTTCAAAAGTTTTAAAGTTGCCAAGTTTGGACCCCTCTGTGGTAAACTGAAGTAACCTCCTGGAGCACCTCTTTATCAACAGTCTGTGAAGGGCAGCCTTGAAATCACTGGGGTTGAAGCCTGGGCCACAGCTGGAGACCAAGTGCCTTTACAGGTAGTCCTCGACTTACAACAGTTCATTTAGTGACCATTCAAAGTTACAACAGCACGGAAAAAGTGACTTGTGACTGTTTTTCACAGTTACGAGTTTTGCAGCATTCCCATGATCATGTGATCAAAAATCAGATGGTTGGCAACATACTTAAGACTGTTGCTATGTCCCAAGGTCATGTGATCACTTTTTGCAACCTTCTGACAAGCAAAATCAACCAGGAAGTCAACTGCAGTGATTCATTTAACAACTATGGCAAAAAAGGTTGTAAAACGGGGCAAAACTCACTTAACAAATGTCTCATTTAACAACAGAAATTTTGGGGTCAATTTTCGTAAGTCGAGGACTACCTGTATTAAGGCGGCTACGGGAGCGGGAGGGCAAGGAAATAATGTAAAAGCAGGAGAAGAAGTCTAAAGAGCCAGGAATGGATTAGGAATGGTGAGAGCTGGGTTCTATTCCACCCTTAGATAGTGACTTTGGGCTAATTGTTTTCTTCCAGCAAAAGGGTTGATGTGGTAAAAAATAGCAGGGAACAATTTGTGTTCTTGGGTTCCTGAATGAAAGCAAGAAATAAAAGTAAGGAAGCTTGTTTTTTGTTTCCAGGAATTAATGGACATCAACTGGATTCAGATCCCAATCTTGAGTTTGTTCTGAAGAGAACCGATCATAGAGTAGATCTTCCTCAAATATGTATATTCCCTTCACTTTGCAATTCAGTGGTATAATTTAGGTAGGTAGGTGACACGTGTGTCATTTTAGTGCTGCTGTTGCTGTTAAACAATTGGAAACTGGAAATCTTTGTATATCATCCAGAAAACAGCCAATAGATTTTTCTGCCTGTCTGTGCTGGGAACAATGTTCACGGTTTTGAACTGTGTTAAATGCTGAAAGCAGCTGGAAAAGAAAAATGTTATGCATTGCTCAAACTGGCAATACTTCAGTTGGGATTGATTTACTTACTTATTTAGGGCTGGAACTTCGATTATCATAAAGACCAAAAAAAAAAAAAAAAAACCAGTCAAACATAGCGTTCCTAGGATTGATACAGTTGTTCATTAGTATTCTATAGCATATTGCATTCAGTTTTGGTCGCCACGATGTAGAAAAGATGTGGGGACTCTAGAAAGAGTGCAGAGAAGAGCAACAAAGAGGATTAGGGGACTGGAGACTAAAACATATGAAGAACGGTTGCAGGAACTGGGTATGTTTAGCTTAAGAGAAAGAAGGACTAGGGGAGACATGATAGCAGTGTTCCAATATCTCAGGGGTTGCCACAAAGAAGAGGGAGTCAAACTATTCTCCAAAGCACTTGAGGGTAGAACAAGAAGCAATGGGTGGAAACTAATCAAGGAGAGAAGCAACTTAGAACTGAGAAATTTCCTGACAGAACAATCAATCAGTGGAACAGCTTGCCTCCAGAAGTTAAAGACTTCCAGAAACTGGAAGTCTTTAAGAAGATGTTGGATAGCCATTTGTCTGAAACGGTATAGGGTTTCCTGCCTAGGCAGGGGGTTGGACTAGAAGACCTCCAAGGTCCTTTTCAACTCTGCTATTGTATTGTATTGTATTATATGTGTGAATGGCTGATTGCCTTCAATTAAATCAAGGCTGAAGAAAGACAGACCCTACATGTTGAAAGGGTTTGAGAGGTTCTGCCTCTGAATTTCTTCTACCCTATTAACAGACTTAACAGGTTTAAAAACAAGATGAATTCTTTTCCCATTCAGTTTATCAGAAAGCTGAGTGTTTATTTTAGCAGTGGTCTCTTTCTCTATTATTTCTTGTGAAAAGAAAAAGAACGATTACTGTTGTTCATCCCTTGTCCACCTATTGCCAGCTTCATTTTTCATTCATAATTCACTTTCTGTCTCTGAGCACAAATGAACTCAGTGCCTCGGGAACAAGCAGCCTTGAAATTGAATATCTTGTTAGCATGTTGCCCTGCCTTGCAAACCTCTTTCTCCAAGGCCTTCTCTGCTCTCTTTAAGTTACAGTTGCTTCTTTGGTTGGCAAGATCTGACTAGGATTGCAGTCTGTGGGCTGATTTCAATAGAGAGGCAAAAAAAGGAAAATTCCTGACTGTTCAGACTTAACCTGGCAGGTGACAGGTCTATTTTATGGAACACATTTGGTCTTTGAATAAATGTCATAAATGTAAGTAGAAAAAAGTTTAGGCTTCCTATTTGTATATCTGGAAAAGAGTTATGAACCACAGTGTAGTTGCTAGACATCACTTATAAAGTGCATGATATAGCATCGTGTATCAATCTCCTACACAAGTAGTCCTCAACTTACAACCACAATTAGAGCCACAACTTCTACTTCTAAGAATCAGGAAGCCAATTCGTCCTGAAAAATAGACTTAAATCATGCTATGAAGCAACTGGTTTGAAAACAGAAGACAGACAGACACTGAGCTTGGAACCCTAGAGAAGCATTGTGAGTTGGTATAAAGGGATAAGAAACAGCTTAGCTAACATGTTCACCTGATACTAAATTGGCAAGAAGATTAGTGCTTGGCACTGTGACTTCTACAGGACTTACATCAACAACAGTGAAAAGAGTTTTTGAAAAGGACTATTTCTCATCTTATGGATGCTAGTAACACCCTAATAATTGCACTTTTACAGGCCGAACTTGAATCTCTAGCGTTCAACATGGACACTTTAGTTGCTAATCTGAAATGAATCAACCAAGACAGCCCTTCTATCCTTCTAGGAAGATTCTTCATTTTTTCTCTTGGGAGTAGCCATAATTTTGAACTAAAGTTGCATGTTGATGCATCAAACGTCTGCCTATCCATATGCTTTGTTTTCATAATCAAACTCTTTTGCTAAAGCCATTGCGCACTGCAAACTACAACTAACCGTAGGAAAAAGGAGTAACATTGCTTTTTAAAGTGAACACCCCTAACTGAACCTCTGAGTTCAGTGCTGTGTGAGAGAACTCGGATCTCTATTTGTTTTTCTTCATTCTGTTTGTTGCTCTGCTTGTGGAATTGGCTCAGCTGTGGTCTCTGTGGCTGCTGACAAGACATATCCATGTACATGTAGATCTGTGCCATTCTGTGCTGCCTTCCTCCACGCACTATGGAAAAATAAACACTACCAGACAGCTGCAGTACAGCCACTACTAAGAGGAAGGTGGAGTAGAGAGACTGATTTTTCCAGCAGGGCAGCAAGAGGGATGTGTTAACTCAGTATGGATAACTTTGTGTCATGTAGGATTTCATCAGGGTAATATAAGATGCATGCCTTTCTTTTGCAGTCTACTTTTCATTTCCAAAATAGCAAGCTAAGTTGTATCTCCCTGGAACAATTGTTTTCACATTGTTCGTTCATAAGCCTCAATTCTCTGCCAGTTACTTGGAATTTTCTTTTCTGCATCAATAATGCAATTATTTGTGCTATCAATTAACGTTAACTTTTCAGATGGAAATCTTCCACTATAGGTCCACACCTAGAAAAATCACAGGATCTTCAACATCAGTTTGGAACAAAGAACAACACACAGGATCACTAGAAGATAGGTTTATATATAATATATATTTACTTTTAAAAATAAAAATTCCATTGCAAGGCTAGAAGTCTGTACAAACTACAAAAATAAATCTTTCTTTTTCATATAAATAATTTATATGGCAAGACAACATTATCAGGTTAACAGATCTCTAGCACACCCACTACATACTCTCACACACGCGCACACACAAATACACATACAATGTGTCCACTTTTCACCATGTTTCACTGGTCCCAGATTTGGTGAGGGCAGGGGGAATGATTTTTCAGAAGCACTCAGTTCTTTTTAGTTAGTAGAGGGAAGGAATAAATTTAATGGTGGAAAAACTTTGATCTAAATTAGTAAATTAGTTCTGGGAAATTTATCTGGACTCCAGAAATCAGTGATGGTTTAAAATAAACTGAATGTGCTCACTTTAACAAGAGGCATAAAGCTACTGAAGTTTTCACCTTACACAGATGTGAAAATCTCAGCAGTATACTCCCTTGGTAAGGAAGTGAATCCAATTTTGGCTGGGAATAAAATTACAGCAGTTCTTGGTGATGGGAAGGGGTTTAAAGTGCCTGGGGTTTAGAAGGAAGAATGTCAATGGAAAATGGATTCCAACAAGAATCAATTCTTGTAAGAATATGGGTTGATTGTGATAACAGCCTCTGCTCAAGGGGATGATACAATTTTTTTTCTAAGCATGTCACAAGTTCAAGTGAAGCCCTCAGAGGGGCCAGGATCCAATTACACTGACAATACTTTAAAAAGTTAACCTATTGAACATATTAATACCATGGCTGAAATGGTAAACTATTAAGTGTCTAAATGTTGAGCAAACATGCCTAGAAGTTTATAGGGATGGACTTCCTGCCTTCTGAAATCCCCAAATTGATAAATCAGGATCAGCTAAAACAATTTACCTGCCTTAACTGGCACATAATTTTGTTTTGAATAATTTTGTCTTTTTTGTAAGAAAGCTGCATGTGTTTGCATGTATGTATATAACATTAGATTGTTTCGATCTCAAGGTCAAAAATCCTTCACTTGCCAGTTGCAGCTTCAACCTCTAATTTCTTGCAACCTGTGTGCGTAGACAACTTAGTGCTTTCTTGATATTTTGGACTACAATTTCTTGCCAGTAGCTATGCTAGGACTTAATGGAAGTTGAGCTGCAAAATAATCCAGAGGGCATTGAGTTGATTGCATTGATCAACATTGAGGGCATTGATCTCTGGACTGTTGGATTGACCAATGAAATCATCTAAATCCATATGCCTTGCTTTTTTATTCTTTGTGGAAAATTGCCATGTTTGGCAGGCTTAATATCCAGCAGATGAAAGAATAGTACATTAAGGAAATACATCATTTGATTTGATGCTAACTTAAATAGGGAATAGCTTAACATAAGGAAGTTGGTAACCTCATGTAAATAGACCTAGCCCAAAAATAATATTGCTTCAGCTGCCATCTTTTCTCCTTTGGAAAAGGATAGGAAAAAAAGGAATAAATAAATAAATTAATTAATTAAAAAAGCTGTTTTAACGGCAGGAAGATTTGTGTTTTAACATATATGGTGTCAGTCATTCTCTTGTGGTGCCCAGTTTAGACCTGGCCAGAAACCATCCCTTTAAAGGCCATGGAGAATAAAGGCTGACATTCTGAAATAAAATGGAGAACCAAATAAAATGGAAAACGAAAGCAATATTAACCTGGTTATGCAGAAACCAAGCATACATATTGGAATTGGGGCTTCTCCTTTAGAAGCACCCTGTTGCAAAATGATAGTTCATTTTTAATTTTCTACTAAAGAAGCTGAAGAAGGAGAATTCAAGAACTGAAGAAGGAGAATTCAAGAACTGCAACCACAAGATTAATTTTTTTAGGCAGGAGATCAAACATTTCTGCTTTGACAATTGCACCAAAATCTTACTGAATGGGAGGGGTTTCTGTCAGCTCAAAATCTCTCAGAATAAAATCAAAGGGTAGTTTCACACATAAAGTTTCTTTTATGTAAAAATTTCCTCTGGTAAAGGGAAAAAATGCATCAGCCACACCTGGCTACAAAGTGTGGCTTGAGTATTTTACTATAACCATAAAGTTCAGGAAGTCAATCATCTCAGCAGTGGAAAAATATTATTGGTAAAAAGATCTCAATGATGTGCACGGCATCGCCCCAATAATAACGTGGAGTGAGTTACCTTATGTCATAACAAACACTCTCTCATTCAGGGCAATATGCAACTGAATTTATCATGTGGAGATCCTTATTCTCTGAGTGTTTTTTTTTCTAGATACCTTCAATCCTTATGTGCAACACAAGCTTCATAATCAATGTACGTATGTAAGCATTCTGTATCCTGGCATTGTGTCAAGTACCAGGATAACTCTATCTGTCTTTGATGTTTGAAGATATGACAATGCTTTTTTCTGGGTGGAAGAAATTTCAAAAACTCTCTCTTAAACAGTCCCTTACTTCTATTAGTCATGAAGGAGAAAATTTAAACACTAATCAGAAATTGCTTAGGGGGCATTTGTGTGATGAATAGCAATAGCACTTAGACTTATATACCGCTTCATAGCACTTTTACAGCCCTCTCTAAGCGGTTTATAGAGTCAGCATATTGCCCCCAACAATCTGGGTCCTCATTTTACCCACCTCAGAAGGATGGAAGGCTGAGTCAACCTTGAGCTGGTGAGATTTGAACTGCTAAACTGCAGCTAGCAGTCAGCTGAATAGCCTGCAGTACTGCACTCTAACCACTGCGCCACCTCGGCTCATGAACATTTTCAGTTGATATAAGAGGAAGCAAAGTAAGAGAAAGTGTATACAATATAAGGAAGAGGGGTAGGAGTAGGATCCAGGACAGTGACATCACAGATGCTAAGATAGGCAGTACTACTGGTGGGAACCAGAGCAGAAGGCAGCCTGTCCCACACATTTTGCATAGAACCTTAAGACACATCGCGCTCCCACCATTGCATTCTCCTTTCAGTCCACATTACAACAGGGGTGCTCTCCCTGTTACAACTTCACCCTGGTGTTTCCCCTTCAAGGGAAATTGCCACATGTTTACTGAGAGAGCCGTGAAAATAATAAAAATAATTATTAAAATTATAAGGGGGAGGGTTGGTGACTCTTTTTATACAGTTTAAAATAATAATAATTATAATAATATTAATAAAAATAAAAGAATAGCAGCACAATGTGGGAGAGTTCCCCACACATAGTTGAGTCCTCTTTTCTCCACGGAGGGTACGAGATGGTTGACATCGCTTGTGGAGAATGGTCACTTTCGTTTTTTTCAGATTCAAGTAGGCCTGATATTAAATGGGTCACTGGCCCAAACTAAGGACACAACATTTACGCCCCGACACCCAAGAAATCAGAATACTTTTTGGTGCCAGATACACCTGGGAATGCAGAGATATTCTCCTATCAGCTTTTTTGCAATATGGATACTGAAAATAACCTGGTCTCTTTGTTCTCAGCAGTACTGATGATGCCTGCAGTTGGTTAGATGCAATGCCAGAGTTTCCATCAATACAGCGAACTTCACAATCTGTGATGTGGGATGTATCTGGCCCGGGCTCACTTGGCATGCCGACCAGCCCTCAGGCAGGAGTTCTAGAGCCAGTGGCTTGGCTTGGCAAAATGGATGGCTAATGATTCTGCTTTAGATCCTGTAGTTCCAAACTGTCAGATGGTTTGGGGCCAGTTTTTTCAGAGTTATCATCAGATTCAAAGCCCTCGTGTGTATAGCCCCGGCAAGATCCAGGCAAAGGTGGGTGCAAGGCCAACATCACCGAGGCAGTAGCTGTAACTGTCGTGAAAGTGCCACCATGTCCTGAAGGTGGTATTTTGGTGCTGTGAGTAATGGAGTTAGTCTGAAGGGGATTGGGAGTAGACTGAGCCAATTGAGACCCTAGTCTGTGGTTGGGTTGTTCTTGCTGCTGCAAACAACTTTTGTTTTCTGTGACAGCTGCTGGCAAATGGCCACCAGGCGTTCTGGATTGGGTCCATTCTGGGCTGCACAATGGTAAAGGTGATTCTAGGCTTGTCTTGTAGCTTTTTACTACCTGCACAGGAGAGAAAAGATTACTGTTAGGTATAGAAAGGAACAGCATAGTAATAAAACATTGCTCTGAACAAGCATTTCTCATGACCAGTGCTTCTCACAACCATTTAAAAATAAAAGGAAATAGAGACACATAACTTGTTGTTAACATACTTACAATTTTTCCATATTATATCCACAATTCTATAGCATCTTTATTTTCCATTCTAACAGTTATTGACACACAATTTGTTGTTCTACACTGTTTATAAGTTCATGAGAAAAGACCTTTAAAGAGCGACTCCTCAGTATTTCTCATTGTGATACTATTATTTGACCTTGGAGTATCACTTAAAGTCTTATTTTCTCAAAGACTATTTCTCAGTGTGCTTCTCCAATGTTGGGTTCTTGGGGGGTCTCTGAGTTTGGTTGTTTCCTTGCAGACATTTCATTAATAGTTATGTATTATCATCAGGTGGGGTCTTCATTGAAAAGTGTCTAACTCTATAATCCACCAGGAAACAACCATTACAACCTACAAAAAGGACAATACTACTATATATCAAAAACATATCCAAGACAACCAACAGACTTTCACAACTATTCAGCATCACTGCAGCATGCAAGCCAACAACATCCCTCTAAAACATTTTAAGCAAATCAGAAAGCTCAGTAACCAGAGAGTTAAAAAAAAAACACAGGTATCATCACCAATATATAATGTAAAGACTGTAACTGCCATTGTGTAGGACAGACAAATAAAAGACTGGCCGGCCATATCTACCTACACCAATTGGCTGTCAGTAGACAAAATGAAATCTTAACACATGGATACACTCAACCGGTTTCAACTGAGAAACTGTTAACGTTTTAGATCAATCAAAATCGTAGAGAATTTCTGGAAGTTTGGCATTCAAATAAATCAGCCATCAGTAGATACATAGAAATAAACACTGTTTGCATGTCATTTAAAGGATGCAATGAGAAAACAAGGAAGGAAATAAACAGCCCAACATACATCTCCCCCCCCCCGCCCCCCAATATCCAGATAAGCAGAAAACTGCACCAGATAAACCCTCAAGGAGAAAATGATACCCTAATCAAAAAAATCAAGGAGAAAGCAAAGATTGGCAGGGCAAATGACTATATATAAACAGCCAAGCAAACTTTAGTCTCCCTTGCACTAATGATTTTACCTAGCCTGGTAATTAAATGTCTACAAGAAAGCAACCAAGCTCAGAGAGTACCAACAACTGAACAGTTCAATCCTGAATTAAATATAAATTTTTCTGTTGGCTCTTCTCCACTTTGCAAAGAAATATAAGGGCTAAAACTTCCTAAAGCAGCAATCCCTAACTTTGGTGGCTTTGGGGGAGTGGGGGGAGAGAGGAGAACCAGGCTGCGTGAGTAGCAGGCCGGCATGCATGCACAGCTCAACTTGCATGAGCAGTAGGCTGATGTGCATGCACACGCAAATGCACCCACACACCACCCTGCCGCTTGTGTAAGGCAAGTGGCACATGCACCTGCACTCACTGGCCCGCCATTCACAGCCCCGTGGCAAATAGACCACGGCCCACTACCGGGCCATTAGGGACCCCTATCCTAAGACATTAGAGACCAAAAAACCCAACAACCTGAGTTTTGATTTTGTCCCTCCTCCAATGAATGAAGGAGAATATGCTCTTATTGGAGCCACAATCTAGGAGTCTTTGTTCTTCTCTTTCTATGAAACAACACCGTCTAGCCAGAAAAACCAAATTGGTTGTTTTGGGCCTTGATTGATACTTACAGTGATTTGGGGAAAATTAGGACTTTTGCTGGCCTTGACCAAGATCTGTGATTGAGCTGGGGAGATGATATATGTGCTGCGGTCATCTTCACCAGTCTCTGATGCACTAACTGTCTCTGAGTAGTATTCTGAGTCTGAGGAGTCACCAAAAGCATTTCCAGGTTGGCGAATGTAGAAGCTGTGATGGTTGATAGGCGGTGGGACAGGTGACGGTGTGGGCAAGCGGCTGCCATTATCTGCTGGTGTGACCTGTGTGATGAAAAGAAAGAGATGTGTACAGAATAAGGGAACTAGCAAAAGTTCTCCAGCTGTTGTGCTTTCAAATGTGACCCTCTAAGCAACCAGCTCAGTTGAGTCATTCCCAGAATTGCTTAAAAGTTCTTATATCTGAAGAGCACAACTGAAAAAGGCAACTCTAGTTATCTGTGTATAGCAAGTAGTAAATCACAGCTGATATATATTGCTCTTAATTTTATTCATGTAAGTTGGCACTTCCAATAAGAAAATCACATAAGTTCCCTACGGTGAAATAGTGCAGATCAGAACATCTATATCCCATTATATTGTTTTGTCAAGGAATCAGAAACTTGGAAGGAGTCCAATTGCCTGATAGGTGCAGGAATCCAGATTAAAGCATCCGTATCAAACTTCTGCGTGAACATATTCAGGAAGGAAAGCTTGCCTTCTCTTTGGGGATTGATTCTACTGTAGAATTGCTCTTTCTCTAAATAATTATTTTTTAAGATTCAACTTTACTCTATCATTATTCTGTGGGCAGCAGAGAACAGTTCCCAGTCAACAGGTACTTTAAAGTGTAATTTATATGTATGACTCACGTAATCTACATGTTAAGGCTAAAGATTTCCAGTTCCTTTATCCTTTCCTTAAAATATTTAATTTGGAGATCTGGGATAACTTTTGCAGCTCTTGTCTGCACTGGTTCCAAATTTGGAACTTTTCTTAAAATAAGGTGGCCATAATTCAATTCATGGTGAATTCTGACAATGAAAAATATAACAGAGCAATTCCTTCTTTTTTTCCCTGTTTTAGGCTTCTTGAGCAGAAATTAAGCTTCAAATGGTACAGTCCAAAATTTAATCAACCACTTTGTTGAAATCAAAGCATGGAGGGCGAACATAATGAAATATATATTCCTCTTCTCTGAAAAGACTGATTTTTTACTTATCTATTGCTCTGTTACCTTTATGAGCAAGTTTTCCCACCTTCCTTTTATTTTGAAGAATCTATTTGAAGAAGCTATTACAGGGTCAGAAAAAGGAGGTTTTTTGTTATAGTTCTTAACATCCCTCAACTAATTATGACCACAATTAGGACTGGAATTTTTGATTGCTAAGTAAATGATGTGGTTATTAAGGGAGTCATCAAAGGACCAGGCTTCATTTTACAACCATTTTTTATTATGGTTGCTAAGTGAACCACAGGGTTGTTAATAGTTAAAACAAATCCAGCTTCCCCAATTGATTTTGCTTGTTGGAAGCCAGCTGAGAATGTCACAAATTGCAATCAAGTGACTACACGATAGATAGATAGATAGATAGATAGATAGATAGATAGATAGATAGATAGTGTTGGATGGATGGAAGGATGTTAGAAAGAAGAACATAGATAGATGATATAGATAGATAGATAGATAGATAGATAGATAGATAGATAGATAGATAGATAGATAGATAGATAGATGATAGATAGATAGATAGATAGATAGATAGATAGATAGATAGATAGATAAAGTGTGAGTGAGTGTTGGATGGATGGAAGGATGTTAGAAAGAAGATAGATAGATAGATAGATAGATAGATAGATAGATAGATAGATAGATAGAAAGATAGATAGATGATAGAAGGATAGATAGATTCAAGCTATCTCTTTTTATCTCCTACATGTGACCTGCCTCATTTTCAGATCTTTCCTGAAGTTTTTCTTTGGCAGCTTAGGTCCCTTCACATACCTTCCCCCCCATTATAAGTGTTTGTAATGTGTTTTGCTATCTCAGTCTAGGAATTCCTACCTACTTTTTGATTTCTTTGTCATGTTACTAATTTTTTGTCCATGGACTCCCTACTTATTATTGTTCAGAACTTATTATGTTTTGCTTTCTTAAAGTTCAAAGTATGTGCTTGACTATATTTGATATTAATTTCACTTAATATTAAAACTGTCATAATTATACAGCAAACCCTGAACGGTATTGATGGTAAACCAAATCAAATCTTGATGTCTAACTTACTTATTGATAATGATTTTGCCGTTGTACCTGGACAGTCTCTTAACAAAATTTGCCAATAAGATTCAGAATCCTTTGTTCTTTTTGATGTATTAAGGTTTTTTTAATGTATCTTGGAAGAAGCTATTTGGGAACAGAAGATCACTTACCTCGGCAGGCGGTCCAATAATAGAAAGTAGTACAGGCAATAGTACCAGGCCATTAAGTAGTCCCAGAATAGTCAGGATAGTAAGCACGGCAAAGAAATATCTGGAATGGAAGATGGGAATTAGTTAATTGGTGCATATTTGGTTAATCTGCCCATAATAAAACCTTCATTGCTAAATTCAGTAATTATTCCTACTTTCCTTCTCCATTCTGGAGCTAAAACACAATATGTAAGGTTCACATGTCATGCTAAACCATAAGCAAACAAATCACATAATTGATTAGTGCAATGTATGAACTTAGCCAGGGGTACAAAAAGTCATTTCTCCAGAAAGTATCATAGTTGTAAGACTCACTAGGTAGACCACACCAGTTAATCAACTCCACGGGAAGGCTAAAACTGCTTTTATTGAGAGTGGCTATAGTAGCAGACTCTTGCAAGTTTAATTGCATTGCATCAACAACTCCTTCCTATATTCTGGTGAATCAGGAAATCTACCTGAATCACTAATCTCTTTGGTTAGTTAACTCCGTGGAGTTATTCAACTGGAACACATGATTGAAATTCCCCACTATCCCCATCAGGAAAAAAAACCCCGCCTTCTCTTACTTATACCCTAAGATATGGATCAGCAGTTTCACGCTGTTGGTGACATACATCAGAAAGCTATCAAAGGCTTTGAAACTGATCAAAGGACAACTGCCATTTTGTTTGAATATATCCAAAGAATCAATCTAATATACACATACACGTATTTAATAAATGGAAAAGAAATAACTGTACCTCAGAATGAAATCAAATTCGGAGCCTGCCAACATAAGTACACCAAGCAGAGTGGAAACGGCACCATCCATTACAGGAGCAAACATGTGCTCTAAAGCCACAGTGGAGCGTAGGTTCCGGCTGCCAATGGTGGTGAGAAACCCCTGAAAATAGATTAAAAGTCAGAAACATACACAAAAAGGATACCTTGCAGCCATTCTTAGAGGCTACTAACTACATAGATGCTGAGGGGATCTAATAGGCTGGATCACTGGATCAGTTCTTGTGCATAGAGTCAGGCACCATAGACAGGAGGGCAGAAAGCCTCACCTGGAAATGATAGCTCTCACTCTATTTCTTTCAAGAGGAAAGTATCTTCTAATATAAAATTATCCAGAAAGATAGCCAACTAGAGAGTCATACATCATATATTAGAGTAGATTATATTCTATGCTAACCATCCATAGTAATTTTAAAGAGAGTACAAATCCATTCTAAACTATGATGGTACTTCATTGGTCCTATTCTTTTCAGTCTGGATCTAAATAATTTTTTTTTAAAGTGTGTATCCGCAAAGTTTAATGATACTAAAATACTTTAGCTTGATTACCCTGTTAATGCATAATCTAACTAACAGGTTAGCTTTGCCCAGCACACTAGCTGCAACCAGCTTAAAAGCATACTAAGTTTAAAGCTAATGAAGTTTATCATGTTGTGCAAATGAGCCACTAGTATAGTTAAGAATGTTACATCATCACAAGTCATTAAGTCTTATAGCATCGCAAATGTTCTTGTGGGACATCTTACTTACCAGAGCTACATGTACAGTAAATTCCACGCCAATGCCTACAGAAGCAATTAGGATGACAACAGGGATTGCACTCAGTTTGATGCCCATCAAGCCCATGATGCCAAAAAGCTCAACTGTCATCATTGCCAAAACAAATACCTAGATATGAGAGAAATCACCATCAGTACAGCATTTAAGACAAGCAAACCCAATGGGAAAACAGAAGGCTTATGAACACAAAGCAACTATCTATGATGCATGAAAAATGGTCCTTGCAAAAAATTGGGAGCTGCTAGAGGTTTAAACACATATTCTGAATATAGGAGGAATTGTCTGTACCAGCTATCTGTAGTTTAAAAAAAAAGAAAATAAACTTGCAAATTTCTATTAAAGTGGATCAGCATATCATCAGTTGTAAATAAACTATATGTTAACTTAAACCTTTCAGAATTATAGAGAGAAAATTGATGACAGAAATAGATTTGCTGTTTGTTGCAAAGATAGAGGCTGATCCAAATTTTACATGATAGCTGGCATAAAAGTATTTTTGCATGTATGTGTGTATACAATGTGAACAACCAAAAATTTTTTATTTTGCAACCAAAATAAATTATGCAAACTACATCAACATATTTTCAGTTATTTTATTATTCGAAAAATTGAGTATATGAAGAATTGTAATTGTTTACAATAATATTTTGTGATAAAAATTAAAGCATTTTAGAGTATTGTATAGATGAGAAAAAAACAGGCTGAAGGGGAAGAGCAGTAGGGCACAGAAGGGGAATCATGGAAATAGTAAAGGTAAAGGTTCCCCTTGCACATATGTGCTAGTCCTTCCCGACTCTAGGGGGTGGTGCTCATCTCCGTTTCAAAGCCAAAGAGCCAGCGCTGTCCGAAGACGTCTCTGTGGTCATGTGACTGGCACAACTAAATGCCAAAGGCGCATGGAACGCTGTTACCTTCCCACCAAAGTGATCCCTATTTTTCTACTTGCATTTTTTATATGCTTTCAAACTGCTACGTTGGCAGAAGCTGGGGCAAGTAATGGGAGCTCACTCCGTTACGCAGTGCTAGGGTTTCAAACCGCCAAACTGCCAAACTTTCTGATCGACAAGCTCAGCGTCTTAGCCACTGAGCCACTGCATCCCATGGAAATAGTAGAAGTCCCCTAATCTCAGGAAGCTTCACACAGTTTAACTTAAACCTGCTTTTAACCTTGACCCTTGATTTACAAGGGCTAGTAATGATACGGATTTTGCAAAGCCAATTTGACCACCATAAATATATATGCTACAGCAGATAATGTTTGAATATGGCATTTCAAAATCTCTGTTCTTCCCACATAGCCATAAATGAAAATACTTACAATGATACTGGCAGTCCAAGGATTGAGTAGCAGCAGGGTGCACACCAGAAATGTGCAGGCCAGCACAATGCTGATGGCTTGCAGAAGCCAGTGGCGCAGGCCAATGTACTGCTCCCAGAAGAGGAATGGATATCCACTGGGGTAGCTAAATACTCCATGTGTCTGGGCCATTTCATCACAGATGGTACGCACACTCTGGATAGCTGCCACGAAGTCTGATGTGTGTTGAAGGCCATTGAGGTAGAAGGGGAACTGCGCAAACTCCAGAGGCTGTGCAGCTGGGACTAGAGGAAGCAGAGGCAGCCATTAGGAAAAGTCACCTCCTGGCCCCCTCTTGCTTCTGGGCCCCAAGATTAATTGTCTCCCTCTGCCCAAGGCCCACCAAATCATGAAGCTAGGCAGATGATTCCATTTATGCAGCCCTACGGTATGACAGAATGGGACTTGGGTTGAAACATTGAAATGTGGTGCAAGGCTGAATGGAAATGGAGCTTTCATAAATACTCACTTCGAAGATTTTCACCAGTAGCATCATATTTATCATGGATCCATTCCGGGGGTGGCGGATAGAAGTTGGCCTGGGAAGCAGCAAAACCAAGGGGGTCATTGCTGACCCACACTGTCAAGCAGATGTAAAAGATATCAGGGGGAATGATCCCATTTTCATCGACGAGACGGCGAGTTGTCAGCTGTGGGGCGGATGGAAAAAATAGGGAATTGAGCAGGATAAAACATCTCCAAAAGAATGCAGATCTTCCATGTCCCTTCCAACCTTTATTTCCAAGAAACACCCTTCACATAATTCCAGCAGGGAAAGACTCCTTCCCCTATATATATTTTGCAGAAATTCTCTTCTTGCGCTTACTATATTATTCATTATTACGGTTCATCTATCCACTTTCTTCCCCCTACTAACTTACTGAGTTAGTCTTAATGCTTACTTGATTTAAGTTGAAAGGCTCTTTTTTGTTGCCCGTCTGGATAAGGAGTTTATAAGCAAGAACACCATCTTCCGAACCATTCCGATAATTTTCCCTGGTGATGTGCCCGGCTTCCCAGTCTTGATTGAAGGCTGCTTGTAGATCTGGCATTCAGAGAGTGTAAAATTAAATGAGAGTTCTCCAAAAGATCTGTCCATATTTAGTACCTCCCCTCGTCGTACCATCGCTCTTATGCTTTATCACAATTTAATTTTGGCCAGGTTACACAGGAAAGGATTTACGCAGTGAAGAGAAACTGACTTTGAACTCTTACACACAAGGTGTTTAATAAAGTAAAGATATATAGGAATATATGGTCATTACCCAACAATTTGCTGACAAATAAGAACAGTACAATATGACTAATATCTGCATCAACAGATGTTTTAACAGTGGGAGAAAGAAGAAGGAAGACACTATTTTTCTAGCTTTCCAAAAAACATTCCAGCATGTATTCCCTGGCCTCCAGTTTCTGCATACAACAATACTAACATTAATTTATAAGAACACAGTTTCAGTTCTAGAGGGTAGGAAATCCTCTGTGGTTGTGTATGTCCTTTTTTGGCAGCTGGACATGCATACACATTACTTCTGTGTACAAATAAACACTGCCAGCCTACGTTAACCTCTGTGCAAAATACAAACAACCAATTCCTATATGAAACACAACTCGGATGGAAATGTTGCTGGGGTTAAAATGTCTACAGATAGATCTATTAGGGTTTCTGGTAGCCTAGAATACATCTTATCCTGAGTGCAGTTTTGAAATAGAGATTTGAACTTTTCTTCCCCGGACACATCTTGTTGAACAAAGTACCAAATCCTGTTTCCCCCTAAAATACCAGTAAGTTTACACTCAAAGCATCCTGCAATGAGAACGGGGAAACATCCCTTTTGAGGGCTGTAGAGATAGAGATTGCAGTCTAAGAAAAGAGAGTTGTTAAAGAGAGATTAATTCACCTTGTAGCCAATCTCGGAAGTAGTGCAGCCACATCTTTGGCAATTGGCGGTTCTCCTCACGTACTACATACTGGATGGCAGCAAAGGTCTGATGCAGGCTGTAAAGAGCTTCCTGTGAGCTTGGGTAGTCAAAGCCTCCGTTCGTTACCACAAACATGTTGTAAAAGGAGAAATACTTGAACTGAGCTGAAATGAAGGCATGCTCCTTTGTACCTCGTGGTACGATATCCGTCAGATAGAGTCCATCATGCACCTTGGTTGTACCATAGAGACTGAGGCCCAGCAGGGCTAGGAATAGAGCTACCACAATTCCCTGAAAAAGCAAGGGGGGGGGAAGTGTCAAGATGGGTGTGAACAAACGATATCCCCTTTTGCATAATCCATCTTTTACTCTTTTATTTATCACGAGATTTGGCCCATTTGGTTCTCTGGAAATTTTATATCCAGGGTTGGATGATAGCCCAGATGGTGCTCCTGGAAGCTTTGCCCCAGGTGCAATCCATTATCAATGCAGGATGAAGCAGACAGACAAGGTTTTGCATCTTATGCTGCCCAAAGGCAATCTATGGATGATAAAATGGAGGAAGCCCTTGCTCCCCACTTCATTCAACTCCAAGTACTTTTTCTATGTGTGAGATGAAATAAAGTCATTGTAGCATCTCCTTCAGTACAGAGAATGGCTGTGGATGCGCCAGATGAAACATCTGCAATGTGCTTCTTACAGCCTGAACTATTTTTTTTAACGTTCCAGGAAGGGAGCTAGAAGAGCCTGCAGGCTGGCTCTTCTTAATCCTCTGGTGGGAGATCCTAATGCCTGAATGAGGGTGGCGGGAGTTGCCTTTCAAACCTAGCTATTTTCATCTTATTTTGCTCAGTTCTCATTTTGAACTGACTAGATGCACAAAGGATCCATATCTGCGATGAAAAAAAATATTTCCCTCTTGTGGCAAGGTACTCAACAAACTCAGAGTTTGTTAGAAGCATACAGTGAATACATTGTTTGCAAAGGTACACAACTCTCATTTCCACTTGGTTGAGATAGTCAGGGAAATTTAGTTTCCAACTGGCTTTACTCCTCAAATCGCACATTTGTGTCCAGGATGATAGTCTTTTTTTCCTACACAGATCAAGATGCTTAACCCCCACCCCAAAAAACAACCCTCTTGAAAATGACTCTGTGTTGCCTACCTTAGTTTGGCTCTGCAGCAGGATGGGTGCATATCTGTCACGAGCAAAGCTGGAAAGGTTCCATCGACAAATCGGCAAGGGCACACATTCTTGGGCTCCTTTGCTTTCATCTAGCTGTGCCAGAAGATCTCGAGTGGAACTGGCAGGAGTGAAGATTTGCGAGCCCAGAGGATTGGCAGGAAGAAGAGTGGAGGGAGTAGTAAACACATGCTGTGTGGGTGGTAAAATAGTGACTACATGTCTCCCAGAGGAGTCACACTGAGTGAAGGCCTGCACGGTGGTAGTGATGTGTGTGCTGGTCGCCAGGGCTGGATGGCCATGGGGATAAGTTGATGCAGTGTGGTTGTCATTCACATCAGCATATTCTTGCGGTTGGATCTGGATGACACGGGAAGAACAGAGGCTGTGGGGGGAAGAAGTCATTGAAAACTGTAACAGAAAAGGCAGGTACACAATTCTAGATTTTCATGCAGTAAAGATACATTTCCTGCTTATGATCAGACATAATTTTCAGACTGTGGAATGAAGAGGAAGGGTAGCCCTCTGCCAATAGTTTTAGATCCTGCGTGTCAATTTTTAAATCTTTGTTTTTAAGACAGAAATAAAACTAATATCTGACTTTTGGTGGCTTTGACATTTTTCTTAGACCTGTGATTTTCTTTGCTGTATCTAAGTGCTTTTTCAAATTATTCTCCTCTCTTAAAAGCCCCTTTTTGTCAGAAAAAGTGTTAGAGTACTCAGAAAGATACTTGTCTTCACCACACTCCTAAGACGGTACCTGTAGAAGCAGCAGAGAATATCAAGCCTCTTGTTTTCACGCCTGTGAAGATCCAGACTCAGAATGGCAGGAAAAATGAAGAGCACCATGGCAAAGTTAAAAACCACCACTACTGCAGCCTGCAATAAACAAGCAGATTTTTCTTTTAAAAAAGCAAAGTTCTCATTGAAGATTCCAAGATCTTGAATGATGGAATCTTTTATAAATCTGAAAATTGATTCTTCTACCACTAGTTCCCTTTAAGTGAATGGATCGTTCTGCTTTCTAGAAGAGGCCAGAAACACTAAAGGACAATTGCAACTTTATGCATCTTATTTGCTCATCGGTGTAAGAATTTTCTTCACAATTAGGCAATCTGAGGGGCACACTATGAAATGGAAGGAGATATTCTACTCTCCACTGTAGTTCCATTCATATGGAAAACTGCTGCCATCTGCAATAGCATCTAGAGGTAGAATAAAGATTTGGCTCTTACGTAAAATCAGGGAAAAGCAGCAGGGGATTTCACTTGTAGGTGACTTCTAAGGTCCTTTCCAACTTTAGGATACTATGATTCTATAAGCATATTGTATAAAAGCTGTTAGCAGAGTTGCTTACCTGTAGAGAGAAGGCACGCAATGCAGGGATAGGCACAAGGGCAGCCATGAAGAAGGCAATCATATTATTGACAGAGGTGAGTGCCACACTGGTGCCACTACGCCGTAGGCATTCACCAGTCCGTTCCTGGGTAAGAAATGTGAAAATGAGCAACACAAACTCAGAATGGATGGACAATAAAGCCTGACGTTACAACTGGCAGTACACAGGATCCCAAAATCTAGACAGATATACTCACCTTGACAGGGACATGCTGACTAGTCTCCGTGAAGGCATGTGCTAGTAAGAACATGTCATCCACGCCAATGCCGAGTGCCAGGAAGGGCAGCACCTGTACAGGTCAGGATGGAAGTGTAACAAAAGGGACATGATCAGAACCTATCCAAGTTTTGCAAAATTAGACATAAATCTTAGTCTATGCAGGAAAGGGAATGGCTGGAAGTAGGCTTTGGGAATCTTGATAAATGCTTAGTTGAGCTTTTGGGCTTAGGCATTAAAAGATGCTAATATATTTGTCTCCTTGCCTTGAAGATTAGAACAGAGGTTTCTTAGGCATATTTCTAAATGGGATGCAAAAGATTTCACCATAATCAAAGGAACAGCAATGCTTAGCCCTAGCTCTACCTTTTCTCATGCACCTTTGAATGTGAAAGTAGTAGGTGTTAGGCTTTTGGGAGCTGAAAGCAGCACGGGAATAATTTTGGAGCCCCAAGAGTAACCCCAAGTTTGAAATACTCTCTACAACTCAACATATTCATCATGCTGTGCTAGGATAATCGGCTAAATCCACCTCAATGCTTAATGTTGAAAAATCTTAACAGGCTGAATAGCAATAGCACTTAGACTTATATACCGCTTCACAGTGCTTTACAGCCTTCTCTTAAGTGATTGACAAAGTCAGCACACAGCCCCCAACAACCTGGGTCCTCATTTTACCAACCGCAGAAGGATGGAAGGCCGAGTCAACCTTAAGCCCGTGTAACTAATGTTTCAGAATAGGAAGGAAAGAAACAACGTAGAAGGAAAGGTCACAGATTTCTTTTTAAAAATCAGGAAATCTGGACCTCTCAAATGGGGGGTCACATACCTGAGTGGTGGCGGCATTGAATGAAATTCCAAGCAAGGAGCAAAGTCCAAGTCCCGCTGCTACTGAAAGGGCAACTAGGAGAACCCCAGCCAGGCCCACAGCACCCTGCGATTTGGAGCAGTCCCAGCGCAGCAGGGTGACGCAAGCATACGCTAGCTGCAAGGAGATGAAAATGGAAATCGTAAGAGGAGGAATGGGAAAAGTATTCACTGTCCATAATTAGAGTGAAATAAATAAGGCGGGAAAAAATGGAAAGAAGCTGCTACGCACCATTAGCAGATAACCGCCAGCCACGCGGATGGCACTCACATCTGAAAAGGACTTCATCATATCACTGAGTGTGGTGGTAGAGAAGGCATGAATGGTCTGAGAATAATTTGAAGGCAGAGATTCCTGGGCCACCTGGAAAGAGACCAAATTGGTTAAGACATTGCAAGAAAGACATCTAAGAAAACATTTGTACGGTTTTGCCGACATTCGTAGAATAAAGCAATCTTTCTCACAGATGTGCCTAGCATGCTCCTAGGGAAAGCATATGCTCACAAACAACCTACCCTGTTTTCTCGAAAATAAGGCCTCCCCGGATAATAAGCCCAATAGGGCTTTTGAGCGCATGCACTAAAATAAGCCCTCCACCGAAAATATTGCAACACAGCAGCAGCCATGAGGTGACCACGCTCGCTGCCTCCTGCACCTCAAAAATAATAAGACCTCCTCGAAAATAAGTCCGAGTGCTTCTTTCGGGGGGGGGGGGGTATCAAAAGAAAATAAGATCCTGTCTTATTTTTGGGGAAACATCGTAGTGCTCAATTAACTAATTGTCTTGCACAAAAACAGAAACATTTCCAGAAAAAAAAATCTGCCTCAATCATCCTCTTACTTGGCATGCCAATTAAGTCCTAAAATCCATTCAAGTGCAATAAATCCCTGGCTGATACTTTCCGTATGGTCTCAATTTGGCCGAGCATTTTGTATCATTAGATAAAAGGTCATAAGATGTCAAAGAGATTTTTAAGCACACTTCAACTTGTATGTTGCCATACAATATATCCTATATTCAAATCTTAGCCTGGGCAATAATTGGTGGTGGGTGGTGGTTTCTTGTTAAAAAAAGAAGTCCACTTAGCAGTATTTACAAGCAGTCAAGCACAAGCAGTCAGAAACAATTTATGTTTATAAGCAAATATTGAACATAGCTTTGCCTGATATATAATCCCCCCTCACTGGCACATATTTGTGCCTCGTTCTGCATGCTGCTTTTCAACTCTCACTCCATAGGCAGCCCACATCAGGCAGCACATCAGTGCCCCTGCCAGAAGAGCCCTATTGGCACCTCACCTCGACGAATTCCCGCTGCCAAGCCTCCAGCACAGCGGCAGCCTTCTCCTCGCTCCAGCTGATGTCATGTATCTCATAGTCATCCCGGTAGTGCTCATAAAGTTGTCGTGGGCTCATCAGCAGGAACATGCTTTGCAAGGCTTCAGCTCTGGAGAAAGAGAAGCTTAGAGGCTTAGAGACCCCCTTCTTCTGCCCAAACTCTGCAGCCAAAGCATTCTACCCAGTCTGAGGTAAGAAAACAGGAGCTCTGATTCAGGAGTGAAATGCAACCGGTTCGGACCGGCTCACCTGAACCGGTAGTAAAAAAAATGTTACCGGTTCGGGTGAACTGGTAACTCCAACAATCAGCTGTGCCACGCAATTTCTAATCACACAGCACAGCTGATTGTCGCACAGCTGATCGTCAGAATTTTTAAAAAGGCTACCGATTTGGGTGAACCGGTAGTTCTGACGATCGGCTGTGTGACAATCAGCAGTGCGCATGCGCGCGAAGCAAACCGGTAGCAGACCTCAGAGCATTTCACCCCTGCTCTGACTTCTACTTTGCTTTTATCACCATCAGCTCTTTCAGAAGTTTCTTTTCAGCATTTCCTTCAGCCCAAGCAAATGCTTCATAGGCCCATCTAAACTTAATGCAGAAGGAATGATGCAGTAATGCCCTCCAGGCTGGCTACTGCTCCAAGCAAAACGAAAGTGAAACCATCAGCCTTTCCAAATGGCCTGAGATGGCAGATACTGTAGGCCAGGGGTGTCCAAACTTGGGAACTTTAAGACTTGTGGACTTCAACTCCCAGAATTCCCCAGCCAGCATGGCTGGCTGGGAAATTCTGGGAATTGAAGTCCACAAGTCTTAAAGTTCCCAAGTTTGGACATCCCTGCTGTAGGCCTATGATTTGCGCTTGTGAAGATGATTGCTCATATTGTTCACCATGTGGTTGTTGAACCCATCCAAAAACACAAGCCTTCATGTACCGAAGGAGACACGAAGGTTTACTTTCTAGAATATCTTGTACTTGCATCTCAACCTTTGAAAAAAAAAGCTAGCATGCTTTTATATTTTTTAGTTGCTTTGTTGCATTTATGATTTTTAAAATGAAAACAGCTATTGCTCTTCTCATCAGCAATCTTTATCTTTCACCATTTGCCTACAGCCCTTTACCTTGCCAGACATGAAAGAGTTCAGGGACAGAGGCATCCATAATAATTTCTTTCAACATATGCATAATGTATGAGAATATTTAGTAACGATTCTGATCGCACCAGGATATGAAATGTGTCCTTCTATACTTAAGTATCAGTAATCCGGCCAATAAATGGCTATGGACCCAGCATTGTACAAAGGATGACAAAGAGATTAGAAGAGGACCAAATTTCCAAAGTGATCATGGTACGGGGAACAATTTTGAAAGTCAGATTCTGTTGAGAAACTCAAATTTGCCTACATTTGAGCTCCCTCTAGAATCTGCCATTCAGAGTAGTAAAAACAGGTGTTTTAGTTTTAAGATAGCATCCACATTAAGTGGAAGTGGGTGGGGTGAGCAGTAGCTTCCGGAAGGAAGGGATAACAGCAACCCAGGCTTCAGGATCAACATAAATCCCATAGCTGAGAAATGCTTGCCAGTTGTTCCCAGGGTCAAGCCATAGACTTGCACCCATCACTCACAGAAATCGAAGCCTCAGAAGCATTAAGTTACATGCTGGCTAAGGGGTCAGTATAGCACCATTCCAAAGTGTAGAGAAGGAAGAGTGAAGTCCACCCATTTCCCAGCGGTATATCATTTTTTTTGGAGATGAAAAACAAATGTACTGGATCGCACTGACCATCATCTTTAATTTTCCTCTGTGCAAAAAGAAGTCATGGGATCTGCAGGCAGAATCTCTTAGTTTCCACGTTTATTCCAAAACGGAAACCTTTTCCTAATATACAGAGGGACTCACAATCCAACTTACTTTTGCAGTTTTCCTTGGGGATCTTTTACTGTGCCCCCCAAGATGAGTTCCTCTTGCCAATGCATGTATTTCCGGGAGAAGCCATGGCAGCCACCTGTGAGTTCGGAAGGAATGTGTGGTTTCTGGCAGGAGGAAAAAGAAAAGAACGCAAAGTGAGTATGCAATCAAAGAATATGCAAGCCACTCCCATCTGGTCACATGGCCGGCAAGCCATTCCCACAAAGCAGGCCACACCCATAGAGAAGGTTCCAAAAATTTTTGAAACCCACCACTGCTGCAATCCCACCCTCCCATTCCCTGAGCCGGTCCTCTGTCACATGTCCCCCAGTCTCTGTGTGCATGTCACAGGCTGCTCCCTTCTCCTCCGTTTTCCAAACGCTGCCATCTGTTCTGGGACACATTCCAACCCTGACCACCTGCTGGTCAGCACTTGCACTACGTCTGCCTGAATCAGCACTCAGTCCAGCCTTGGCACAGGGCCGTGCATTCCGCTTCTTTTATTTGGCCTCCCCATACCCTGAATAAGAAGGGCAAAGCTAATGAAATGGGGGACCCTACAGTTAGTTGAGTCTGTTTGGCCACACATAGCCTGAAAACATGTCTCTGGCCTTCAGGAAACTACCATATGGTTTCATACGAACATATATGCATGTGACAATGAAGTTTGTAAGTTCGTCTCCTTCATTCACTCCTCCACTCAACCAAGAGAACCATCTCTCCTTAAAGCCAATCTCTGTCATTTTCACAGATATAACTTAGTGTGTACTTGCAGTTATCTTGTAGCAAATAGCTATGAATGATAGGGGGGGGGGACCCAAACTTTTATTTGGATAATTTATTTTAATCAGTTTATTATTCTTATTCATTTTTCCTTTATTTATCAAAAGAGTGCCAATGTTCAGCTTCTTGCTACTAATTTATAGGAGGCCAAATTTCTAAATTCTTTGCATTAATGGCCACTTTTACATCCTTTCCATAAAGTAGTCTATATTCTTTATAGTCTGTAATATTATATTTTTCTTTTTTTCTTTTCTTTTTTTTTAATTACTAATTGGATCATTATAGAAATTCAGCATTGTTAATATCTTGCTGTATCTTGTCAAGTGCAGTCATAGTAGAAAATAAGCAAAATAATACTTGGAACAGTAAACTATTTGCTGAAATCGCAATAAAAATAATGGCAGTGACTTTCCAAGATTAGCTTTCCAAGATTAGCGTGTATAAGAATATTAGGACTGTGGGAGAGTCAGATTTAAAAAGAGGTAATAGAAGCTGATTATTGCACATTAAAACATTGGCTTATCTAGCCCAATTTGATACAATTCTGGATTCTATTCTATATTGATTGCTTTTGACATAATCCTGCACTTAATACACAACACTAAATAACAGAAAATGCTAATAATATATTACAAAAGACAAAAAAACTTAAAAATTCATAATAGAACTTATTACTGAAATTGGAGAAACAGAGAATAAAAATCAATATTTGATAAATGTTTAAAAATATCTTTATATATTGTCAAAATACAGGGATATTACCCTGACTGAATATAGGTGCCACTTTTAAAACAGATTTCCCCACAGTGACTATCCTCTGAACAGCAGCTTCTCATGAGGAAAATCAATTTAGATTGGGGAAAACAACATAGGAAAATGGATTAAATAGACCAACAATCAAGAAGTAAGCAATACCCCACTCAAAGAACTGCCATACAAGCTAACAGTAAACAGCCCAACAGAAGAATCTTCAAGATCTACTTCCACCAACACTGAGAGGGCAAGCAGTAGAATATAAACGGAGAGCAAACCCTACTCCTTACTAGCACTAGTTTGGGTAACGAAACGACTGCAAGAAAACAACCAATATCAGAGAGCATCAAGGACCGCTCATTTCAACCCTGAGCAACAAATATTCTCCTTTAATGGACTAAATATCCCTCTCCCAAAGCCCAACTCCCTCTCCTCTTTCAGCAAATTACTTTAAACTTAAACTTTTTTTGGAGGGGGGGAATCAGGTTGGCTCTTATTCTCATAAATGCACCCAAAATTGGGGGAAACTTACCTTCTTGCTTTGGCTGTTGGGAGCACTAGAAGGGCACTCAGGGTCAAAAGGATCAAGGCAAGGCCGCTCCATATAGGCCTGGCCAACCTCTGCCTTATCCAACATCTCCTTGAATCCTTCCAGTGAGGCAAATTGACCCAGTTCCTCCATCAACTGAATAGGATCTAAGTTGGTCCACTGAATATCGCGCCGGCCCCTGTAGAGACAAAATGCTGTAGATTAATAGAATTCAAAACGTATCAATTGGCCCTACATACTGATATCTCTTAAAGTAGCGATACCGCTTATACTCATGTCCATCTTTTAAATCCCACCAACGCTCAGAGCCACCTCTACTCTGGCTGGTTCTGGACATCCAAAAAGGGATGCTTAAAGGCACCGTAATGAATCATTTCTCCCGCTCATGTGGGAGAATTTTACTTTAGGAATCTGAAAGTTTTTAGAACTGAAAAAAAGAGTTTTGAAAAACAATACAGAACAACAATAAAGGTCCACCAAGGATGTGTGTGATCAAAACCTGGAGTATTAATTAACTGTTGGGATTAAAAAAAATACCCAGAACTGGGAAGGGGGCTAAAAATTATGTGGAGTTATTGGAATTTTGAATGAGAAGCATTTCACACTATAACATTGGGCTGCAAATCTTTTTTCATTCCTTCTATTTATCCTTTTCCTGCAGTGAAAAAGTCATAAAAATGTTACAGAGTTAAACTTTTAAGTAGCTATTTGCCTCTAACTGTCTTATGAGAGTTGCTACTGAATTTGCTCCAAAATTGCTGATTTTAATTGCATGATTGGATTTTAAAGGAACATTTTTAATCTTTTGTCATAAAGGAAAAATACATTTTAAAATCCAATTATTGGAGTGTTTTGATTTTTTTTTTTTTTGGGGGGGGTTGCAAGTACAGCAAAAGCAGTCCAGAAGGCCAGCTATTATTCCAAAGAGAGTTCAGCTAAGAGGAAGCTGTAGAGGAGAACATAATTGCCTTGACTGGCTGCAAAAGACTTATTTAGGGATAGGAGGGATTTGTGCAGGGTTTGAACAGGCCGTCATTCCCTTTGTCCCCATACGTTAACAGGATCAGACATGCTGCTTTCCTTTTGCATGTGGCTTGGAGAACCAGTTCTGAAGTACCATATTTTTTGGACTATAAGACGCTCCAGACTATAAGACGCACCTAGCTTTTGGGGAAGAAAACAAGAAAAAAAAATCTGCCTCTGTCTCCCAGCAATTGGCCTCCTTGCAACAAACAGCAAACAGACTGGTCAGTTTCTGCACAGCCTAATTTAGCATGAGCAGCTGATTGGCGGTTGGATTGGCCTCCCAGAATACCGCTGATCAGCTATTCCAGACTGTGGGGATCGCTGCCACCTATCGCCACCTCCACACACCCCATTTTCAGCCTCTGCACACCCCATTTTTAGCCTCCGTGCATTCCACTTTTGGCCTCTGCGCACCCCATTTTCGGACTCTGCATGTCCCATTTTCGCCTTGTTCCAGGCAGCAGGAATCGCTGCCGCCGCCTATCGCTACCAAATAGGACCCACAGAAAAAGGGATACATGGAAGCCAAAAATGGGATGCGTGGAGGCAGCGATAGGCAGCAGCAGCAATGATGGCAATGGGTGTTGGTGATCCCCACAGCCTGGAACAGCTGATCGTCGTTATTCCAGGAGGTTGTTCCAACTCCCAATCAGCTGCTGTTACTAAATCAGGCTGTGCTGAAGCTGATCAGGCTACTTGCTGTAAGGAGACAAATTGCTTGGAGGAAGAGACCGAAGAATGGGGGCCATCGGTTGGGTGGGGCTTTGGCAACATTCATTGTATAAGACGCACAGACATTTACACCCACTTTTGGGGAGATGGGGGAAAGAGCGTCTTATAGTCCAAAAAATACTGTAATTGGATAGTGCCTCTCTGGCAGGACCAGAACATGTAGTTATGCACAAGGATGAGAACATGAACAAATTACACTTATTTGAAAGGAAAAAGAGCAATTTTCAACAAGAATGGAGAGGAAAGAGAAGAATTCTGCATAGGAGAAATGTTGTATATGTTCATCAAATGTATCTGTATATAGAAACTGCAGTAAGTATGGATAACCATACATTGGCCTCTATACACCCAGCATAATTATCCATATATTTTTTTTAGCAGTTCCCACTACTGGGGGCACCAGCAGACATAAACAGAACTACTGCTTGTTCCTTTCTACATCAGAATTCAGACAAACACTGACATGTGATCTGAATGGGTCCCTGATCTTGTCTAGGCCAAGATGGAAGATGTTAGCTACACAATTCTGCTGATGTATTGATTATTCTAATGGAACCTTCCATAAATTGGTGTCCTGGATAATAGCTTCTGGAATTTACCAACTAATAACTGTTGGATAGAAAAAGAGAGTTGAAGTCCCACTACATCTAAACAGCACCAGGTTAGGAAGGCTGCCCCATCCATTACAGGTACCCTTATCAACTCTTGTCCAATTTCTGCTATGGGGCAACAGCTAAATCTATTGAAAAACAATGAGAGGTGGTACAGCAACAACAACCCTTGATCATCTTTTTTTTTAAAGTATAATTTTTTTTCCATACATCTCTTTTCCAGTAGAAGCAGTCCTGCACACGAAGTTTGGAAACAAATAGCTATTGAATTTCTGGGTCTATAGTGTAATGGTATGTGGGACTGACCTTGGCAGACTGGGCCAAGAAATACTGCTTAGGAAACAGACAGATCAGATAAGAGGCAGCACAGTCTGCAGCTGGCTATTGCGTGGGACAAGAATCTCAGAACACTCTCTCTAATTTCTTGGGGTGAAAAGGGGGAGGGGAAAATTGTACTTTCGGACTTGCAAGATTCTGAAATCTTGCAACACACACACACACACACACACACACACACACACACACGTTTGTATATATAAACACATATACAGGCAGTCCTGTATACGTGTACAGTCCTGTATATGACAACTGAGCCCAAACGTTTATGTTGCTAAGTGAGTCTTGCCCCATTTTACGACTTTTCTTGCCGCGGTTGTTAAGTGCATTCACTGCAGTTGTTCATTTACGAGCATGGTTGTTAAGTGAATCTGGCTTCCCCATTGATTTTGCTTGTCAGAAGGTCACAAAGGGGGATCGCATGACCCCAGGACATGGCAACCGTCATCAATATGAGCCAGTTACCAAGCGTCTGAATTTTGATCAAGTGACCACGGAGAGGCCGTAACCAGTTTGTAAGTGTGAAAAATGGTCATCATTCACTTTTGTCAGTGCTGTTGTAACTTGAACAAGTCCCTAAATCAGGGGTGTCCAAACTTGGGAACTTTAAGACTTGTGGACTTCAACTCCCAGAATTCCCCAGCCAGCTATGCTGGCTGGGGAATTCTGGGAGTTGAAGTCCACAAGTCTTAAAGTTCCCAAGTTTGGACACCCCTGCCCTAAATGAACTGCTGTGAGTCAAGGACTACCCTTATATACGTATTTTAACATTTTGGCACTGTAATAGCAAAATATGTTCTTATTTAATAGCTGCCCAGCTGAAAGATGTTAAGAGTTCGTTTCTTTCTCATGCAAAGCTGGCAACTGTTAACCTTCCACCATGTGGTGTCTGCCAGATGAATTGTGACTGCAGTTTTCAGAATGCTTAATCAGTGTGGCATATCTGAAAGACTACAGGTAAGGGAAGCCTGATGCAGATTCTCCAAGCCAGATTGCCTGGTCTGCTAGCCAACTTCTGCAAAAAAAAAAAAAAAAAGCCAGTTCTTCCTTCTGTCAGTTTCTTCAAAACAAACACGATCTCTCTTCAGCGCCTCCTTAAAAAAGTGATTTTATCTCCCTAATTCTATAGTGAATTCTTTAGTGTTTTCCCTGCTTAAGGTTACTATAGAACTATATAATTTAACTTTGAGAATCAAAAGCAAAAGTAAAAGTGACAATAATATTAATAAACCCGATTGGTGTTTTCTGAGATCTTCAACAAGAATAATGAAGAATGTCTTGAATTATTTTTTAATAGTAATAGATAAATACTAAACTCAAAGATGGGGAAATGATGAAAACTCAGGCAGAGTAAATCTTGTCATGGTTTTGGCAAGATCACCCTCCACTCTACTCATGAAATCTCAGATCCCAAGAAGTTTCCTCCTTGCTTGATTCCCACATTCCAAACAGCTCAGCTCCTGCTCCTAAAGAGAGCTTCTTTTATCTGCTGTTTCTTGCTTCACTGAGCCAAGTCCAGCCCTTTTGTTTTTCCATAGATTGCTGCCTTTTGTTCTCCAAATTTTCACTCCCTTTGCCTTAAAAGGACAGAGGGGGGGGAGGCAGAGAGAGAGAGAGACCCTCAACTGAACTGAAGCGAAGCTGGAGCAAAAGCTCCCGCATTTCAGACATTCAGAAGAAAAACTTGTGTGTGCGTGTGTGTGTGTGTGTGTGTGTGTGTGTAAAATATTTAAAGAGTAAGGATATAAGAAAGGTAAACTTGGAAACCAAAAGACAGGTGCAAAAAGAAGGGAGCAAAGGCCTTGCATTTAGTCCTATCCATTGTAGTGACTGAAAATAATTAAACAACCTGGTCAATTGTCCTTGTTGTACAAGAAGTGTAATACTTATGAAAATCTACTTTTTAAAAAACGAAAAGGGAAGGTTAAGGATATTGTAATAAGATGGCTCCTCAAAATCCGAAGCTTGAAAGAAATCCTGCTACATTCCTAGAGGCGAAGAATAAATCTCGTCTTGTTGATCCAAAAGAGCCCAATAATCATGTCATCTACATCCAGTGCAATGAAATCAGGCCCTGTTCTGCTTACCTTGGATTTGTGCTGCCACTGAGTTCAAGGGGAAAGCATTGTACCATAAGCCTTCTGGCAGTTGGATGCTGTAATCCCACCCTCTTTATGTTTTTGTTTTAGAAATCTGTTTTCTCCTCCTTTACTCACTCTCACTGTCCTCTTCCACTCAGCAGCAGACTGAATAAAGCTACTATTCCATTTGTTGGGCAACTTGGAGCTTTCAAAGTGTCATTAGCATGAGAATATGTGGTGTTGCCATTTGCTGACAAAGCATAAGTCTCCAGGGCCCCTTACAGACAAACACACTTGTAAACAGAAAGAATGCCGGTAATTGTCCCTGGCCCTCCCTCCCCTTCCCCCTCCCCTCCAGAGGGCTGGTCTCCACAACTTCACTCTCCCCCTCCTTCATCTCCCATTTTGTACACCTTAATAGAAACATAATTACAAGGCAGCAGAAGTAATCAAACAAGGCAACTGAGCCCAGAAAATTTGGGCAGGGGACGGATGACAGCAAGTGGCAACCCCAGCCCCCTTCGATTTGGAATGGGACCTTAGTCGTGTTCTCAAAATATTTGACAATATTTCTGTGATGTCACCCAAAGACTGCTATCTTCTTGCATTGAAAGCAGGTGAAAAAGGCAAACTATATTTCCTTTTCATGTTTTGTTTCATACAAAAAGAAGGTAAAGAGTAATACCATCAGGGTAGAAGAGACCTCTTCCCCTATCCAAAGTAATATTACAAAACATTTCTGCCTATGCCCTTGGTGTCTCATCATTCTTCAAGAGAGAGAATACTGAAAAGCTTTACTCCTGATATGTCTGCCCTAAGATCACTCAGAATGACCACTGCTTCCTTATATAAGCAGTGATCTTGAATACATTCTGTCATGTAGGTACCTAAATATCTTGAAGGCACCAGATGCAAAGGGAGCCTTATCTAAAGTTGTCAAGCAAGCCAAGGAAGAAAACTATTATCAGACAAAGACCTTATGGTTATCTGTGCAGAAAATCAGTAAAGGACAAAATGTTTTCAAAGGAAATTTTTTAAAAAGATCCCCTTTCCAATATCATCAGCTAGACTCTGTTCTACAATCTGCCCAAACTAATCCAGGCTTTCCCCTAAGGTGTCCAGCATAATTGAGTTCAGATCTTGTGCCTAAACAGTACACTTAATTTAAGTGTAAACCTTTGCAATGCCCTCTTTATGTGTCTGGGCTAAAGCTCCCAATATCCTAGCCTCCAAATTTTAGTCTATGGCCGTGATGACGAACCTATGGCACATGTGCCAGAGGTGGCACGAAATGCCCTCTCTGATGGCATGTGAACCGTTGCCCCTGTTCAGCTCCACCATGCATGCGTGCACTCCTCCTGCTGGCCAGCTGGTCTTCGGGTCTCTGCCGTGCATGTGTGGGGCGCATGTGGTGTGTGCACGCATTGCATTTTGGGGGTTTGGGTGTGCACACTTTGGGCACTCCGACCAAAAAAGGTTAGCTATCACTAGCCTATGACCATTCCTTATCATAAATATTCAATGAACCCTTTCCCTTTTAAATCAGTGATCTCAGATCAGTCCATCCTTATTGGGCATTACTTAGCAAATAAAATCCTGTAATACACTAAACTAAGAACTGAAAATTCTATATTTAAATTTGTTCTATTCATAAACCACCAGGGAAGTCTCTATTTCCTGTACCCAGCTAGGGATTCTTTGAAAGAAAATACTTTTAGTGAATATTAAATAGAAGCATTTAATGTGATAAATGAGAAATGGGAATTGGAGGGGGATAAGTATTATTGCTTCGCATAGCTCAATTATTATCTTATGAAAAAATAAGGCAACAATGGCGAATCACATCACATCTTTTCATCAGAGTAATGAAAGGTAAGGGCAGTGGGGAAAGCTCATCATAATATTCAGTACTTAATGAACAGCCTCTTTCTCATAATTAGGGTCCCATCATATGATTGCAGGAGGGTGGGACAGAATGACAGAGCAAAAAGAAAAGCAGATACTTACGGTAGATAAGCAGACCCTCCTTGTAGTTTGGCACCATCCCAGAAACAATCCAGTGGAGTCACAACAACACAGGGGAAGAGCTTCTCAATCATCTGGCAATAAAAGGAATAATAATCATGACACATACGTAAATATAAATTCATGCAGCCAGTTCTACATGATGGGGATTCTTTCCTCTATTTTAACATTTTCTTCATTTTACTGCATACCTGACTACTTATTCTGCAATCCTTTCCCTACTATTACTAAAATCTAAAAACCTATACTGATTTTTTTAAAAAAATAGAAATTTGCCCTGGGAACCCAGGAGTACCATCTTAAATACAAAGTCTACAATCTAAACAACACCTAACTCTGTAAGATACTGAAAGCCAGGTCCTAGCATTGGCTAGTCAATGGGAAGTCTTCACTCTAAGGATAGCATCCTGACTAATGTGACAGTAATTTGGTGACCTTGTACAAAGGGTCAAACACTACAGTTTCTTACAATCCAAGCCTAAGGAATACAAAATCTTTATTAGCAAAGATCAGGCACTGCTGAAAACAAAGAACGACAAAATAAATTTTCCTACTCCACAGAATGGAATGGAGATAAAATTCACAAGTAGCCGATATCTTGAATAGAGGTAAGTGAATGTTATTAGAATAAGAAGTCCAGTATTTTTTTTTAAAAAAACCTAAAAAATACCCAGATCTCTGAATCCAAAAGGATGACTTGGAAAGCTGTTCTTTTGTGATGGCATTTTAAAAAGATTCCACCTATCCCCCCATAGCAAGATCACCTCTAGCATCTACTCCACTCTCCAGTAAAACCAGTAATCCTCCAAGAAATTACACTATTCAACAAAGATATCTTCCCCTGGTTTCACCTCCTTTCTATATGTACTACGCAATGATGGGACAAACGGGTTGTTGTTGTTGTTTTTCTGCTTGGCAGCTGCATACATATATGTTTTAGATCAGTGATTCTCAAGCTGGGCAACTTGAAGATGGGTAGACTTCAACTCCCATCATTCCTCCAGCCAGCCTATGCTGACTGGGGAATGCTGGGAGTTGAAGTTAACCCATGTTCAAGTTGCCCAGCTTGAGAAACACTGATTTAGATCCTTCACATGGCTTTGAAACTGAAAATAGTTGGCCTTGGGTAACGAAGGTGGGTAACAGTGTTCATGGATTTGTTTTGCTTGTAGAGTTCTAGTGAAGCATTTCCATGCATATTTTTAGCTTTATTTTATTTTTTAAAGAGCATCAATAAAAATAGACATTTTGATGTTGGGACATTCTAGAGGCCTCAGATTGGAGCCCGAGGGACCAAATGTACACATGAGTCATCAGCTCTTGTTGTAGTAGCATATATTCCCTCATATACTCACCCGTGCAATCATTCCATTCTCAATTATTGGGACACCTGATTTGTAGCATATTTTGTTGAGATCCCATGATCTAAGAGTAAGAGCAGAGATAGCAAACATCAGGAAATCAGGAGTTCTGGGAGAGACTTGTCCTAACTAATACAAGATTTATATAAATATATTTAAATGAGACTTCAATATATTTCAAGAAAATAAATTTCTGAACATCAGATCTTGGACAGAGGGCCATGATTTGCATACCATATTTATGATTTTGCGGTAGCATATAGCTAGTAAGTGACTACAACTGAATACTAAATTAACTAGATCTTGGTTTAATCCATTGATAGGTAATTCTGCAGGCCAAGATTGCTTGTGGCTCCATTACCACAGAGAATGCAGTTCAGAGAGCGATAGAAAAGCCAAACTACTTTCCCAGTTGCCATTAGCAGGTAGAAATCTGCAATTATTGCCATCTGCCAATTGATTTGCTACTAAGGGATGATAACAGATATTCTGACTGTCTTGCTGGTAAGTGAATTAGCAAGTCAGCTAATCAGCAGGCAATAAAACAGTTGATTCTATATCTAGTAGAATGCTGGAAAAAGGAGGAAAATCTCATGGCTTCTTTTTTCCCTGCAACTCAAAATTAGCAGGAGGAAACTAGGCATCTCCAGCAGAATTGCTAAGAGGAAAGGGATGGTGCTACCCAAACAAACAGTAAAACTGCTGATTTCCTGTGATGGAAAACCAGAAATCTGCAAGTACAATTACGGAGGAGAAGGGCTTCTAATCTAATGAATGAGTGAAAACACTCCAACAGAACAGATCTTATTATTAGTGTAACACAGTTGCTCCATGTCAGACTTACTTTCCAAATAGTAAGACTTGCACTTTACTAGCAGCCAAAGCAGCTTCAAGATGCATTTCCAAGGCATCTGGAGTTAGGATGTTTTCTCCTTCCTGTTTGGGAGTTTGTATTAGCATCTGGGATGTGTAGAGAGATTCTTCACCAAGCTTTTCTCTTGTGTATCGGAGCTCTTGGCTGACACGACTGCCCTCTGGAGAGGGAGAGGGAGAAAAAAGAATGGAATTAATATACCTTTCTCTTATCTCTGCCACTGTTAAATCAGCTTTCACATTATCATCAATCAAGATATTAAAATTGGAGATATGTTCATATCAAATGCAATTCGGTTGAAGTTTTACATACTACTACTTAATTTTAAAAGTAATCCTCAGCATGTAACTATTTGGTTTGTGACCTTCTGAAGCTAACATAGCCCTGAAAAGGTGACTTATGACCGGCCTTTGCACTTATGACTGTAGCAGATTCCCCAAAATTTGGTGCTTGGCAATCAGCATGTATTTACCATGGTTGCAGCATCTCTGTGTCATGTGATCACCATAGTGACCTTCCCAGCCGGCTTCTAACAAGCAATGTCAATGGGAGAAGCCGAATTCATTTAAAGACATGATTTACTTAAAAACTGCAATGATTCACTTAACAACCATGACAAAAAAAATTGCCTAACAGTAGAAATTCTGGTCCCGATTGTGGGAATAAATCAGAGACTACCTGTATTTTTTACAGATTCAAGATGAATAGTTCAGTAAAGCATTTTTCTCATGCTCAGACTTAGAATGCAGAGTCAACATTCTAAAATATGTCATCGTAAAAGACTTGAGCCAGCCACAGAGAGCATCTGCACCAAGCTAGCATCAGTACCACACTGTCGTATCCCCACAATGCAGGGGTGGGATTCAGCTGGTTTGGACTGGTTCCGGTGAACTGGTAGTTCCGGCAATCAGTTGGCCCCATCCACCCACCCCTGCGCTAGTCTGTCCTATATTTCCTTTGTCGGAAGCCCAGCTGATAGGTGCAGCAGAGCGGATTGCTGCACCTCAGCTGTTTTACTCACTGGGGCTGCAGTAGAAGGTAAGTTTTAGAGCTGTTTTCAAACCCACTGCGTGTGCGCGAACCACAGGTGTGCATGCTCAGCAAACTGGTTGTTACACCGATTGAATCCCACCACGGTCATAATGTCATTCTTATTGGATAGCCTAGCTGATTACTAGGATCACTAATCTCAGCCCGCGGAATTGCCAAGTAGATTCCACAGTCTTACCAATGAAATCTAAATCCTTCTAGGCAGTTTTACAACTTCCATAAAAAGTTATCTTGGTTGTTTCCCCCTCTTTACATAAGCAAAGTTTATCAACTAACTACTTGAAATACTTCAGGTCAGTTTAAATCAATTTCATAATCTCTCTTAAAAGAAATCCTACAGAGAAGCAAAATGTTTTCCCTAAAATTTTCCCATATTGCACTTTTACCAGTCTTTGGGCTCAAGCCAGCTGTCTCTCATCTCTCCAACCCAAAGGCTGGTCATTGCAACCTACATCCATGATTGCCCCATTTGGGAAAGACTTGAGTTTTAACTAGAATTTATATAAAGAAAATCTGATCTGATAGTCAACTGCTTTGGTGTAATGTCAACAACACAGATTTATGTACTTTCAAAAACAGACAAACACATAGCATGTACTGAAAATGAGAAAACAGTTGTTTTTCCTTTTTTTTTTAAACAAAATGTAAGGATATGTTCATTAATCCAGGAATTGCTGTAGCTCAGATGGAGCTAGTGATTGACTGAAAATCTGTACCCTTGCCTGTTGGCCAGCTGGAAAGATTCACGGTGTTCCTTGCCTGATTGTAACATTCTGAAGTCAGCAGGAATAACACTAACTGCACGAATGACTTCAGAATGCTTTGAGAACTTGGAGAGTTGAAGCAGTAACATTAAAAAGTGCTATAAATGCAGCTAGACAGAAACAAATGTTAGTTCTGTTGAATCCTGAAAGATATGTGCTCATTCTTCTTTGAAAGCAATGGACAAGGAAGAAAAATAAATACACCAGCTCCAGGGCAGGAGGCTGCAAGAATGGAAACAGATGGATCAAACAGATCCAAAACTGGTTCTGATTTCCTCCTGCCCTGAAATGGGACCTTCTGTTGGCTACCACCACTCCAGCTTTTCATCTGCCAAAGAACAGCAGATACTTACATTATGATGGAGTTGCCTCAGCAATGCTTTTATCTGTGAAGACTCAGTAACTCACAGTCCTAATGTTTTCCAGCTATCCAAATTAAAGGATTGGGATTACTTTTAACTGTTTAATTAATTAAAACTGCATAAAACACACAAATTAAGATATGCGTAATACTAAATGGCACCCAGCCTTTTATATTTCTAAATTTGACAAATGTAGTTCCAATAGTTATCAACTCCTTCCTTCCTTTCCAATTACTTTTCCACTAAAATTCACCTGCCAAATTTTCTTCCTGCATTGTGGGGCATCTTCCTTCTAAAGAAAACTTTGGACAAAAGCATAATAACGAAGTAGCAATTTCTGTGGGCCGGGCCTAGGAATGGGTAAGAAGCACTTGCCACTTACAGATCTTCCACAATAGATTTCAGATTTAGTGGTTGTGATGTTTTGTGTTGTGTTTTAAATAAAAGCATAAAAGTGTGGTAAGACAAGTAGACAGTAAAAACGATGAATGTGATGGAGAGTTCCATCAAGTTCCATTACCAAAGTAACAAAAAGAAAAACATTGCTTGAGTCTAAATTATGGGTAAGATTACAAAAACACCTCAGATAGACCCTCCTCCAAGCACACAAAATCTAAAAGAAGAAAGAGGGGAAGCACAATCAGACTTGCACAATTATATTACTATAGACAATATAAATAAAGAGTTCCGTGGACTCTATTTCTTAATCTTGTTTACCTTGTAGAGTAGCAAGAAATAGTACAAATGCTGAACACAAGGTGGTCATTAATTTTGTGACCTAGAAAATTGACTATTGTACATTGTATTAGTGTTTCAGAATTCACAGAAATGATATAAGAAATAAGAGTATTTATACTGTAAAGTGCAATACGTCTTGTACCAAGAGAGGTACCTTGGAACTGTAGAAAACTTTTAATGGTGACCTACAAGGTGATTCCTCTTTTTGTCCATCAGCTTCACAACTAAGTAGTCTCTTAGACGTTCTTATGTCAAGGTACCTAAAAGTTAGTACAGGCAGCCCATTTCGGACACTTGCCTAGGTACCCAAAACTGTGCCATTCCAATATTTTATTTATTTAAAAATAGACAGCTTTCAATGATGCATCTTTGCTCTTTCAGAAATAACTGTGAGAGCAGAAGTTAAACAGCTCTAGGTTGTAATTTTAAAACACTTCCCCTCCCAAACTGTCTGAAATTGTGCTGCCAATCCCACTTTGCCACTAGATTTGAAGAGTTGTGGGGGTTAAGATTTTTTTTAAAGATGAAAGTGGAAGTGACTTGCCTCCAGAAACTTCCTGCTTTCTTTCCCATTCTTAATGCTCCTGACAATCCATCCCACACATTCCAGAAGGGTGATAGCATCCTCTATAGTTTTCCAGCTAATTAGGACAATGAGTTATAGCCCAGGACTTGAGAAGTTGCAACCCTCCATTGCTCTCTCTGTAGTCAATCCTGTGTTCAGCTCCCTGGGCCTTAACATTCTTTTAAATAACTTCTTGAGATTTGTAGCTGGTGATTTCAGCTATGTGTCTTTGGGCAATTCATTCCCCTTTGACTCTGCCTCTACTCATATCGATCACTTACTGGGGAACAGAGCAATACTACTTCTGTTGCCTACCAATAGCAACATTGCTGGCCCTCTTCTAGATATTTCCATAACAGGGTTGATTTCTCCAATGAAGTAAGTAACACATGTACAACCAGGTACTTCATCTCAAGACAAACATCATGACTCAATATAGAACCAACACTGCTCTCCTTACCCCGCCGCTAGGGTCAAGATTTGCTGCATTGCATCTTAATGAGGGGGTGGGGAGAGAGGATGTCTGCTAAAACATCTTGCCGATTTATCATAGAAACTCATGAATATCACAGGTGAGTCTAGAACACATTTTGGAAGTGCAGTGAATTCAGGCTGAGAAATGCCCAAGTCGCTGGTCTTATTGTCATCCTGCACAAACTGAGAGTGCACCTAGCACAGGTATGTATCCTCCGTGGCTGCATGATGCTTGGTGTAAAAATGAAAATGGACAGGTAAAGCAGTCTTTCAGGACTATTGAACTGACTGTTGCATCCTTTCATTAAAATGCAGCTCTCTCATATTCTTCCCAGGATCCCTATTTTGAAGATATTATTTTAAGCTACTTCTTATAGTTATAAAACTGTATTTCTTCACTTTGCTATAAAATCAGTAACTTTAGGCTACAAGCAACTTCATATTCCTTTTGTAAATCCACTTTATTATCTTAAAGGGATTGACCTCCAATTCAAAGCACCTCCACAAAAATGGTGCAATTTCTATGTTTTTTGGAGAATGGTCCTACTGTTAAACCAATCTCAAACCATTTAAATCTATAAAACAAGTATGTTTTGACCAACTTGTCCCATATTGTAAGGGCATAATTTCTATTTTATTTTATGTAGACAAACAGAGCTCAAGGCACAGAATTACCAAGGCTGAATTCTACTCTGAATCATATTGTCCCATTTTCATGTCTAATGCTCTGTTTTCTAGACTGTTAGAAAACACAAACACACATAGTATACAAAATTCAATTGTTAAAATGCTACAAAAGCTGCTAACAGAATGTCACCGATAAAGCAATTTTCTAATTAAAGTTAATTTATTCAAAAAGATCAGTAACAGAGAAATATTATACATCCTCACTAGCTACAATTTTTAGGGTTCATTACTGAGTATGAAAACCATATTGTGAAAAAAAATCAAAATAGAAATTACGATGCAAGTGTCCCTTGTAGTAGAGCTGTGGTCACAGCAAAAGTCTTAAATCTTGCACTAGAAAGTCCTTACTAATAATCAAGTTGCTACCTAAATATCTATATCATTTACAGGAAAGATTTTTAACCACTCAACTTTTCATTTTCAGGGCATTTAACTTTGGAATAACTTTTTAAAAACATTTTTAGACTTAACAACTGAAAATGAGGACATTAACAAAAACTATAATTGGATAATTATGTTGGGCTAATGTGGATCTAATGTTGGAGGATTCTTTAACAAGGATTATGTATCTTCTAATAAAGGATAGCCTATATTTTTATGGTAATCTCATTGCTGAAGAGCGACTATTTTCTGACTTTTCAGTATAAACTATAATTCTAATACTGAAGTTTGCATTAGATGAATTCTCTCAAAAAAACTCCTAGGATGCCAGTAAGGGAGGAGGCCATGCCAAGGAACATAGGGAGGGACAGACATTCTACATCCTTCTGAGCTGGAGGGGAAGCATCAGGCTCAGAATCCAAACCATTCCAGGCTGGCTGGGAGGCAAAACACCAGGAGTCATGCTGTGCTATGCTGATCTTGACTAGGCCACCCAAGAGAAAAACCACACATGCAAAACCAGAATCTGAGGAAGGGTGGAGAATATGTTCAGTCCAAACTTTAAAGCCACAGGCAAAGATGGATCCCAAAATTTAAAAAGTCCATCTTGATGGGCTTTAAGTATAGAGTCTCATTAACAACTGCATGGATATGGTTTTAGGTTGTACAATGGCCAGGGCAAAAATAAGCATGGAGAGAGATTGGCATGCACACAAATCCCTCCCTTTGGCACAAAAACCTGGCTTAACTTTGCCCTTCTCATTATCTGCACTGTAGAAAAACTCCTGAACTGAACTAGCCTTGTTTGTGCTCTGTCTTAGGTGAGTAATGGTGGTTTAAGAGACACAGGGGCATTTGTTTTTTCATTTCACCCTTCGTAGTAGAAAATGTAGAGTATCTGCAAACGTTGTGAAGAGGAAAAAGAGGGGAGCTCTTCTTATAATTAAGTTTAATTTGGAACAGGAGTATCTGAAACTTCAAAGTGGATTGAGGAAACCTCAAATTCCAACACCTTAATTAACCAGGGAGCAGCATGAAAAGACAAGGCAAACAGAGAAGCTGCCAAGTATGCTTATATGGGGCACTCTGCTCTCTGACAGAAAGGGAGTTAAACTAGGAACTGTCAGTCAGTATACAACACCCCCCTTCCACATCTGCTCCTGTTCACCTCCCCCTATACTGAGAGAATTGCTTTGTTTGATGCAAAATTGGGAGAGGAGGTTCTAGGATCCAATGAGGTAGCAACAGTGAGCATGTTAATGAGAAGCCCTATGCAAATTCTTTTTTATTCCAATTAACAAAGGAAGCCCTCTCCTTTTTCATGCAAAAGATTCTCTTCCCTCATGATCAAACCTCAATTGTATTTCTGCTGAGTATTAGATTGGATTATCTCTCATTCCTTGTCCATACATTGCACGCATACACACAGGAGAGATACCACAACTCATTCCCACAGCCTCTCAAAAATTTAGTTTCCTCATACAAGAGAAGCAGGGACACACAAATATTACACCTGTAAACGACAGACATCCTGGATCCCAACTGTGCAGTACATCCCACAGGATTTGTACCTAGATAATTTACTTTTACAGACTTAGTGCAAGAATCTGTTTTGAAATCTTGCTTGCTATCTATAAGGCTGCAGAGTACAATATTGTTAGATCATACATTATTTTTTATCCTTGAAAAACCACAGCAAGCCACACTCTGTTGAGAAATGGACGTGTAACTGAGTTGCAGATGAGTTCAATTACCTGTTGTTGACAAAAGCAGTGTTTCAGTTAACACTATCTTTCTCTTATCTTTCCTCTTAGATATAGCAAAGCCACTTCTTCGGCAGTGAAACGTCACAATTATCCCTATAATTATAGGTTCTTGAATAAATTGCTGGACACCTCCTCTTTCCTGGGTGGGCCACCCAAATGAGTCCTCCTAATAGGCCCCCCTGTTTTGTTTCCAAACCACTTATAAGAGTCCAAGTTAAAGAAGATTGGTTAGGGTTTTTATAGTTATTGCCTTGCAAGGGAAACTAAAGAGAAGTACAAGGAATACTGTAGCCTTACAAACATTCTTTGCTATTGAGTACTAAAACAAGGAGTCTTAGAGCCCAGGATCAGATGAGGTAATTAGGAGAGTATATCTGTTACACTCTTTTACAAGCAGGCAGAGACATTCAGGTAGACATTTGGCAATTAAATTGATTGCTTTGTTGAAGTTTGTTTTAATTAGGGCTGCTGTTATTTCCTTTTGATTGAATTGTTTTATTTTTCAGTTGCAATTCTGTTTATTTGCATTTTATTAGTGCTAAGCCTCCATGAGCACATTTGTGGCATACAGGCAAAATATAAATGTTATATCTAAACAATGAAAATAATCAATTGGCAAATCTTCTCCAAGAACACATGTGAAATATTTGTGTAAAAGTATAATTACCATATCTAGATTCCAAAATTCCAGATGACAATTACATAGCAGCAAAGATACAAGAAAATCTGCTGGCATATAATAGCTATTGGATTTGTATTGCCCAAATATGGAAGACCTAGTGTAATTTACAGTAGTTTAGAACTACAGCAGAGGCCCAAGATTTAAATTCTTTCCCATAACATAGTCCTCATCTAGATATTTATTCATACAGTTATACCTTGGTACTCAATTGCTTTAAAACTCATTGAATTTGGAACTCAATGCATTTTGATGTGAAAATTTTGTCTGGTAATCATAGTTTGCTTGGTACTCAATGCATAAGCTAGAACTTGTGTGGGTGTTGGCTGCTTTGTGACTCATTACGTTATTCTTATGGGAAAATTTGTTTGGTACTCATCATTTTTGGTACTTATCGCACCTCCTGGAACCAATTAATGATGAGTATCAAGCTACCATTGTACTTCTCATTTCTAGATCATCCAGATTCCTTTCCCTGCCACCTACAAATGTTCATTAAAAAGAAATAACGTCCAATGACACAGAATATTCTTCCACACAACCTAGTTTTTGGTTAAATTATCAGAGCTCTCTTAGCTCCTGCTGAACTTTTTCTGTGCACCAGCAGGCAGGAAGGACATGCACCATAAGAAAACGCAGGACAGTTGAGTTCCTGGGAAAAATGAACTCTTGCAAGTCACTTTGGTTCTGATCTTTAGATGGTATGAAAGAACTAATATTCTACGTAAAGACACAGAAAACTTTTTACTTTCCATTTGTGGATTGTTGGGGAGCCCAGAAGTGGTATGGGGAAATCTCATGCTTACAAATATGTACTAACCCAGAAAAAATATGTTTAGAATGTCCCGAAGACTAACATTTTAATCTAGAAAGAAAAGCTATTACTAAAAACGAAGCTGGGACTGTTAACATGTGATAAGCACTAATATATGCTTATGTTTCCCAGGCAACAGATTTGGAAGATAGGAAACGTATCTTAATCTTTTCAAATATTGTAATTTTAGCATTGGAAAAATTGCTGCATTTCCCGAGAAAGGAAAAAAATCAGCAGCACATCTTCTAATTTAAAAGTGCAAGGAAACTCAATGGGGAAGCTGGCAGGAAGTCAGAAGTCACTCCCACTCCCACTGCTTTTTTGCCCACCCAAGGTCATTTATTTCTCTGTTTAGGTAAGGAAATGTCTCTGAAACAATAACCCAATGGGTTCAGGCTGTCTAATATACCACTAAAACTCTTGTAGTCATGCTGTTTAGCTGGGCAAAACAGTGCATCATAGAGAAACAATTTTTGAACCAAGGGCTAACTTACAAAATCTGTCCAAAATGCACTATTTATAAAATACAAATAAGGATTGTTCATTTAAATAACGTGTGACATTTTCTGTGTTTAAATAACTTTAACTGCATAATATGCCATGAATATACAGTATATGTAGAACAGTTGAAAAATCTTATATTACTATTACTATATTATTACTGGATTTCCCCCCTCCCCATCTTTAATGTGTCTTCTTTCTTTTTAAAGTTTTCTAAAAATATTTTAAAATGCATATATTGCTTAGAAAGTCTCTAAATTTGGTTCCTAAGATACTGTAGAAGTTGATACAGAGTCATTCCTAAATCTGGTAGAAAGCACTACCTGTTGGAATAAGAAACTGAGCAAATAAAAGCTTCAATATATGATCCAAAGTACTAAACTGCCCTCAATGAGGCTGCATTTTTAAGCTAACCTGAAAGCATTATTAATTCCCAAGTGTGAAATCTGTGATATTCTCAGCCCTGAAGAAGACAGTCTTATAATGACAGTCTGGTAAATTGCATGAAGCAAGAATAATTTATTTCCAATATCTATAAAAATAGGTTGACTTGATTTATATTATATAAAATTAGGGTATATTGTACAAGATGAAAACTGAAATAGTTGCTGAGAACTAGCAGCAAATACTCTATCATTCCTAAGGAAGCCAGCATTCTCACTTATACAAAGCATTCAAGGATCTTCTCTGAGAGAGTAGAGAATGTAGACAAAATCCTTATTTTGCTCATCCAATTGCTTTGGGCATTAATATGAGAGTGTTTTCCTTTAGACTCACAAAATCTTATAGAAAAAGTAATTGGTATAATTAAAATTTAATTTTCCATTATTTGTACAATCATTTAACTTGATTGCAAAACAAAGATGTAACATGGATAAATACAAGCAATAGATAACGAGGAATATACACCCACAACATACAGTACAATCCCCTTAGGTGTTTCTGATCTCATTTTCCAGCTACTTCATTTCAGAGCTACCTGAGCCACAAAACAGTAGTAACAGTAGTTACTTGAGATATGAGCTTCTTGGATTACTGTAAATGAAGTGGAATGTCATAATTTTATATTGAAAAGCCTGGCAATTCCCCACAACATCTGAACATACTGTGTCTTAGGCAATCATGTCATGCTGGTACTACAGTATATCACTATTGTGATGATCATATATATTCCTGCTGCTTCAGGAGCAGAATACAAGATTACTACAAGTTTTGTATAAAGGCAGTCTCAATAATCAAAATGAAGATATTGGAACCTAAAGTTCCTATTGGTGGCAACTGACTTGAATACATTTGCTCTGCTTTTCCTCCTGCACATATTTGTATCCTGGAAATATGCTACTTATTCATGACATTTGTAATTTGCCTTTCAAAATTTTATGAACTGTTAAACACTAAAAGTGGTATATTGTACACGGCATACTGTATTCCGCAATTTTCCAGTTCAGTAAATAATACTGATTTAAAGGAAATAGTATTATATTAACATATAGCAATGTGGAAAATGTGTTTCTTATCTGGATCTTAGGGGTGTTCAGAGCTGTTTTGAGTCAATTGAATATATTCACATTTCTCCTTCTAAAATGCCACATTTTCAAAAGAATAAGCCCAAATCCAGGCCTTAGTCTAAAAGTTGAAGATAATTCTTACTGCTTTGTGCTCAAGTTCCAGCTGGGATCTTTCAGTTCACAGCATTTGCCAGAAGAAAGGCTTCAGTGATCAGATCCCAGCAGCTGAGTGAACTCATTGAGTTGGGAGGAACAATTTTCAAAGCTAGCATGTCTGGAATAGATAGAAAGAAACAATCTGAACTGTTCTTGAAGTGAGTAGTGCTTGAACGAACACAAGTTTGAGGAAGTTTAGCTGAGAAAAAAAGATCTTGTTCACATGTTGTACTAAGCCCTGGGTTATTAAAACCATGTTTTTTTCTTAATAAGTCACAAGTGGTTGGATTAACACATCTTAAGCCAAAACTAAACAAATTACATTATAGTTTAGTAAAATGTGGGAATTAAATCACATTCAAAATAGACAGATTTAACCAACAAAGTGCGTTAATATGATAAAAAAAAACTGAACATATTTAGAAAATATTCAGTTTAAATTGTCATTTCAAAATGCATGGGCTATTTTTCCAGATTTGGATAAGGCATTCCTGTAAGTAATAAAAAACAAATGCTCTTAATGCTCTCAACTCTAGTGTTGTCTCAACTGGGGAAGGGAATGTACCTTGTTAACATGATTCAATTCCTACACAGTGGTCTATTTTCTGGAGATGGGATCTGATATGCTTTGTAGTATTTTAACATCTATTGAGGCTTTGGAGATATGCCATAGAGCAGGGGTCAAACTCACGGCCTGTGGGATCGGATGTGTCATGTGCTGGCCATGGCCACGCCTGGTTTAGCGAAGGGGAAAAAAGTCGTGATACGTCACATGATGCCATGGGTTTGACACCCCTGCCATAGAGTTGAATTTATGATGAAACTGAATTCTGATAAAATGGAATTCTTAAGTCGAGATGTTATTGAGTTTGGGAGCTAGACAATTTGCCAGTTTTAGATTAAATAGTTTCACAATTTGATATCTTTGTCCATAAAGTCTCAGATAGCCTCAGTAACTAAAAAGTATCTCTGGCTTTGAGTGAAACAGCAGAACATCTCTTCCTTGACAGAAAATCCTTAGCCATGATCACTGATGCTCAATATATTAGTTTGTTGTAATGTGCTCAACCAGGAAGCACCTCAATATCAGTTTAGAAGATTCAGCTAGTACAGTGCACAGCAAGTAGAATGCTTAATAGAATATTAATGAACACATTGATCCAATGCCAGGAATTGCATATAAACTAGCTCTTCACTATCCATTATAGGGTTTTCTTACTGAATTACAAAAGTCTAAATGGGTTAGAACAAGAATATATTTTTTAAAAACCCATTACATTTACAGTGGTACCTTGGTACTCATCATTAATTGGTTCTGGGAGCTGTGATGACTATTAAAAATGATGAGTACCAAACAAATTTTTCCCATAAGGAATAATGTAATGAATCACAAGGCAGCCAGCATCAAAAAATTCTAGTTTGTGCATTGAATACCAAACAATGAGTACGAGGACAACTTTTTCATGTCAAAATCCATTGAGTACTCAATTCAATGAGTTTCAAAGTCGTTGAGTACCAAGTAACCACTGTAAGACATATTCAAAATAAGAAGATTGCATTTATGAAGTCCCAGTAAGCATTTTGACAACTATTAAGATTATGTAATTTAGAATTGCTTCATGGAATGGGCTGGAGGAGAATTGCTTAGTGGTGATGATCATTATCCCATGGATGTGAATATGGTACGCATCATTTTTATCAATGATTAATGCAACTGTTTACTCAACTGACTCTATATTCTAGTTTCACATGGCACAGTACATTGAACTACTAATTGACTACAAAAGCTAGGTTTAATTGTTTGCCTAGTAGCACTTAATTGACATTGATTGATTTAAAAAATTATGGATGGTCAGACTTGCTTAGTACTTAGATGGGAGATCACTGGGAATCGCAGCGTTGCTTGGAAAGTCACTTCTATAAAACTGCTAAGAAAATTATACATAAATCTATGCATGTAGAAATATTTTTGCTTAGACACACTCAATGAATAGATGTGCCAGAGAAATGGGAGAAACCAGCTACATTTTTATGCATTTGATGTACTTTTAAGTGAAAAGTCAGGATTTTCTCAAGACAACTACAACTTTATTGAAAAATATAGTGCTCCTAATACTGGCATCATTCAATTTACAGAGCTTAAAACAAAAGGTGTACTAAAGAGAAAAGCATTTCTACTTTAAATTCTTAATTCTGCTAAAGCAATCCTGTCCAATTATGTTCAGCATCAGAATGGGAAATACTCAGTCACAAAATATTTGGAGTTACCAGGTGCCAGTTGCCTAAAATGCCTATATTCTGTGAGATTGCCTATAATTGTATGTACATTATATTTGTATGCATCCTGAGGAAACTACTCCTTTTGTCCAGAATCTTCTAGAGCACTGATCCCTACTACCACTTGTTCAAATTTCCCTATTTAAAGGAACATATATCCAGATGGAGCTTTCAGAAGACATTGATTTAGTGGAAAAGAAATCAAAATTTTTCCTTGGACACAAAACCTTTCAGCATTCTAGGTATTGGAGCCATCAAACATAACACAAACCATAAACAGCCACAAAAATAAAGCACTTGTAAAGCGCATTTAATTCCATTTGATTGATATGTGGTATTAACTCAAGCATACCATATCGCCATAAAAGTCAGAGAGAATCCTTATAATTTTATTGAAATAGATTTGTTCTAGCTAAATCTCTATGAACTGTTACTTGATTGATTAAAATTATCATTTCCATCGTAGTGCTAGCCATGTGAGATCCGATCTATCAAAGCCAAAATCTACCAGATCCTAGATTTTCTGCAAGATACTACGCCATGTAAATACATGAAAGCATCTTACGAATTTGGGGGTGGCATTAGAGGAAAATTAATTTTCTACGAAATGCAAAATGTACATTGGAAAAGTACATGGAAAAATAAAAATTCTGATACTTGACACTTTGTCTTTATCTAATCCCAAGTACTATAATGACTTGATGAACCCAGAGAGAGATATGGAATGGTACCCTACGTTGTTTTGGTGGCATTATAGTTTTTTATTATATGACATTTTGGCTTTTAAAAATCTTTGTTTGGGGGGGTTCTCTGTTCATTACTGATATTATAGTAATCTTCCTCTTTTTCTTTATCTCAGTTGCCTATTCTAAGCTAACATAGGTCCAGCACAGTCATTTTCATTTTGTTCCCATTGTTTTAAAGCATTGTTTTTGTTCTGTTTGGGCAAGAAAGCAAGATATAGAGATGCAGGTAGTCCTTGACTTACAACCACAATTGAGCCCAAAATGTATGTTGCTAAATGAAAAATTTGGTAAGGTAGTTTTGGTCCATTTTACAGCTTTTCTTGCCACATTTGTTAAGTAAATCACCACAGTTGTTAAACTACTAACGCCATTGTTGAGTGAATCTGGCTTTCCCATTGACTTTGCTTGTCAGAAGGACACAAAAGGTGATCACATGACTCTGGGACACTGCAACCATCAAAAATATGAACCAGTTGTCAAGCATCCAAGTGCAACTTATAGGACCGTGGGGATGCTTCAATGGTCATAATGCGAAAAATGGTCATGTCACTTTTTTCAGTGTCATTGTAACTTCAAACAGTCATTAAATCAACTGTTCTAAGTTGAAGACTACCTGCATTTCTATGGATGAGACATAGGGGCAAAATATGAGAAAGGATACACCTTAAGTAAAGGAGGCCATCATAATCAGTGATTCACCAAGACAAACATAAGCCACCATCTATGCAGAAAAAGCCATCTACTTTTGTTGCTATTTGGAACTAAGGGACTGTGGAATTGTTATTGAATGTACAAGGTAAAGTATCTGTTTTTCATTTGATGAGGTACATTTGTGCAGATCTGATTTTCAAGATACACAGCAAGAATAGAAAAGCACAGGCTTCCAAGACTGAGTGGCTGTGGGTACCGGCGCCTCGGTTCAGCCAGCTGACCCCATCGCTGGCCATAGGGGGCGAACAGCTGTCCCCTGTGGAGCGGGCGCGCAATTTGGGCGTCCTCCTCGATGCCCGGCTGTCAATGGAGGACCATGTGGCAGCCGTGGCAAGGGGGGCGTTCCACCAGGTTCGCCTGGTGCGCCAATTGCGCCCCCTACTGGACCGGAGTGCCCTGCGCACGGTCACTCATGCGCTGGTGACGTCTCGCCTGGACTACTGCAATGCCCTCTACATGGGGCTTCCCTTGGGACGCATCCGGAGACTGCAGCTAGTTCAGAACGCAGCCGCGCGGGTTATTATAGGAAGTACTCGTTACTCCCACGTAACACCTCTCCTGCGCGAGCTGCACTGGCTACCTGTGGCCTTTCGGGTGCGTTTCAAGGTATTGATTACCATCTTTAAAGCGCTCCATGGCATAGGACCTAGGTATCTGCAGGATCGCATCCTACCACACACGTCCCTGCGACCTATCCGCTCACACAGAGAGGGGCTCCTCCTGGTGCCGTCTGCTAGGCAATGCCAGCGGGCGACACCTAGGAGTAGATCCTTCTCTGTGATGGGCCCAACCCTCTGGAATGACCTCCCCCCAGACATTCGAACTACCACCGACCTCCGTTCCTTCCGGCAAAAGTTAAAGACTCACCTATTTCAATCAGCTGGCCTGGCACTTTCTTAGTTTTACCTCCCGGGGATTTATTCATTTTAATTGGGTTTGGGGTTTTAATAAGCTTTTAATGTACTATATTTATTATTCTATATACAGTCTTGCAACCTCCTCCACCTACGTATTTAATTATTTAACTGTTTTATGTATGTATTTTATAACGCATTTTAGTGACTGTACACCGCCCCGAGTCCCTTTCGGGAGAAGGGGCGGTCTATAAATACGAATAATAAATAAAATAAATAAATAAATAAGACATGATCTTTATGGGACGGTCTCCCTCTAAGGACATCTCCCTGTTCTACCACATGCTCCTGTCACATGCACATGCTCCTAGTCCACTCCTAAAATGATGCCATCTTATGGGACCTAGGGAACATGGCTTTTCCATGGCAATCCTTGGCCTATGGAACACCTTTCCCCCTGATGTTTGGCAGGTCCCCACCCTTTTTAACTTCCCAAAAAGCACTCAAGACCTGGATTTTTCCTTTAAATGCTGGAATAGGTTGAGATGAACTTGTTGTGAGCTGCATTGAATAATTCAGCTATGGTGCCAGGTCTTATGGCTTTACTGTAATATTTTTAATTGTAAAGAGATGGTGCTTTATTTTTTTGGTTGTGAGCCACCCAGAGTTTGTTACATGATGGGCTGCTATATAAATGTTTTTAAAAAATAACTGACCAGAATAACAAAGAGTTCACAATATAAATAAAAGAAAAATATTAAACAGAGTGTGTAAACAAGATAACTTGTATTTTGAAGACAAAGTAAATTAATTTCTCATATTTATAAAGGCTTTGCCAAAGCCCAAGTGCACTCTCATTAAAAGTTTGTGAAAGTTTAACTTGGGTAAACATAGAAAAATGCAAAATCAGGGAATACTGCTTTTTTTCCCCTTAGGCTAAAATTGGCTTCCCTACATTTGGTCCTCAAGTATCTGCAACCAACATATTCTTTTTTGCTCTTTATTCCTGGCTTTAGCTAGCTTGCTTACTTTTTACCATTCAAACACCTTGTACATTTTTAAAAATTGCATATTTTGGAGTTTAATATTTTGGGATCTGAAAAGGTTTTTGATATTATAACCATAACTCTGCACAAATGTTTGCATTGTATCTGTATGCATTGTTATACACTGCAAGATCCTAACAGATCATTTTTAAAAGCACATGATCTTACTGGTTTCCCTTCTTATTTAGAAGAGAAATAAAGCAAATGCTTTAAATTTACAAAAATAGGAAAAGCATGCAGAACATAGTTTCTGGAATTCTTTTCAAATCCTTTACCAGCAGCATAGGAAACACATGTATTTTGTTCTCCCTTATGTAGCAACTTATTTTGTCCATGAGTATATACATCTGCTTTCTCCCAAATATTAAATAAGGTGTGTGCATATGTGTGGCATCTTCTTGTGGGATGCGACAGTTTAAGGGAGTAAGTCCATATGTGGTGCTCCTCTATGAATGGATAGTTTGGTTTCCTGAAGGAGGCTTATATATGTATTGCCACTGTGTGCATTTGCCTGTGTTATGATGTGCAAGTGTGCGCTATGAAAGTTGCTCCACACAGTGGCGTAGCGTGGGTTGTCAGCACCCGGGGCAAGGCAAGTAATTTGCGCCCCCTAACCCGTGGATTTTAGCACTCGAGTCTCTTCCACTAGATTAGTTAAAGAAACCCTTACCTCCTAAGCACATGTATTGTTTGTTATGAAAATACTGATGTAATTAAAGTAAATGCATCTAAATACAAGTTTATTTTCAAACACTTTATTGAGTGCGAACATGCATTACACATTCTCCACATTTTCAGCAGGTCTATGAATACAAATCTACAAATGTAGTAACCTAGCATGGGCCATGCTATTATATGCCCCCTTTCAATGCAGAAAGACCAGCGTGCCCCCTTTCAATGCAGAATGACCAGCGTGCCCCCTTTCAATGCGGCCGGCCCCCCCTGCACCCCCCACGCTACGCCACTGCTGGCACCCCACCCCCTCCACAGTGGGCGGCGACCCGGCGGTTCGAATCGGATTCGCACAGCCAGCACTGCAGTGAGAGAGAGTGAGTGAGCCAGGCAGGGGCAGAGAGCTGCGAGTGCGAGCGCGCCCCCCCCAGATGTTGCGCCCAGTGCGGCCGGCCCTCCCTGCACCCCCCACGCTACGCCACTGGCTCCACATATACTCCATCCTGGGTTATATGATAAGGAGGAAGGATTCTGTAGTTTGAAGGGAGGAATGCATATAATATGCCAAGCTACTGCCCAAATGCTTCTCCCTGGGGATTTTTTCTCCTTCACAACCCCTGACTAAATGCGGCCCATTATAGAGCTAAATCTTTTTCTGCTGACTTCTGCTGCCATACCAAATTTGGTTTTGTTCTGTTGCATTTTGAGAGTTATCTAGTTGATGGACAGACATACACAAACCTAAGCTCCGTTTTCATAATGTACTTCTATTGCTGGGTTGGGCTGGGAAGAACGAAAAGTAATAATTAAAAAGAAATATCACTGAAGGAAATGCTTTAGGATTAAATATTATGAGTAGTCAGTGACGTGCGGTGAGGTTTATCGCTGGTGAGGCTGGTGACGTCATCAGGAAGGCGGGGAATGGGACCACGTGTGCTGGAGGCAGAGGCTGCCTCAGTCTCCAGCACACGTGATTCCATTCCCCGCCTTCCTGAGCGTGCTCCGCCGGCTCGCGTTCCGTAGTCCCCAACAGCAGCCAGACGCACAGAAAAACACTGAAAAGCACTTCGCCTCCAAGCCACTTCGTCTTGATGACGTCGCCGCAGCGGCTGGGCGGGGCCGGATCTCCAGAGCGGCACCGAGGCGGTCCGGGCGGACGAAAGAGCAAGCGAGCGAGCGATGGAGGATCAGACAGCCTGATCCTCGTTCGCTCGCCCGCCTGCCGGACTGCCTCGGCGCCACTCTGGCTACCTCCGTCCGTCCCGGGAGCTGCGTGCAGCGACATCATCAAGACGTCCAGCGGAGGCAGAAATGTTGTTGGCGCTCCCGGACTTCGTCTTGATGACAAAGCCACGAAAGCGACTGGGGAACGACGAGAACCCTCCTGCCTCCGCCGGTTGCCCAGCTGGCACCGCCCCGCGCGCGCACCTCCTTCTCCTCCCTCCTCTTCCTCTTCACTCCCCAAAAGCTCTTCTCCTTACCGGAGCTTAGCGGGAATCGTGTAAAAGGGATGCGAGGAAATATATATTATAATTTATTATTATATATTATTATATATTATATATTATTTCATAAGGAGAGGTGCGGCTCTGCCTCCCCTGCCTCCCCTGACCGCACGTCCCTGTGAGTAGTGGTATCCATGATGAATCTTTTTTTTTTTTTTGCTTTATATGTGACTAAGCTAAAAATATTAGTCTTAATATTAGATATCATTGCTAGGTAGTATAAACTTGTTGCCTAATACAAGAATGTGTCAAATGACAATTTTTAGGAAATATTATATCATATTTTGTCTTCACTACAATCCTGTAAGATTTATTTTGGTTTACAGACTTTAATTATTATGAAACTTGTCAACTTCTTTCTTAAAGGATTGAAGAATATTTTGCACTGCCTAAGTCTGGTTGAAGCCTTTATGCAGGCAAAATTACCCCATTATCTGGTCACTGCAGTACTAGGAAACTCCTCAATAAACAATTAGAAGCTGCCTTATAAGAAGTAGAAAACCAGTCTAGATGGACTTGGACTTGAGCCAGGTTGAAAATAAGGCCCCAGCATGGACAGTTTATGTTTGGTTTAATCCATGATTACTCCTATCAGCAATTAACTGAATAATGCAGCCAATAATGGAGACCAAGGGGACAGCTGTGTCCCCTCCAGTTCCATGTGGGGATCTGATTTCTTGGCTGACCTGAAACAGAAAGCAGGATAGTGGAGGGGCAACACACACACACACACACACACACACACACACACACACACAGCGGTAGCAGCTGAATCTGATTTTTTTTTTTGCAGCGTCCCCTGCACAGAGCAAGCAGCATGCACATGCCATGGGCCACCTTCAAAGTGTTGAGGGGCGGATTAGCTGGATTAAGGCGGCTATGAAAGGAGCCATGCTGCTCAGGAGGAAGTCTCGCTGGGGGCAGGCTAAAAGAGCCATTTTTACCTGTCCTGGCTGCTCTGAAAGGCCGGCCGGCCGGCCGCTAGCTGCCTACTGCTGTCAAAACACATCCAGCCAGGATCCTGTTCCTTGGTTGCCTCCATCAAGAGAAGAAAGGGTGCCTGGGCACCCTATTAAGCTAACCGCTTGGGGCTAAACAGTTTGAAGTAGGGGGAGATGTGCTGCATCCCCTGGTGCTTGTTCTCTAACAAACCGAATGGGGGACAAAGACAGAGACGCCAGGCTGCTTGCTAAATAAACAAGGGGGGGGGGTGCTGAGCGCTTGGCAGGGAGGGCGGGGGATCGGGCTTTAAGAAGAGTAGTGAAAGGCCTGTTTGAGGCCTACTCCCCAATCCCCAGGCCCAGCTTGCCCTTTTGTTTATTCCAGACCTAAATTAATGTCTTTATTTACCAGAAATGCAAAGGGCTCAGGTTCCCAGTGTGGAGGGGGCGAGCGGGGAGAGGAATGGCCTGAAGGAGCCTTGGCCAAAGATATGGGGAAGGCCCGACCCCCGAAAAAGAGGGCTAAAAAGAGATTCAGTTGGGAGCCATTCACTGCTAAGACTCTTGTCAGCATTGACATAAATTTCCACTGGTGTTGGCATTTACGCATTTGGCATTTCCATATGTATAGAGTTGCCTGGACTAATTATGCTAATCATCTCCTCTGTTGGCCCTGTGAAAAATGCCCACATTAAGCACTCCACTGCCTGCTAATGTGACTTAATGTGGGGTTGAAACATACATTCATCCCCCTCTGAATGGTCAAATTTTTCCACATTGCTGCCTTCATTCAGGCAAGAAATGAATTTTTTGAACTCAGACCACTTTTCCAAGCGGGGTGGGGTGGGGGATGAACCAGAGAATAACACTCCTCTCTCCTTTTTGCTCTCTCCATTTTCTGTCCTATAGTTAGCCCCTTGCCAATAAAATAGCATTTAAAAAAAAGCTAAACATTTTTTCATACCTATGCCTTAGAATTTTGATTCCACATTTCCAAGCAGATGAGCAAGGTGGAGAGAGAGCCCATTTTTATTTTAACTTGTCCTTCCTACTTCTTTTCTCTTGTTCAGCTGCTTCCCCCCAAAAGGCTTCTTCCTCCCCCAATCCTTCAATTCTTTGGAAAACTGAAACAGCCTGAGTGGCAACTCTAGCAAGTTTCAGCTAGTCTGAGAAAAGAAAGATCCTTTCAAAGCAGGCCATCACAGTTAGAAGATGCTTCTTAGAGCAAATGTCAAAGCAAAGGCAGAAAACAACAGATTTGGAAGATAGTGGACAATTTCCTTGTTTGTCATTATATTTCTGTTTTTAGAGTGCATCTGAAAATACTTTCATTCTCTAGAATTAACTATCAATTCAAGTAACTGTCAGAGCTGTTATTAGTAATGGGCAAAAAATAATTACTTTGCATGAGAACTTTAAATTGGCTTTTCCTGAAATCTTTAAACACTCCGTTTAATTGCCAGCATTATTCTTTTTCTAAGATTAATACCACTAATATAACTTTGTACTGCAGGTATAAAATAATATCTTATTGGCAAGCAAGGAAAATGTTTTCTTCCTTAGTATTTTTTAAATTATTCTTTATTTTTTATTTACAAAGTTCAATATAATTTGATATTGTTTGTGACCCAGAGTCACATATGTGAGATGGGTGATCATATAACTTTATTAAATAAATAAACTATTTCATTCTCCATGCATGTACTTTAATTGGATTTGTGAATCTCAAATTAAATTTCTCAAATGATCTTTCTGTAAAAGCTGATATTGAATGCTGGAAGTAACTTATTTTCTTGAATCATCACAAAAGGAAATTCATGTAATCATTGTTGTGAGCGAGCTGTCATTTCAGTAGAATGGCTGGCCTATCTATGAGTATACATTGGTTGTCTAATTTAAGGATACTTCTTTCACATAAGAAAGAAAATAATTAACAATCTGGCTTTCCTTTTGTAAACAAGGCATTTTCTATAGAATTTCAAGAATATATGATAATTCTTTGTAGTCTGTTGCCACGAATTACCTAATTTCTTTGGTATTTGCAGGATCCTGATGCTTCACAGCATTTTGAGATATGCTTTTTTATGCATATATTTCAGTTTGCTGTTTAATAATAAACTTCATGTTGGCTATTCAAAATCTATATATACTTCATGCGGTCAATCATGTTATCTCAATTTCGGTTTCCAATTTCTTTGCATCTATGAAACACAAATGCCTAATACTATGAGAAGTATACTTTAGCCTATGTCATCCATCTCACCCATGGCTCCTACCCTTTTCAGATTTTTCCTTCTTCCCTCTTATCAGCACCAAAGTCATTCAGAGCCTCCAGCTAGCCAGTAGGCCACCCACCTCTGCTGCCCACCCAAGAATATTACTTACACATATACATTGAAGCCCCTTGGCCTCTGCATTCAGCTGCCTTGGGGGCTTGTTTATTTGCTCTTATGAGTGAGGTATGCAGACCCCACAGTCACAGTTTATTTATCTGTTCACAAGACTGGCTATAGTAGAAAAGCCTAATTGAACATAAGATGGGCCATCTAACATTCTTCAAATTGCCCACTTTGATGGGGTTCATCTCCAATCACAAACATCCTGTGGTCTGATCTAATTCAAAGATAGCTTCATTCATCCCATATGCAGAGGCGTCAGGCTAAATTTGCTTCCATCAAACATCAGTTCTCTCTGAATGAATATGTATCTTCTGTTTCAGTCTCAGCACTCTATATACACAATTCTTTCAAATGGTTCCAGCATTCTTCACTGAACATCACATAAAGAGATGTTAGATCACAGGACTGAAATGAATTAACAGAATGGAGTTAACATGTCAGGCTTATATATTCCAGGAATATCCAAATCTCAGAATCGTTCTTCCTCTTATTCTGCCCCAAGTCACATACTATATTCAAATACACCAGTTAACTTGCTCCTGTATTACTAGCCCCTTTCTATGTCTCCAAGTGAGAACTGAATCTAGGATTTCTTCTCTCCCAGTCTACAGGATAACATATGCTATCACCTCATCTACAATTTACTTGGTCAATTAAATCATTTGATTTTGACTACTAAAAGAAAATCAATCTTCATTGAATGATCCTATTTAAGAGGTAGATCCACAGCAAAACAAAAACAAAACCCCCACCACCACTGATGTAACTCCTGGAGTAGGAAACGCAACTATCATTTAATCTGTCCAGACATATGCAAGATATGGAAACAAGATATTCAAGGTCAGAAGAATCTTGTCCACCATTTTAGAACAACAAACATCTGTTTGTTCAATAGCACTTTCCAGATCTCTGGGTAACTAGCATTTCTTCATCTTTTTTTTTCTCTTCTTGTCCACTTAATATGAATGGGCAAAAAGCCTTCCATATTTTTTTCCTATTTTTTGCACACTGGGGAATGCAGGATAAAAGCGTTTAGTCTGCCAGAATAATCATCCAGTAGCAGCTACCTTTAAAAAAACCCTGCGGCCAGCTACACTAAAACATTCTAGTTAAAAATTAAACCTGCCTTCTTTGAGGTCACCCTGGCCTATAAATCAGCCATGACCTTTTGCCTCCATAATGCTTGCAAGCCCCAAGCTTTAGATTTAATCCCTACTGAGCAGTCTACCATGGATATAACTACGCCAACAGGCAAGTGCCATCAAAGAGATTAACCTATAAGGGCTTCTAACCAATCTCTTTGACATCACTATCAGTTTTTCTCTAGTATGAAACTGGTGTTTAGGATGATCACTATCTGTACTACTCATAGGCATGTTTAGTATTTTGTACACTGAACATTAAGAGGTTCCTTTCTTGCTCCGAAATTCCAAAAGACAGATGCTAATTTAAAAACTATTATTTATAAACCAAGATAAATTCCTTTTTGGCTTAATCCAAACATTGTTAGTGAACTGTCTGGAATTCTATAGGTCTTAACTAGAAAATAAAATATTTTAGCTGTTAGAATGCTACTACAGTAATTAGCATGGGGAATTGGCTAAAAAAACCCAACTTTTTAAGCTTAGTTCTCACCAAATGATGGTAAATGTGTTTCTGGACTATACCCTTCATGCCACAGATCAGGATTCACATAATCTTCCATACACACAAACAAATCCTACAAACAGAAAATGAACATTTCAAGGAAAAGAATGATTTAGAGCATTCTTTCGGATATGCAAGCTTTTTTTAATCTAGAAGAGTGTTTGGAAAACAGAGGAGCACTTCTGCAAGCTCCCACATGTAGTTTAAACTAATACAAGCCAGACAAAGATTATCACCTGGATTTTTTCATTTATGTTAAATAAGCCTTGGTTTACTTATGAGTGAAGATACTACTATGGTATTCCCGTCTGTTGATTCTTAGTGGAGCCTTATAAAGCTGCCTAGACCATGTGACAAGAAAAAAAATAACCTAAAATCCAGGCCGGGGGGGGGGGGGGGGGGGAGGGGAATGCCATGAGCTTTCAGGAAAGTGTGCAGGTTCAAGTATTTAGGATTACTCACTGTAATAAATACCTGTAATATATGACAGAGTACAATATATAAACTTGAGAAATCCTCTGGAAACTCATTCATCAGTTCGTATTAAATAAAAGCATATTATTTATGATTTCAATTCCATGCCAGTTTTTCTTTCTAATCTGGATGTTATTATCAGGCTATATTAATCACCCACCCACCGATCATACATAGAAAGATGCAAGAGATTGGGAAAAAAATAAAGATTCAAATTTAAAATGCTAGTTTGTGGGATAGATATACACTCATGTTTCTTATTCCAGAATATTTGCAAGTGCCAATACTATTGTTTTATCACATTTCTAATGATAAGATGCCAGTCCTAAATGTTGCTCATGGAATATATTTACAGTATCTTAATTGTCAGTAGTTCTTTGGAAAATATTCTGAGGGTTTTTTATGCATAGAAAACATCCAAAAATGACATTTCAGTAAAAATTGAGTTGAGGAAGAAAGTTCAACCTCCTAAGCTATGAGGAAAAAGCTTGACCTTTCACTGCTAAAATCACATTTCAGTGCATAAAATTAGTCAAAATCATTTGTGCTCAAAACTTGAGGAGAAAAATGTCCACCTAAAAGAAGTATGAACTTAATGTATCCTTGGCTCCATGGAAAAAAATCCACCCAGGATATCATTAATGCCTTCTGTCTCTGAGTCATTTAAGATATATCAGCACTAGAAAAAGTTATTTTATTAAAAACAAATAATGGTTTGAGCTTTTTCCAGAATAAACCACAAAAGATTTAACAACCTCAAAATCTTTTAAACCATTCAAGAATATCAAGAATATCAATTTAATTTGGTAGTTGCTTTGTCTCAAACATTCTTATAGACCAAAAGGCATGGCTTGCAGAAATGTTTTAAATAGATGTTTTCCCGCTACCATTCCCAATCAATTGTTATCCCTTCACATCATTCAGTTCTGAAATAAAGAAATAATGCCCTCAAGATGAGGGCCTTAGTGCTTTTAGGTTAGGAAAATCATATCTACACTATACAAACCAAAAGCACCAAATCCAGGTGTAGATGGCAGGTCTTATCTACACTTGTGTCTACACCAAATCTTTTCCAATCTGTTATTCTTCTTGCGTGTTAGGAATCATGGTTAAGAATGACAGGAGTTGCACTCTGAATAGGAACACGCTAAGGAAGGATAATTTATAACAACATTGCATAATGAATAATTAGGTGGAAGGAATCTAAAGAGGAACAGTATGCAAGAACAGGAGGCAGCCATGATTATTTTGATGACTAGAAGAACATCAGATGTGATGTTGATCGCTACAAGAGCTATATTCCAAGTTCTTTATTTAGTCTCTGCCATCATTCTCATAGACACTATAGACCACAGGTGTCAAACTTGCTGCGTCATGTTGCTGTCCCATGACGTTTTTCCCATTTGTGGAGCTGGGGTGGGCGTGGCCTGCGCGTGTCACATCCAGCCCGTAGGCTGCCAGTTTGACACCCCTGCTATGGACTGAACATTTTGTGCTTTCAGAACCAATGTTTTGGGCAGAAGTTACGTTTGAAGGATGATTCCCATATCCATTGTAATATACAGGTAAACCTCAACCTATAACAATTCACTCAGTGACCATTCAAAGTTACAATGGCACTGAAAAAGGTGACTTATGACCATTTTTCACACTTATGACCACTGTAGCATCCCCACAGTCACATGATCAAAATTCAGACATTTGGTAACTGACTCATACTTATGATAGTTGTAGGGTTACATTTATAATCTTAAAACAAGCAAAGGCAATGGGGAAGGAAGATTCACTTAACAACTGTCTTACTAATTGAACAACTGCAGTGATTCACTTCATAACTATGGCAAGAAAGGTCGTAAAATGGGGCACACCTCATTTAGCAATGGTCTCACTTAGCAACAGAAATGTTTAGTGCAATTGTATCGTAAGTCGAGGACTACCTGTATGTACTGATGAAATAAATTCTGAGAAGTTGCCATTGATATAAACCGGCAAAAAGAATTATACTACAGTAGGATAAAAAAAAGCCTCTCCCTAGATCAGGGCTAACAATCTGTGCTGTGAGATCCACAGGCTACTTTCAATATGTGGATGAGCCCAGAGTACAATCTGGAGGTTTAAGGAAGAGAGGGAAAAATCCAAAGTACAGAAAAGAAAACACGATCACCACCACACACCAACTAGTTCTGATGTCTGGCATGAATTATTTCTTCTTCCCTTAAGAATTACCTCTATATGAGGAAAGAAGAGGCGGATAAGGCAAGAAAACGAGAAAAGAGAGTTGCATTAAAAAAAAAAGCGAGAGAGGAACACACCCACTTTCAACTCTATCTATTTTTGGTTTCAGCCTTGCCAATCTCTGAAATGCAGAAAACGTTTTCCTCTCACTATCCAAGATATGCCTATTTAGGGCTTTTCTCAAACCAAACCAAAGATGACAAAGGATGAAGCATATGTCAAATTCAGTCATGAACCCAAGTACATTTGCCTGCTTTGTATTCTGTGTACAGCACTATAAGTAAACAGTTTGGAGGCAGTGAACTGGTAACATTGGAAAATTTAGAAATCAGTATGTTGATAACCAACTTATGTCCAAGAGACCCACAATAACTACAGAAAAGAATGCAGAATTCAAATATGCACTTTCACATGAGTACTTATTTCCAAGGGGAAAACAACTGTGTTTTAACTACCAAAAGGATTTATAACCATATTTATAGAATAAAAGATGGAGGAACAGCAGGAAAGGAGATATATAGGTGAAATCTTCTCTTACTTCCATCCGTATGCCAACTTTTTGTATCCACATTTCCCAGCACATAGCTATCCACAACAATATACCTCAAAACAGTGGCTGGCAAATGCTAGTCAACTGATAAACATTGCATTTCACTGAAGTACAAGCACAATCATTTGCTGTAATACACAACCTATGGTGTTGAGAAGTACATTCAAAATGGCATCAGTGAGAATTTATTTTAAGACTGTGCATAGGTTGTTATTCTTAGCAGCCCTCAAAGCTGAGCCCAGGATCCTGCAAGCAGCAACTCCACATTGGGACAGGCACCAAAGAAGAATCCTATCATAAAAACTGAGCAAACTGTCAGTGGCCAAACAGTAAGGACAAACCTAGTTCTGTATGTTCTCAGGGGAGGTTCTTGATTTGGACTAAGATGTGTTGATTACAAAAAAACGGGTATTTCCCATCTTTAAATGTTTAAACAGCTGCAGATTTTTGATGGATCTCCTTTTTGCCATGAGACTCTATCACACAGAGGCAAGAAATAGGGGAGGGGAAAAGGCTAAGGTTGAGATATTTTCTTTTCTTTCCAATCCCCTTTCAGAGTGTGAAACAGGTGGGTAAACTTTACTGGCATTCATGTGAGTGTGGTTTTATTTAAAAGGGAGTGGGAGGGTGGAAGAGTAAAGTTGCCTTTATTGTTGAACAAAATCCAAGAGTAGTTTAGGACCACACAGGGAGTTTGGGTTGTGCAGGGGGAGGAGGTGTGGAACGCCAAAGATCGCTGACAGTCATCACACAGAAACATCTGCTCTTGGAAAGCTCCCAGGCTGCTTGCAAAAAAAAAAAAAAAAGTATAAATAAATAAATAAGTCCCAGGGTGTGAAAATTCAGCACAACCTAGAGTTGGAAGGGAGAAGATTGCAAGAGAGTGGATGGAAGGGAAAAAACAGGATGAAATAGCAGCAATTTAAAAAGAATTAGCATGCTGGAGTTCCTAAAAACATCCTTTTTAAAATCAAATTAAGATGTATTCCTGGATGATGCCATTGTTTTGGGCTGACTGCATTTAACCTGAATTCATTTTCAGTTGCCAGAGAGTGAGATCCAAACCAAAGTGCAACTGACAGCTTGGTTGCAGGCTGCAATTATTCACTCCTTCAGTATCACCCTCAAAAAGATAATTCAGTGTTTGAATATCAATAATGTAATGAACCCATCAGGAATTGGTGGCAAGAAAAACCATAACTGAGGGGAGACTATTGGTCTAAATATACTTGAATTTTAATTCAATTCAATTCAACGTTTATTGTCAGTGCACAACATGTGCACAATGAGTCTCCCTTAGTGCATACCCCCCAACACAAATACATATCACAGTGAAAGAAAGAAAATCCCTAACCCAATAAATCATACTAACAACACACAATCCTCTATACATATATATGGAAGAATGCATTTTCACTGACAGAAATCTGGATTGCACACACTTACAATGAGACAATGTACACTGGAACACACATGCAGAACAGCAATGAAAGGTTTATACACAAACATACATTCTTATGAACAAATCTGGCACAGGAGTCAAACTGTCTCTCTTTTTTTAAAAAAAGTTAATAAATCTATGGATTGTGGGTAAGATATGCTTCCTAAAACTTGTGACTTTAAGTCATAAGGCTTTTTAAAAAACAGATTAATTTAAATGTTACTGAACAAACCAGAGATTAAAGAGAAATTTCCTGGCCTAGGCACAAGGTCAATCTAGAGAATAACCACAATTTCATTCTTATGAGAAAATGGCCTGAAGGCTAACAAAAACTCTTTTGCTTAAACCATATAGGTGTGCCTCTGCATAATACTTCATATGCCAGACTAGCAACTTGGAAGTTTCTCAAAGAGAAAGTAAAATGCAATAAATAAATAAGTAAACAAGTAAGTAAACATCAAAATCTGTGGTTTCCCAAAACTTCAGAAACTGTTCCCAATATGTTGCATCTCGTTACTAAAACCTTCAAAACAGATACCTGCTGGATACCTTTTATCCACACAATCTCTGGAACAGTCTTAAGTGACAAAACAAACAATACTGAAGTAAAACCCATATTTATTTGTTTAATTTGAAGTTGCCTACATAACCGCCATAAAACACAGAAAACCTGTATTCCATACTTTTACAACATCTCCTATCAATGTTTATCTATTGTAATGCAAAGAAATGTCCTAACATTATTTTGTTCTATAAAAAAGTAAAAAATATTGACGCAATGTTTTTACTAGTTTACATACATACTACACCAGAACACAATTCCTTTTCATTTTTGTGCTCCAATATATATGAGCTGTCTGGTACCAAAACTAAATTTTCTTCCAATGTGTTAAGACAACTTTTATCTCACTCCTAACAAACTCCATGCTACATGTAGTCCTCCTAGCAATCACATCAACCAGGAAGAAACTTACCTTCTACCCAGAGCTGTTCAATGTCAGTCTCGATGGAGGCTACTCGCAGCCCTACTGCCAGTGCCCCAAAGACCAGCAGCCCCACAAAAAGCACTTTGCCACAATGACGCTGGATCCAGCAGCCCAGTGTAAACAACAGAGCCTGGAACTGGGCCCGCAGCCACAGTGGGGCTTTCTGGCCAACAGCCTTACCCTGGGGAGAGAAATTGAAAGTTAGCCAAAATGATTTCCTTACATGGAACATCCTGTTTGAGGATTAGCTAGCACTGGGGTTCAGGAAGATTTACTATCTTTAAGTAAAGCATTCCTGTGAAATCCTACTCACAGATTTGGGGCCATAGGTGTTCCCTATAGTCATCTGTTAGGGCCTCAATTGAATCTATTTGCTAGTAACTTATTCATCTCCTTGCTGATTCTTCCCTTCTAGTTTGAAGATATGAGTTTGAGTTTGTTCAGCCTTCCTTTGCCTTGTGCAGTTCCAGATGCGTTGGACTGTACTCCATAACCTTCACACACTGTATTTAAGGTTGTGTTGGTTGAAAATGATGGCTTTATAGTCTAACACACCTGAAGGATGCAAAATTTTAGAAAGGCTGCTGTACTAGTGACTGATGCTTCTAGATATGGGTAGATCTACACTTATACTTTGAGTAGCTACTATGCAAAAAGAGAGAGAGAGAGAGAGAGAGAAGTCACTGTAAAGTTTACAGTTAAGACTTGGTGGGGTTGTCCCACCCAGATAATGGCTTAGAGAAGGAATCTCACCTTCTCTTTCTCCTGAACACAGCTCTTAACTGAAGCTCCTTGTTTGGTGTCTGTAGCCTCATTGCAGCTAGAAGGTCAAGGATCTGGTCAACTTAACTCCCAGATACTTTCCAGGGAAAGAGGGGAGAAAAAGAGGTGTAAGCTTTTTCTCCCCATTTATCAGCTGCATCTTTTTGTCTTGCCTCAATCCCTCATCCTCTTCCACCCTTCTCTCGTTAGCTCCCTTGGTTCTCCCCGGTGTTTCCTTCAGAAGCTCTGACCATGGTAGACTTCTCTTTCCACATGACTAGGGAAAATCCATCCTCCTTCTCCTCCTCACACTCAAGCGGCTGGGTCCTCCTGTTCCAATCCCCTTCCCATCCTCTCAAGCATATTTTCGGGAGTAGGCCTTTCCTGGCTCCCCATATAGGAACAGTCCCCCCTAGGACGACTCTGCCTCGTCTCCCCTCTTCCCATAAACAAGCTTCTGAGACCCCAGAGCAGACTGTCTCTGGAGCACGCATGCGAGAGCCGGCCCCCTCCTTTCATCTCCCACCCCAAAACAAGCCGGGGGACTCCTGGAGGATCCACCACCACGCAGCCCCCACGCCCGCGTCCAAGAGGGCTGCTTTCGCCTTTGCAAAACTGCTCCTGAAGAGAAGGAACCCCCAAAGTTTTACCCACTCGTCTCCTCCCCATCCGTGGGAAAAGCGCCGCGTCCCGCTTCCTTACCTTGGAGATCTGCTTGAGGGCAAAGGCTGCGTGGCAATAGCTGGGTCTCCGAAGGAGATCGGAGTTGGCAGCGGCCGCGTAAGACGACGGGAGCTCTCCAAAGAAGCCCCAGCTCCCGGGGACCGGCTGACCCGAAGCCATGGTGCGGGGTCGAACGAGGACGAGAAGCGAGGGAGCTCCGGCGGCTTCCCAAGAGCGGTAATCCACGAGAGAAAAGTGCGGGGTCCGAGGCTTCAGAATGACTTCTGCGGGGATCCCATGCGAACATTATGGGGGCGAATCCGGGGCCATCCGGGCGCACCCCAGGCGCCTTAGGCGCCGCACAGCGTGGCCCTTCGACGCGCGGCGGGAGACGGGGGAGCAAAGCACTCACACAGCCTCCGGGAGCGAGAGGAGAGGCGCTCGGGTGCCCGGCGGTGCTGTGCGCCTCGGAACCCGTCCCACCAACATTTGGAACAAACAGCCTCCTTCGAGATCCTGAAAAGAGGAAAGGGGGGAGGAAGGTTTGGTTTGATGGGAAAGTGCTCCAGTTCCCATTGGCCGAGGAAGAGGCAAATTACTCCGCAAACATCTCCTATTATTAGCTGCTAAGCAACAGCTCACCAAAGTGGAGAGAGAAGAGACCACCCAGGCAGCGCCTCCCCCGCCTCCCTCCTCCCCGCCTCAAATCAATGAGGGCAGAGGGAGGGAGGGAGGAGGGAGGAGGGAGCCTTGCCTTCCACACAGGAATTCTGCTCCACAGATTTTCAAATACTGCCCGTTGTCCCTTCCCAGCTCCCCCCACCCCACCCCAATCCAAACGATCTCCTTTATTTGTAATTGCAAGCGGACGTTCGGATACATCGAGACAGCTGCAAACTTGCGGGGGGGGAGGGGGAGGCGAGGAACTCTGGAGCAGGAAAGGGAAAAAAATCAAGGAATAAAACTTTTAGTTTTAGGAAAGGGGAGCTTGATTGATGGATTTCAGGAAAAGTAATAGGTGGATCCAAATTGGAATTAATGCCAACAGGACATACAAGAGAAAGAATAGAGTGGTGACTGGAGGGAATGATTTAAATGACAAAATACAGCGCAAAATGTCCTATGCTTACATCAGGAGTTATGCAGTATCATAAGCAAAAGGAAAGATTTAATCATGTATAGAGTACTGTTATTTCCCTACAGAGAAAACTGTTTTCTGTAAATCCTATGGGCCCAGAGAAGGAGCGAGTCAACAGGGATGGATATGAAATTTCCAAAGGAAGTTGAGTCCCTCATCTGTCCCTTAGAACCTTAAAGTCATTCTGCATGTATGAGATTGTTATCCCTAATTTTTTAAAGGGAAAATACAGACACTCATTAACCCAATGCATTCAACAACTATCTTATTACTTTTGTCTCTTTCCCGCAAATGTTGACCTTTCCAAAATCAAACGGGATGCCAATGACCAAGTTTCTGGCGTATTGAGTAAGGAAAATGACTCTGTTCTGGAAATGTGAAGAAATATCCCATCTTCACAGGCCAAGGATTGCTGACCACTCATTTTGACCAATCCTCCAATGGAAGTGAAGTCTACAAAATAGAAATAAAATCTGATGATGGTCGGAGGAGAGAAAAGCCAGGCTTCAAATTGTCTAGGCCGAGGGTCATCAATCTTAAATATTCAAAGAGCCATTTGGACCTGTTTCCCACAGAAAAGAAAAGAAAACCCTTTCCATGCCTGACTATTTCCTGAGCGGCCACAAAACTAGTATACATAGTTGAATTAAACTTTCTGTTTTCTTCTGAAACTTTTCTTTTCTTGGATTTATCCATGGTTGGCCTACCGGGGTTGAAAAGCTCAATAAATCACATGCCGGCGGGTGTTGCACATTGGCAATTATGATACGTATTTTGAGTGACAGGGAGCCGCAGCAGAGGGATAAAAGAGCCACATGCGGCTCTACAGCCGTGGTTTGCTGACCCCTGGTCTAGACTGATGCCTCTAGATAAGCAGGAGCCCTGCTTATAGTTGTAGATATATTGCTCTTCAAGCAAAACCACATAACCGGCAGACAATACAATACAATACAATAGTAGAGTTGGAAGGGACCTTGGAGGTCTTCTAGTCCAACCCCCTGCCTAGGCAGGAAACCCTATACCGTTCCAGACAAATGGCTATCCAACATCTTCTTAAAGACTTCCAGTGTTGGGGCATTCACAACTTCTGGAGGCAAACTGTTCCACTGATTAATTGTTCTAACTGTCAGGAAGTTTCTCCTCAGTTCTAAGTTGCTTCTCTCCTTGATTAGTTTCCACCCATTGCTTCTTGTTCTGTCCTCAGGTGCCTTGGAGAATAGCTTGACTCCCTCTTCTTTGTGGCAACCCCTGAGATATTGGAACACTGCTATCATGTCTCCCCTAGTCCTTCTTTCTCTTAAGCTAGACATACCTAGATCCTGCAACCGTTCTTCATAACATAAAACCACATTCAGAAGTAGCCCCAGGGGATCCCCGAATTCTGCCTCCCATTCTATTCCAATTCCATGTAGGAAAACTGACTGAACTGGCATGTGACTTCTTCTTTTAAGATGGGGAATGGGGCAGCATTCTTCAGCACATCTGAAGAGAGAAGACTTGCTTGGAGGCCTTGGCATACCAGCTCTCCCTCCTCCTCCTCCTCCTCCTCTTTCAGTCATGGGGCTATTTGCTTGACTGGCTCTAGCAGGAGGGAAGCCTTCCTGCTTCCTTCTCATCACTGATAAAACACAACCAGGTCATTTATCAACAAAAAAGAAACAGGGAGGAGCCTTATGTCATCTTTTACTTCCCCATTCCGACAATTTTCCTATAGAATCAAAACAGTTTGACAAAATGCAAGCTGCCTAATGCAGTGACCCTGTCACCCTCCCACAAGCTAACTTATCTAAAAGAAACAAAGAGTAACTGAAACTTACAGAAAAATAATGTCCCAATATTAAGACAGGATATGAATGAATCAGATGTGGAATAAAAGACCAAAAGAAGGCTTCCTGCTAATTCGGAAGCAAGTGAGTAAAACAAAAAATCCAGGTGGGGGAAACTTCTATATGAACAGTCTTAAGCTACTGATAAAAAGACATTACCTATTTTTTGCTGGAAAAGGGGTGCAAGTAGAAGATGGTTTAGTCTGGACTGCCTCCCTCCCCCAGACAGGACAATTACAGAATAAAATTCTCTCCTGGGATGTGGTATAGGGTTAAAATAAGGGATACCTGGGTTCAAGTTCACTCACATACTTGAGACTTATTGATGATTTTGGATAAACTGGTCTCTGTATTGTCTTGTATTTTTTGTTATGGATTGCACCAGTACTAAATGAATTTCGTTGTATACATGATGTACAATGACAATAAAGGCTATTATTATATACTTTATTCATTAAACATGAAACTCAGTCAACTGAACATTCAAAAATGCATCACAAATACCAATTGTTGTTGTTGCTGTTATTATTATCATCATCATCTCTGTGGAACCTATATCACAGGGTAAATGTAGGGGTGTCAAACTGGCGGCCTGTGGGCCGGATGCGTCAGGCACAGGCCAGGCCCAGCCCTGCTCCACAAATGGGGAAAACATCAGGAAACATAGCAATGTGACACCACGTTTGAGACCCGTGTTGCAAAGGAAAAACTAAAGGAGACAGCACTGTGTGCACCGCCTTAAGCTCCTAAAGGAAAAGCAGGATGTACATTTAACACACAACAAACCATATGAATAAGCCGCATGATTACTTACTAATGCTCTTTAGATTGCAGCAAGCATCATCTCTCCTTTCCCTACTGTAGTCAGTTAACAAGTAATGGGCCTTTAAAGGGCACATTTTCTTTCAGTGTACAAGACAGTTATTATGTTTATATTTCTGTCCGGAAGCAGGAAGAACTGTGCAAGTATCTAATAGAGATTCATTGATACAGCTACAGACCCTGAGCTGAATGAAAATGGGCCACCATGCAGAAAAGACCATTATGTGATCACCATTCCCAAATGGTGGGTCCAGTTTCTTCAAAGAGATGTGAAGCAGTCTGAAGTAGAGTCACATGATTCTTTGACGTAAAGCTCAGTTTGGACAACCCAAACAGAACAGACCTGTATTTAGATACATTTCAGCAACTTCCTTTGATGGGAAGTCATCCGTCATGGTAGAATCACCACCACTTTCTTATTAGGCAATAGGACAGATATGGAAGATTGTGGGAAAATGGCGTAGTGGAATATTTTGTGAACAGATCAAGTGAGAGAAGGGAAGTTCTTCACAAGCAATCATGCAGAATTCTGTAAAATCAATCCATCAATTCAGTTCACTTTATTACAGTCAAATCCATTTCCTGAACAAATTTGGAATGGGAACAATGTTCACTGACTTTACATCTGTAGAGAGTAAGGAAGGTTACTTGAATGGAGATATGTAGTAACCATTACTTGGCTAGAACATGAGATAACATTTGAAAGTGGTTCAACCTTCCTAACTCATTCAAAAGGAGGAGGCAGCATAGTACAATAACTCTTGGAAGATTCTGTTATTATAGTCAATAAAAGTAGCTATAGCCTACCTGTAGAGTTGATTTCCTGGTCTGATCTGCCTTGTATGGTTGACAATACCTCAGTATAACAAGCCAAGTATTTTTTGTTTGTTAGTTTCATTTTCCCCCTTTGGTCTCTGCTGCTACTCCCACAATAACAGTTTATGTCTTAACCATTAATAGCAAAAGTTTTTTTTTTAATTTTTCATTTTCTGGGGAAAAAATAATTTAATAGGTCATCTAGTTTAATCCTGGACTAATTGTCTCCTTTATGCTTCCTTTCAAGTAGCTTTTGCCTCAATACTTTATGTAATGTGCTGAAGCTGGGTAAAAAGAGACTGGAGAGAAAAACAAATGGTTTTTTTCTAATACAATAATCCACTTTTCATATAGATCATCAGTGATGAATTCACAACCTGCCAAATATTGATGAATTGTAATTTCCAGCAGCTCTCATCTGCTTAGGTCTGTAGAGAGGGGGAAAAGTTGGAGGGCAAAAAGGTCCCAATCCAGATGCATTGCCCAGCTACGTTCCCTCTAAGGTGCGCGGCTGCGCTAGCGCGCAGGTGGCAAGAAAACACCGCGCAGCAGTTTTCAACTGCCGCGCAGTGATTTCTATTGCCACAGGCTTTGGAAGCTGGGGAGGTCCTTTGCAGGCAGCTAGAATGGGCCGCCTGCAAAGGACTTCCCCAGACTTGCTTTGAGGAGCACGGGGCGACTGAGGCTAGTTGTGAAGCCCCAAAGCCCCCACCGCCACCGGAAGAACTGCTGCCACCTCCTCCTCCTCCTCCTCTAACAGGCAGCACTGCCGGATTTGCCGCCCGGCGCTGCGGCTGAGATGAAGCCGGCAAAGCTCCAGCCGGCATCTCCGCGCGTGGCAGCGGCGCCTCCCCTCTGCTCGGAGCACCTGAGCTCAGCGCTGGGTTACCCCTGCCTGCCCCCTCCTCCTCCTCCGCCGTGCTTTTGAAGAGCCATGAGGCTGCGGGAGACAGTAGGAAGGCGGGGAGGGAGCAGGGGGAAAAAAAGCCTCATGGTTCTTCAAAAGCACGGAGGAGGAGGAGCGGGCATGGGTTACCCAGCGCTGAGCTCAGGAGCAAATCTGGTGGTGCTGTTGGAGGAGGAGGAGGTAGCAGCAGTTATTCTGGTGGCAACTCGTCGGCAACTTCAGCAGCAGTCCTGCCCACAATGAAGAAAGCAGAGATGGAGCAGATCCACACAGATGACGTTGCTGCAACATGACTGGAGGAGGAATTCTGGGAGTTGAAGTCCACAAGTGTTAAAGCTGTCAGGTTTGAAGAGCTCTGCATTTTTTTTCTAGGGGTGGAAGGGTCTTGTAACTTGACAGCTTTAAGACTTCCATGCTTCAAATGCCAGAGTTCCTGAGCCAACAGGACTGGAGGAGAAATTCTGGGAGTTGAAGTCCACAAATCTTAAAGCTGTCAGGTTTGAAGACCCCTGGGGGTATTTTTCCCTAAAGGGTTAGGGGTGCAAGGGTCTTGTAACTTGACAGCTTTAAGAGTTGCGTGCTTCAAATGCCAGAGTTTCTGAGCCAACATTTTGGTTGCTAAGCAGGAGCGTTGTTAAGTGATACTGATATTATATAACACTTCGAATTAAGCGGGTACCTTGAAGAAACATAACTTTGAGTTTCAAATAATACTGATTTCGTTGTTGTCTTAGGTGACATCTGTGAAAAAAATTTGGGTGCTCAGGCATGAAAATGTGCCGCTCAAACACTATACTTTTCTGCTCACATCGAAAAAAAATTAGAGGGAACATTGTTGCCCAGCCCATTCTTTTCTCTATTACACAGTAATTGTTCAGCCTTAGCAACTTTAAGACATGTGGACTTCAACTCCCAGGATTTCCCAACTGGCTGGGAAACCCCTGGAAGATGAAGTCCACAGTCTACAAATTGCTAAGATTGAGAACACTGTTTTATTACAATCAAGCACTGAAACAGCTTTTCCCAATATGATGCTTTCCAAGTACCTAGACTTGAGTTCCTGTCATTCTCTTTCAACTTTGCAGTAACTAGGATTGTTGAGATGTTTAGTCAGATACATTTGAAGGACACTGGCTTGGGAAAGGCAGCAGAACTAATGCGATTTTAAGATTCCAGACTGTACTGGTCTCTATTAGTAAATTATTGTCTCCAACCTTTTCCTATGAGGCAAAGGGATACTGACGTAGTTAAAAGAGTCCAGCTAATGAGAACAAGTTCCCATCCCACACACTCTGTCTGTTTATGAGTGTAGTGCAGCAGCTGCAGTGACAACCCCCACTCCATGCTGATTTAAACTTCCTCGGTGCTCAACTACCAGTTTGATCTGCTCCTAAGAACAGTATAAGGGCCCTAGGTTTCCCTCACCTTGAAGTACTATCAGCTATTCAGGTGCAGAATTTGAGGCCTTCCAAACATTGTTGAACTACAATTCCCAGGATCCCTCACTGTCTGGGTCAGTCTATCAAAAGTTATAGTCCAGCAACATCTGGAAAGCTATAGTTTCTCACTCCTATTTTTTGGCTATTTGAAACTGCAGAGCTTTTTTTTTTTTTGCTAAAAGTCCAAAAGAAAATCTCCAATTCAATATCTCTTTGTTTCTCGGGATAATACTCCATTACCTGTAAAAGGGATTGCTTATGCTGTAGTATGTTTGTTGGTCTTTTAGGTGCCACGAGACTCACTGTTTTTATCCTGCCCATCTTCTAAAAGAAGATTATGGCCCCTACAAACAATATTCTTGCAGAAATAAACTTTCATTTCCATCTGCTATACCGTCCATTCAGCATAGGTGTTTAACTAAAAGAGGTCACACCTGAAGAAATTATCTAGGTTTTTTTTTAACCAGTTTTCCCCGTTTAGGGCGTATCCCAGATTGGAATTACAATTTCCAGATGATTATTCTACACTTGAAGACCAGTTTATTCAAAGAAAGGTCTCAGTACTAATACTGCAACATTCATTACTCTGGGTTTGTACAGAAAAGGCTGTGTTTCTCTCCACAAGCAGCACATAAAGTCTAATTTATGAGCAAGATTCTTTTCTCTCATCATTTACATTTTAGCTTTGGTTTCTCTTCTGGGGAAGAAGATTTCACAGACCAAATTTAGTTTTCTCTCAGTCCTCTAGCATAGCAAATTTCCTTTATGGGTGTTGAGGTGATAGTAAACACACCTTCCCATTCTCTTTCGCTCTCTCTCTCTCTCTCTTTTGCTGAATTAGAAGATTAGAAGTGGTCCAGAATAAATTTGTAAGATCAGTCTTAGCCTTATCCCATGTATACTAGCAGCCATGTTGATATTATAAGTGACCTTTTCATCAATAAATATAAAGGTAATAAAAGCAATAAACTTATATTACAAGAGACTGGTTCTCATACCTGAAACTTATTTGGCAAAACACGGCTTCCATGAAAAAAATTAACAGTACTATATGGATAAATTTGTGTCTAAAACTACTTTCCCAATTCTTGCTAGATCATGAACTTCTAAGTGATGTAAATTATCATAAACTACTAAGGGAATATTTGTTTTTTAAAAGATTTTAAACAAGATAGACAGTAGGTATGTAAGCTTAAATTAGCTAACTAGTCTCCATTTTTTAAAGAAGGACAAGGAATGTCATACTATTTACATCCCATCCCTGAGGCAAACCTACATAGAACTTCACAAAGCCACCAACCATTTGGATGGAAGATACAACAGTTTTCCAACTACTTGTCATTTATGCTCTTGGAAGATTTGACCTATTACTTATTACACTGCAAACTTTAGAAGGAACCTAGAGCTAGATTCATTACGCCCTTGTTAATCCAACTGAATCAAAAATATCTTTTTGTTGTCTGATGAAGACAAATATGTAATGATACAAATTATATTGTTTGTGTTAGCTGCAACAAGGTAGATAACAAAAGCACATTCTGACAAATAGTGTTGTTACTAATAGAGGGGATATGTTGAACTGATATGGATTGCTGTCATTTTATTTGAATTTGCAAAAACCTATCTATGATTAAATGTTTCAATAAAGGAGAATATTTGCAGTTCAGGGTTGAAATGAGGGATCTTTGGTGCTCCCTGGGCTTGGTTGTTTTCTCTTGCAGATGTTTTATACCAAACTAGGTAAGTGCTAGTAAGGAATGGGACTTGCTTTCCATTTATATTCTAGTGGCTTGTCCTCTTAGTATTGGTAGCAGTGGTCATAGAGGTTCTTTGGTTGGATTGTTTACTGTTGACTTGTTTGGCAATTCCTTGATTGTGGTATTGTTTATTTGATTGTTGGTTTGGATTTAATCTTGGAGTTAATCTATGATCATCTAGGTTTTGATTGCTGGTGGGTAACTGTTTTGGTCTTTTTGTTCCCTTTTTGGCTTCTTGTCTCTTTTGCCTTGTATATAGATATTGTTTGTGCTATTAATGACTAATTTGTCAGAATGCCAGGCTTCTATAAATTCCCTAGTAGTCTTGAACTTGGTTTGGTCTAGGATGGTCACAGTTTCCCAATTGAAACTATGACGTTATGAAATTAAAGAGTTTTCATCTTTAATTTTTAAAGATTTAAATTTTGTTTCACATTTGTTTTTCCAAATAATTTTAATCACCCATATAGAGCAAATATGAATTTTCACTTCTTTTTTTGGCCAATTCATATAATTGTTTCAAAGAGCTCAGCTCAGCATCTTCAAAAACTCAATTGGTCATTGAGATGGAGCCACAACTTTTATAGAAGAAAGAAACGAGAACCCCCCTAGTGGACAACAATAGAAGAAACTGCCCAAGAGCATCTTTTTTATGCCCTTATATAGTATTCAGAATAAATTATACTGCTTTATTAAGTAGCTATTGATACCTGTGACAAAACATTGATAATGTTGACAGTCTTAAGAAATCACATACCTAGCTGTAGTTGATTAATGCTGAGAGTTATCGGATTGCCTGTTACTAATACTCCTTTTATACATTTATATGCGTATTTAAATTTTTTTACTTATGCAATAAAAAAAGAACAATACATTAGAAAGTGAGTTTATCCTGTGATTGATAACAACAGAGTCATGGCAGAATGGTGCTTTCTCCTCGAATAACATAATCTTTATCTTTCAGCTTCATCTACCCTTGTTACCGTAAAAAGAAATGGATATTAAAACTCTTTTTTAAAAGTCTACTATAGATGACTACATGCAGGCAGATACTGAATTTCAACATCGTCTCTGATGTTCATTAGGTAATTAGACATCAAACAAGCTTGCCCCAAGCACTTTCAACAGAATGGATTTTGTGTATTAAACAGACTGCGGTTTGACCAAATTGAGTGGGCTCATAAGCAACCAGTAGTAGCCATGGTGATAGTACACATATGATGACAAAAAATATGTAATTAAATACAAATGATATAATTTGTTCTTTATGCGATAATGTCAAGATGCACGTTATACCCTTTGTCTCCATCCATCCATATTTGGGCTTTTGATACTCAAAATTAAAAACAAAATAATTTTGCACTAAATTGAAATCACTGGTTTATTTAGCCTGCTGGAATTGTTTACCTCTAGTGTAGATGGTCTTCAGTTCTGGGGCATTGTAAACCCCCAAATCCAACTTCTGCATGCTCCAGATCCTCTTCCAATCACAAGGACTGAAGTGTGATGTCATTATTTCTTTTTAAGGCAGGAAAGATAGAAAAACTATAAAGGAAAACTTAATGCAGATTTAATCCCTCCAGAATAATTCAAGAAAATCATGGCCTCATCTACTGTACAGGATTATCTTGTGTGTACCCAAATTGTTAAATCCAGCGATTAGAAAGATGACCAACTGTTCTTTCTACTGACTGGCCGTATCCTCTGAGGATTTCAGGCAAGAATCATTCTCAGTTCCCCTGGAGATCACTTGATTTTTTTAAATCCCACCTTTATTATTTTTATAAATATTTCAAGATTGTGAACATATTTAATGCTCCTTCCTCCTCCTATTTTCCCCACAGCAACAATATTGTGAGGTGGGATGTACTGAGGAAGAGTGCCTGGCCCAAGATCAGCCAGTTGGCTTTCATCTAAGGAGAGACTAGAACTCACAGTCTCCTGGCTTTTAGCGTGGTGCCTAACCTAGAATCCTTATTCAAAATCTGTATTCCATCTTTCAGACTACCTGTTCTTTTTAAGCTCAATAGATAGCACTTTTCTCAAGTTTTTACATTTTTTCCCAGTATTTCACCTGTATGTAGTTTTGTTATTTTGATAAATAATCAGCTGATTAATCAACATGCAGTTCAGAAGTATGACTCATTTACTCCTTAAGATTAAAATAAAAATACCTTTACTTTTGAAAACATCCCAGCCTTGAACCTGCAGGTATGTTAATGTGCTGCGTCTATACCCATTTGCAGTCTTCTACCTACAGCAAAATGTTATTGACTGAAAAGAGAGCAGGATTATAGAATCGGGTATCTTTGATATTATTTCTTTCTGAGTAAACACTGGTGGATTGTGCATTGCTACGTGTATACAAGTATACTGAGCTACCCAGTGTCATTATATGAGAAAGGACAGTGATGGTTAACCTTTTCGGCACCGAGTGCCAAAACTGGTGTGCACGGGCCAGACCGCCGGAACCCAGAAGAGAGCAGCTGGCTGGTGTGCATGCACACGGCGGCCAGCTGCTCTCCCGGGTTCCATTGCGCACATGCAATGGAGCATGCATGCGGAGATCAGTTGGCCAGCACGCATGCGCATGCAGGAACCCATAAGAGAGTAGCTGGCCAGTGTGCATGCACATGATGGAACTCGGAAGAGCAGCTGGCTGCCATGTGCGTGCCCACAAAGCGGGCCCTGTGTACCACCTCTGACACACGTGGCATAGATTCACCATCACAGAGATAGGTCATATCCTGTATATCCTGTAAATAAATAAATAAATATGCTCTTACGCTATAGGAGTATATAGTCAACAATTGTAAAAGCTGCAATGAAACACGGTTGCAACATAAGCCACCATAGGCCATTTTTGTCTTATCCAAAGAGAGAAACAAGCATCTGTTTCTAAAAAGGAGGTGTAGATCATCCAATGTAATATTTACAAAAATATAGCAATAAAAAGATGAATAGATCTTAGGAGGGAATGCACTCTCTTTACTTTATAGAATCAGAAACTCTGCTACATGCTTCAGTGTGAAGAGAAAAACAGCATTTAGTAAAAATCTTACGCCTAGGCGCTTCTAAAAACAAAAATAAATAAACTTTCTTGGACAGAAACACATCTGGAATTTGGATACGACTCATATCAGCAAGAACCTATGCAGCTAAAATATATATTCATTGGTATTCACTAATTCTATGCTGACTTACTGGTGGAAGAACTTACCGTCTCTGAGAAAATGTCCAGTGATTTTATCCAACCAATCTATACCATGTCCAGAGTACATTTTCTTTATTAGAACAGTTCCTAAGCATGACTAATTTACAAGTTTAAAAACAGAATTACTGTAATTCATATTTTCCAAGCAGGCACTCTTTTAACCTAGAAATGAAAGAATAAATGAGTGGAGATGGATGAGAGAAGGAACAGAGGGCTGCTCAAAATGCTTTTTCATCTACCTGACAGATTCTCAATCAGCTGGCAGGGCACCTGCTTATAAGCAGTGAGGACAAAACCGTCACTAGGGCAATGCCATCCCAAACAAATCAGGAACCAGATCCATGAACAGTACTTCACCCATCCAAAAGCTATGATTTTCAGGGGTAGTTTCCAAGGCTGCAAGAACAAGACTCAGACAAATCTAACAAGTTTGGCTAGTACAGCGTTGCAGTTGACTTGAGTTTCTATATGAGACTAATACAGAGACTTATCTAATTTATTTTCACTATTTCTAATATCTAATTTTCATTGGCTCAAGGGTTGCATTGGAGCTTGCATGGGGCCAAGTAGATTTGAACTGCAAAACACTGGAGAACCATGAGATGCAGCAAAGAGATTGCCTGAAACACTCTTTCCTCCCATCTAATAGTCACCTTGTTTTTTTACAGCCTAGATCTAATAGCCTTCATAGCCAAGCACAGGAGAGGGAGGATGGACTGGGGAACAGAACCTATGCATGTTGGTGAACTAATTTGCACAAGAACCAGTGCTCATCAGTGGGGTAACATGGGGTGGTGAGCAGGCAAAGAGAAGACAATTCGGCACTCAACTCTTACAGTTCGTCTCTCACACACACCAACTGCCTACCCAGTGTTTTAGACTGGACCTGATGACACAACCATCACTGCCACCTTTGGAGACAGAGGGCCTCGCCACCCACCGCCAGCCACAGGATTAATTATGATAATGTATTTCTTTTCCCTTTTGTCACCCTAATGAATGGTCTCCTTTAAGATTTTAAGGCCTTTTGTTTGTCGCGTTTTTAAGGCGGTATTGTAGGATAGGGGATAGCAGGTGGCACGGCCAAAACAGGGTCTTTTGTCTTCTTCAGGCGCTTTTATTTTTCAGGAGGGGGGGCTGGGAAGGGGAGGCTGGTTGAAGATGCAGGGAGCAGAGAAGAACAGAACAGGGAAGCTCCTTAGTCATTTTTGCTGTACTGACAGTAATACAAGAGGGGGGGAAATGGGAGAAGGAGAAAGTGCACTTCAGACACATTCTCTCTTTGCAACTCTTCATGCTGAACCATTTGTTTCCAATTTACACTGCCACTGCAAGATTCACAACTAAGGAAACCTAATTGGGGATTGCAAGCAGATATCCCTGATCAAAGGATCCACATTAATTCTATCAAATATTGGAGGCAGTTGGATCTATTGGAAATCAGGAATATTCATAATATCCTACGGGGTGAAAATATTCATGTAGTCAGTTAATGTCTTCTAGCAATTCTTCTAGCAATTCTTGTTCTTTTGAGGAATCTCATCTCAACGTCCTTTGTAAGTTCCATTTGGTCAACATGAAAATCCGCTTCAGTTCCAATACGCCTAAATGCTAAGCAAAATTCTGGAGGTTATGCATGTTATGAAATGCCTAAAGCATGACATGCCTATGCACAAAGTAAACACATACATACTTGTGGAATTTATTTTGTTCTGTAACAGGCGATTATTCATACTACTAAGTCTGAAATATACTATCAGAACTCAAGGGACTGCTTTTGCTTCTGTGTCCAAAAAACAAGAAAGCTGATGAATTTTTTTAAAAAAAATGAATGCAAAGAAACAGATAACACTGAGCTTCCAGGATATATTTTGTTCCAAATCAACTATCTGGAGGTCTATCCAAAATGGTAACTATGCAGATATGAAGTCAGTTGTTTAAGGAAGAGCTTATGCACAGAGCTCACTCAATCAAAAATCAGTTTTTGGTATCATAATTGAGATGGTTCTCCTTTCCTACAAAAACATTGTTTTAGAAATCATCTTAATTTTTTTTCATTTCTACAACCTAATTTAGGAAGGAAAAAAATATTTTACTTTGCTATTATTGAACATTAATGAATTAGAAACTTTGCAGTTCTGTACTGCAATTAGTCTTGGGATCATTCGGTTAATTTTCTTTAACCTCTGATGTACAAGAATAGCAATAATATCTTAAAAGGAAAATGGTATGAATCTGTATACCTGACAATTTCTTAGACACACAAAGGGCACCCCATATATTATTCATTTGCTTCATTAAATTTATAAGGTTGCCCAACTTTATGATGAGTCTGAGCAGCACACATTATAATTAATCCTAAAATACACTTAAAAATCCAGATGTCCAGAAGAAAAACAACCATTTGAATCATTAACACACACAAGACACAACTCACTTTAACCCATGGTTTAAAATCTGGGCAGGGTGGGGACCAGATATATCTTTTGGTGGGGGAAAGTTTCAGAAGCTGGTGCTGTGATCGAAAGTATTTTTCCTGGGTCCTGTCAGATGATAGTGTTTAACGGAGGGAATTTGGAGCACAACAACTCTGCCCAATTGTACAGACTAGGCCCATGATGGCGAACCTATGGCATGTGTGCCATCTGTGGCATGCGGAGTCATTTGTTAGGGCACACAAGACGTTGCCCTATCAGCTACAGCACGCATGTGCCCGCTAGCCAGCTGACTTTGGCCTTCTTTTTCAGCCGTTTTTTGCCCTCCAGAGGCTTCCCTGAAGCCTCCAGAGGGCGAAAAACAACCCAACGCACAACTGGAAGTCCGGGAATTGCCCGTAGGGCCGTTTTTCGCCGTCTGGAGGGCTGGGGGAGACTGTTTTTTCCCTCCCCAGGCTCCTAGAAAGCCTCTGGAGCCTGGGGAGGGTGAAAAATGGGTCCGTTGTGGGCCAAAAGTGGGGGGGAGGGGGAGGTTTGCACACGCATGCGTGCAGGGGTCACACACATACCCCCTGCACTCCCCCCGCTTTTGGCACGCGATGGGAAAAAGGTTAGTCATCACTGGACTAGGCAGAAACTAGAGAAGACTAAACTGAAGAAGGTCCAATAGTCCCATTAATTATTTTCATTTCACATTTGTAAGAAAGCACAATTAAACACATGTAAAATGTATATACACTATATGGAAAGATCACAAGATTTTTAAAACATAAAATTGGTCTTCAGAATCATCCCAGTAACTTGGACATTGGGCAGTTCATAGAAACTGAAATTGGTCATATTGGATAGCGTCAGGTTTTTTGAAGCTTAATATTTAATTAAATAATGTTTATTACAGTTCCCCCACCTAGCACTTGCAGTTGTATTGGGTTTGTAGTTCTCAGAATTCCCAACAATTCCCAAGGGGTTGGGAATGATAAAAGTAGCAATCTCAACACATCTGGAATTTATCTCAGATTAAGAAAAGCTGTTGATGCTCTTTCCCCAAACAAGATTGACAGATTCCATCTGGATTTCGCATAAAGTTCAGTCTCGCTCAGTATCTCTCTGAAGACTTGAAAAATATTTTAACTCTAAGGAAAGCCACGGCAACAAGAGTGTCTGAATGCCCTTTTACTCAGCACATCAAATATTTGTTCTTTTTCTTGCATTCCCTGGGACATATGCAGAAATAATTCTCACATCATGCACCTGTAAGAATTGCAGCAATACCTTTTATAAGCCCGGTAACTGTTTAATTATCAGCTGCGACACAAAATAAAAGCTCCAGCTTCATCGAACAGGCTGAAGTTTTCCAGTTGCTTAAATGGCAGACAGACAGAAAGACAGGCAAATCCAGGAGGGACACATACCCCAGCAGTCCTTTTCACACCCAGCTCTGTTTATGAGGGAGGAAATTGTTTGCAATTTAGAAACACAGAAGCAAATGTAGGAAAGTGCCCTGCGAAGGTGCAGAGGTCAAACATCCAAGCAAACACCATGAAACTTGGGTGGCCTCTGCTTGATCAGGCAAGAGCAAAGCTTTTTATCTTGTCCCTGCTCTTCACATCTCATCTCGCCCTTCCTCCTCACACTCCCAAAATCTGCATGAGACAAACAATAAGGGAGCAGTTCTTTGCAACCGGACATTGAACTGGGGCTTGCCTGGAAGAAATAGGGAGGGAGAGGTCCATTTTAGCAATGAACTCACCCACATAGATTCCCAGCACAGACATTTATGCATACAAGTTAGAATAATCTGTTTTGTGTACATATATATACCTGAAGCATGAAGGCAATGGCTGTCTCCAACACAGATGACAGTAATACATATGTCGGTGGAAGCCCCCAATTACACACGCCCATTCCAGGAGAAAGTGGGGACTACGCAAGATTCCTATTTTTCTCTATCAAGCTAAGAAATAAAATTTGTTGTTGTTAGTTGTGAAGTCATGTCCGACCCATCGTGACCCCGTGGACAATGTTCCTCCAGGCCTTTCTGTCCTCTACTATCCTCTGGAGTCATTCAAACTCACGCCTATTGCTTCGGTGACTCCATCCAGCCATCTCATTCTCTGCCGTCCCCTTCTTTTTTTGCCCTCAATCGTTCCCAGCATTAGGCTCTTCTCCAGTGAGTCCTTCCTTCTCATTAGGTGGCCAGTTTCATCTTCAGGATCTGGCCTTCTGAAGAGCAGTCAGGGTTGATCTCTAGGACTGACCGGTTTGATTGTCTTGCAGCCCAAGTTCTGGAGTCGTCTCCAGTACCATAGTTCAAAGGCCTCAAATCTTCACTGCTCAGCCTTTTTTATGGTCCAACTTTCACAGCCATACATTGCAACTGGGAAAACCATAGCCTTGACTATATGCACATTTGTGGGCAGGGTAAATCTCTGCTTCTTAGTATGCTGTCTAGATTTGCCATAGCTTTCCTTCCCAGGAGCAAGCGTCTTTTAATTTCTTGGCTCCAGTCTCCATCTGCGGTGATCTTGGAGCCCAGGAAAATGAAATCTGTCACTACCTTTATTTCTTCCTCATCTATTTGCCAGGAATTGAGAGAGCCGGATGCCATGATCTTAGTTTTCTTAATGTTGAGTTTCAAGCCAACTTTTGCACTCTCCTTCTTCACCCGCATTAAGAGGCTCTTTAGTTTCTCTATTTACTGTAGAGTATCATCTTCTGATTCAAGAGAAGATTTCAATACATGCAGGAAGCAAAGTTCTGTCTGACAACTCTCTGAAGCATACGGTTATACCAGAGTGACCTTGGTTGGTCAACCTCCCAAATTATAGCCTGGGACATACACCATGCTAAGTCATGGCTTGTTTAAATAATCTGAACCGAACAGGCTCAGACAACATACCACAATACTCTTGTTTAAGAGTATTCTTTGCTGTCAGGTCAGAAGTGCAAAAGAGATAAAGAGTAGAAGCAATAACAGGGCTAGGTGGCTGGCCATTTTGAGAATGGGTGGATGACAACCCTTTTCTCAAAGTTACCCTCCCGTACGCTAATTGTTGACATAATATAGATTGTGTTTGCTGTCATAGCATACTTAAAACTCTATCCTTTGGCTTACTTCGCCTCTTTTGAAAACAGCCTAGATTTTGTCCAATGCTTCAGTTTTTCTTGGGCTCTAAAGCCTCAGGCTGCTAAAACAACAGTTGAAGGCCTTGACAACAGTTGAGCGAAAGAAAAAAAGAACTGCTCTTGCAATGCCCCCTCCCCAGGCACACAGCAAACTTACAGATGAGCGAGTTTTCCACATATTTGTCTTGAGGACTAGCCAGGCCTTGTCTCCTACCAAGCAACATGTTCCTGGTTTTTTGTCGCGTTAACTCCAAAGTAATTTGTATGGGATCTGATGCCTTGTTGTATGAAAGATACCCAGCTTTGCAAGGGGAGTGCCTGCCAGTTGAAACTTAACGGGGGGGGGGGGGGGGTAAAAGGAAAGCAAGGCAGACATACTTTAGAAGCAGAGACCCTGTGAAAGTTTAATGAGGTGCCAGCCAACCTTGTTTACAGACTCGATTAAGTGTCTGTGACACACCAGAGTCCAGGCTGGGGTAGGAAAGAGAATTGATATTCAAGTTGGTAAAAGGTGTGTGTGTGTGTGTGTGTGTGTGTGTGTGTGTGTGGCTGTGGGGCAAGACAGAGTAATACTTAGTCCAGCGCCAAAGAAGAAGAGGCAGCCAAAAGTAAGTCCACTCAGAACTTGTTTCATAGCCTTGGTCTGTGATCTTCCAGACAATCACTGCTTGTGGCAGAGCGATATCTTTGGGTTGTCTGAAATTTTTCCACTGGGATCTGGTAGCCTGATGCAAACACCAGGGTGGGTCTTGAATCACCTAACTCTGATTTATCATGACAGTTGCACCTTATTCAACAGTCCATGGTTGAAAGAAACCGGGGCGTACTCTCTCTTGGAGGCACTACAGTCCATTTAAATGTTGGTTAACTCAGAGCGCTTGCTGAAATTTTCTAAAGTGGTATCCAGGCAAAGCAGGTATAATTGTATGATCTTGGGAAGCAGGAAGGAGAGCTAAAGACAGGACACGCAAAAGATGTCTTAGTTCACAAAAGGGGGATGGGAAAGGTTTCAAAAGGGACCCTCCCTCATTTGTCAGAGTAAAAGGAAAGGAGGGGAGGAATATTTTCAGTCCTCCAAGATTCTGTTTATGTAGCCTAACAATAAAGCTAAAGTTACTACTCCCGGTTGTGCTTCTTGTACTACCTCACAGGGATAACAGCAGGCATCAATAGAGGGTCTTCCTAGGCTCTTCCTGCTGCCAGAAATGGATGTCAGCTCTGAAGATATGTGTTTGGTGAATGTGCCTTAAGTTTATTTTTTGAAACATAACCTTATCAGTGACATTGTCACCAAAATTCATCAGACATCATTTAAATGTTTTTCATCAGAAGCATAAACTTTGCCTCCTCTCCTAGAATGTCTGTGTAATTTATTTAGCCCCTGGTTTAGCACAGCTGACTGTACACTTCTATCCAAGGTAGCCCTCATCTGCTGATCTTCAGCCAAACCAAGCATCTAGAAGTATGCCTTCTTGATTGCTACCATTGATTTGCAGCATCATGATTAAATATATATTTCCCACTAATTAGCCCATACCAACTCCACATATTGGATAAACTGCTATTAAACTAATATAGCACACCACTAAGAGTAAACATAAAGTGTATCATACAATATATTGTTTCTGGTAAGAACCCTGCAGCAATCTTTCTAATAGGAACATTTCAGGGAAATTTTCATCAGTGTTTTGTTGCACATGTGTAACTGGCAAATAAAGAACACAAATTCTAGCTTTAAAGCACTGATATAAACAGTAAAGAGACTGGTTAACCATTTGTGAAGTTACATAGGTTCTCCTGCTCAAGCAGGAGGTTGAACCAGATCTCTGAGGTCCCTTCCAACTCTATTATTCTATGTTCTATATCACAACACTAAATGCAGCTAATCATGGCTGAACAATTTTTTATACTGCCTTCTGGGGTGAAGATATTCATTTTTGACTAGCTCACCTCCAAATGCTGCTTCATATATTGGATCCAAGTTACAGTAGTCAGGACTGACAAGCATTCCTACCATAGACCAAGGGTATAAACATACTAATACATTCTAAATAAGATTTAGCCCCTAACATTTACGAGCTGGGGCAAGCCCTGAGCATAAAATGTGGCCATGTACCGTATTTTTCGGACTGTAAGATGCACCAGAATATAAGACGCACCATGATTTTGAAGAGGTAAATTAAAAAAAAAAGTTTTTGCACTCTGCAAGCCACCCAAACCCTTTGCGTGCCTAGTTTTTTGCAAAGACAAAGCTTTGGGAGTCTGGTAGAATGCTCCTGGGGGCTGGGGAGGGGCCAAAAACGAGCAAAAAATGGGCTGTTTTTCACAAAAAAAGGGAGAATGCAGAGTCTTTGGGAGGCTTGTAGACTGCTTCTGGCGGCTAGGGGGGCAAAAACGGCCCTCCCCAGCCCTCAGGAGCACTTTGCAAGCCTCCAAGCCCTCTGCACCTCCATTTTTGCAAAGGGGGAAGGGTTTCGGTAGGCCAAAAATGTGGTATTCGGTGTATAAGATGCACCCAGATTTTCATCCTCTTTTTTGAGGGAAAAAGTTGTGTCTTATACTCCGAAAAATATGGTATATTATATGCTCTGCCTGAGTTATAGTATTTGGAATTTGTTCTCCACAAACTCTGACAAAGAACTGAATCCTTGGAATAGCTGAGGGGGTCAACACCGGCTTAGTCGGGGCCCAATTTCTTTATTTGTTGGATTGGGAACAGGAAGACTGTGTTTGGTCCACCCTCAGTCCCAGAGGCTCATCAACAAGGCTTTGGAGTAGTCACTCTTATTTAGCCAACCCACCTGACAGGGTTGCAGTTATGGAGAAAAGAGGTAATAGGAAGCACCATATATGCTGCCTGGGGCTATTTTATCAATAAGTCAAACAAATAAGAAATGAATACAAGCCTAAAGGTCCCAAATGACACTGACTGGAGTCTAAACATCAGTAAGAATCAAGCCTGTATGATCAAGAAGTGGATCCCACACCATTAATTGGTTAGACAAAATGAAAACATATTTTTTCCCAGTCAGCAACGATAAGAATGAGAAGGGCAGAAGAGCAGAAAGGTAAGCGGCAGGAGAACATGGAGGAGGTTAGCAGCTGTGCTAGAAAGGTGTTATCCAGAAGTCAAATCTTTGGGCTGAGAAGATCAGAAGAATTCTGAATCAAGAAAAAAACATGGGGGGGGGGGAATAAGGAAAGAAGTCCAAATCTAAGGACTGCAAGCCAAGTTTTACTTAATGATAGTGCTAGAAACTGAGCCAGAAACTTTTTTCCAAGAGAAGCAATGAAGAGGATTTATCCCCTTTTGGAAAGATGTTGTGAAAAAAAACCAGAAGAACGAAGCCAAGGGAAGAGCAATTGTATGAAAATGGTTATACTGCAGTAGTAGAGATCATGCTTTACGCGCATAGCGTCCAAAATAGAAATCCACGGCATTTGACTTCTGTCTGAAATTCTGGAAGCTGCTGCCAGCCAGGACGGGCAATGTTAGGTTCAGTGGATCAGTGGTCTGCCTCAGCACAAAACTTCCTATGTTCTGCGGAGGAGCCCCCTGGAGGGCAGAGTCTCACAAAGGGTATCCCTGTGTGCCCGCAGAGGTGTATGGAGGGAAAGGAAACGGTGTGACTCTTGCATGGCAGCAACGTAGATAGCAAGAAAAGGATGTTCCTGGTAAATTCCTAGTGAAGAAACAAACCTCTATACTGTATTTTCAAAGGAGGAGCTGAGACATGATTAAGTTGGCCCAGGGCCTTGCACCATGGGAAGCATCAAGGTTTGATTTGGCTTGCAGAACATTTTAACTTTGGCATGTGGACAGAAACTCTTTTGTTCCAAGCGTTGCTCTAACTAGTACCTAGTAAAGCTGGCTGAATCTCTGCAGACTGTCCAGCACTCATCTCTGGTCTCCTCAGCCAGGAAGGGAGGAGGCTAAACCCACAGCAGTTTACCAGCATCCCAGGGCTCCCTACTCTTAACAGGCTACAGCTAGAAACAAGGAAGTCTCTCACTCCCACTAGGAGCTAATTAACTGGGGCGGGATACTTTTAAAGTCTGCCAAATAAGCAAGCAGGAGTATCAGTCCCAATGACAACTGTACAAACTTGGCTCAACTACATAACCTTTACTGAAGACCTATCCTACCAGCCTCTGCCTCCTTACATACACACACACACACACACACACACACACACACACACACACAAACACAGACTCATTGGCAAGCTTTATGAATGATAAACTCACACATTCATTACCTGTGCAAAATGCAGTGGCAGCCTAAGTTATCTGACCATTGGATTAGGTGGATAATTCAGCCCTTGGAAATCCAAATAGCATGCAAGATATAGAAATGGTTAGGGGAGAGGAGAAAAGAATTGAAGTCTGAGTTTAGCAGGAAGTGTTCTATACATAGCAATAACACTTAAACTTATATACCGCTTCATAGTGATTTACAGCCCTAAGAGGTTTACAGAGTCAGCATATTGTCCCCAACAATCTGGGTCCTCATTTCACTGACCTCAAAAGGATGGAAGGCTGAGTCAACCTTGAGCCATTGAGAATTGAACTGCTGGCAGTGGGCAGAGTCAGCCTGCTGTCAGCATTCTAACTACTGCGCCACCATAGCTCTTTATTTAACTTTCTAATCAGGATCATCCTTACAGTCATATATTTTAAGAAGGGGCTCAAGGCAGAACAGCTAGAATATCTATAGATCCAGATTTGCATCAGTATATATATTGTATCAGTGTACACACACACGCACACACACACACTCACACACACACAGAGCATGGTTCCATTCATATCTACTCAGGCGTAATTTCAGCTAAGTAAGTGGAATAATTTCATTACTCGGAAGTAAGGTAAGAGAGCTGATGATGTAGTGTAATAATGAAGGTGTTAGGCTCCGACTTGGGAGCTCCAGATTTAAATCTACCTTTAGTGATGGAAACTTACCAGAAAACGTTGAGACAGGTCGCATCTCTCAACTAAACCTATTTTCACAAGAGAAAAATGGGGGTATGGAGTGCTGCCATAATGAACAGAGTGCCATGGAGTTTGGATGGCTCTAGAACAGGGATCTCCAAGCAGGACAACTTTAAGACTTGTGGACTTCAACTCCCAGAATGTCTCAGCCAGCATGCAACTAAGGAATTCTGGGAATTAAAGTCCACAAGTCTTAAAGCTGCCATGCTTGGAGACCCTTGTTCTAGGAGACAAGATACTCTGAATCTAAACATGCTCAGAAAAGCATCTACAAGTAATCCTTCATTTAACAACCACAGTTGGACTGGTAACCTGGCCTTTCAGCGAAATGGTTGCGAAGTGAACCCACAACTGTGCTTATGATAGTTGCTTTAGAGATTTGTGAAGGCTGCAACTGTGATAATTGATCACCATTGTAACTGCGAACAATCGATAAGTATGGCAGTGACCAGGGGTGGGATTCTACTGGTTTGGACCGGTTTGGGTAAACCTGTAGCTCCAAAGATCAACTGGTAGCGAACCAGTTCGCTCCCATGAGCAAGTGTGGGCCCACCCGCCCCTGTGCTTTACCTACTTTTATCTTCCCAGCTGAGTCACGGGGCAGAGTGGATTGCCATGCCTCAGCTGTTTTCCTTCCCAAGCAGCAATATGGAAGGTAAGTATTCTTTAATTGTGCATGCATGCGCAGCGCTCTTTCAGCAAACCAACTGTTAAATTGGTAGGATCCCACCCCTGGCAGTGACTAAATGAGGACTTCTTGTATATTTCTCCTCTCTTATTCCTAGCTAAGGGTTTGGACTTAAATGAGGAAGATGCAAGTTCAAATTTATCTTCAACCCCAGAAGCTCAGAATAACTTGAATGTTAAGTGAATGTTAATCTAACTAATTGTGGGAGATAGAATATATGCTGCTTTGAACTCCTGGAGGGATAGAATAGAATAGAATACAATACAATAGCAGAGTTGGAAGGGACCTTGGAGGTCTTCTAGTCCAACCCCCTGCCTAGGCAGGAAACCCTACACTACTTCAGACAAATGGCTATCCAACATCTTCTTAAAGACTTTCAGTGTTGGAGCATTCACAACTTCTGGAGGCAAGCTGTTCCACTGATTAATTGTTCTAACTGTCAGGAAATTTCTCCTCAGTTCTAAGTTGCTGCTCTCCTTGATTGGTTTCCACCCATTGCTTCTTGTTCTAAAGGGAAGGCAGGCTATGCATCTACTAATGTATAAAAAGACTTATTTATATCAACCTTGTGAGGGATGTCGGGATAAAAGATAATAATTAGTGAACAGACCTTATAGTGACCTGCAAGACTTAATGAAGATTTAAAAATACAACTCTCCAATCTTAGTTCAAGTTTCTTCTCCACTCTTCTCAGCAGGGATGGTATTCATTACTCCAGAAGTCCAGAATGCCATTTATATAGGTTAGGTGAGTGGTTCTCAATCTGTAGTTGGCCAATCCCTGGGGTCCTGCAATGCCATCTGAGAGGGCTTAAAGAAATGATATGATTTAAATCTTAAGATTTGGGGTTCCGTGGCCATGGACCATTGACCACAAAAGGTACTTAAAGGGTGAAGAAAAGGTTGAGAATCACTAGGTAAGGTGATATAGACTGGATAGGAAGGCAGTGTAGCCCCTCCCCATTGTACTCCCTGTATAGCAGAGCACTTAATGATGTCATGGTTCATCATATTTCCACATTATAACAAGTAATAGAACAAGTACTTTATGATAAAATATGCAACAATCAGCTAGCTTCTGGCCAAAAACATTAAAGTTGACTCTGAATCAGTGAACAATTAGGAAATATTAAACTAAGACCATATCTTATCAGTATTAAATATTAAACTAAGACCATATCCTATCAGTTCCTTCTTTTCTTCTGTCCCCTGTTCCAAGGCTACTTTTAAAAGATGAAGGTTGATGGCCTCGATAGTATTTTGTTGGCCTGTGGCAACTTAGCCATACCAGGCCTTGAGTTAAAAAGTGCCTGACAGTGGAAGATTAAAAACAATCCCAGGAATTTGTTGCAAACTTCCTGGATGATTCCCCACATGCAGTGGCGTTTTCTTGGCTGCTTGGCTTATAATCAGCAGAGTGGAATGTTGTAAATTAAATATTTTTAAACAACTTTGCTCTCTCCCTGGTTAAACATTGCAAAGATTGCTCTTTCTTGTCTGTTTCATGCTGGGTGGTCTCTCTCTCTCTCTCTCTCTTCCCCCTCCCCATTTGCTGTATGTCTTCCTCAAATACAATTAACCATTTAGATGTTGCACAAAGGATTAGCTTATGCATACAAGGCCAGCCACTAGTCCTTTTCCTTGGGGGGCTGAAAGAAGGGATGAGGGGCAAAGAACTGGGGGCAGATCTTTCCCTTTCCACTAAAAAACAAAAGCCAGGAAAATCCACTAAACTCTTCAGTTTTCCTTGAATGATAAAGACCCAACTATAGCTTCCCACATGTTTTCAAGTCTGAACTTCACAAGCCAACAGCTTTCTTACCTTCCTGGTTAAAATGTACCACTTTTTATGACATTCCAGAAATTTTAATATATTTTGAACCTCAGATTTAATTAACCATGCTGTTTACACATTTTGCAAGATTCCCTGTCAGCTACTACTACAGCTATTCGCGACTTCATTCATTGTATGGGTACCTTCAATTACTACCTCAAGTAGCTTGGATATTAGGGAAAAGGGAAATATGACATTTCTTAAGAGACACTGATGAAATTAATTTTTACACTTGCGTGCTCTGTTAAATAGGAACAATAGCTCAAGAATAGGAGTTTAGGCTAACCATGAAGTTTTGGTTCTTCAAGATTAGCCATATTCTCAACCTGAGTTACCAGCACTGAAGAACAAAAGACATTACCATGTTTCCCCCAAAATAAGACAAAGTCTTATTTTCTTTTGACCCCCAAGATAAGTGCTTGGCCTTATTTTCGGGGAGGTCTTATTATTTTTGAGGTGCATGAGGCGGCGAGCGTGGTCACCTCACGGCTGCTGCTGTGTTGCAATATTTTCGGGGAGGGCTTATTTTCGGGAGAGGGCTTATTTTAACACATTCGCTCAAAAGTCCAATTGGGCTTATTATCCGGGGAGGTCTTATTTTCAGGGAAACAGGGTATAAAAGAAAGGTGTTTCTTTTCTAGAGAATTTGACAGTAGCTGATAAATCTCATCCTAACTTTGGCGTGGCATTAGGCTGCAGGCTACAAACAACTAAATTGACAGCAATTGTATAATGGGTAAAATCTCTACCTAATACTCTATGCAGGACAAGAAAATGAGAAAGCTGATAAAACAGGTTGGCTTACATAGCATTCATAGATAATGGAATTCCTATGAAATCATGTGGAATCGACATTCTAGTCTACTGGCTTGTTTAAAGCAAATGGTATAAATGTATGAATGATGTCCAGGCTAGGCTTGCAGAAATGTCCTGCCCAGAGCATGTGTGAATAGAGATGTGAGATGAGCCATTGTTGGCCTCCATTGTTGATTTGTATAGGGAGACACACTGGAATTGTGAAGGCTGGGAAATAGGTAGATGGCATTGGATAGGCTGTTGCAAGAAAAAGAAGAGTTTTATACTGATGAAGTTTGCTCTGTTAAGCCAGTAGTTTCAATTTTGGGAATTAACAGGTATCTTGGCCCCCAGCTACTAAATGCCAGATGAGTAATCAGATTGTTTCTGTCTTATGACATGATGCTAATTGAGTGTACAAACTTGATTGGAGAAAACCTCCTAAGGCTTTTAGTTTTGGGTGATTTAAATATTCAAGTCTTGATGAAGGGGCAAGTGCACATCCTGAATTCATGGTATCCATGTTGATCATGGGCTTGTCAAACTGCAGCCCCAGAACATGTTGCTAGCATGCAATTAATCTGTTCTTCGCCTTGGAGCAGACATGAATTGTTAATGAAATACATTAACACTTTCCTTTTGCTGTAAGCCCTAGACAAGGGGTCAGCAAACTGCGGTTCTGGAGCCGCATGTGGCTCTTTCCTCCCTCTGCTGCGGCTCCGTCACCGGTCGGCGCCACAATTTTGAGAGGAGCTTCCGGGGGGGGGGGGGGAGAGAAGCACAGTGCTCCAGAAGACTCTATGGCAAGGGGAGGGTTTTCCAGTTGTCTCCACAATTGATAGGGCTTTCGGTTATGACAGGTAGAGGAAAAAGTACGCCGCGCTAGGAGATTCTATGGTGAGGGAACTGAACTTCCGGTCAGCTCCAGAATTGAACAGGGGACTTCCGGTTAGGACCTTTGTGGCTCCCGGTGTTTTCTTTTCTGTGGGAAACGGGTCCAAATGGCTCTTTGAGTGTTTAAGTTTGCCGACCCCTGCCGTAGACCAAGGGTGTCAAACTCGCAGCTCGCGGACCAGATGTGTTACATGCTGGCCAAGCCCACCCCCTGGTTTAGCAAATGGGGAAAAAGTCGTGATACGTAATGTGATGATGTGACGCTGCAAGTTTGACTAGGCTGGTAGGTCTATTACAAAGGTTTACATGAGATATTCAGTAGATTTAGAAGGTTTCTAAAGCATGCTTTGGCATTTCCCCGACAATTGGGTAGGCAATTCCTTTATGTCTCTGGTTGATGAATGTGAAGATGGTCAGGATATTGGATCAGGTTGTATCTGCAAGATTTCTATCAGCTTGATGATCCCAAGCAACTTGTACCATAAGAAGAGAAGCAACTGGAAAAGTGTTGAACAATATTGCACAAAGCCACAAGCGGACATGTCCAAGCATTGCAGACACCTACCAGTAGTTCTGCTTAAACTCTTAAAGCAATCCGACCCCCCCTTTTTTTTAAAAAGGACAAAATGTTGCACAGGCCCAATAAAGTGCATGATTTGAAAGTTTCTTGTAGTTAAAGTTGCTCGTGCCCTTTCAAGTTTGCATGTTAGCTGAGCAGAGTTGATTGTGTTGAGTTAAACATTGTGACCATTTGGAAGTCTTTCAAGCTTATGAAGTATACTTTGAATACTGCCATCTGTGAGCTAGCTTCTTCAAGCAGCCAAGTCGAATGTGAGTGGCAAGATTCGGGAGAAAGTAAATATTTATTTGAGGGAAAGTACAATGACACCTGCTTTGAAGGAGGTAGTAGTGTGAATATCTTTTCTTGAAAAAAAAAGAACAGTCTAGGGATAAAGGAACTGTTGACAATTTTTGCCTGGTTTTCAAACTTTGGGTGTTATTAACCGTGCCATTCTTTTGGACCACCTGCAAGTCCAGAGCATCATATTATGATTATTCAGATCCTTCCTGAATGAGTGATTCTAGTTAGTAATCCTGGGGTGATGGTGGTGAAGTTTAAAAATAATTTTTAAAAGTAAAAAAAAAATGAGATAAATATTTGAGCCCTATTTATTCCAAAGTATGCTTCCACAGTGTTTGTTGCTCTCTTCTATGTTATTTAACATCTAATTGAAACTCCCGTGTAGAGTACAAAGAATGATCTTGATAGAGAGAAAGTAACGGATAAACATGGCTTAAGCTTATGATAAATAGATAAGTACCCCCTTAATTCATTATTTTATGATTAATTAAATAAAGCAGTAAGGGGGGGTGTATATACCTGTAAGTGCTAAAAGAGGGAGGACAAGAAGCACATTCAGATGGTAAGATTCTGTTACTATAGTCCTTCTAGTAAAAGTAGGCCTAAATGGTGTCTGTTTCTTGATTTGGTCTACCTTACAGGGCTGACGCCTGAAAGAGATCTGCTGTCACTTCTGTAACAGTTCAGAGTCCAGGTGCCTGGAGACGGTTAGGAGCTGGGTGGGGTAAAACAAGCTGAAATTAAATCCTATCAAGACAGAGTTGCTGTTCACTGGTAAACATCTGGACAATCTGGTAACACTGGTCCTCGTAGTTTCTCTGAAGGTTTGTGCTCCCTCTGAGGGGTTTGTGACTTACTTTCCGGATTTGTAGTTCCTATTTAAACAGCAGCTTGAAATCCAGAAACATTAGTAAGTCACAAAGTACTCTCATAAATCCTGAGCACAAAACCTCAGAGTAGCCAAAAAGACCTTCACTCACCTTTAGCTGTTGCATCACTAACAATCCTACATTGGCCATTCATTTAGACAACCGTAATACACTTTATGTGGGTCTGCTTTTATAGGTCTCAGAATTTGCACTGATACAGTGGCAAGAGTGTTAGGAGGATAACCTTATCACTGTAGAACCAAACAAAGGTTCTATCCTAGAAGCCAGTAGATTTTGGGACTAATTCAAAGTGCTGGTCATTTACCTGTGATATCAAGATCCATCTTACCAAAATCAAATTTATCCATCCAGTCCAAGCATTGATTGAGGACCTGTTGAGAATCCTTTTTAAAAGATACATGGAGTGTGGGCTAGACAGTAGATCGTTTCAGTAATGGGTCTGAATCTGCAGAATATGCTTCCTTTGGATGTATATTTGTCCCCATCCCTTATTATTATAATTTTTCATTGTTTAGTTTGTACAATTGCATTTATTCCTGTTTAGTTGTTCACCACTTAGAGTCTGAAAAGATTGGGCAATTTAGAAACATTGTAAAAATAAATAAAAATGTATCGACACATTTGTATTTAGATATGTATATGAAGCTTCTGTCGTCTAACATAAAAGATGTGAATTGGGCAATTGATGCTGTGACTTTATTTTGATGTTTATAGGGGACAAATGGGGCAAATATACCTCCAAAGGAAGCATATTCTACAGGTTCAGAGCCATTACTAAAACGACCTATTGCCTGGCCTACACTCCATGTATCTTTTAAAAACCTTATTTAGATATGTATATGAAGCTTCTGTCATATAACACAAAACATGTGAATTTAGCAATTGATGCCGCAACTTTATTTTGATCTGTATACTGTAAACTATAATTAGATTTTGTGCAAAATAATTAGATTTTTTGGGGTGTGTGAGAGTAAAACTATGGAGATTTCTGGACCTCCAGCTATAACTTAATAGCAATTTAAATTAAGAAAACTACATCTTCTCAATAATTAGTCTATTTAGAGAAAATGCTATTTAACTGTACCAAAATTACAAGAGGTACTTGGCAAGGCTTTGGCCACACACCTAGTTAGACCAAAAGCACACGATTTGACTTGGATCGATTTTTAAAATTACATTAAAATTTTGTTTTGTATTCAGAACAATTTTTAAAATTAGCAAATAACTTTTTGAGATGGAAAATTGACATTCCGTAGGCACATTGGTGTCACATAACTTCCTAACAGAAATAGAAATCTGTAAAAATATTACACAGCCAAGATCTCTGACACAATATAAAGTATAATTTATTGGAATTCTTAAGAATACAGCAATCTAGGCCAAGTTATTTTTTTCCATTTTCTGATTATTAAAATATTAGACTCTCCAGATACCAACAAAAACTACATTACAGTATGAGGTTTTTTTTTGGGAAGTGGGGGAGAATCTGGAAGACTTGAGGATAGGACAGAATAAAACAGATGAGATAGGTTACATTTATTCAAACCCCAACCTGATAATCCCATTTGGAGATATGTTTTAGAAAACTAGAGGGGATAATACAATGCAGTTTTGGCCTGATGAAAAGGAATGTAACAGGATTTGGATATGTTGTTCCATGGAAAGTACAGTCCCCTATATAGATGAGGACAAGAGACAAAGAGCTCACATAGAAGAAAAATGTGCTTAAATTAGATACGTATTTGAAAGAAAAACTGATTAATTAAGCCTGTATGAAGAAGAGATGTGATAATAGCCAAAGTCATGTTTTGCAAGCAAAGGATGCCCTTTTCAATCCTGGCATCGCTAATTAAAAGAATCAAGTAGCAGGTTATGGCGGGGGGGGGGGGGGGAGCTTAACAACACCCTACTTATTAGAACAGATAATCTAATACTAAGTCACAATTCGAAGAGGCAAGGAGTGGTTTGTCATTAAGCAAAGAAGTCCACCACAGCTTACGGCAGCTAGAATTGTATTTGCAAAAAATTGGAAAAATTGGAAAAACGAGAACATACCAAGGCAGGAGGAAGTTATTCAAAAAACAATGGAATGTGCTGAAATGAGTAAATTGACATTTGAAATTAGAGAACAAGATGATGAACAATTTTATAAGGTATGGGATTTGTTCTACCAGTGGTTAGATTAAAAAAAATATGGAAATGAAAAATCTTGGAGGTTTTTTTCATATTGTAACAATAGAATGGTGATAGGTGATACCATAAAGACATTATTAAATAGATTTATAATGATGCAATGGAATATTGGTATATATATATATATGAATTGAATATCTAGAATATTTTGTTTAAAATGAAGGAATCACAATTGTAGTTGAATATATGATGTACAATGATAACAATGTATCTATGTATATTTGAGAGACAATTCATGATTTTATATATATACAATTGAAAGTATAAAATGTTGGAGAATTTTTTCATATGGTAAGAACAATGGAATGAGGTAGGTGATACTATAAAGACATATTATTACTAAATAGATTAATAATGATGTAATGGAATGTTGGTATATACATGAATCTAATCTTTAGAATATTTGTTTAAAAAATGAAGGAATAACAATTGTAAGCTGAACATATGATCTACAATGAGAATAATGTACCTATGTATACTTGATGGACAATCTGTGATTTTATATATAATTGAAAGCGGTGATGCACAAATGTTTGTAACCAAACGACATGCTATATGTATATGTAATTGATGATGGTTTTATGTTTCATGTGTTGTTCGTCTTTGTTTGTCCAAAAATAAAAAAACTTTAAAAAAAGAAGTCCACCACAGCTTGTTCAATGCTACACCAAATGAACTATGGAAGAAATGTCAATTTAGCTACATATGAATATAGAATTAAACTAAATGGACAAAAAGATCTTGTGTAAGTTGCCAATCAATAATATTTGTAGCTCAGGGTTGAAATGAGGGGTCCTTGGTACTCTCTGAGCTTGATTGTATTTTGCAGACGTTTCATTACCCAAACTAGGTAACATCATCAGTGCTAGTGAAACTGTTTGGGTAATGAAACATCTGCAAAAAAACAATCAAGCTCTGAGAGCACCAAGGACCCCTCATTGTGTTCCCCACATTCCTAGTAAGCTGCAATTCCTACCTCCTGTTGGTGTGGCAGAAAAAATTCATATGCCAGGAAGTGCCAAATTTTTATCTTGTGCACAGTCCAAGATGATGGTGTACATTTTTTTGCAGCCTATTATGAAGTATGTTAGATTCGGGCAACGAGAGAACAGACTCCGGACACGTAGTGACTTAACAGCTCTTTATTAGTAGTAGTAGTGATCCAGCTTACTCTGTGGTCTGAGGGTTCCCCTTTTATAGGGATCGGGAACGCCTCTCGACCAATCAGAGCGATACCTGTTTCCCGCCGTAGCGGCGGACCAGAGAGGAGACTTGCTGCGATATATGTTAATATCTAACACCCCTCCCCTCTTAGATGGAGCATTCCGGTTAGTTACATAGTCTTTCAAATAAGTGGGTGTTTGTCTCACCCGGGTGGAACGCCGTAGTTCGGGTTGAACGGGAGTGGTTGCAGGATTGGTTTCGTCTGTTCTTTCAGCTTCGCATTCGGGGGTCTGCAGGCTTTCATTGCTTTGACGTAGTTCTGGTTCGCGATCGACCGCTGGTTCTATCCTGGGCTCAATAGTGTCATGTTCCTCAATGGTGTCGTGTCCCTCCGTGTTTGGGCTCTCGGGTGGTTGACTTTGTGCTGGCAGATAGTTTTCGTTCTCGGTTCGTATGTCTGAGTGTGCCAGACGACCCCGTAGTTGATCGATGTGCCTTTTCCAATTCCGTCCATCTTCTAGCTCCAGCAAATATGAACGTGGACCCGTGATGCCAATTACCTTTGCCGGCATCCACAATGTTCCCCCTGCATAGTTGTGGGCGTATACTGAATCCCCTATGCTAAAATTCCGAATTTTGCTTGTAGAGTCTGGGGGCGATGTGGTAGAGTAATTTGGGTGAAGACGGTCCAGGTGAGACCGTAGACGGCGGCCCATGAGTAGTTCAGCGGGGCTCCTACCCGTCGTTGCGCTGGGAGTAATATGCTGAATTAAGAGGTAATGATCAATGCGTGTTTGCCAATCACCTGGACCCATCCTAGCCAGGGCCTCTTTTGCGGATCGCACCATTCTCTCCGCCTGTCCGTTCGATGCCAGATGGAATGGCGCGACGAGGGCATGCCGAATTCCCTGACCTGCTAAGTACGTTTCAAATTGCATGGCCGTGAACTGAGGCCCGTTATTGGAGACCAGGAGGTCGGGCAGGCCATGAGTGGCGAAAAGTCGCCGTAGTACCTTAATGACTGCCTCTGCCGTGGTTGAAGTCATTAGGACTACTTCTAGCCATTAGGAGTATGCATCCACAACTATAAGAAAGGTCTGACCTTGAACTGGCCCTGTGAAATCGATGTGTATTCGCGACCAGGGTGCTTTAGGCTTCTCCCATTCTGTGGCGGGTGCTTCAGGGGGTGCTGGTCTAGATTCTTGGCACGGATCACAAGTGGCCACCCATTCCTCTATCTCTTTGTCCATGTTTGGCCACCAAACGTAACTTCTTGCTAATGCCTTCATTCTAACGATCCCCGGATGCCCAACATGTAACGCTTCTAACACATTTCTTCGTAACGCATAAGCAATAACAACTCGATCCCCCCACAATAAACAACCTTGTAACACTGAAAGTTCATCCCGTTTTGCCCAAAACAGTTTGAATTCCGGGCCCACGTTTCCCTTCGGCCACCCCCTCCAAACCCAGGTTTGAACTTGCTTTATTAAATTGTCCCTAGAGGAGAATCTGGCAACGTCGCAGGAAGAAACCGGTCCTGAGTCCAAACAGTCAATTAACAGAACCGGTACCTTGGGAGTGGGGTCTGGCAAAAGATCCGGGAGTGGGCAACGGCTGAGTGCGTCTGCATGTCCTAGAGTGGAGCCCGGTCGATGTATCAGCTTGTATGAGTACGCAGCCAGGAAAACAGTCCACCTGGTCATGCGTGGAGAAAGGGAGACTGGTGTGGGGCGGTTTCCCGCCAAAAGTCCCAACAGCGGTTTATGATCTGTAATTAGTTTGAAATTGCGGCCGTAGAGGTATTCATGGAAACGCTTAACTCCAGCCACAGCAGCTAACGCTTCCCTGTCCATCTGGCTGTAATTCCTCTCTGCCGACGAAAGAGTCCTGGAGTAGAAGGCGATGGGTGCTTCGTTCCCGTTTGGCATCCTGTGGCTGAGGACTGCGCCGACGCCGAATGGGGATGCATCGCAGGTCAACACCAGTGGTAGCGTCTGGCTGTATTGCACGAGCAGCGAGTCAGTGGTGAGCAGGCGCTTGACTGCGGCAAAAGCTGCTGCTTCGGATCGTCCCCATCTCCATGTTGCGTTCTTTTGGAGTAGTCGGTGTAATGGCTCAGCAACGGTCGCCTTCTGTCTCAGAAAAACGCTGTAGAAGTTAAGTAGTCCGAGGAAGGCCTGCAACTCGGTCTGATTTCGTGGTGTGGGGGCGTCCTGGATCGCCTTAATTTTCTTTGAAGTGGGGTGTATTCCCTGACCATCGATTCTATATCCCAGGAATTCTACACTAGGCACGTTAATTTGGCATTTCTCTTTTTTGAGGCGGAGACCCTTCTCTCTGATTCTGGCCAAAACAGTTCTGACTCTTTTTAATAGTTGCTCCTCGTTTGCAGCGGACACCAAGATGTCATCGAAATAGGGGACGACTCCCGGTATCCCTTGCAAAAGCCGTTCCATGACGCTCTGGAACAGACCTGGGGCAATACTCACACCGAATTGTAGCCGGTTGCATTTGAATGCTCCTCTGTGCGTCACTATAGTTTGGGCCTCCGCTGTGGCGCTATCCACGGGCAATTGCTGGTAAGCTTGTGCCATGTCTAGTTTAGCAAATATCTTTCCTGGCCCCAACGAGTGCAATAAGTGTTGTACTACTGGCACAGGATATGCGCTTTGTTGTAGCGCAACATTAATTGTGCATTTATAGTCCGCGCAGATGCGGACTGACCCGTCTGGTTTGACTGGGGTCACAATGGGAGTTTCCCAGCGCGCGTGATCCACCGGCTCAAGGATTCCTTGCTCTACTAATTTATCGATCTCTTTATCAATTTTTGGGCGGAGTGCAAAAGGCACTCGTCTCGGTTTAAGTCGGATTGGCGCCACTTTTGGGTCTAAATTGAATGAGATAGGTTTACCCACATACTTACCAAGACCGGGGCTGAACACATCCTCGAACTCCTTAAAAATCTGTTCAGCGCTGCTGTTCTCCACGGCGTTGATCCCGGTGACTTCTAACCCCAGGGCTTCAAACCAATCTAGTCCAAGAAGGTTCTGTAGCGGCGCACTGGCGATGGTCATGGGCAGCTGGGCTACGATGTCCTTGAAACGAATTTGGAATGTGCCTTGGCCCACGATGGGGACTCGGTTCCCCTGGTAGTCTCGTAGCAGGATGTCTGGTGCACGTAGTTGGCTCTTTTTGAGGCTAGGGATAGCCTTTTTCATGGAGGCCCATGAAATGATCGTCAGGGACGATCCTGTGTCAACTTCGAGCTCGCAAGGAGAGCCCTCCAAGAGGACTGTGACTTTCAGCTTTTTAGGCCGCTTGGTGCGGACCTGACTTATTGTGGTGAGATAGGTTCGCAATTCCTCTCTCTGGGTCAACTCTATCTCTGCATCGGTATCCTGGCAATACTCTCGTTGAGCGTCCTGGTAGAACGCTCTCTCAGCTCTTTGTGTGTAATCTCTCTGGGAATACGCCCTTTCAGCTCTTTGGGAATTGTCTCTCTGGGTAAACTCTCGTGTGTTTCTCTCTGGGCGCCCTTTTTGATTTCGCCAAGCCCCTGGGTTGGACTTCTGTTGGCGGTACATTGGAGGCTGTTGTGATGAGGCAGGGACTTCGCTCCGGCACACTCGTGCGATGTGCCCAAGTTTGTCGCAGTGAGAACAAACAACGTTCCTGAACCGACAGGTAGACCGGGGGTGGTTCCCTCCGCAGCTTGCGCAGGGTGGCAAACGGAATCCGGATCTCCCCCCAGGCCTCATGTGACTGCTCCGCATCAGGTGACTTTCCTCGAACTCGGGATCCTCGAAGTCTGGATTGGTGTCCTCGTAGTGGACTCTGGCGTGTCTGGGTGCTGGCTGGCTCGCGTTGAACCCGCGTTGTATGGTTTCCGATGATCTTTCCGCTGATTCAGACGCCCTTGCTTCGTTTAGTGCTATTTGTAGGGTTAAATTTGGATTGGCCAACAGCCTTTTTTGTAGCGAAATGTCCTTTAACCCACAAACAAGTCTTGCCAGGATATGCTCGTCCAGATCCCTGAACTCGCAGTGAGTCGCTGCTTTACGAAGGGCTGCAACATATTGGTTGATTGATTCTCCCGCCTTCTGGTTCCGCGTGTTGAATTCCTGGCGGCAAACGTGGCGGGAAGGTTTTGGCGCGTAATGAGTTTGCAGAGTCTGTTGTAGCGCTGTCCATGATACCGCTTGTATCGGTGTAGGCTCGGAGAGGTCTCTGGCCGTGTTGAAAATTTCTCGCCCACAGTAGCTGAGGAAGATGTTCTTCTTTCGGGAATCGGTTATTCCCGTGTATTCGTTTGCTTCGAGAAAACACTCGAAACGAATCATGTATGCCTCCCATTAGTCGTTCATCGGGTCGAACGGAGCGGGAGGAGTGTGCATCACCATCTTCTCTGCGTTGAATTTGCCGCGCTGCGATGGCCTGAGATGGCTGCCGGAATTTCTTCCGAATTCCTGGGCTGGATCGAATCCTGGGATTCTGGAGGTAGCTTCTTCGTCCTATCTGTCTCTCGATCCCACCTTCGTCGCCAATGTTAGATTCGGGCAACGAGAGAACAGACTCCGGACACGTAGTGACTTAACAGCTCTTTATTAGTAGTAGTAGTGATCCAGCTTACTCTGTGGTCTGAGGGTTCCCCTTTTATAGGGATCGGGAACGCCTCTCGACCAATCAGAGCGATACCTGTTTCCTGCCGTAGCGGCGGACCAGAGAGGAGACTTGCCGCGATATATGTTAATATCTAACAAAGTATGGGATGTTTTTGCTACTTGTCAGCTGTACAAACTTCAGGAGAATTGGGATGCATGAGAAGTATGTATTGAAGGTATTGGGGAATTATATGCTTATGCTTACACCCCACTCCTAACTATGGATCAGTTTTTAAATTTTAAGTACTAGAATCCTTTGCATGTAATAATTTACTGGTAGATATATATTTCTAGAGAGAGGTTACTTGAAGAATATAGCTTCTGAGGTACAGTAATTGTTTATCTGTAGTTAGTTGGCTTGTGAATTCTATAAATACCAGAGTAAATGGAACTATCTGAAGACTGCCTTTCTGACAGCAACAGATGTGCAGGAAGATGCTTGTTCACAACGGGGTCCAGAATACGCCATACTTCTTTACCATCAGACAATCTGAGGGTTAAATTTCTAGCAATGATCCTGCAATTTCTGAGGGAAAACATTATTTGGAATTATTTTTCATAATTGCAGTACTGCCACACACGATGTCTACATCAAGGATGAATCTTTGCTTTGATAATCTACTTTTATCTTGCCCCAAACACCTGCAGGTTATAAAAGACAAAAAGGAAAAGTCAGTTGCCGTTTGCAAGCTGTGGAGTGCATGGATTAAGGGCCTGGGTTGTTTGCATACTTCATCTTTTTATGGCTTTTCATCATACTACAAAACAAGAGCATAAAGACAGGATGACTCCTCAGATGTGGGAAGTCAGTACGGAAAAACATCATAAAAACTATGTGAGCTTCCTTGTGGAGGCAGAAGGAGGAAGTGATTACTCTCCATCCTCCTAATGCATGGAAAATAGGGATTACATCAAGGGTTGCAATTTCTTCTTGAAATTATATTCCAAACATTCATCCAAAGGTGACAAATCAAATACAGCCTTTACGCTGGATTCAGCGCCTTCACTTCTTCAGGTTTACTACTCCGTATATATTTTTATCTTGGGACCACATACTTGTATAAATAAATGATGGGCACCTTGCATCATGTGAGAATGACAGTTCTGTTGAACTCACACATTTTCTTAGCAAAATTACAATGATGTTTGCATTGTATGAGGTTTGCCTTGTTATTTCATTATATTTGCTGAATAATGTAAGTGTACTAATCAAATCACATTTGATTAGACCTATATCATTTTGCCAGTGTGAAGTGGGAATAAATTAAAGCATGAACCAGGATCTTAATTTGCAAACTGAAATATGTAGGGCATCACCCAATATGCTAGTCTGAATTTAAAACCTTATGTACTGTAATAGCATCCGGGTTATGTAAAGCTCAAGACCCCCAAGTGATAATATTATTTTTCAGTAATAGACTTCACTTTATGAGAAATTCAACATGAGAATGCTTTGGAGAGCTCGGTTTTCCCTTCAACTGAATAAAGAAAAGGGGATGCAACTTCATTTGATGAACTTTTTTTTTCTGGGAAAGTTAGCAGAAAGTTTGCCATTTTATACACTTAACAAATGTCATGCAAACCGGGCACCAGAGAAGCTTGTGGGGTTAATTTGGGCTAGCAGAAGTATGTATTACATTTGTATACCCATACACACATGGGGAGCTAAGAAACCTTTCATCTGAGACAGCTGCTGCATCACATTTTCCCGGTCTAAGCCAGTTCTTTAAAGTCAGTTCATTTATGAAAGATTGGGCAGGGCTGGTTTATAATTTTGACGCTCCTGTGTGAAACAAAGAAAGAAAAAAGAAGAAGATCCCCTCTGGGAGGAAAAAGATGAGGAAGATGTTTATCACACCAACTAATGAAAATGAACCAGTATACCTCTGGGTCAACACCTGGAGGCCTTTACAGGTGCAGATTTGTGTTTTAGAATCCTACTTAAAAGATCCCTGCAAGCCAAACATTTTAGGGAGAAAACTATGTGTTTCTAAGAACGTTTAGTTCATCATGCTTCAGGCATATTTTAAATTGTTCATTCTTGTTTTTAATTATTTTCTTATAATCTACCTATTATTGACTAGAAAGATAAAATGTAACTTCATCGTAGATAAAATACTAAGTACAACTCAGATATGATGAGAATTATTGCACTAGAATGCCTGTGTAAAATGTGGTCCAATGTAATATTTTAAATCTAAACAATCACTCTGTGTGTTGAAAGTTCGGCCAAAAATATTATAAAAGTAGTTTGGATCAAGACTGTTCTCTCACATGGCCCCCAACCCGAAAGTTTTGGGTTATAGATTCAACAACATCACTGCATAGTTATATTTTTATACAGTGGACTTCAGAATCACAAGAACTACCAAACTGACCTGGGGATCTCAGAAGGGCTGTGTAAAAGCCAATAGTAATTGTCTCCAAGTAATTACTTTATTAGCAATTGTCTTAGTGGTTGGGGACACATTTAATGATGATCAGATAGTGGTAATCTGTGCCGTTATGTGCTTGTCCCAAGCTGGAATAAAAAGGCGTTTTATTATACATTTTTGGCAAAATCTAATACTCACTGTTGGCTTACACATGCATATTGTCTACAGTGTTTTTCCTCTCTTTTCCAGAGAGTTTTTTTTAACTGATTGGAATCGTTTGTACAATAATTTTGGGAATTACAGGCAACAGAAGCTGGTAACTACTTCCACTCAAGAAAAAGATAAGCACACTGTTCACAATCGAAACGGATGGAGAGTACTTTTCTGACCCTTCATCACTTTGCACCCCGTTTCTTCTCCCCTTATGTAATGTTTTTTAATCTCATATGCAAAGTTGAATCAACATGCACTACCTTCCGTTTCTAATTAGTGGTACTCAGAGAACTGGCACTTTCATTGCAGATACTCTGGCTCAGCTGTTGTTTTGGAGGAAAGCAATCTGTGTGGTCCTCGCTCTTAGCTTGGCTGGCAACAAAATGCGTTCACTGGATTTACAGGGACCCATATCATCCTCTGCAAAGCTGCCTGCCTGTCAATGAGAAGAGGAGCAGGGGAACTCTTAGTTAAATGGAGGAGACAGACAGGTGTCATTGTAAATATTTCTTTATTAAGAGATAAAGAAGAAGTTGGAGCAGGAGTGGCTGTCAGCGTCAGTGATGCCAGGAGAAATTCATGTAGCGCAATCTCCAGCTGAGCTATTGGTTGAGGTTGCCAGAAATCCATCCTTCAATTCTGCCAGACTCAGATTTCCATCAGCTGTTCCGTGCCCATAATAACTTCATTTGCATGTTTAGCTGCAATAGAGAGGGAGGGAGAGAGAAGGGAGGGGGAGTAGCATTTGGGAGAGAGGAAAGTTTAAAAGTTATGCTTTGCCCACTGTGACACAAAAGAGACGATGTGGTGCAAGTGGCAATGATGGGGGTAAAGTGAAAGCCTCAAATGTAATGTTCCAAGCTGAGTGAAATAACCTGATTTCAGAACTCGAATGAGAAAACTTTCATGTCTGCATGACTGCAGTCAAGTAACGCAGCTGGGAGGTAGAGAATCACATAAGCATAAAAGGAAGGTAACACTCTCCAATCCTAAGCACTGTTCAACTTTCTTGGGTTAGCCCTACGTGGAAGTGGGCCCAGAATCACTTTTCAATCCCTGGTTGAGAGGCAACGCTTCTTCAGCTGGCTTCATTCTGTTCTCAGAGCCAGATAGGAATTTACAAATTCTCCACCTCCCCAGACATTTTTGACCAGGCTGTCTTTTATTTGCCATTGGCAGGGCTACAGATGCATTCAAACCGCACAGAAAAGAGGGATTAAAAAAGGTACTTTCAAAACTGTCCCAGAATTTGTTGGCATGACTGCTTCAGACCAAGAGCATCTCTGCCAGGCAAATTCGGAGCCACCTCAGAATGTGAGGGAGGCAGGACTGCCTGGCCCAGGAGCTCCCACCTGAATGGCTTAGAGAATGCGGCACTTATTTTTATAGGGAGTGCGGGAAGAATCAGACCTTGGAAAATGTAGGTGTGACAAACGTACAGAAAATCTGGGCTCCTGAAGTTTATGGATTACAATATTGTGTATAATGGGGCAATTTGGCAAACATAAGGACAACAATGACTCTGTTCCAACAAACTCCAACATGGTACTGGAGTGAAAAGTATCCCCCCCCACCCCCCAATGGATAGCGGATATCTTCTGGCAGCATCTCTCCTTGTGAACGCAGCCTTGGGGGGAATATGAAAGCATCTCCTTGTTATTTGCTCAATTAGCCCCAGACAGATTGCTGCTGGTGGTGGCAAAGCTAAGCCATAAAAGAGGAGGAGGAGGAAGAGAAGGAGGAGTGTGTGGGAAGAGAAGAAAGAAGAGGTTAGGGCCAAAACCCAGGACCACCACGAAGCTCCAGCCCTCAGGGGCTCAAAAATATTCAGTTTACTCACTCAATTACACACAGTTTCATAAATCCTTTTAAATAAAATACAGTACAGTCCCTGGCACTAAATTACTCTTCTATTATACACCACTGCCGAAAGGACTCAGTTGTATATGAACACGTTTTAAAAGCTGGAGATACTTTTAATAATAGCATCTAAAAAGAAACAGTGAGTTGAGCATGGGCATGAAGCTACAAAAATGTAGACATATGCAGGTTCATGTATGCATCGCCATGAATGTGGTCTTGAAATGCAACGCTTTTGGTCCCTAATACCCCAATGAATATTAAGATGATAGAAAGCATAAGAGCCTTGAGGACACGAAGAGCAAATGGCAAGAAACACACATTTATTTATTTATCAAATTTTGAAACTGCCCATCACACTCACAGAGTGTCAGGCGCAGCGACCAGATGTGCAGAGTTCAAACTAATTACTTTATTATATTTTCCTTATTATTCAGGAATCTCCCCAAATCTCCTCTTTGCCTTCTCTTGGAACCAAATAGACAAGGCTCTATGAAGCTTTAGAGGTGGAGAGGTCAGTTCTGGATTTCTTGTGGTTGCACAAGAATTCAAGGCTAATTCCCCACTTGAGACCTCCTCACTGCCTGGCTATTTCCCAACCCAGGTCTCTGGGTGGTGTACAAGTAGAAGAGAAGGGTTCTGGAAAGTATGTAGCTGGGAGAGTAAAAGGAAACAGGCTATTTAGCACAGACAACAGGAACATATGGCAAATGTGTTCCACTCATAGATTTATTTTGACAGTAGATGGAACTCAGGGCATTTTCCTATTTGCACCAAAGCAACAACCATTGGCAGTTTTATTGTGGGTGCAATTTGGCATGCTTTACCAACTATTCTGCTGATATCACAGCCACTGGTTTTTTGGCCATGGGATCAACTCATGACTGTTTGGCCAGTTAAAGTTGGTGTGGACATAGCCCCACTCCACTGGCCCCTGTCCTCCATTGCTATGGGCAATACTGAAGTTTAGCTTTTTCAATCCATACCAAACCCTGATACTGGTCCTGCGACCTGGATCCGCCTCCCGAAGAGCAGCTGACCAGTAGTGACGGTGGTGGTGCAGGGTTATGCGGTGAATGAGAAGAGAAAGAACCAACCTTTTCTCTGATGTTTATGGCATGAAGCCACCCTACCCATGACTGCTGGCTTCCAGAAAAGCACGAAGCCCATACCCCAAAATTGCTCACTTACCAACTGATAGTCAGGCTTCCTTTGAACATACCTGCCAGACCTTACTGTATATTTTGGCACCAAGCAAAGACTTTAAAAAAAAATTTCTCCCAAGCCTCTAAATAAAGTGTTAATGCCATCATGATTTTAAACTTTTTATTCCTGCTTTTAGATTTAAGTTTCTATTGTTTGAACAGTTTGATTTGATTTTCTCTTTATTCACTGTTTATATAGTGCCTAGAGATCCAGTTTGGCAGAGTGGTTAAAACATCAGATTAGAAACCAATAGACTCTGAGTTCCAATCCCATTTTAGGCACAAAGCTAGCTGCGTAGCCTTGGGCCAGTCACTCTCTCAGGAAAGAGGCAATGGCAAACCATTTCTGAAAAACTTTGCCAAGAAGATGGCAGGGATTTGTCCAGCAGTCCTATTGGAAAAGGCTGAACAGGAAAAAAAATATAGTGCTTTAAAGTATGTTTTTGTTAAATGTTTTAACCTATTGTTTAAATTATAACTTTTTAATTGTAAACCTATTTAAGATTTCTATTCCTGGAAAGCAGTGTATATAAATGATTTAAATCGATGAATAAACTTCCATTGACATGAGGAATAAACACCAATTTTTTAAACTATAGCAGGAAACCACTGGCTCTGCTTCAAAACCTGCACTGTCACACCTTCCTCTGTTTCTGATGTGATATCCATGCGCTGTAATTATTATGGAGGAACGAGAACTACAGTAACCATTTGCTGACCCAGACTGCTTCCCCTATACTTCAAAGCCAAGAAAGCATGAAGGCTTTCAGTGAGAAGGAAGACCACTGCTTAGGTCTACTAAAGGTCTGATGTGTCTTTCTTTTGTTGGGAAAGAAAATATTCAGTAGGTGCCAGGGCAAACTGGAAGCTTAATCCTCTCCAAGGATTGCAAGCCAGGACAGAAGGAAAGAGAAGCAATATTCTTAGGAGAAACAATCAAAAGGGAAAAAAGAGATTTCTTTCAAGGGGGAACTTTCATACAACCCACCGTGAGATGGAAGAAGCCTACGTATTTAAGATATTTTCCCACAAATTCCCGGATACCTTGGCCTGAGGAATGTAGTTTATTGAACTCCAGACAGTTTGGACTACAACTTCCATAATGTTCATCCAGGAGGGATTTTAGGAGTTTAGGATATCATAGATTTTAGTCTATGATATCAGGTTGCCTTCATTAATCAAGGAGAAACGTGTCTCTCTGTGTTGTAACTTGGGAATTAATATCTTTTGTAGAATTATGAATCCTCATCAGCCCTAGGTTTCTCTTCAGAATCAGACCAGGGGAATTAACATTTTAAAACTCTCTCTCCAACAGGATAAGTAAAAAATTTTTTTAAAGAGTTACTGAAACATTGCTGTTTTGACAAGTCCCCCCCCCCCCGTCCTGGTTCTTGATTTTAATTATCCTATCACTTATAGTTTGCATTTGTAACTGAAGGCTATTATTTTTATACATTATAATTAAATATTGTATTTTAATGTAGGAGTTTTTGTACTATTTGTAATATGCTAAACTACATTGATATATATAGGGGATGCGGTGGCTCAGTGGATTAGATGCTGAGCTTGTCGATCAGAAAGTTGGCAGTTCAGTGGTTCGAATCCCTAGCGCCGCATAAGTAACGGGAGTGAGCTCCCGTTACTTGTCCCAACTTCTGCCAATCTACCAGTTTGAAAGCTTGTAAAAATGCAAGTAGAAAAATAGGGACCAACTTTGGTGGGAAGGTAACAGCGTTCTGTGCATCTTCAGCGTTTAGTCATGCCGGCCACATGACCATGGAAACGTCTTTGCTCTTTGGCTTTGAAACAGAGATGATCACTGCCCCCTAGAGTTAGGAATGACTAGCACATATGTGCAAGGGGAACTTTTACCTTTAAACTACATTGAATGCTGCTCTGCAGATAAAAAGCATATAAATATCTCCTTGTATATATGTAGCTGAATAAAAGGCATGTTTGTGGATATATTTTAAAATTAACTATAGTGGTAGCAAGATGAAGAGAAGATTTTTACATATCAAATATTTCTTTTACACCTTTTTACAGTTATAAAAGATTGAATAGATTGCTTGATGAAGAGTCTTATTGAAGTAGGAAGAATTATTTACATGCCAGAAGATAAGCTATGCTTTAATACCTTTTCGTTGTCCTACCTTACTTTGCCTTCTCACAGGTAGGTGCCTCTCGATAGCAAAAGTACTTCTACCTTGCCTGCCTAACTAGTTTCTCTTTGTGAGGAACTTTCTAAATGAAGGCATTGCAGAGAAAGGAAAGCGCAAGTTGTGCAGCAATGCTCTGCAGTCGTCACTAGTAACCATAAACGCTGATGGTCTGGGAAAACTTTAATTGTTCGTACTTTCAAATGAATGTATGACAACATGCATCTGAAAGGCTCCTGAACCCACCTTAGAAGGGAAAATAGGAAGCAATAACAGGAGATGTATGTGACTGCAGATTCTTGGCAAGGGGTAGGTTTTCATATACAATCAGAGAGTCGGGTCATATACAGATGCCACTTCATGTACACAGCCGGTTCCCTAGAGTTAAATTTCTAAGACCTTCCAGATGCACAGTTGCTATTATACAAATGTCATATGGTGATTTGGACCGCTAACAACAAGGTCTCTGACTCACATAGGCTGTTTACAAAGAATCTCAGGCCACACAGAACTGTTTCCTGTTATGGTGGATTCTAATCCAGGATAGACTTCTGCATTCAAAGCAGCTTTCTCTCAACCTCTTGACTAAAGGATAATCATTATTACAGAAGAATTATGAATTTTAAATCTCTAGGTGACAAGCAATTTGGATGAGGACCACTGACAGCTACTAGATAAAGAGAATTTGATTGAACATACTACAGAAGTGAACGATGTATGTTATGGAAATCAGAATATATATCAGTACGGATACCATCAATTTGATTATTATGTTTCTTTAACTTACAGCGCAACTGTAATAAAGCAACTTCTCAAATGACCAACGATCGTTTTTGTACAATACTTACTTCTTTTTAAAAAATATCTTAGATCTTCAGTTAAAAAAAACCTATTACGTCGTAAAAGGTGTACTAACATTCATAGTTCCGGAAATCCTTTTTTTAAGGAGACAGTGTTTCAGCCCCTCGGAAAAGAAGGGTCAGAAATATGTATCAGAATATAAATGAGAATTTGGAATGAAAAGACTATAAAATGGCAAAGTGAAGTGATTTGATTCAACATAAAATAATTAAATAATAAAACATAATATTGTGATACTTTAGCTAAGTAGGAATATTCAGAATATTTTAAACCAAAGAAAAAAGAAAAAAAAATCTAATAGAAGCCTCTCAAAGATAAATCCATTTTGTTCCTGGCTCATATGAAGACAATAAAAACTGCTGATGCCTCATAATTTAAAAGATTGTTTATTAGAGGAGGAAAAGAAGAATAAGGGAAAAGAAGTTACCAAATATTTAATTAAGAGAGAAAATATAGGGGGTAAAAAGACAAACTATAATTACTTTTATAGCAGAATAAAGCGAAGATAGAAAATAGTTCTTTCTAGCTATAAAAATAGCCCAGCCACCAAACAAATTACTCTGTAATGCTAGGCATATATTTTCCTGAATTAGCATCCTTCAGGTCTATATTAAGCCTTAAGGATTAAAGGAGGTTACTTTATTCTTGAAAGCCGATGTTTAAAGCAAAAGAGAGATTGAAGCAAGCTATACTTTGATGGAATGCAAAACAACATCCAAGTGACAGAAGTAAGGCATAGGACACTTTCCATATCAAAAGAAATGATGAAGTCAGCTAGACTTCCTGGCCACTCTGTATGTTTGTGTGTGTATGTATGCGTGCACAAATATGTCTGTCTGTCTGTCTGTCTGACTGACTGACTTTCAAAAAGATGTTACTGATTGCTTTAAAATATTATCCATCTCTAATTTTCAGACCCACAAATTTAGGGATAAATTTGTTCAAAAATCCAAGATATAAAAAATCCTGCACAGGGTTTGTTGATACTCTGGAGAGTTAACTGCCTTAGTGTCCAAATTAAATGACAAAACGTAGTGTAAATACTTCTGCAATAAGCGTAAATACAGTGTATATACAAACTCAGCCAGTCTTTCCATTACAAACTTTGAAGACCTTAGAAGCCCATTGCTTGTGGGGGAAAATTACTTTAAACACCCCCCCCCCTGGACCACCATAACCAGCTAGTGCTATAGTTTTTTCACAGGCCCACACCTAAGCAAAGGAGAACATATCACTTCAGATATTCCTTACAAAGCTTCAGGATGAGAAGAGCTAGTTTAGACAGCTGTCCTTTGTCAAACTGGACCTCATCAATTCACATGGGATAGTTGCCAGCACTCCTTGAAATGTAATGAAGGAAAGCACTTCATCCTTAAAATAAGTCTATTGTGGGTATGCTTTTAATCTGAATAATTCTGTTTCACCTTGATCCTAGCATGAACTGCTTAGATCCCAACACAGAACATCATGTTGATCAATGAAACCATGCAGCAGTTGCTAAGGCTGCACTGTGTAACTTGGCAGAGCGAGTAATGTCTGAGCATAGGCTCACATATACAAAGGCACCCATAGTTTAGTACAGGATTAGGTGGAAAGTACATGTGTAAGTGATTTGCAATACATTGTCGAGAGGTTGTCTGTTGATTTTCTAACAATAATACTTAAACCAGACTGCTGAAAAAGAACACTGGTAGACATATATGTTTGAATCTGGCCAAACCATGTTCTCACTTGAACTAATGTTTTGCTCTTGGCTCCAGCAAGTACACTTAGTAAAAAGAATGATAGATTCTGAAAGCTTTAATAGCTGATATCATTTCATAAGGGACTGGCATAAACTATTAGCTTTAAGACAGGGCTTTCACAATTAAGCTCTCTCTAAAGATATATCCCAACCGTCTTACTTTCTGCAAATATTCAAATGGTCTCATAAAAATGGTTAAATACAAATATTTTGTGCAGTTTACTACTGTCTACATCAGGAGTGTCAAACTCACATTGTCACGACAGCGTCCTGTGACGTATTGGGACTATTCCCTCCCTCTCTAAACCAGGCGTAGGTATGGTTAGCGTGTGACGCATTGGCCCGTGGACCGGGAGTTTGACATCCCTGGTCTACATGAACTAAGTTTTGTCATTTTGAAATTTAATTTTAATCTACAGTGAGTGAGTAAAAGTGCTTCTACTTTTTAAATTTGGGTTGGACTTCTAAAACTTTGCTTCTGGCAGTTCCTTCTACAATTACTGTCTTATTAAATCTATAGAGAACTAGTTCATTTGCATTGCTTCAGAGGACAATTCCAGGAACACAGATAGATTACAGCAATGTTTCTCAACGTCAGCAATTTTAAAACGGGTGGACTTTAGCTCCCAGAATTCCCCAGCCAAAATTGCTGAGGTTGAGAAATACTGGATTACAATATCAGCCCTTTTAACAATCACTGGTTAGATTCTACTTACAATTAGCTTTCAGATGCTGGCTATTTCCAATCAAACAGTCCTTGAGGTCACTTCCTTTCTCTATCACTGCATGATGGCAAACAACACAATTCTGTATGCTGCACCTGTAAAGATAACCGAGGATTTAAAACAAATATAGAAATTAAAGTAACCGTCATTCCTGTAACCAAGTAATTGAGGAAATGATGGGGAAGCAGAATGTTTGCAGTGGATTAGAAAGTCAAGATAGCATCTGTGATTTTGCAATTGAAGCCCCTCCCCTTTTACATATGGTGCATCCTCAATGCATGTACAAAAGGGGCCAGGCTTCAATCCCATGGCTGCACCTGTCATCTTGACCATTTCCATTGCCCCCGATGGAAGCCCTGTGGGGAAGAGATAGGCAATATATTTAAGTGGCAAAGTATATGGTTTACATAAAATTATATCTTTCTCTCCATTTAAAGAGTAGTTACATGAGAGTATGAAAAATCTTCTATCCAAAATTCTGGAAAGCCGATTGACAACTTTGGTGAGCATGGTTAAATAATTTATATTTACAAACGATATCACAAGGGAAGCACACAAAAGGGAATCTTTATATAAAAAATATAGTGGGGAGGTTTAAGGAAATGTAGAAAACTATTATACGGGTTTAGAAAACCTGGCATAGGTGACATTGAGGACGCAATCAATGACCTGCAAGCTGTGAACCTTCTGCCCAATAACAATGTAAACTACCTCCCAAGAAAATGGAAGTTTTGCCTTCTGCAGGAAAAATATCAAAGGAGATTCAGGTATTTTCTCTGTATGACCCCCATATACTGGATGAATGAAAGACAGGGAGAAGAGACAAAGGGCAAGAAATAAGCAAAAGCACCATATTTGGACTGCAGAAATTCAAATGTCCCCAAAATGGCAACAAAGACCTACTAATTGTCATCTGATGTTTGCAGTCCAGATATGGTAGCCCAGGAGTTCAAGAACATGACACGTGAACCAAAACAGTTTGCGAGGCATTGGATGCCATTGGAATTCTATAATAGTACCAGTTTTTTTCTTGTGAACTATTGGCAGATAATAAATCAAGAAGCACTAATGAAAACACTCAGACCCACACAGAAACACAAGTGTGTTGATCATGTCCCTCCTATAAGAGGAATGAAGGCACAAACATTGCACACATATCCTCCTGCCTGGTGTTTGGCTTTTCAATGCCTGTATTCAACATGTGAGTTAACACAAACAGCTGAATATTATCCTTCACTGCTCATCTGTGTTGGAACAAAAAACATGCCTATGAAAATGTGTAAAATTTATGAGGTTCAAGGTAGGAAAATGGAGGAATGAGCGTTACAAGCTTGTTTTAATTACTCCTTCCTAGAAGACAGAAAAGGAAAGGGTAAAGAAATGGAAATCTATCTGGCTACAAAGAGGATATCATCAACAAAAATATTTTGGTAGATCTTGATATCAAATATGAGGGGTTCCTTCAAAGTGATGGGGTATAAACAATATTGATTGCTAGGAGCCAACATTAGTTTGTCAAAAATAAGTCTTGCCAGATTAAACCCAATCATCTTTTACTGGCAACCAATAATCTGGTGGGTACTGAAACAGTAAGAACAAAAAGTTATTTCCAACAGTATCCTTATTAAACTAGACAGTAAGCATAAAGAATGAATTGGATCTTGAAAGATGAAGCAGTAGCTTGAAACTAAAGTAGATAATAGAATCACTGAATAACACGAGACTAAATTAAACCAATATGTAACATCTAACATTTAGATATAAAATATCAAATATTCAAGCACAGACATAGCGAAATATCCAAGAAGGTTTAGGTATCTCAGTGGATGACAATATGGAATATGAATAGTATGAAAGTGAGATAGCCACACAATATGAAAAGCTAAGCCAATTTATCCCAAATAACACCAAACAACTGTTTTACTCCACTTTGTGTTAGCTGTGCTACATCTCCAGAACTAAGTTCATGACTAGGTGCTGTAGTTTAAGAATGCCATCGACACATCCAGAAAACAGTAGCTTAGGAAAGTTGATGTCTACAAATCCTATTAAAAGCAAGCACTTTTGAATGTTTTACAAGAGAGAAGAATTAAGGAGAAGTATAAAAGCAGCCTTCCAATACCTGGAAGCCTATCTTGAGCAATACTATTTGTTGCTCTAATTCTAAAGACAATGAACAGGACTGGCTGACAAACAGATTTTAATTAAATGTTAGAAAAAAGCTTCCCTTGAATAAGAGCTATTAACAGTAAAACAGACTATCCCTGTGGGCAGTGAATTCTCTCTCTCTGGAAATAACAATTAACAGGACAGCTGTCTTGATATAGAAAAATAAAAATTCAATTCTTATTCACACAGGTCAAGTTGCATCATACTGTCTATAATCTTGAGTTTCTAGTCCACATGGAAAAGGAGAGATCTTGTTCTTTTAATCTGCAAACAGAAATTCAGAACTGTAAGGGGTTAATGGGTAGCTTCCAGTTGGCCGGACCACAAAATAATTTCGCAGGCCTTCCACAGGGGTTTCATAATGATGAACCACAAGGCTACTTATGCTAATACTCCACATTTTCCATCTGAAAGCTCCCAGAATAATTAAAAGCAGGCAGTTCTGTCTTCAGGGTTATAATCTAAAAAGACATGGTAGAGAAGAAAAAGACAATGGGAATGAGAAAGAAAAACAAGGTACAACTTTTTACAATGACTAGAATAATGTTCTGGGAAGTCCTCTTATTGGTTGATATGATTACTCTTCCACTGAAATATTGCTGATAAATTAGGCTGGTCATCCATAGTAAGTAAAATATCACAACAGAGATCTTGATTTCTTAAAGCTTCAGAAATGCAAATGGATTTTGATAAGAACACCATTTTTTGTCCTACACATAGAAAATGGTCTTCTGTGGTCACAGCCAAATTGACGTCTCCTACAGTCTAAGGAAGAGTAGATCTATGGTACGAAGAGGAAGAAATATTTTGAACAGGAAGGACTTGACTGAATCCTAGGCCAGCAGCCTCCCCTTTCACACAAGATAGAGCTATGCATGATGGAGTCATCTAGCTCAGGTTGCCTTGGCAAAGCTCTTATTGAGATGTTAATTCTAAGGGAAAGTCTGAATAGACAGCTCTTTCCCTGGGTTTTTTATTCCTGCTGCACTGACACAGCTGTTTCCTTTCCAACTGCTCCAGCAGTGATGGCAGGAAGATTAACCACCCCCTCACATGGGCAACAGGATAAAATGTCATTGATCCACTGGCTTATACACATTTTCTAATCTAATGCGTCCAATAAATGGGAAAACACATGTTGAAGTCATCTTCTCTTATGATTAGTATTCTATTCAAAATACTATACATTTGGAATCATCCAACCAAAACAAATTTCAGTGCCGATAATGATTCAGGATAGAGATGCTAATGCATTTTGAATAAATTGTGAAAACCAATCATATTTGATCGAGTACATTGCAATTTTCTATGGTTTTGGACAATCTGAATCTCTCTTGCAGTAAGTTAAATGGCTTAAAACTTGGCTAGCTAATTAATGCCTTTGTTACTGAATTACAACTGTTTATCTTCAATTTTCAGACTCAGATTTCCCAATGTATATATCTGTCATGTGAATAAGTCAAAATTGCATTTCCATCTGTTTTCCAAATATGTCTTATATCAGGGGTGTCAAATTCAAGGCCCTGGGGCCAGATCCGGCCGGCGGGATGCTTAGATCTGGTCCGCGGAGCTGCCCTGGAAATAGCAAAGGACTGGCCCGTCGTGCCTCTGCCAGCAAAAACAGAGCTCAGGAGGGCTGCACGCGGCTCTTCCAAACTCTGTCAGAGTGCTCAGAGTGCTCAGGTCACCTCAGGCACCCCCAACATGAGTGATGTTGAGCTGGCCATACCCTCCCTGGCCACTCCCAGCCCCCTGAGGTCAAACACAACCCTGAAGTGGCCCTCAATGAAATCGAGTTTGACACCCTGTCTTATACCATGAAATAGAGTTTTGACTATAAAATAGGAACCAAACTTCAGTTATATCAGGAGCCCCATAATAACTTTCCTAATTATGTCCACTAGGATTCTATAAAGAAATAGAAGTCAAAATGTATGCATAGTAAGAAAGCTGAAAGTTGGAGAAATTAAAGTCTCATTGTATTGTATTTCTTTATCTGTAATTTAGATAAAGAAAATCTTGGGGGCTCTTCCCTTAAAAAGTGCCTTGGTAAACCATCTACATGAAATAATTTACAGGTATTACCATGGGAATCATACTAATACTTATATAAATCTTGAAATATTTTTTTTACATTTATCCTTCTGTATAAAGTCACTGAGATCTATTTTTATAAATATTAATCAAAAATATATTTTTTAAAGAATTACATCTAGAAATAGGAATTGAGGTAGGAGGTAATAAATATTCCAAGATATTCTAAAAATTAAAACAACAAGTACCCTATTTTTCGGACTATAAGTTGCAACGGTGTATAAGACACACCAAGATTTTGAAGAGGTAAGTAAGAAAAATAAGTTTTTGTCTTCCCCCAGCCCCCAGGAGCATTCTGCAGGCTTCAGCAGGCTAGGGTAAGGCAAAAATGCCCCCGTTTTCCACCAAAACGGGGGCATTTTTCACTTCCCCCAGCCCTGCTGAAGCCTTCAGAGTGCTTCTGGGGAGGGTGGGGAAAGGCAAAAACCTTTGGTGAAAAACGGCCTATTTTTCACCCATTTTTCACAAAAATGGGGTGTGGGCTTTGGGAGGCCAAAAATGGCTGTATTCGGTGTATAAGACGCACTAACATTTCCATGCTCTTTTAGAGGGGGGGGGGGGGGAGAAAGGTGCATCTTATACTCCAAAAAATACTGTAAATACTTTTTTTCCAGATTTCCATGGATAAATTACAGTTTTTTAAAAGTATGTGAAACTTACTTCAATGAATTGAGTAACCTGATAAAAGCTCATATTTTAATCCAATTGGCAGGAAGGAAATCACCACTACAAACCCTAGAATGGTACAACTTAAGTATACAAGTAAGCAAGATTAGGTAAGAAAAGATTTCTCACCCTTTTTCTGATACTTGATAGCACAGTGAAACATACCATCTATGAATAGCCTTCAAGAACATTTGAAAAAGCGTAACGGTAAACCTCCAGCAGTAGAGGAGCAAATCCTGTATATTAACAATGTATAGATTTTTTTTGTCATTCAACAGGATATCTATTAAGATTCAGCTTTCCCCCCCCCTACTTTTCATAAATTTTATAGGATTTGTTATTGCCCAATTTAGAAAATATCTATCCCTTCTGAGAAAGATACATAAGCAATTTCATAGTTAACAACTACAGGTGACATGATGAACAATGATGTACATAAAATGCCAGTATTTCCATAGGTAAAAGGGGAAAAAAAAGACTTTTCATTCATCTGAGATAAACATTTCAAAGGACTAAAAATAAAAAGATAAAAACCATAAATAGAAAAAAAAGCACCAAAATAATACACTTAAAATAATATCATCCCTCCTCCCCTAAAAAACCCTCATGCTACAGGAATTTCTCGAAGACATGTGCTGAAAATACAGTGCAAGAATTCCAATAAAAATGGTATGGAAGTAAAACACTTCTCTTTTGTCATTGATGATTGGCCACAGCTGTCTCAAACCTTTGACAATAAAAATATCTAAAGTTACTCCTGAATTGCATATTTTTGGTGCGTAACATTTTTGTATCAACATTTTGACTGGCAAAACCAATCCCAATCAATCTGCACGTTAGTTTGAAATATCGTGAAAGGGCTTGTAATATAATAACCTCTCCCATCTTTTTTAAAACACTGAGCCTATGGAACTTTTTTTAAAAAAAACACACAATTCAATAGCTATGTCAAAGTTGTGTGACTTTCAGTTTGTTTTATAAAAACATACAGATCATTCTTCTCTTAGGAATTGCTAAGAATAAAAAAAAAACATCTATAACTGCACACATTTATTGGAGTTGAAAGAACCAGTAAAAGCACAATCCTCATTTTGGAAGCTAGCAAAACTAAAGTAACATCTCCTCTGACAGCAGGATGATGGAAGCATACCAGGGCTGGAAACAGTTTAGAGTTCAATCTCTGTATGTAGGATTTCAGGCACACGTTGATAATTCTCGCTCCCGCTATGGCCCTGCCACACAACAGAGCAATTTGGCTAGTATTTACCACAGGAGTAGACAACAAATTGAAGCACATTTTGTGGGTGTTCCTTCCACTCACTGACAGCTGTAATACAGCCATTTGGAAATTACTTGCAAATGCCTTTTTGTGCACATTTTGAAAAATCGAACCGTAAAGACCGCCAACAGAAGAACTGTATGTTTGTTGAATTTCAACCTCATTTCTGTCCTTCCTTACCATTCAGGATAAAGAACTAGACATACATTTATATTCTTATACAACAAGCACTTCTAATTTTCAATTTTGAGCAGGGCAGCTTAAAACTAAGCATGTTGATAGCAGCTATCTTTACAACAACGTTTTTGAAGCAGTGGTTTCTAAGATTAATAATAAAGATTATTATAATTCAGTTTTTACAACTGAAAGGCACAACTCATCCTAAAGTTGGAAAAAGTTTAAGAGGTTATGTATTGAGCAGTATGTGTTAACCTCTGTGTCACCACATTAGCCTTATAGACAGCATATTGTGCAGATAACTTTTGCGTATGGCTAAGTCCCCACATGTCCTGCTGTGCTCTCCCATTGTATCAGCAGGGACTACTCCCATGAGGAATAAGCAGAGAATGCCAGGAGTGTGTGCCAAGGGTATCTTTCCTAGCAGAGTATATGGAGGCCAGAGAAAACAAATTGTCTATATTATTGGTAAAAGACAGTGGAATAGATCAGTTATAAACATGAAGTTGTACCCTCTCACGTAGAAAAGCAGATATGCCTTGGGCATAACTCCATACAGGTAGTCCTCAACTGACAATCATAACAAGGGACCAGAATTCTTGTTGCTAAGGAAGGCAGTTTTTAAATGACCCAATTTTGCAACCCTTTTTTGCATGGATAAGTGAATCACTGCAGCTGTTAAGTAATTCACACAAGCGAATCCATTTCCTACACTGACTTTGCTTGCAAGAAGCTGGCTGGGAAGGTTGCAAATCATGTGATCCCAGGACACTGCAACCCTTGTAAACACATGCTAGTTGCCAAATGCCTGAATTTTGAACCCATGATGTGAGGATGCTGTGATGGTCCTAAGCGCCAGGACTGGTAGTAAGTCACTTTTTCAGTGCCATTGTAACTTCAAACTATTGCTAAACAAATGGTTGTAAGTCAAGGATTACCTGTAACCCCCATCCAGCAAGACTCCCTCAGAATTACGGGAATTATAGTCCCAATTTACATCCATATTGGAGTAAAATATGAATTCTAAAACTTCAGTGATACATGAAAAAGGGGAGAAAACATCCAACAATATTTTCAGCTCAGAACTTCTCTCAGTTGAGAAATGCCCTCCCAAAAGGACTACTTTAACAAATTATGAAAAATTAATTTTAATTATGATGATTCCAAATACATTTTATTTAAAATGTATTGTCAATTGTTACTTGTTATTTACAAATATGGAACTAATTTTAAAATGAAATATGAAAACGTTTGGCAAGACAAAGTCTGACTAGGATTAAAGCCTTCTGAAATGTTTGGATAATTTTATTAATATTAATATGCAAGAAACAGCTGTTTTACTTGATCTTTTACAAATGAAATACAGTGATAATATTCATTATGGTAATATACATTTGATACATGTTATAGTATGCTCTTTTGGGGTAAGCAAAAGTATGTGAAGTGCAAAAAACAAATAAGAAATAGCAATTAAAAGAAATTATGTATGGGTTTAGAAAAAAGAAATATCGCTAAATATCATTTATACCAATGCAATTCATTATATCTCTCCATATTTTATCAATTTGTATTGTCTTCTTGATCTATTCATTTTTTTGGAAATCTGATAATTTCTTCTATATGACAAAGCTGCCTCAACATATTTCTTACTTACATACTGATCACTCATGTTAGTATTCAATCCACAATAATTCATTATCATTCATTCCTGGTTTGTCTCTTTTTGTTGTTGTGTTTCTTATGTGCTCTATTCCCACTGCATACAATTTATTTTTAGGTTTCCTCTGACATAGCCAGCTCTCACTTCCATATAAGAAAATGGGCAGAGTGATACTCCTGAACCCAGCCAATTTTACTTCCTGACAAACATTTCATCTGGCTTTATTAAATATTCTATCACGGTACATAATTCATCAATTTCTTTTAATTTTTTGCCATTTTAAACACAGAGACACACACAGACAAACGCACACCTTGATGAGAAACAAAAATCTGCATTCCCCTGCCCAACACAAATTCGGTTCACAAATTTTCTCTTTGTTTCATTTGTACCTTTCAATCAGAATTCTGCCAAAAATTTTCCATTCACATTTAATAAACTAACCCCCTGAATTTTTTATATTTCTTTTGCTATTTTTTCCTTTGCATAGGATATTAAATGGTATTCCAATCATCAGGCATGGTTATAGTCTTCACACACTTGTTAAACTGAACAGTCACTCCATAAGCAAATCCCATCTATAGTTTAACCTTTGTCTGTTGCATTGTCTTCCTGCAATCTTACCATCTTCTAATATTCACATAGCACTGATGTCTTCCTGTTTGTCCTTTATTCCTTAGGCCCTAACATTTGTAGCATTTGTTTCCATTCCATTTGCCATATATCTATAATTCCCATACATAAATATCTATTTAATATACATAAATACCCATATGTAAAATGCTTTTAGCATTTTTCACTTCTGTTTCATTTCAAATTCTCATTGCTTTTATTTTTAATTCTGTTCATTCTGCTGGAGGCTTGTAGTTTAGCTTTTTTTCTCATCTTCCTCCAGAGCAATTATTTCCATCAAAATTTCTTTGCATTTTCTGTCTGCATTAACTTAACCATTCCTTGCTCTCTTGTACAACTTTCTCCATTGAAAATCTTCCTCTCATCTACATTTTTTGCACTCATTCTCAATTTTTAATTCATTCACATGGGCACTGACATTAGCTCTTAAACTATGTATGCAAAACAAATAAATTTAAGCACTTCCTCACCAGTTATCATTCTCATTCATTCTTGGATATCTGAATGGTCCAAATGATCCATTTGCTTTTCCTGTACTCTCTCATCTTGTTCCCAGCATCCATGCCAACTAACAGAATAAATTTTCTCTGGAATTTATTTACTGAGAGTATTGTGCAACTTTTCCCACAACTTATCTCTGATTCTTCCAGATGTCACTTGTAACGTGATCTTTTGTATATCTAGTGGAAGTATTCTAACGTTGCAACATACTGGCTTGTATTCAATCGTGTCTACTGATCTCCATGACTGATAATGTCCTTATGCTACCTTCCCCCCCCTCCTGTTAGGTTCCTAGGGACCCACCAATGTGATCCTAAAAATGGGGGCAATATAGACCTGATTTGGTAGTGTGTATAAAAAAGCTACACAGGAACGAGAGGGAAAGGAACTTCCACCCTATGAACTGAAATATATCTCATGCTTTGTTGAAGCATGTCTACAAATAGAGGATTGTGCAAAAACATGCGTTCATTTATCAAACAGAATGCTATATCTGCCAAAAGAGCCAATGCAGTTGGCATCAACAGAATTATGGTGTCACGTTCACAGGAAGTGATAACATTGCTCTATGCCACATTGGCAAAACCAACACTGGAATACGGTGTCCACTTCTGGTCACCACAATATAAAAAAGAAAAAAATCTTGAAAAATTAGAAAGAGTTCAAAGAAGAATAGCAGAGATAGTAAGGGACTTGGAGGCTAAATTCAACCAAGAAAAGGTAATGGAACTGGGTATGTTTAGCCTAAGGAAGAGAAAGTTAAGGGGAGATATGATAGCAGTCTTCCATATATGATGGAATGGCATCGGACAGTGGATGAATTTATTCTCCATAGCACCCAAGGATAAAACACGAACCAATCAAAGGATGCTCTGCAGCAGAGGTGTCAAACTCGTGTCATCACATGACGTATTGGGACTTTCCCCCCTTTCGCTAAACTGGGTGTGGGCATGGCCAGCGTGTGACGCATCTGGGCCACAGGCTGGGAGTTTGACAGCTCTGCTCTACAGAGATCCACAGTTGAAGTAAGAATGAGTTTCCTGGCTGCAAGAGCTATTAAAGCTTCGTAAGTCATGGAAGCTCTCTCACTGGATGTTTTTCCAGAAAAGATTGGATGGCTGTTTGCCCGGGACGGTATGACAATTCCTGCAATGGACAGGGTGTTGTACTAGAAGACTTCCCAGGACCCTTCCAACCTTATGATTGCTTGGTTTTTTAAATTCATAATTGAGGTATAAACCTTAACATATATGTATATAATGTGTAGAACATTTGTTCAATGATTTCAATTTTGAAGAATGTAAAAGTTTATTTATTTAAATTTGTTTAAAGCAGAATTAAAAGTCGATAACCTTTTACATTCATAAGAGAGAATAGATACCCACTTTTGGGTTAGGAGTACAAGCACAGTTAGCATATTGTTTAGATATGATGAAGAGAAAGAGGGTTTGGCTTCTTTTTAACAGAGGGCACATGGAGAAATGATGACGAGAAGACAAAAAGGAAGGCAATAGATTTAAGTCTTTAAAGCACAGACCACCTAACAAGATAACTCTGAAATGCTTCTAATTTCAGCAAGGCTGCAACTTGCACCTCCCTCTCATTGTAAACAACTAATCCCAGCAGAAAACAACAGAGAGTAAAATGTATACTCATTCTGCAGCATTCCAGACCCTGCTTTATCTTTTATTTATTTTTCTAAGAGGTCAGAGATTGGGGGGTGGGTGGGTGGGAGGAAGCCAAAGACACAGGCCATCTCTTGTGTGGCCTTAAAGGAAGCTGTTTTAAAGGCAACGTCCAAGAACACACAATCTGGAGTTTTTATAGCAGAGCAATTCCAGGCTGCATTCTCTCCTCCCCGCCACTCTTTTGTGGTAAAGCTACACAGCTTTAAACCAAAGGACAGGGTGGTCGATTGCTTCGGAAAGAAATGTAAAGAGTTGGGAAATAATTCCTTTTCCTGTTGAAACTATAAATAAGGAAAGCTGATTTACACAGTGCCAGGACTGCTGACTTTCAGAGCTTGCTATCTATCTATAAATCAAGTGTGTTGAGCAAAGTTAACAAGAGAGGGGTGTGCGCGGCTCTTTTACTTAAAATACTGAGAATATTTTAAAAAAAAACTGTATTTTTGCATTTTCTTGAGCCCCGGAAAACAGAAATGGATGAAAACGAACATAGAGAAAGAGTCAGAATAACCAGGGAGACTGAAATATGCATTGTTTGCATACAAGAAACAGACTTCAGCAATGCAAAGACAGTCCATAATTAGAGGCTATATACCAATTATTTAGGATTCATTGATTCACAGCCCTAGATGGATGATCAATACTTGCCTTATGGTCAGTCTGCAGATATTAAGAGGTAGAATTCATTTGCTACTCTATCTGGGCCAGTAGTGGGATTCAAATAATTTAACAACTGGTTCTCTGCCCTAATGATTTCTTCAAACAACCAGTTCACCAAACTGCTCAGAAAGTTAACGACCAGTTCTCCCGAAGTGGTGCGAACTGGCTGAATACCACCACTGATCTGAGCGTTTAAATGCCAATCTGGAATATCAACCAACTCGCTGCATTTCGCAGGCAGCATATTTTGGTCCACCTGCTTATAGTTAGCTATGTAGTAAAGCATTTGCCTGAAAAGAAGTGGGGTTAACTGATTTGTAAAACTGAACCTTCCTGGTTGAATATTGTATGTGAAATTGTTGTCTTTTCCATGTTTGGGATCTGAAACAGCTTGGGGATCTGATACCCACAGATTTTTGTTTGACCTGTCCTAGAGCTGCCACTATTATCTTCTGTTTTCCTGACATCATCATTGTTTACTCTGGAAAACAATTAACACTTCTGCAACGCTACCCTTTCTAAAACATATTATGCAAAATAAGGAACTGTTTTGAAGCAGTGAAAGGGGTAATAAATAGAAATGACTAAATTTTTCATGCTGGAATTTTAGTGTTTTGGTAGGATAACAGGGAGACATGGTATCATAAAAAGCAACACATTTCACTCAGTGGGCATTTCCATTAGGTCACAGGGCACTGTGCCATGGTCCTGGGTGGTCTGCTTACTTGGGTGTTCCATAATGGCGAAGGACACTTAAGGTGTCAGTGAGCGACATTGTCTATTAGTATAATGCAGTGCAGAACTCATCCTGGAACTCCAGAAGCATAGCTGTCCAGGCCCAATGCCAAAGCAAGCATCTTGCTGGCTGTTTTCTGTCGGTCTCTGGCAAGAGCTATTGGATTTAAATATAAATCTTACAAGGAGAATATTTTCTGTATTGGGGCCCTTTTTAAATAGCAACCAACTTCCACAAAGACTATGGAACACACCTCCATATTCATGGGATGCCATATCTGTTTCTCAGAGTGGCTAATTGGAGATCTGTAAGGGTAAAGTTAGTATCTTTGTTTCATCAAATTGTTCCTCTTTATTTTAATTCTGAAACACACTGCTTAGTGCACATTGCCTACATTATGAGAATCTGTTCTTTTACGGGATGTAGTGCTCACGGTCCTGCACACTGGGATAAATGTGGCATGCATGGCTAATATGAGAGGCATTCAGCAAGTCCTGTGAAAGGAAGATACCATCCCAAGAGTATAATATAATGTATTTGATCATCTCCACATGAGTGCCACATTATTTGCAGCTTTGCAAACTATGAAATTGGAAGCAAGCCTCTTTTCTCCTGAGGGAATGTCCTTAAAATCTGTTATGAGGGTACAATATATAAATATCACCTAGGAACGGGTTTGCTCTAATGCATGCATTATATAAGATAGACAGTGAGTGAAAAGTTTTGTGCTGTAGTCTTATTAATCCCAAACCCCCCATGGGATTAATTATATTTTTTTTCAGCTCATCCCTAGCCCAGGCACTATTAAGAAAACCACCTAATCGCTTCATGACCCATCTTCAACTAGTTCTATTACTTTCTTTTTAACTTCCCCTTCACTTGGACATATTCTCACACAAAACAGCATTAAATTGAAGACATGTGGTAGGTGGCAGCAGGGTTTAACTAGACACACATGCTCTCCCTCATTCATAATCTTGCTGCAAGAACAAGACTGCATCATTTGCTAAGGCAAATTCACCTGGCTTATGCATGAGCTGCAGAACAGCAGCTCTTGTTTAAGGGCCCAGATTTAACAGGTTCAGCAATACGTTTTGTATTCTTTACATTTCTATTCCACATTATCTATACCATTTGTGTTCCAAATGGCTTACAAATTTGTGCAAAAACAATTCACAATAATAATTTCAGCAGCAGTAATATCTTTAGACAATGTAAAGAAACAATGTTATGAATATGTACAGTATTAAGTGACTATAGGAGATCTGGTAAATCAGCTTAATTAAATGTCCATGGAGATTCTCAGTCATCCTGATCATGGTTGTCCCAAAGATGCTTTTTTCGAGAGGTAATTGGACTTCCTGGTTTTTCTTTGAAGACGTTTCGCTTTTCATCCAAGAAGCTTCTTTAAGTTGCATAGAAATTTTGTAGTATTCTTCTTCATTTCTTTCAAAATCCACAATTATTATCCAGGATTGTCATCCAAACTTGGGTGTCTGTTTCTCATCTCATTAATCACGTGGGCATTCATAACAGTCCTCCCAAGGTGAAAGGTGATGTGACAGCTCTAGTCCAAACCTGACTTGGGGCTGAAAAGTAACAGATATCACCACCATCATCGTCATCGTCATCTTAGCCATTGTCTATCCGCTACAGGATGAAGGCCTCTTCCACATGTTTCCAACCCATATGGTGCTGAGCTTTCTTTTGCCAATTGGATCAACATCATGCTGATGTTGTCGATCCATCTTGTTTTAGGTCTCTTTCGTGGATGCTATTTATCTAGTGGAATCTATTCTATCTGCCTTGGTCCACCTGCCATCAGTTCTTCTTGCTATGTGACGAGCTTATTTCCAGTTCAATTCTTTTACTCTGTTCATTTGTCCACTAATCCTTGAGCAGGTCTATCTATCTTGTCTTTTAAAAAGCAAGCATGTATTTTTCCACGACTCTGTGCCATTTGTAGCTTTTGTAACAGTTATATATGATATTATTAGAAACAAATGCCAGTTGAAAACAAGGAGGTAACTCCTGTTAGGATTTCCACTCTTTCATTGCAGTTGACTTGGAAGAACATTTCTACAGACATTAGGATCCTCTGATACAGGTATCAAAGTGTCTATTGATATTGGTCTTCCATCTCCATGCCTATTCCCCAAACCTTGAACAAATCCTAGTAGTGGATCTAAATGAGTCCAATTGAAAACCTTACTTTGAATTCTGTTTTAACATAGACCAGGGCTTAAAGCCATTTGAGACTTGTCTGCCTTTAAACATGTTTAATATATTCCAATATTATTTCCCATAATTCAAAACTCTTTGCAAAATAAACTCCTTAAGTTATTCTTGAGGCCATATGGCAAAGGCAATTTACCAAACAGCATTGTTCAGTCAGATGTGAACTGGCAATGAACAGCAACGATTGTTAGAATTTTCAATCAATATGGCTTTCCAATACATCTGAATGACACAAGTTGAAAGTTTGTCTCAATTATAAAGTGTCCTCTTATTAAAGAGTAGCAGCTTCTAGCCCACTGATATTATTTCTTACTTATGGAGGTCTGCCAAAAATGCCATACATCAGGAAGAACTTATTTATTTCTTTGGTGATTTGAAGTGCTACAAATAATTTGGTCTCCTTCCAGAGGAAAACAAAAAAAATACTGGACCAAAATACACACCTGGCTAGAAAAAATGATAAAGGAACATGTAGATTTAAAACTGGAAATATTTCTGTTGGGCATCATAACAGACAAATACAGTAAAAGGGATGCATATTTAATAATACATGAGTTAACAACGGCCAGAATTGTGTTCGCACAATATTGGAAGGGTGAGGAGATCCCCACAGAGGAAAAGATAATAACAAAAATTTTAGAATGTGCAGAAATGAATAAACTACCATTTGAAATTAAAGAAAAGGAAGACATTGAATATTTTGAGGTATGGGATCTGTTTTATCAATGGTTAAATAAGAGAAACAGGAGTTAGAACTTCTAAAATTACAAGAGAAAGATTAATTTTATTATTAGGGTTGATCACTATAACTTATTAATTTTGATTAGTATTAACAATAAGTATGTATTAATATTATGAGGGAAAAGCACTGTTATTATGAGATTATTATTATAGAATACTATTCTCATCATTATGATGAATATTACTCAAAATAATTGTAACCAGACAACATAATGTTTATATGGATTTTGAACATGTTGCTCTTTCTATTCATATTAATAATTTTTTAAAAAAGAACAGAGTTTGGTCTCCTTCCAAATCAAGAAAATATAAATCAGATATCCTCCTCAAAGATAGTTTGAGAATAATATCTTGTTTTATGTTGGCAAGTGAGAATTGAATAAAGATGATCAGGGAGTACTTACATTACACTTTAGTGTGTATCAACTCGTAAAACTTCCCTGGCCTGCTCCCAAGTTGCCATAGGCAGGGGAATGGGAAATCACACCTCGCAGCTGCACCAAGGAATTTACTCCTCACTCCCTGCATTCTGACAGACCAAGTCAAGGCCATCTCCGTGGATACCAGCAATGCCTGGAAGGGAGTGACTTCTGCAACCTGCGAAATTACCTCATTGGGGAATATGACCGGGTGACACAATTTGAGGGGAGGGGGAAACAGGATCAGAGGCAAGGCGTTAAAGAAATGAAGTCAGAGTTGGCTTCACCTAGGTAATGCTGACATGATGCTCCTAATAAAAGACTGGATTTTTATTGCCGGATGGGTTGAGACTCTTAATTGTGTTAGGGCACTGGTCGGAATCCTGACAGTGTGTGTGTGTGTGTACCTTTGAGACATTTTGCATACCATAAATTGGAGTTCAATATCAATTCTCTGGACTAGAGAGAAAACTATATTACCAATAAAGTTAGATCAGAAAGCATTTTGTTGTTTTTATCTATTTTTATGTTTAACACAATAGACTATTCACACAGATACAGAAGCAACATTTTCTGTGCAACTCAACAAGTTTAAATTCATGGCTTCTGGGAACAAAACTGAGTATATACTCAAAATAAAGAAGAGTCGCAATCTTGCCAAACATGTTTCTATTACAAATGACATCAGTTTCACTCTGACATCCACTGCTACTTTAAGCTTGTCATCTAGCCAGCTAACTTCCCAGATGTGCTATGCATGCTATTAGATACATCAAGCCAACTCACTGCTGTGATAAATGGACTGACACTTCTAGTGAAAAGCTATGCATTTCCCACTTATGATATAGTAACAAACTGAATACATTAAAGTGAAGATTTTAAAAAGATAATTTTATAAATCGAGCACCACGACAAACAGTAACACAATCTCTTTTCAGGGAATTGACTCAGCATATGATTAAGACATCAAATACTCCTTAAAATGCATACTGATAATCTGTCAATTAAGAATCCTAGAGGTGTTTTCCCTTCATTCATTTACTTGTCAAAAACTGTAAAATATTGATGTTTGTTTTTTTAACTCAAACAAAACAAAAAGTCGGGGACTACCTTATAAGAAAATCACATTTGAGCTAACCTGTTAGTTATAAAATGCATAATAGCTATAATTTACTACTTAAACTCAACAAGCTTGGGATAATATTTCACAACCAAGACCACATTGCCTCCCTTGACTTAAGTCTTTTTTCTTTTCCTATCTCACTTTGGAAGGAAAAATATATACTCAAGACACTAATACAGAGATTACATATATTTTCTATGGGAATCAGTATACATGGATTAAATCTCACTTATTCAGATTATTAAATAGAATTCATCACAGGAAAGCTGCCATTAAGCTGTCACAGCAACTGTTATGGAGAAAATTAGAAAAGGAACATGAAACATGTTTTTATGGTGTTTTCAGTGCTACTGGAGGGAGAATGGGAAAAAATATGTATTATTATTTTTTAAAGCAGCTATTCAAAATTAATATGCCATCCTGATTTAACACTTCTATTTCTTTTATTCAAAAAAAGTTGCCAACAATTGATGGTATATTTCAGCAGCACAATCTGGGGGAGCATTGAAGGTCACAAAAACAGGTGAAGCAGCCCACCCACCTATGGATTAGGGGGCAAGGAAAGCATATACTTGATATATAGTAGTCTTTCCTTATACCAGCATAAAACAAGTTCTAGTAAGTGGCATAAATAAATGACACCCAATGTAGCATGGTGGTTAAGATGTTGGACCAGGAATCGGGATACCAAAATTCAAATCTATCATAGCCACGGAAGCTCGTAGAATGGCTTTGTGCCCATCACTCTCTTTTAGACCAACATATCTCACATGGTTGTGATTATTGTGAGGAAAAATGGGAGGCAGGATGCTAGGCACATTGCCCTGAGCTTCTAAGAAAGGGTAAGATATAAATTGAATGAATGAATGAGGTGAAAGGCAGTACTATTTTTAAAATTAAGATTAGAAAAAAACCTTTATTGGTGAAGAGGAAGAAAAATCATCAAATGTCTACTGGTCAACTTTAGTGCAGAAAATTTGGTTATAAAACTGCATCTGCTTCGTTAAAAAGTCAAAAGAGGGACAAGTTCCAGGGTGGCTATTTGATGTAACTGATTTTCCTTAATTCGTTACATATGAACCAAGAGGGAGAAGAAATGAACCAAATATAGATAGGAGATATATAGTCAGAATTCTCCCTTCAGTGTTTAGATGCCATCACTCATTGCATGCTAAGCAGCCCGAGAACTGAAATTATATAACCCCATTCTTACAAAACTATTACGAAAGTAATGAAACCAAGCCTCACTTTCTGCTAGATTGAAGCACTTTCTGCTAGCCAGCAGTGTGCAGCAGCTGCCAAAAAAGCCAACACAGTTCTAGGCTGCATAAACAGAGGGATAGAATCAAGATCACGTGAAGTGTTAATACCACTTTATAATGCCCTGGTAAGGCCACACTTGGAATACTGCATTCTGTTTTGGTCGCCACGATGTAGAAAAGATGTGGAGACTCTAGAAAGAGTGCAGAGAAGAGCAACAAAGAGGATTAGGGGATTGGAGGTTAAAACATATGAGGAACTGGGTATGTCTATTTAATAGAAAGAAGGACTAGGGGAGACATGATAGCAGTGTTCCGATATCTCAGGGGTTGCCACAAAGAAAAGGGAGTCCAAGGCATCTGAGGGCAGAACAAGAAGCAATGGGAGGAAACTAATCAAGGAGAGAAGCAACTTAGAACTGAGGAGAAACTTCCTGACAGTTAGAACAATTAATCAGTGGAACAGCTTGCCTCCAGAAGTTGTGAATGCCCCAACACTGGAAGTCTTTAAGAAGATGTTGGATAGCCATTTGTTGAAATGGTATAGCAGTGGTTCTCAACCTTTCCAATTCCGTGACCCCTTAATACAGTTCCTCATGTTGTGGTGACCCCCAACCAAAAAATTGGTGTCTCGATTCCTAAGACCATCGAAAACATGTGTTTTCTGATGGTCTTAGGCGACCCCTGTGAAAGGGTCCCGACCCACAGGTTGAGAACCACTGTGGTATAGGGTTTCCTGCCTAGGCATGGGGTTGGACTAGAAGACCTCCAAGGTTCCTTCCGACTGTATTGTATTGTATTTGTATTTGTATTGTATTGATCCAGCATAAACAGATGCACCTAAATGACATTCAAAAGGCCTCTGCCGCTTGGCTAATACAGTATGGTGGTTTTTCCCCAACTATACATTTGATGTGGCCATTTGCATTGATCCTTGAGAATTTTGTCATAGTAACAAAAGTTAAAAGCAAAAGATAATAAACATAATTACAAAATGTAAAACTAAAACATGATTTATAAAATTAAAGTAAAAGTAGTACAGGAGATCTCTCCGGTCCACTGAGGAGATATAAGGCAAGGATCTACAAATTCCAATACATTTTCAATCCTAAGACTAAAAAGTTGAGAAAATAAAGAATAATTTATTGTTCTTTATAATGTCATTTATCTAAATATTAATACCTGATAGGCCATTTCAGGAAAGCTTTAATTGGGACACTGCCATGTGGATGTCTCTCTCACACTCTCTCTTAGCAAAGACTGTCGAGTTCTGCTTTAGAAAATTAAGTTGAACACTCTTAGCTCCTAAATTCTTCACTCTTTCCAAAGAGCTACTTCCTGTCTTAGGTGAATCTCAACAGGATTATTTATTGTTTTTTATAATAGCAGAACTGGTCTTGTCCAAAGATGAATTTGAAAATACCCTTTATCTTTATGGTATGGGGATTTAATTTAGTGTGCTGGCAATTAAATGTGGCAATTATATTTACAGTATAACTTAGTTTTGTAATTGCAATGTGCTTCAGAAAACTAAGCTTTTTCTTCACATTATCAAGCATGTGGTGAGAATCAACTTCAAAGAGCAGTTGTTTTAATTCATTATTTAATGCTTTCAATTCATTGATACTAGAAATTCCCTGCAAAGGGAAATAGATCACTTACACAACAGCCATCATTTATATAACAATTTAACTTTTTCAAACAATACAAGAAAAGTATGGAACTAAAAGGACAAGCCACTGAGAAAAATCTTACCACAATAAGGTTTGTGGGAGCAGCTCCTATAGAATAGAATAGAATAGAATAGAATAGAATAGAATAGAATAGAATTCTTTATTGGCCAAGTGTGATTGGACACACAAGGAATTTGTCTTTGGTGCATATGCTCTCAGTGTATGTAAAATAACACATAAAATATGTTAAAATAAATAATTTTGTAAAGTTAATCAGCATTAATACCACTATTAACTTAGATTTTATTATTTTAAGAAAATTAAAACATTAAATAATTTTATAAATTATTAAAAAAATAAATTAAAAATGTTTTTAAAAATGGCAAAAAGAAAAACCATGCAGTGCATTCAATTGATCCAGCAGGCTTTGCTCTACCATAGTATCCCCACGCTTCGCTCGGACAAAATTTTTTGGGTGCCGAACCAGTAGTAATGCTGGCAGGAACCCACCCCTGCACCAAGCCCCGGGGTATGGCCTGGTATCAGGCTGTGACCCGTACAAGTGGCGGACGAATACAAAAGCTCCATTTGTACAAGTGGCAGACACATGCGTGAAACCATTCCTCCCATCCCCCAACACCACCACTACTGCTGGACTACGGAGCTGGAAAGGTTGGGGACCAGTACAGTACAGTGTTTGTGATCATAACTTATTTTTGTAAAATTCATTTAGCATTTCTTCATTATTTGAAAATACTAACACTTCTTCAGGCAATTTTACTTTAATGTATTATCTCACCACCAATTTATCCAAAATAAAGCTATTCTGCTTGTAATTTTCTAAATGTTCTCTGAATCGTATTTTAAAAAAACATGGCATTACTCTTGTTTTTAGCTTCCCAATATTATATGCCAATGGCAATCTTTTTAACACCAATTTTATTTACTATGCATATCAGGGCATGTTAATATTTCCCAGATAGAGGCATCTGCAGGAATGAAGGCTTTCATCAAAATGATAAAAAGAAAATTGCAGTCTTGATACAGTACATATACAAAAAGGGTACAGTTTGCATCACAATAGCACAATGTTGCCTCTTATGGCCCTGTTGTGGATGCCTCTATCCTCATTCATAATTCTCTTTTCTCTCCTGGAAATAAAGAGGTGGCATTCAGCCAAACAGGGTATGCTTCGAAAATTCCATAATTAATTGATTTTAATGCTACGATTCTCTATATAAAACCTCATTTTTTTTCAAAAGACCACCTACCCTTCTTCAATTCTGACAGAATTCATGATGATGCAGTTAGTAATTTTAACTTTGTCTTTGATCAAGCATGAAGTACCAATGACAGAACGCTTTACTGAAGTCTTTTCGCCTATTTGAGATGATGCACCTACAATGCTGTCAGATCCAACCTATAGAGGAAGAGAAAAAAACAGAACCACTAAGTATTAAACAATATATTCTCCTTGAGTTGTTGATAGCTGCCAATTAACAGACTGAAGAGACCCAAATTAGCTTTAATGAAGCCTCAAGAATCTTTTTCTTTTTTCACATGAAAAAGGTCTACTTTTTTCTGTTGCATTTTGGAGAATACAAAGCACTCCAAATGGATTAGTCAAAGAGAAATGGGTTTTTTTTTAATATGTACCATAGCTACTAAATTGATGTTCTAGTGATTAAGGTTTTTTCACTATACTTTTCAAAAACATAAAAAGAAAGAATTCTGTCATCTGGCACTTTCTCTGCAGTTAACTGTTTCCAGCCTACTGGAATAAATAGTATACATTATAAATACATATATAATAGTCCATTGCAGGGAGTTAGCGAAGTCAGATGTAGATAGATGTAAATGCTGCTTTTATAATTAATAAAAATAAGTGCACTTCAGTAATACCAACCCAGCAGATCAAGCATACAGTAGGTCTTGTTCTCATGATCTGCTTAACTCTCTAGGAGAGTTCTAGGAGAAGCATGTTCTACACCGTCAAACTCGCAGCCTGTGGGCCGGATGTGTCATCTGCAGGCCACTCCCACCCAGCTCCGCGAATGGGGAAAATGTCGTGATATGTCACATGACGGCAACGTGACACTGTGAATTTGACACCCATGTTCTACACAAACACACGAACAAGTGGACAGGATTTTTTTTTGTGCCATGTGAGAAAATCTGACTTGATCAAAGTAGAAGGTGGTCATTTCACACAATCCTACCTGCCTTGTGCTCATACCCAGACCCACTCTCTTTCTCAGCAAGTCTGAATGCAATGCATAAATCTTTTATGGACTTTAAGATTTCTTGTGCAATTGCCCCTGCATTATTCACAAAAGAGTGTCGTCCTCATAGCATTAGAAAATTTGTTAGCATCTATCCTACTTAGTTTGCCTAAACTAAGCATTTTTTCTTATCTGCTCTAAAACTTAGAATCTTAATCTACTCATTGACCGTGATACCAGATCCTAATTGCTCTGAAGCTGAAAACCTTGCTTCCTACTCCAGCAAACAAGACAAAACAAAACTGGAAATTATAATTATCTGTTCATTCAGATGTGCAGAGAAATGGTTAAAATACAAAGGTAAATTGCCTGAAAGCTTGAAAGAGCTTTCATTATAGTAATATTTACTAGGAAACAAGGACCATGAAAACAAAACGCTGTGCCATATTTATTTACCTCTTATCTCCCCATTATCCCCTTCTTGCTACTCACCATGCACTTATCAATAATCTGTGCAGAACTATGAACCAGAGGTTCTTCAGGACAAAGTGAAGGCAGCATTTTGGGAACCTGAAATAAAAAAAAAAATAGAAATCATACATTAAAGCTCCACCAAACACACTCCTGTTTCAAATATAAAAATGACCATTAGTTTACTCAATTAAAGTTATTATGTTCAAGAGACTAAAAAGGACGTGTGTGTGTGTGTGTGTGTGTGCGTGTATGTGTGTAAAACCTCTTATGTCCGAATTATGCATGATGATTTAAATTTTTTAAACAGGCAACAATCAATTAGGCTTCAGGAGACTATAGGAAGTTACAGGCAGCACAAGTATTTCATATGTCAAACTTAGTCTAAGTTTGAACATTGCTTTGGCCTTACACACTGAGCAAAAATATTAGAAGAGAGATACATTGTAGATTTCAACTGATAAACCCATTTGGAAATAAACTGAAATAAGTGGAGTCCCTCCACCACTATCTGCAAATAAGCACGTCACTTGCAAAGAAAAGACCGTTGTCTTACCTGAACGGTCGTTCTCTGGGCGCTGCGGGACAGTCCAAGCATGGGTTAACACAGTCTAACTGCCCTAGGACTGAGTGAGTTTTTTGTTGACCACGCCTCCCTTTGCCTCTGCAATTCAGTTTTAAAAACGAAGACCTGGAACGTAGACCTTTTGACTGTAGATCCTCAATGTCATAGTCTTCATCAACAAACCCTGGGCGGGGTTGGACTGTCCCGCAGCGCCTAGAGAACGACCGTTCAGGTAAGACAACGGTCTTTCTCCTGTGCGCTGCTTGGACAGTCCAAGCATGGGACATACCCAAGCTATTGTGTCCCAGGGCGGGTAGATTCTAAAGTGTCTGAAGCCTCAACCACCTTCTGTAGAACTCTTCTTCCAAAGGAGGCTTCTGCCGAGGCAAAGGTGTCTATTTTATAGTTCTTGATAAACGCTGTAGGAGAAGCCCACGTGGCTGCTCTGCAGATATCAAGGATGGAAGCCTGGGTCGCCCACGCCGCCGAAGCCGCTGCGCTCCTTGTTGAGTGCGCTGTCATGTTGCAAGGAGTTGCCTTGCCTTGGTGCTCATAGGCAAGTTTAATGCAGGCCCTCAACCAGCGTCCGATCGTGTGGGAGGACACCTTACGACCGAGCGACCCAGGCAGGAAGGATACAAAGAAGGATTTGGAATGGCGAAATTCCTTGGTCCTTTTAATGTAAATGAGCACTGCCCTCCGCACATCCAATTTATGCCAAAGCTTTTCTGTTGGATGAACTGCTTTAGGGCAGAAATTGGGTAGGATCACTTCTTGTGATCTGTGGAAGTGCGTATTCATCTTTGGTATGAAAGTGGGATCAATTCTTAAAATGACCCTGTCAGTATGAACGATACAAAGGTCTTCCCTCACTGACAACGCAGCTAGTTCAGATATTTTGCGTGCGGATGTGATGGCTGTAAGAAAAACCGTCTTGAGTGACAAATGACGGAGACTGGTCTTACGTAATGGCTCAAATGGGGCCCCGGTGAGGGCCTTCAATACTAAGGGTAAACTCCAGGAAGGATAACGATGAACCACCTGGGGGCAGATGTTCACAGCGCCTTTCAGAAAGCTTTTGACTTGAGGATGTTGGCTCAGGGACCGACGTGAATGACAGGATAGGATGGTGGACAGGGCCGCCACCTGTCTTTTGAGCGTGTTAGGCGCTAGTCCCCTGTCCAGCCCCTCCTGGAGAAAGTCAAGGAGGTTAGGTATTGAGGCCGAAGTGTCCTGAACACCTTTCTTGCCGCACCAGCTCGAAAAGGCGTTCCACGTAGCCTCATATATCCTATTGGTGGAAGGCCGTCTGGACGCCTGAATAGTTTGGATGACCTTGTCAGAGAAGTCTTGTTTCTTCAGGAGATCCCCCTCAAGTGCCAGACGGCTAGTTGTAGCCACTGGGGGTCCGGATGACTGATGTGGCCCTGGCTGAGGGAGATTTGCTCCTGAGATATTCTCCACGGTTTCCGAATGGAGAGACTGACAAGGTTGGCGTACCAGGACCTCCTGGGCCAGTGAGGTGCCACAAGAAGTAGTTCTGCTTTTTCTGCTAACAGTTTTGACACTACGTGTGGAATGAGCGGTAATGGCGGGAAGGCATACAGAAGGCCCGGGGGCCAACGGCTCCTCAGGGCGTCCGTTCCCTCCGCAAGAGGAGTGTAATAACGGGAGAAGAATCGGGGTAGATGTGTGTTGTTGTGTGTGGCAAAGTGGTCTACTTGCGGTTCGCCGAATTTCTCCACGATCTGACTGAAGATGTCCGGATGCAGTCTCCATTCGGAGTGATCGATCGTCTGTCGGCTCAGCCAATCCGCTTCCCGATTGCTTGTTCCCGCTATGTGGTCCGATCTGATGGACGCTAGATGCCTTTCCGCCCATCTGCCCAGTGCCTCTGGCTCTCGCATGAGGCTTCTGGAGTGTGTGCCGCCTTGCCTGTTGATGTGAGCCTTTGTAGCAACATTGTCTGTTAGTAACAGTACATGATGGCCCACAATGTGAGGAACAAATTGACGAAGCGCGAGGCGGGCCGCTCTCAGTTCCAGCCAGTTTATGCTGTGGCCCACCTCCCTCAGTGTCCACGTGCCCTGGGCAAGTTGGCCCTGACAATGTGCTCCCCAACCCAACAGGCTCGCATCGGTTGTCACCACTAGTCTTTCGGGCTCCTTGAAAAGAGACCCTTTTCGCACTGCTGCTGTTCTCCACCAGGCAAGGGAGCGGATCACCTTGGGTGGCAAGGTCACTTTTCGCAGTGAGTTGCTGGTTTTTGCCCTCTGCATTGGCAGGAGGAACCACTGCAGTTCCCTGGCATGGAGTCTGGCCCAGGGAACTACCTGCAGACAGGAAATCATGATTCCCAGAAGTTGGGATAGATGTAGGATCGGCACTGACCTGGTTCTTTTGCACAGCAAGAGTTTGTTTTGGAGATTTTTCATCCTGTCTGGCGACAGGAATACCTGACAGGACTTGGAGTCTATGACGGCGCCGAGATGTTGGATGCGGGTCGTCGGCACCAGATGGCTTTTCTCCCTGTTCACCGAGAAGCCGTGTTTCTCTAGTGTCTGAATGGTTGTCTGAAGATCTCTCCGCGCCTGAGCTTGGCTGGACGAGTGGATAATGATGTTGTCTAGATAGCATTCTAGACGAATCGGCCGGTTCCTGAGGTGGGCTGCCAGCACTGCCAGTATCTTTGTGAAGGTCCTGGGGGCAGACGAGAGGCCGAAGGGCAGGGCCCTGTACTGGTAATGCCTCCCGTCGTAGTGAAACCTCAGGAACCTTCTGTGTGCCAAGTGTATTGGAACATGCAGGTAGGCCTCCCTCAAATCTATTGACGTGAGTAGATCCCCCTGCCTTGTGCATTCCAGGATGGAGTGGAGGGACTGCATCTTGAATCTTCTGTATGCCAAGTGTTGATTTAGACACTTTAGATCCAAGATGGCCCTCCATCCCCCCGAGTTCTTTGGGACCAGGAAGAGGATGGAATAGAATCCCTGCTTTTCCTGATCCCTTGGAACGGGTTCTATGGCCCTTATTGTGAGCAGATGGTCGATTTCCATCTGCATGAGAATCCTTTTCTGGGGATTTTTGGGAATTGGGCAACGGATGAACTTCCGTTGTGGAAATGATAGGAACTCTAGTAGTAGGCCCTTCCTGATAGTTTTCAGGACCCAGGAATCCGAGGTGATCTCCTCCCACCTGTCGGCGTACATCTGGAGCCGACCCCCTATGGGAGGTGTCCTCTAGTGGTCATTTTCCTCTACGGAACTGGCGGGAGTTGGAACCGCCACGAAAGGGCTTCCGAAAGGGCTGCGACTGATGTTGTCTGCCTCTGGTACTGTAGGAGTTTCTATCCCGTCCCCTATCCCCCATCTGAGAGTAGGTTCTTTGGTAGGTGCCTGAGGTGGAGGCTTGATTAGTCTCCTGATTTCTAAATGCCTGTTTCCTGAAGGAACTAGATCCCTTGCGATCATTTTTCTTAAGGGTGGCCGGTAGGATCTTTCGTTTGTCCTTGGTCTCAATGACAAATTTATCCAGGGCCTCCCCAAACAGCTGTCCCCCTTTGAAGGGAGCGGAAGCGAGCTTCCACTTTGCCTTCATGTCTGCCTGCCAGTGGCGTAGCCACAGGAGGAGTCGGGAGGTGACATTGGATGCCAAGGCTCTGGACGCGAACTTGGCCACGTTCAGGGAGGCATCCGCAGAATACTCTACCGCCGTGATGATTTTATTGATGTCGTGTTTCCAGTGAGATCCCCCAGAAGGGGGTCTGGATCTCAGCTGGCGGAGCCATAGAAGTGAAGACCTGATGAAAAAGGAGGCAGAGGTGGATGCCCTGATGGCCCAGGCGGCCGCCTGGTGAGTCTTGTGACATGCCTTTTCAGAGCATTTGTCTTCGGCCTTGAGACCTTCAAGAAGGTCAGCTGGTAAATTTTGGGATGAGGTCAGGGATATGACCGGGGCATCTACCTCTGGTAACTTTAACACCTCTTCCATTTTGGTTTCCACAGCGTAAAGTGACTTGTCACCCCCCCGCTGGGATTGGTGAGGGTACCTGGCTGAATCCACTGCCTCTGGACCACGTCCAAAAATAAATCTGGAACAGGGATTTCATCCACCGTGGGGGCTGGCTCGTTAAATAGTCCTTCTTTATGGTCCTTAGAGGACGAAGAAGGAGCTGTGGTACCCTTTGGTGTGGTACCCCACTCAGTGGCTGCCTTGGCTTTATGCAAGATGGACTTGAACAATGAGGGTTTGAATAACCCCGTGAAAGCTGGCTTATCAGGGGGTAGGTCTTCATCCTCAGATAGTTCAAAATCATCAATTTCACCTTCTTCCCATCCTGACTCCTCAGTAGCCACTGAGGTGCCAGGAGATGGGGGGTTTGTCTCCCTAGATTGAGTTGCTGGGGGCTTAGGTTTGGCTCCACTAGGGGTGGGGGCCTCCTTCTGTTTTAGGCCCTCAGCAATGCCTTGGGAAATGGCCTGAGAGATTATTTCCCTCATTTCAGCAGAAAGATGGGACCCTTTGTCCTCCCTGGAATGGACTGGGGTAGGAGCAGGACGCTTCCTGCCCCTTTTGGTATTGTAACAGTCCTCTTCAGTGGTCAGGGCCTGACATGGGCCCAATTCCTCTCTGATGGAGGAACTGGGAGAATCGGGATACCCCCAGGAGGCATCTGGGGAGGAGTCCCTAGAAATTTCCCCAGAGGAAGGAGGTGATCTGTCCCCTAGGGGGAAGCAGGCCTTTCCTCCCTATCCTGCCTTGGGCACCGGTCTGGTGAAGGCTCCACTTGGTTTGGAGACCTATCAGGCCTAGGAAGCTGTGGGGCCTTGTGTTTCCGACTGCTTTCTTTGCCCTTACTAGGAGCCAGATCTAATTTGCTCCGCTTTGAGGAGGGCCCAGCCTGCATCTCCCCTGTCCCCTTGTCTGCCATGACTTTAAATGGAGCAACAAGGTAGTAAGGGTGGAATGGAGGTGTTGAATGGACTCAAGGCGTGACCAGCCAGCCTAAGAACGCCCGTCGAGTCACCAAGGGTTAGGAGGAAAGCCCAAGGGACAAGGCCCTCTAACCTGCCGGTGCAGTCTTTAGGAGTGGCGAGATCTGCAGCCAGTCGAGGTAGACCTAGCTGGTGACCCAGACGAGGCCCCCGTGTCGAAGAGTGCTGCTGCTGAGTGAAGCATGTCTTGCCTCGGAGTGCCATTGTAGATGAAGAAAATGGCTGCCGCTGCGCGCGCAGCCGCCAGCTCAGTGAATGTTCGGGTTGCGGCAAAAAGCGCGCGAAACCCTTAAAATGGCCGGCGCTGGTTCAGGGAAGCGGCTAAAAGCGCGCGAAAACCTTTAAAATGGCCGGCGCTGGTTCAGGGATGCGGCAAAAGGCGCGCAAATCCCACAAGGTGGCCACCGCTGTCACTGGGTAGGACAATGGCCGCCGCTACGCTGGAGAGCCTCGGCGCTCCTCCCAGGTAGCCTGGACGCGATGGGGAACCTGATACGGCGCCGAAGCTTCCTGCTCTCAGCCCGAGTGCCGGCAGCCGCCGGGCAGCTCACAAACCCCCGCGCTTTTACTAACTTCTTTACCAGCAACCACTCTGGTTTGAATTTGATCTTCTTATTCTCCAGTGTGTCAACAATTAAGGAGATTTATTTTGTTTAGGTATTTTGGGGAGTCCAGTGTAACTGTCATAAAACTGAGGAGCTCCCCTGCTACAGTCCAAACGGGCGGACTGAGTTTTTAAAACTGAATTGCAGAGGCAAAGGGAGGCGTGGTCAACAAAAAACCCACTCAGTCCTAGGGCAGTTAGACTGTGTTAACCCATGCTTGGACTGTCCAAGCAGCGCACAGGAGAACAATTATTTTAAATTGTTTAGAACACATGCTAAAGGGCCTTCATAGGTGGAAAATGACAATTAAATGTTCAGGAACACCAGGAAGGGTTTAAATTATTTCCCTACGGTGTTTGTAATGAACATCTAGATCTTTGTGATCCCAGCAAGAGATATCTAATTTAGGGGCTGAGCCTTTTGTGTAGCCTCCCTTCAGCAATAGATTGTGCTGTATCCTGAAATATGGATTTAAGAAAAAAATTATTGCAGGATCCAATCTGGGATGGTGGCCAGGACCAGAGATTTAGCCTTCCGAGCTTTTGGTAGAGAGAAAGTCCCTAAGGATGGGCTCCAGCAGAAGTTTGAAAGCTTGGAAGGCTAAACCTCTGGTTCCAGTGACCAACCCAGATTAGATCCTGCAATAAGATTATTTGCCAACAATCTGACTCTTGGCAACCCCATTAGTCAGGCCTTCTCCAGAATGATCTGACTTCACTAATGAAATGTATTCACCTTGCTATTGGCCATTTCTTCTTTGTGCCTTTCCCAATATTATCGATTTCACAAAAGTTAGGACTTTGCAAAATACATCCAAAATATGATAATTTGACCCTGGTTATTTATACATCAAGGGACAATTGGTTTATTCTAGATAAACCAATTATTCTAGATATTCTGGATTGGTTTATTCTATGATCTATTTGCTGGGGTTTTTTTGGACATCCATAGTGTTCTCATGAGTCTTCTCCAACAGCAAAGTTCATAACATCAATATTCTATTTTACTTTTGATTCCATAAAATGTCTAAAGAAAAAACAACACCTGCACAATTCTGATCTCAGGAGAAACATACACATCGCAGCATCTGTATATCTTTTCCAAGACCTTCAATGCTACCTACCAAGTCGTAGTAAGTAGTCTGATTCTTTTAATATTACTAGTTGTTTTTTAAAGCAGAAGTTTAACTTTTAATTCCCGTAGAGTGTAGCCTTCTGTCCTATGATAGGGAAGGACAATTAGTTATTCTAGGATTCCCATTTTCCTAAGAACATTTCACCCTGTGTCATGGTCAATACAAGTGAACCATTTCTATAATCAATGAAGTAGATATTGATTTTATTTTGGTCTTCTTTGGCTTTCTCAATTATTCCTTTTCATGTAGGCCTCTAATCTGCCCTGAATGATAGCGTGATTTGCCAGCATGTGATTTTTTTAAGGATATTGTATGATACTTCATACCCTCTTAAATTTCCTCTTTTTGATATAAACTGATGTCTTCCAATTGTTGGAGTTTGTTGTTCTCCAGATTTGCTGGCATAGTTTGGTTAAAGCATTTGCTGGTTCTTCTTTTGTTGCTTGCCATATTTCTATAGAGTTACAGATTCTTCTATAGTTGCTTGCCATATAAGTTCCTTTAGCCTTCTGACTTGATAATCACCTGAATAGTGATCTAAAAAGTACTATAAATTATTGTAAATAGCAAGTACCTTTCAAAAAACCTTTAATATACAATATTTCAGTATGCTTCTTTCAAAATTTGATTGTATCTGATTGGTTACTATCTGTTCACTGATGTCGATTAACATACCAAGTTCAGATTGGAACTTTCTTCTCAGTTCAGAGTTCTTTTGGATGACTTTCCTTGTTTTTCCATCTTGTTTTCATCATCAATGTCTTTACAAAGGTCATTGTGATGCTACTTTTTGTCTCTTCTAAACAGCTCTCTGAAGTTCTTTGTTAGGTTTCTTCCAGAGGTCTTTGTCTTTCTTAACTAGGCTTGCCAATTTCCAACATTTCTACTGGCACCAGTTGATTTATTCCATTTTCTGGTGTCTTAGTAACTTCTTTGATTTCATTCCACAGTTCCATTGGTTGCTTGTCAGTGATATTCAGATCTTCAAAGTGATTCCTAATATTCTCCTTTTAAAAAGGTGGCTATGTATTCAAAATAATCTTGTGGAAACTGCTGGTTTTGTTTTTCCACTTTAGCTTGAACTGAAACTTGGATAAAAAACTGTTGTGAGTTTGCTTTTAGAGCTGCAAAAAGGCCAGAAGGATACCTGTTTTCTATCAATTAAAAGACAGTCTGAATAACTTATTTCTTTTAGTCATAAGCGTTTTGCCATTGGAAATCCCACTAAAATAATTATTTAAAAATTATATTGCATATACTGGTGTATATGCTCATCTCTTTTCATTATCAACTGACTTAAATTGTTCTTTTAAGGGTAATTACATGATATGTACATAGGATTTCTGTTTAGAATATGTATGTATGTATGTATGTATGTATGTATGTATGTATGTATGTATGTATGTATTGTGTCACAACCTTGGTATGCCCAAATATGGGAGGGAACACACTTCCTCTTTCTGTCTTTCAACTCACTCCAGGAGACCATCCAGGCAGAAAACCATATTTTTTAATGTTGCCTTTGTTATATTTGTGTTGTATTTTTGCTGATATATAAATAAAGGGAGACTAGTATAGATCTATTTCAAGCTATTTAGCTCTCATCAGCTAGTTCAAATCCCAGTAAGGGTATGGCTAGCTGATGAGAGCTAAATAGCTTGAAATAGATCTATACTAGTCTCCCTTTATTTATTTATCAGCACAAATACAACACAAATATATATATATATATATATATATATATATATATATATATATATATATATATATGTGTGTGTGTGTGTGTGTGTGTGTGTGTGTGTGTGTGTGTGTGTGTGTGTGTGTGTGTGTGTGTGTGTGTATGTATGTATGTGTGTGTGTATGTATATATATATATATATATATATATATATATATATATATATATATATATATATATATATATATATATATAAAATATATATATTTGTGTGTATATAAATAAATATAAATATTTAAATATGCTGTTATATGGAAAGCAACTAATGAGACAAGCAGTTGCATAACAGAATATTCAGGGAGCGCCAGGGCCAAGGGGTGGCTTAGTTTAACTTTAAGGTGCGTTTTTCTGTGAAGTAATCTACTTCCTATTCCCAAAAACTACTCTCTCCTGCTGCCACCTGCCCACACAAAGGGAGTAGCAGACTGAAGAGGTCAACTGAAACAAGTGAAATATTTTCTAAGTACAAAAACAGGGAGCTGAAGTGCTGGTTTGTTTTTGCTGCTAATTCTAATACATTAGCAGCTGTTTCACCAGTTATGGACAAAATATATACTGTGCTCACACTGCTACATTTATACATGCGTCTGTTGGAAGACATGGTGGTATATAATGATGCTACAATCAATCCCTTCTCCTTTCCATGTGTAGAAATAATGGTACACAAACAAGACAGAGTGATGATACTCTCAAGCTATAAGATATAAAGGAGGCTGCAGAAAAATCATGCTATATATACATTTCACTGAATGAACTTTCTGAATAAATCCCTGACTTTGATATGCTTTCAAAGGAACCCAGTTGCTTAAGCTAGCTCACAAACAAACTATAATAAATGAATACATTTTCACATATTAAGAATGTAAGGGAAGTGTGAGGAAGAAAATAAAATATCCACAAATCAAACCATTATGGAATATTTGGAACCGAGAACAGCTTAAGCAAAATAAAAAGCATAAGAGTATTAGAATTCTCTTTAAACTGAAAATTCTCAGAAGTATTAATGCTTTAGCTTAGATAGTTTGCCTTATATTTCCATTCCAGAAAAGTTACTATTAAAGAAAATTTGTCTCTAATCGCTGGATGTTTTGTAAATATACAGTATATATTAATTGGAATTATCACACGGGGGGGGGGATATTTGGAATACTGACTCCAAATGAATAACATATTTAGGCAGATAACTCTAGAATTTGTTCTTCAATTCACTCTTGCACCTGTTAAGACTGTCAAAATGCACCAATTTTATTTCCTTCTTTTAAACACTTAAAATTAAAATATAACTCTGTTAGCGATTATGCATTTTTCTTTTTTCCATCTATAAAATGAGATCTTCTATCTACTATCCCTTATTATAGACTCCAAAATAGCTCCTCTCTGATATGGAAAAATAAGTTTTGACGTACTATGAATGTGCCCTAAAGTCAGTTCATACGAATATGCCATCACTCCTAGAAAAAGGCTTAACTCTTATAATGGACTTGATCATGAATAAATCCAAAAAATATATACACGCTATTGATAAATAATTAAAGGCTTTTATGACTCTGATTCAGTCTATTGTGGATGAGGTTTCACTCCTCCCGAAAGACCAAGTACGCAATTGGGAAATACTCCTCAGCTGTTACTGTTTTCATAGATGACAGCTATGGTAAAGAGGTGTTATTGCAAGCACAATTAGTATACCAACTGAAACTGTCCCTGAGCAATCCGATCTGATAATGATCTATGCCTGGGTTATCCTTCAAAAGTGTCCACAAGGTGTAACGTAATGGGCACCAAATGTCCAGAAACTATGGAAGTAACTGGTGAAGGTTTTAGAGATCACTTGATCTTTAAATAAGTCGAGGCCTGGACTTTTTTTAGATGAGGCTGCTTCATTATGGGTCTGTCTGGCCGAGAAGTACTGCAGGAAAGGTTCCTGTGGAGATGTCTCCAGTGTCAGAGGGTCAAGAGAGGGTCTTCACTTACATTATTCCCAAGCTTCGGAACATACTGTTGATTTGTTGTCATTCTAAGTTTTAAAAATGTTTTAAGTCATCGTGAATGATTTCTGACCAGAAAGATAGGATGCAAGCACTGTAAATATATGAACACATATACTTCGGTCATTCAGTCATTTTCCCCCCTTCATGATGGAACCAAGATAAAAATATTTCAATCTAATCTTCCTATTCTGTCCTCTCTTGTTATAATTACACGAGTGCCAGTCTTGAGTTAAAAACTGCTTTTTTTCTTACCTGTCTGTTTGCTTCAATATATAGTCCAAGAGTGTTAACTCGGTAACATAGTCCATCTTTCATGATGTGAACATAACAACGAATGTTTCCTCCATGGAATGCCTCTTTTACATCTCCTCTGCAATTGTTCCAGCACATTTTGTCTGTACCCAATTCAAACCAGCTATCACCCTTCATAAAGCTATAAATGTCTGTGGAATACAAATAGATAAATCATAAACATTCCAAATGGAATCAAAGTGAGCATTATCTATGGCACATTCACATTTTTTCTTTTCTTTTGCACAGAATGAATGGGTGGGTAAAGAGTGGCTGAACTTATCCTTTACGAATGACATTATATCACATTGCTCAATATTCCAATCTTTGCCACTGCCCAGAAGAACAATGGACTCTGGGATTGTTGGCCCATAGGTAAAATATCATGACAATGAAACAAACAGTGTGGCTCCATCCACTGGCTAGAAAAAGAGCTGCTTCTGGAAGAAATATCTTGCTAACACCCAAAGATCTCTGTTTTAACTGGGATCAAAGAAACAACAAATAGAAGTATCAGCCAGTAGAAAATGCTTTGTTTTTTCCTCCCAGAAATAAAACTAATTTCTGCTTCAATTGTAAGAGAATAATGTACTTTTGTAATATATGAACAAGGCTCCATACGTTTCTGTCTCTTACATGGCTGTCAAAAGAAAGGAGTTTCTTTCTTTAACAGACCAAAACTCCCTATTTCAGCCAAATTCAGGAACCCAATGTTTGTTTAAACTGATCTGTTAAACAAGCTGACTGCCTTATTATAACAAATGATAACTTCCCAAGTTTGGATATAATACAGAACACTAACTTACTTCTGGCATTATCAAACTGGTCACTCTCATTATCTTTGCTTTCACATTTTCCCATGTTGTTTCTTATCTTTTAAAACTCCAGTGGCAACAATGTCACTTTTATTTCTATATGCAATTTTACCAGATTTTTGATTGAGACAAGCTGCTTTATTTGTCAAGAAGCAGCCTAGAAAGAGCTTATGAATTGGGAGATGATTACATTCCCCATTTTGGAGTAATATTCCCCAAGTGATATTCATTTTCTCCTCCATGGATGTTTTTTTCCCCTTTTTGGGGGGTACTAACCTGTTTTCTGGTCCTTTTTCTTTTGGTCTTGTTCTTTGTGGTCTTGGTCTTGCTGAAATTGTGCAGGAGAGGAAAACTGCTTTCTAACCAAATATGGGATCAATTCACTTCTGATTGAAGTAAATGTCCTAAGGGAATTAAAACAATAGCACTAAGAGATAAAGAGATTATTTACAAGTTCCTGAGAAAACAATGGTTTCTTTCTTATAGTTGATGTTCAAATAGCTGTTCGCAAAATCTAGATTTGAACAAGAGCAGAACATTTCAAGAATAGTCTAAAACATTAGTCTGTAAGTTTGTAACTAAAATATAGTATTGGTCCTCTTTATACCCTTCCAGGACCAATTCTCGAATTCTGTTTTCCAGCTGCAGTTTGTGTTTGCATCTCAGGTGATTTATTTCTGCCTTAATTGCAATGTATCCAGCATGGCAAAATATATTCTCTCTTTTTATAGCCCTGAGCAGAACTTGTAAGTGGTCCATTTTCCCTTTTCTGGGAATTCGTGCTTTCCCCCTGCCTCTCAGCTTCAGCAGCATAACGTTCACAGTCCATTTAAAGGGAAGGGTGGCTTGACACATTCTCAGCTCCCTCTTTGTAAATGCAATCCAACCAGCTGATTTCACTGCAAAATGGAGCTGTCATTGACATTGACTATTTTGATTATTTATAGATCCTTTTAAATGTTTTTGCATGCCCAGTAATGCAGGCAAAGGGAGCTGGGTAAAACTGACCAAACTGGAATGAAACATACCAGGCTATTTAGATGCTATGTTGTTGGGAGAAGCTGTTCCACAGGAGGGAAGCCCACAAGCTCATTTATATGTCCTTTCCTGTTAAATATCCTGGTGATTCTTAGCAGGAACATTGAATGGCTGATTTTGTCTGCCTGATGCATGATCAGAGCACTGAAAAATAATTTGGACATCTGATAAAATGGACTATGTGTGATGAGGCACAAAAACCCTAACCTATACATTAGTTAAGGTGCGACAACATAGTTCTTGCTGCAAAAGATATCACTGGAATCTGTTTGACCTGCAAAGTATTTGAAACACACACTAATATAATTTCCTAGCAGGAAAGAAAAAAAACCATAGAAACTGCTTTGAGTCAAGCTCAATACTTGGTGATGTTATTATACTCTAACATTCTCGAATGTTGTGGAAGTCACATTAGCAAAGCAAAACAAGGTGCTTCATTGCTGGGCTGCTTGGTATATTCCTAGAGGTGGCCTTTGTCCTATAATTTGGTTACAATTCAATATGACCAGAATTGTGCCATGAGGTCCAGCAATGGAAAGGCCTGTCCTCCTTCCTTATCCTGACCTTTAGGGATGTACGAAAGGTAAGTGAGGAGGAAGGTGTGGAGCCCAGTGGAAGGTGTGGGAAACATGTCTAAGGTGCTGCAGAGTGGGAGATGCGGGGGAAAATGGGTGGGGGATGCTGCAGAAGGTCTGTAATCAGCCATAAGGATCAACAATCGTGGGTACATTGCAGCTGCTATAACTTTAAGAGTAGCTTTGAGAGTGGGGTCTGCTATAACCTTGAATGGTTAAGTGACTGATTATAATAAGTTAAGGACGCCTAGAGTTCTAACAGAGAAAGAAATTCTTGTCAATGATTAAAAGTATCTTAAAGATTTAATGATGTTGTATTTCAGAAAACCAAACACAATAGTAAAAAAAAGTAAAGGAAGAGAGGTGAAAGGAAAAGTTAGTTGTGAACCTTATAGGTATAAAGTGAATTCAAATAATAAAACAAGTTATTTCCCCCCCAGCTCTCTAATATTCCAAACTAGAACAATCAGCTATCATTTCTTTCCCCACTGCTATAAAGAAAAGTCATCTCACTTTAAAGAATAAAAACAAAACAATGTCAAGAACAAGGGCATTAGGGAAATAATATTTATATTCCAGCCAACATTAAAATCTCAGTACAAAAGCAGGAAAAATTTCCCTTAATATATATTTCCCTTGCTTGTTCCTTCAAGGAAATGGAAGAGAATTGAAAAAGAGTTAAAACCTCTAGTTAATACCATCTGCCTCTTTGGCTCCTTAAGTCAAAAGTTTGGTTGATTTCACATAATATGGCTTTGGTGAGCATATTCTGAATTTGGAAACTCTCTTGATCAATTTATTCTTTTAAAATGCATGGCATTTCTGAGATAGAGAATCAAGGTTATTGGCACTAATGGAAAAATTAAGCAAAAAAATCTGATTGCAATCCACATCATTTTCCTCTCCCTACTCCCAGCTCCTGATTTACACTTTAAAAAAAATATTTTTGAATAAACACAGATAAAACACACAAAAAACACACAAAACCATCTTCCATTACAAATTGCAGAAAGTGTGTCAATTGGTTACAAAAGCTTCCGTGCATCCCTTCCACAGTCGTCACCTACAATTCATGTCAAATCATATATTTTACATCAAATATATTTATATATATTACTGTCATCATAACTCAACCTTCATTTGACTATAATTGTTTTTACGTCCTTTTATCTAAAATATTCCAGGTTTAAAGCAAAACCACATAATGGCATTCCATTAGCTGTTCCCAATATCATTCAATAACATTACATCTTTATAACATGTTCTAAATAAAAATTGGTTATATTTAATAACAGAGTTTCTAAACCTCCTTTCGTAGTTACCATTTGCAATTTATATCAAATTTCCTCTTATCAAACCAATACATATATATATATATATATATATATATATATATATATATATATATATGTGTGTGTGTGTGTGTGTGTGTGTGTGTGTGTGTGTGTGTGTGTGTTTGTGTGTGTGTGTGTGTTTGTGTGTGTGTGTGTGTGTGTGTTTTCGTAGATTTTCACGGGTGTAGGTATGCTGGTTTTGTTGTATTCGGGTCTTTTCCCGTGTAAGATTGAGATTGTCTTGGCAATGTTTTGGCAAGATCTCACTTGCCATCTTCAGGCTGCTGTCTTTGGCTTAAAATGCGATCGGAGCTGCCGTTTTTCTGTAAATCTTGGTGGGAGGGGATGGGGTGCTGGCTTTGTTTCAGTAAGTGGAATGATTGGTTGTGTGGTTGTATCATGATTGGTAGATTGGTGCTGATTGGTGCTGGCTGTGTGTGCATTGTTGTTTTGTATTGTAACGGCCTGGGTGGTGGGTGGTGTTCGTTTTCCAGCACCTTAAAGCTACAGGACATGAAATCAACTTTGAAGGAGCCAGGTTAATCTCCAAAACAGAACACCTCAACAAGAGAATAATTATGGAAGCCATCGAAATAGAGAAACACCCCCACAACATGAATAAACGTGATGATACCTCCTGCCTACCAAACATCTGGAAACTAGCCCTAGTCAACAAACGAACACCACCCACCACCCAGGCCGTTACAATTACATCGGCCTAATATGCAATACAGCCCTGGTTCGATTCCCAGTAAGGGTATGGCTAGCTGATGAGACCTAAATAGGTTGAAATAGATCTATACTAGTCTCTCTTTATTTATTTATCAGCACAAATACAACACAAATATAAAAAAGGCAACATTAAAAATAAAAAAATATGGTTTTCTATATATTATCATTATCAATCATTTATTTAACTATATCCATTATCACTTCATTTACACTTTTAAATGACAAGTGAAAAGAAATGTTAAAGTCGTCAGATAGACCAGGATATTTTAAATAATTCCATGTGTGTTACTCAAATTATAACCACAGTGACTTTAAGTTTAACACAACATGCCTGCCTTTGTGCCATTTGGCTGTGAAATTTTATGGCACAAGTGGAAGCAAATTTAAACTGCCCCTTGGGTTCAAATCTCTTTGCAAAAAAAGAGAGGAAAAAATAGGAAGACAAAGCTTTTACCATTGTTCTGCTAAGAGATACAAGCTTCCTGCTATGGTACTCCAATTAAAGCACTCACAGTCTAAAGCAAGACTGTATTTCACTATTTCATCTTCTTCTTTTAGAATTTTAAATTATAAACATATTGAACAGGAAAGCAGAAATATAGCATATGAATAGAGAAAATACATAAATAAAACATTGACAGCTGCTTGTTAACAAGTCAGACAATTATTGTAAACAATCACTGGTGAGGTGGATAATCTATATAAATAAAAATGTAATGTTTGTTTGTTCAAAATCTCAAATCTCCGAAAATTCTTCACCGATTGCTTTGAAATTTTGACACAACGTTGCATTCAAATACATGCATGTTTTTATATACATATATTATATAGATGTCACACCTGTGACAGGTAAAAACATGCTTTTCTCCCCTCTCCTCCCTCCGGGCCTTTGCTGTATGAGGCAGGGTGGTGCCTGCGCCATCCCCCCAACCAGCCTCGCCCGGCCCAGCAGCCCCGAGGCCTGACCAACAGCAGTACCCACCCGCCACCCCACTGCACCCACGGGAGACACCCCCAGCCTCCCTCCCACGCTGGGGTCTGGAGGGGCTGCATCCAGCCCGTCGTTCCGGAGGCTGCCTGTCGCGGGGAGCTTGGAGGGCGCCAGGTCGGGGCCTGTGGGAGCGTCCTCCGTGGCGGCTTTTGCAGGGGCCACCGTGGCTCACTTCCATGCCTCTGCCGGGGGAGCTGTGGCCAGTGCAGTGAGTGGCAGGGCCCGCCAGGTGGGCAAGACCCTCACGAACCTTGCCGCTGCTGGTAACGGCATGGCCCTGCCCGGAGAGAACCACCCTGGGAATGTTTCTTTCTTTGCATGCTTTTGGTAAATGTGCCCGGTCCAACGTCTTTCCAGCAATTGAAAATTGTTTCTCACATGGACAATTATATGTTGCATGTTCTAGAATCAGCAAACCAGACAATCTCTATATCTGCACTGACAATGGAACAACAAAAAATATTGTATACCCACAAGCCTTGTGAAATTAAGCGTTAGAAACTTGCGCTTTCTCTTTTCTTTCTTTTCCATTTAACCAGACTGGGCCACAGCAACGCGTGGCCGGGTACAGCTAGTGTACTAATAAGAATCTTACAAAGGAACTAGTTACAATAATAAACTTTAGCCTCTTCATTTTCTATTGCTTTGTCTATTTTGTGGTCCCACTAGTCTTGCTACTTGTTACTACTTTGTCATGCCACTGTTTGTAGTCAGTATTATCTTGCAGCAGCTAAGTAAGTGATCCACTGTTTCTTCAGCTTATTTGCAGAGGTGGCATTTGCTGTCTGTTGTCGTCTTTTCAATTCTGGCTTCGCGTGTATTAGTTCTTAAGGCCTGGTCTTATGCAGCTCCAATCAGCACCTGTGTCTCTTCAATTTCCCTGCTGTTAGCCATTGCCAGGTGTTGTTATTATCTGCTTTGCCTATTTTTTATGTACTGGCCATGTAATATTTTGGGTTGCTATGTCTCTTTTCTGTTCTTCATTTTTTCTTTCCTGTAGACCAATTTAGTCCCTCCTGTACTCAGTTAAGTCTTCATGATATACTAGCCTTAAGGCATCTTCTTCACTGTTCCTCAGATATTCATCCAATGCCCCTTTTTCTTCAACTGTCTGGTGGACTTGCAACATTCCATACCCACCTATTTTCCTTGGCAAGTAGAGTCTGTCAATTTCCCTGCATGGATGTTTTAGTTCTGCTTGAGTTTAGTCAACGATTCCAGCTGTATATCTAATGACTGGAATTGCCCTGATATTAATTGCCTTATGTTGTTAATTACTGCCACTGAGTCAGGACCTTAAGATCTTTTTCACTTTCATGACGTATTCACTTCTAACCTCCTTCTTGATTTCAGCATGTTTGATATTATCATCTTGAAGGATGCCCAGGTATTTGTAGTAATTGTCTTCATCCAGTGTCTTGATATAATTTCCAAAGGACATTTTGATTCCTCCAGTTTTCATTATTTTTCTACTGTTGATGATGAGAGTGGCTCATTTATCCAATCCAAATGCCATTACAATATTTTGGCTGTATATATGAAGTGCTGAGTAGCGATTCAGATGGTTTTTCATACAGCTTCAGCCCATCCACGTAAAGGAGGTAGGATAGCTGGGCAGATGTTTTGGATGTTTGATAGCCATGCCCTGGCTAGTTCAATATTGCTGAAGAGGAATTAGTGCAATGACAAAGAGTAGTAAGTCTGATAGTAAATCTCCCTGAAAGATTCCTTCCTTGATAAGTCTATCCCCACTTATTAGTAATTACGTCCCCTACTGACCTTTGCATAAAGCTTCTGATATTTCTACTAAATCTTGTTTCTAGGCACTTGATTATCCAATCATGTGGCAGAGTCAGATGTCTTCTTGTACTCAATTCAGCTTTCCTTTGCTTTACAGAACAGCAAAGTTGTAAATGTGTGGCCTGATCAGAGATTTTTCATCACTGTGGGAACTGTGAATGGTTGCTAAACCAGACAGTTACTAAATAAGAACGATATCTGTATTTTAAATTGGGCTTGTTTTAAACTGTATATTTTAATAGATTTGTAGGCACCTAGTAAACTGTTGGTGCTTTAAAAAAAGTATCAGAAAAAAATGTAGAAGTATTACTGAGCTAGATAGGGGAAACAAGGCGCTAGAATATCTTCTTTTTACAATTTAATAGGCAAAGCGTTCTAAAGAATATTGAATTTGTAGTGTATGTTCTAAAAAAGTGATGAATAGAACAAAAAGTTATTTTTCATATTTTCAGAATATGAAAGAATATTACAAAGAATATTAATAAGGCTAGACCTCAATTGTATGCTGCGAGGATAGTTTTACAGAAGACCCATGTTTTGGGCATATTCTACCGTTGTGTTCATTTGGTTTAATATTTATAAGATTTTTTAAATGGTGTTGGAATAAGAAAAAATTTAGAGATGAGACTGCTGCTAAATTATATATAAAACATTTGGAAGTGAAGTATGAAGAATTCTAGATTTACAGTGTGTGGTCTGTGGCTAGACAGGCTGCTTTCCTTCAATGGAAAGACTAGTACACCTGCTGTAAAATCCTAGATTAAAGACATATGTTTATCCTCCACATGTGAATTGGTCTCCTGTCAACACAGTGGAAAGGTCCAGTCAACGTTATTTTACGTGATCAAAATTTTCCTCACTGTTTGATAATTTCTTTTGGTCTGTTTTCTATGTATTTCATAATTATAGTTTACCTTTATTCCTTTAAGGTCCACTTCTGTTTGTTATTCTTAATTTTATTGGATTTATGTCTTATGTATAAGCATTAAAAAGCAGGGGGGAATATTGCATTTATAAATTATCTCTCTCTGAAGCAATCTAAAACTTTCTGTGTGTGTGTGTGTACACTGGCATGAGGAAAAGCAAACACTTGACTAGCCATTATTACAAAAAGTGATGCGAACAATAGGAATGTTTTATTGTGACTATGGCTAATTGTAAACAGTGATCTCACCAATCTGTACCTCAAATTCCTTACAGAGCATGATCATTGTATACCAAATACAAAACAAAAAGCAACAGTTATATTTGTAGTGTGTATTGCACATTAATACTAATCACAGGTGGCTTTGGCCACCAACAGTTAAGTGTATAGGAAGAAAGGAACCCAAGTGGAGGGCACAGCAGGAAGACTAATCAAGGTATTTCAGGTTGTGGAAAAACCCTTCCAAATGGGCTCCTTTTATGTCATAAGCTGGAATTTTCAAAGAACTCCAAACAACAGCTGTAGATGTAAATGGCTCTGCCAGCTGCAGATTGGACACAAGTAGAATTAGAAACATTCAAAGCAAATTCATGTAGATTACAGCAAAAATATCCGAAGGATTTGTTGCAGCTGCAAATTCCCCCAGTGTGGGGCTAGGATTGGATGTGGCCACAAAGAGAATGAAGAACAGGTGAGCATACAACTATGGAAGAGCAGTCCTGATGCACTTACAGTACTAGCCAAAATTGTGGAAACCTTTTGAGGGAAAAAGTGTATTTTTGAGGTTTGATAGCTAATAACACCACCTTTTTTTTTGGAGTAGTACCATAAAATTATATATCAATGGAAAGATAATTTAATCAAGAATGTAAGGCAACAAAGGTAGTTCAATTATCTGTATTCTATGAAAGGTTATAGGTCAGAAGCGACCCAGCCTTAAAACCCAGTTAAGAAGCAATCATTCAATCAATCTTGGTTTCACATTATAACAGCTGCAGAACTAAAAGACTTTGTTCACTCCATGGGAAGACATTGTAAGACAGTAATTCATGCTAAAGGTTACCCAATTAAGTATTAACTGACATGGTGATAATTTTTGTATATCTTGTTTTTTCTATAGTGATAATTTTGGTATATCTTGTTTTTTCTACGTGTTTCACTTTTCTTCTTTATAACTGCTATTCTAATAGAAAATCCTTCATAAAAATATTGCATTACATTCTTGATTAAATTAACTTTCCATTGATATATAATTTTATGGTACTACTCCAAAAAAAGTGGTGTTATTAGCCAACAAACTTCAAAAATACACTTTTCCCCAAAAATTTCCACAATTTTGGCCATTACTGTACATCTAATTCTCCTCCATTTTTATTAATGATTCCGCCCGCTTCCTTAAAGAAACCCACAGGATAGATTCTATCCTCGGAGCCACGACTAATACTAAAAAGCATAATGTAACTGTCCTAGGTATACTACACAGACTAGTAGCAGCCACTGAGAACCTGACTAGTAGCCACTGAGAACTAATCTTATTTTCGTTTAAAAGCATCTAGGTTTTTGGGATAGCACATTTCACAGCTAACTCTGCTATGCAATGAAAAAAATATTTTGTTTGTCTTGAATCTCCAGTAAGCTAGTTTTATTTATTTTTTCATAGTGTAATTTTTTTTCAACACACTGGCCCTTTGTGGATTTATATTCCAATTTATTATGAAATGTATAGCTGACTTTTCACTCTTTATAAAGTAAAATCACTATTAAAATCAAGATCACTATCATTAACTGCATGAGCACAGAGACAGCATCTTTTAAAATATATTATTTGCCCTCCATTTAAAAATGCTTTTTGCTTATGTTCCTTTGAGTGCCTTACTGTTTCCCCTTTAGGGCTGTGGTCTTTTTTCACAGACCCAGCACCATGACTCTAGAATAGTGTTTTTCAAACTTTTAAGATGTGCGGACTTCAACTCTCAGAATTCCCCAGTCAGCAATCTACACATTACTTTAAGAAGTTGCCAAGTTTGAAAAATACTGCTTTAGAATCAGTTTCATCCTACCCTTTGCTCTTCAAAATTATTTGGCTTTTAAAGAGATTTTAGAAATATGTATTATTATTATTGGGTTCTGGTTATTTTACCCTATTCCCATTAAGACTGGTAATCTTTGGGGTATTTATTTTATGTGATTCCTGCATATATGTGTGCTCTGCAATATGATAGGACACTCATTTAAATATATGTTGTTGCATTGTAATTTTAATTGTTGGTATTATTGGTCAATAAGTTATAAATTAATTTTATTGAGTAGAATTTTGTAACTATTATGTAACTTTTTTTATCTGCACCGTCCCCTAGTAAAAGTGAGTTACAGTAGTACAATCCCAAGGGCAGGATTAACTATAGTACTTGAAGATGAATTGGCAATTCATTCTCGAAAAGTTTATTTATACATAAAATTAATGTATTAGTTGTACTGTCGTTGAGATGAGAATTGCAATAAAGTAAGCTTGCAGCAATTCTGTTCCCAGTTGCAATTGTAGATTGAGGACTATTTGGTACAACCATGCATTATTATTGTGCATAAATAAATATTCTGAGAATGAATTACCAGTTTATCTTCAAGATAACAATCCAGGCAGTCTTGGTTGTTGTTGTAACTTCAGATGTGTGGGTCATTATGTGAGAAGCAGAGGCTGTCCCAGGTAAAGCTATGGAGGTGCTGCAGCAAGGTATGGGAAGCTCTGGGAAGTCCAGTGCAGGTCGCACAGAAATTGTTGTTGTTGGTGGTGTTGTGGTATGGGTGTAAGTTCAGACAGGTTACATAAAGAGAATGAAAGGGTGAGTGCAAGCACAGGGAGGCCAGAGAAAGAAGGTGGGAGGTTTGTGTGAATGCAGGGAGGCAAGGAGGGCCAAGAAAAGAGAGCTGGGGTGCATGCAAGCAAAGGAGGATGCGGTGCATGAAAATGAAGAAAGGCAGTTATTAAGTAACCTGCGGTCTTCCCTGCTGGCATCCCCATGGATCTTGCCTGTGGGAAGCCAGCAAAGAAGGATCCCAATGGCAATCACATGACCCAGGGATGCTGCAACTGGTTATAAGTGCAAGCTGGTTGCCAAGCATTCAAATTTTGTTCACGTGACTGCGGGAGCATTGTGTCCTGACCGAGGCTTCCCAAGAACATGAAGCAAACTCCTTGTCCAGATAAAAACCCCTTTTATTAATTTACTGTGAATTCTGCTCATTCACATCCAGCAAAGTCTTTCAAGGGAGGATTTACAGTGAAAGACCTTACCTGACTTGGACAGCTAACTGACCGATATCTGCAAAATTTGGCAAGGAGTCTCGGAGAGTCGCAAACCAATTAAGTAAACTAATTGTCTCCTGCAATCTCCACTCCTCTTTTATTTCCTCTGGGAGGGGTCATTCATCGTCCACCTGTGGCCTTACTCCCAAGTTGGCTCCTGATTGTTAGCTCTTCCCTTCATCTGGCAACTCTGCGCATGCACACACTGGGAACAGGCTCCAGCTGTTCGTCTGCCTCACTGATGTCTGACTCTGAAGGCATCTGATAACTGGCATACGGCTCTGGCCGCCTCTTTGCCTCTGACATAGAGCCATCATCAGAGCCTTTCCCAGACTCCAGGACTGGCCCATGTTCCACCCCAACCTCCTCACTGCCCGAATCTGCTGCCAGCTCTGCTGGCCGTTGGCGGGTCACAACACATTGTAACAGTAAAAAGTTTGAGAACCCATTGTTATTCACTTCGTTCAGCACCCACCACAACTCTGCACAGTTGCTGAACAAACAGTTATAATTTGAGGGCTACTTGAAGTAAATGCTAATCATCCCTAAAACTTTTCCTGTGACCATCATTTAAATTTTCAGTAAATCTGCAGGAATGGTCTCCATTTAGCTACATTTTTTATATTTTTCATCTTGTTTGGCCATTTCATCTATTTGTCTGCATTTTAATTCCTAAATTGTAATCTGTTCAATTTCTCTTTTCACATGGAAAATACTCATTATACAACCTGAACATTATCAGGAAGACATCAGTCATAGAACTGACGTGCTCTCTCTTCAGTATCTCTCTCTTCAGTATCCACACAGCAAGCATTCTTTTACAGACATTTTTCCGGCAGGCAAGAAGAAAAAAGAGAAAGAGAGAGAGAGAGAGGGAGAGAGCATGCATTAAAGCCAGAAGAAGTCTGACTCTGCCAGACCTCCCTCACAGTCCATAGGCCTTGCCAGGAAACACAGGTGACAGCGTGAATGATAAAAAGGCATTGAAAGGGAGAAAGCAAAACTACAGACTGGTTTAGTCTGGGCAATATCTTAATGTAAACCTGCAGGGGCCTCTGTGTACAACATACCACAAAGCAAATCAAGCAGAAGCCCGTGGACAAAATTTACTCTCATCAACCAAAACACAGCTCCTACCCTCTGGCGGTCTTGGTGCTATTCGTGGAAGGTACAGAACTTTGAAGATTTTTCTTCACAGCATTCCTTTCAGTCTGCAGCTCAGATGGGAGAAAAATAATCTTTTTCTGGAACAGCTTTCCAGAAAAGGTCACAGTAAAGATCTTGGGAGACTGACTGAGGGAAGGAGGAAGGGAACTGTAGAGGAAGCGGCTTATCAATAGCCAATGTTTTCAACCACCCATTAAGGCTCTTTTTTCTTCTTTCCCAAATCATATTTGATACTTTGCTTCTCTGAATACAACCAAGCCAAGAGTTTCCGCTTGAACATTAAAAGCTTTTTCTGAAAAGCAGATTAACTTTGCTCGGGAAACTGCTCCGTGTAGGGCTATTAAATTTGACATTTATAGGTTCAAAAGTAACAAAATATGACAAAACTAATTATCTAACTTATTACTCTTTAGAATTTATCCACAAGAGTTGTTCCTAATCATCCTCACATCATTTCTTGTGCTCTGAGTAGCTCAAAGTTCTATTTTGCCCTTCTTGTTTCCACGTTCTAGGGATGGGAAAGATCCAAATTCAAATCTCTAGCCTTCAAATTCACCATCTTTGACTTCTTTGATAAAGGGTTTGGGTTGGTAAAACAGAACAGGAAAGAAGTAGACATTGATTTGAATTTATTGGGGAAAGGGGAAGACAGAAATGTAACAGATGAAAACTAAAAATGTAGTTTTTGTGTTTGGATTTACATTTAGGTACCTATAGAAGGGGAAATTAGTACCTCAGGGTTGAACTGGGGATTTCCTGGTATCCTCTGAGCTTGGGTGTTTTCTTACAGACATTTCATTACTAAACTAAGTAGCATCATCAGGATTTAGTTACAGTTATCAGGAGTAAAAAATGTTAGAATTAAACAACTTTAAGTTTATCTATTGCTATTCCATTTGATAAGTTGGCTAGACTATAATTTCAATTTCTTTAGCCCTGAAGGCTTCTGTTTGAAATAATCCACTTTCTCCAACTGGAAAGATTCTGAATCAATCCAAAGGTGCTTTTTCAAAAAGGCAACTTTTTTTTTTCCCTTTGAAAATGTTTCAATGCTCATCCAAGAGGCTTCTTCAGTTCAGCTCAGAAGGGGGGGGGGGTGTAGAGGTAAATATACCTGTAGAAAGGAGCTATAGGTCACATCAATAGTAATTGGGATAGGGAACTCCATTGCTAAACAATGAGATTCTAAGATGTACTTTCATGGGGCCACACAGTCCTTTTAAGGCAGTTCTGGCACTATCAGTAGCTGTTGTTAGGCAAATCCTACCTTGTCATAGAATCCCATGCTCATATGATCACCATTTGCAACCTTCTACTGGATTTCCCATTGATTTTGCAATCACAGCAAAAGTGGAAGTTGGAAGCAGGTGGTGAAGGTTGCAAATAGCGGTTCTTGGAGAACCTTATTCAAGAGAGTAGGTGCTATGCCATATACTGTATAAGGTGCCTTTCCAGATTCCAAACGGATGGCAATGTTTAACTGAAGAAATTTGGAGCAAACTAATCCTGCTCCAAACTAATCCTGAAGTGACCAAGAAGATACCAGGGGAGACAGATGGTCCCTCGTGTACCTGGGCCTTGTGCCTTTAAGGCTTTGTAGGTAATGAGTAGCATCCTGAATCACATGTGGAAGCAAACTCACAACCAGTGCAGCTGGTGGAGCAGAGGGTACACCAAGGCATGCCCATTACTGTCCATGCTGCCACATTCTGGACCAGTTGAATCTTCTGGTGATCTTCAATATTAATGATCTGTCATATTTCAATAAAGAGAAACCAAACTGATCAGACCATTACATGAGAATTAAGAAGAAAGTAGTGTCTTTTCTTTTGATTTATATCTCAGGAACTAGTAACTTTTTTTTCAAACTGCAGCAACCTAACTGCCTGTCTCATATTGATAGCAAAGAATGTAGCCAATTAAATCTTTACCTTACATCTTGTACAGATCTATCTTTCCTGCAGCTATGGTTGGCATGCAGCCAATGGCGAGCCAGTAGTAGTTGTTACAACAACTTTACCATGGATTTATTACTAAGGAGAGTACAGATAAAATAAATCAGCGGTACTATAACATGTTATCTAATCTATTTAATCTAATCCAATCTAATATATCAAAATATAAAATAAGTAGCCTCTAAACTAAAAGTCTGGTGAACATAAAAATATCAAGTTCATACATTCAAACACATATGTAAGAATTGTTTTGAAAATGATTTTGTAGAGGTCCTTGCAAAGAAACATTCTTAGGACTATTTTAAAGACTTTACACACCACCTGATCTGTTTCTGCCTGTCTGGCTCTGTCATAATCTACCAAGAATTTTAGGGGAAGAGGGAATAAAAGTAGGGTTTCTTACTACAGAAAACTATTTTACTTGTAGGAAACTTCTTTGCACATTGGTCATCCTTCACTTCCTTACCTGTCTGTAAAGTACAGATAAAATTATCATCTTGACTATATCACGTGGCCATAACATTTAAACTCTATCCTTAGCATCTTATCTTTTTCTTTAATTATCATCACCTGTGCCTTCTGCAGTATTTCAAGGGAGCAGAATATTATGGAACACAGCTGTTTCAGCTCCAGCAGCATCTGGAGCAGGTGGGACTGAAAGTTATGCCTGGGGTTCAGCTTTAAGTTACTTCTAGTTTGAGGTGAGTACATAGCTCTTCATTGCGGCTAAACCATTATAGCCAGGATCTCCCTCTTCTTCCATAAAAGGATGCCTTTCTTCCTCACAGTAGGTGGTCTCAATTTCATATTAGGAACACCGCAACATACACAGGATGTATCAAAAATAGCCAACATGAGAATTTATCCCAAGGATTGGATTTACAAATAGACAAAATAATGTGCAAAAAGAAGACCCATACAAAAGGAATAGAAATACTCATATTACTGCTGAACAAAAATGCCTTAATAGATATAAATGAACACAAAAGAAGGCACATATTAAGTTTCAGTATGAAGTCAACAAGATTATTAGTTCAGTGTGGGAATCCTCCATTGTCTAATGCTACTGGGTGGAAAGTTACCATCATATACAAAAGGGAGGCAGGGGAGGTAATGAGTTGGATTTAATTTCCAGTGTCCAAACAAGTTGTTTAGGTCTTGTCAATTAGAGTTAATTGTCTAGCATTCATGTTGAATAAACTTGCCCCTCACTTGATATATTCCAGAGAGCAGACATCCTGCAGATAACTCTCTGTTAAATGGAACTTGTCACTGTCGCCTTCCTCTTTAAACTGATTTCCCACTAAGAGCCAACAAAGTTTGGGTGGCCGTGATGGCTAACAAAAAATTGTGGTCACTTACACATGTCCAACGTCTGAAGGACAAATAGAAATGCTCCATAGCACCCCTCCAGCTAAGGAACGGGAAGAAACTGAGTGATTCTTTATGCAACAAGCAGAGAGAGAAACTTTTTAGTTTACCCCTTCTCTTCTTCGAGCTGGGGGAGACCTCCCCCCCCGATATCAGAACCACCACTGACTTTCTCTCCTTTCGACGAAAACTGAAGACTCACCTGTTCCGTTTAGCCGGCCTGGACCATTCATAACCTCATTATACCTCTTGGCAGATATATTTTAATTGGGTAATTTTAATTGGGTATCTTTTAAGATTGTTTATATACTGTTTTTATCTGCTTTACCTGTACAGTGTTGTATTGCCTCCTCTTCTATGTTTTTATGTTTGCATGTTTGTAGTCCATTTTATCTATTTCATTTGACTGTACACCGCCCCGAGTCCCTTTGGGGAGAGGGGGCGGTATAAAAATCGAAATAAAGGTAAAGGTAAAGGAGCTCAAAATGAGTGAGATGCAGTAGATATAGTTATGATATCTTTAAGAAGCTATGTGGCAAATCAGAGGTGGGGAAGAGAATGATGCCATGCATTTTTTTTAGAAGCTCTTACCTTTTCAATGCAACTGGCCTGCATAATCTTCCTCCGACACAATTATTTTTAAAAACATATAATTAAACCTTACAGATGAGGCTTCATTTCTATGTTCTGCAACATAAGTGGTACCAATAACGACGGTAAGGAGCACCTTTAAGAAAGTTTCATCTCACACTCTATTCTTTCGTTTTCTCGGACACCTTTGCTCATTGTCCATCTGATTTCAGTGCTAGAAAGGCAGTGGAGAGGCCCCTGGAAAAACTCAAGTTTTTGTTTTTAAAGGGATTGCTGAGTCTGAGAACAGGATTGGAATAACTATATGCATATGTTCAAAACTGAAACATGGTACCTAAGAGGAAGTAGGAAGATGAAGGGATCTTCTCGGTATTTTCTGCTTCTCTTTCACTTCTTTTATACACGTGAGAGCCCATAAGTAGAAAATGAGGTAGAACTCCTGCAATGCATATCATTAAAATGCACAGTGTATTCCTTGATATTCCATGAGCATAAAAAGAAGGCTCATGGGTTATCAAGGGATTGCATCCATGTGATCACAAATTGAAGAGGGTGTTTTTATATTTAAAGCAAGAAAAACACTAGTTGGATATTGTAATCCCGTATATTAGCAAGGCCAAGGATGTTTCCAGTGTGACATTCAAGCATTTTTGAAGTGCATTTGGGTTCTAGATCCTTTTCCTTACCTGTTCTCCACAAGGAAGTCTATGACACATTTCTTCAAACAGTACAGATGAGCATCCATCAAACCTGTCCTAATGTGCATTCGTGAATGCCTGGAGAGGAAATAACAGAGAATGAAGTCACTTAGGTCTGCATTCCAGAGTTACTTTAAGAGCGCCACTTTAAAATTTCTTGATGGTAAAATTTTACAAGGGCCATCTGTGTTCCCAAACCTTTGCTATGGAATTAGTGGAGAGGTGAATTGTGATGGCTCCCATGACTTTAATTTGTCATACAAACACACACCTGCTTATCCAGTTTGTCACTGATCCCATTCTGTAAGTACATCAGGCTCTAATCCTTGAAAGCTGATGTTACATTAAATCTATGCCACGTTGTTCTGCAGGAGACTTCTGTTTAAGGTTTGGTATCAAAGGGAAAGACTGATATGAACTGCAGCAACAATTTAAATTAAAAATACCAATATTGCCTAATATTATTTCTTTTAAAAAAACATTTTTATTTATTTTTGAACAAAGACAAACAAACATAAAAATAAAAAAGCCATCTTCCATTACAAATTGTAGAAAGTGTGTCAGTTGGTTACAGTATTTCCATGCATCTCTTCCATAGTCATCACCTGCTTTTCATATCAAATCACATATTTTAAATTCACATATATTCATGTATATCACGATTATTATATCTCAACCTTAATTTGACTATAATTGTTTTTACATCCTTTTATATATAATATTCAAAATCTAGACTAGGATTATATGATAACATTCTATTAAATCATCCTAAAATCATCCAATCACAATACATCTTTATAACATATTCTAGATAAAGCTTTTAAACCTCCTCTCATATTCTCCATGTGTTGTTCATATAAAATTTCATATTATCAAACTAATATATCTATATGTATTGTTATCATTATTAATCATTATTTAACTATAGCTATTGTCATTTCATTTTATACATACTAATAAACTAAATTTAGCTTAATTTTTATTATACATTTTCATTGCATCAACCTGTATCTTTCTAGTAATAGTGCAGTCTTATATCTCTTGCCATATGTAGCATTAATATTCTAGTTACTTTCTTAATAAATCTTGTATGAACTTCTCTTCGCAACATGTTGTTCCTTTTGTATCTCATAAAAGCTCGAAACCCAACATCTGCTCTTTCCATCAGCTTATCTTTGGTTATCACTGGTGCTTTCTCTCCTTATCTCCGTCAATTTTTCTCTCTTTTCTTTTGTGCTTTTAAGTCTGGGGTAGAATTCCAATCCATCTATCTCCCCTTTCCATATTCCGCTCTTGAATTGCCTAATATTATTTCTACAAATTATTTGCAATGTTTCTCTGATTTTTTTCTGCTTCCATACAAATACATTTTTTTCAAATAAATTTTACCAGTTTAATTTGTTTACTACTTTCTTTTTGGAAAATACAACAGAACATGACATTTACAGAATATTATTATTTTGGTAACAACAAATATTTCTAACCATAAAATGTACTGGTTCCTATTGATTGTTTCCATTGAGTTATTTTCTAAAGTTGAATGTATGAATTTTTGAGAAAGCTTTAGGAATTGTGATATCATGTGTTTTATATAACCTTTGTCCAGATAGATAAGTGTGCTCAACTTGTAGCTTATTTAGTAACAGGAAATATAACCTATTTGAAATAGAATTTCAAAAAAAAAATCTCTCTCCATTCTTTTAATCAGTCTTACCCAATCCAATGCTATCACATTAGAAAAGCACTAAGTTGGGGAAAGCTACTTTCAGTCTCCTAAGAAAACAAATGAAAGGAAAAGAGAAATTCAACCTTTTTTTGATGCAACTGAAGATTTTTTTATGAGGATTCTAAATATTGGCTCTAAGCATATAATACCTCTAAATAAAGAATGTACAGTAGACCTTGCTTAATTTCCCTAATTGCGACTTCTAAGTGAAGTGGCTGTTAGGTGGAACATCACATGGAGGCACTACTTAGCAAAGGCAGTTTCAGTAGATCTTATTGTGATTGTTATGGGAGAACCGTTCCATCATTAGGTAAGAGCAACCCTTCTCCTGCCTCGCTGCATCCGCCTCTGCTTCAACACTCCCATCCACCTATCCCTCTCCCGTTTCTGTCCTTTTGGCTGCCCTGCACCATCTTTTTCCCTCCGAGATGACAAAGGACAGTGGAGGGCAGGGCAGTCAGAAAGGACAGATTTGAGAGAGATAAGTGGGTGGATGGGGAGTTGAAATGCTCTTGTGGGTGTAAATGATAGCAGGCTGATAAGCACCCAAATTTTGATCTCATGACTGCAGGGATGCAGCAATAACTGTAACTTTGAGGACTGGGCATAACTACCATGTGTTCAGCACCATCATAGTATCAATCAGTTGCCGAATGAATGGCTGGTAAGCAAGAAATATCCGTACTCATTTTTCAGCATAGAACAATTCAAAATGGCAATTTCAAATTCGTCGAAGACTTTGTAAGTATTTAGTTGTAGGAGAGCAATTGACCAGGTGATCTTTATATCTCCTTTGAGCATAAATCTTATTTTTTCCATTAATCCCTCCATAATTTAGTAATTCTAAGATACAGAAAGAGATATACAAAAATGATAAACCCACAAAAATACTTGTACTGGCATACATAGACTGCTACTAAAAGACCCCAAAGAGGACCCCAATTCTTAGTTAGAGTTGGAAGTGGTCGTAGATTCAAAAAACTATTTTCCACCATGTACCTTACCTCTGGCCACAAAAAAGTTGCCTGTCCTTGCAAAATACCAATAGCAACACACTTAAATAACTATTCCAGATTTGATCCTACTGTAATTCTCTCATTTGTATCCCTGATCGAAGATGAACAATCCAAAATGCACAAGTATATGGATATATCATCAGAAACAAGCCCACTAAATTTAAGGGGATTTCCATCTTAATAGGCATGATAATTATCTGGAGGTACTGCTGAACATAACACTTAATATTTTGTAAGAGTGTTTTATGTTGAAGAATGTTTCACAAACCAAGTCTCCTCCATTACCTTCAATGATAGGAGAGCTCTATATGTTCCTTACACAACAGATGCGAAGTTCATGAAACAAGTATGAAATTTTTGGATTTTAACCAGAATATTTATTATCTGCTCTGAGGATTTACAGTTCAGTGTCTGTATTACACCTATTTGTTTAGCAAGGTACCATATATCAGCTACTGCCTTTGAAAAAGCCCTTGGAAAATTCAACTCTTTCTCTATCCTTCTTAATTGGAAAATGCTACAGATTCTGAAATTCTCATTTGTTGCTATCCAAATCCAGGGCAACTGCAAGTCACATTCAACAACAAAAGCCCCATATGCATTCCATGAACAGCACAAAGCAGGAAACACCTCCTTCATCTGGGCTTGTACACCACAAAAAATAACAGGGTTTTTGTTTATATCTGAGTTTTAAGAGAGCAGTTCCAGAAACTGCAAGTTCTTACATGTTAATATTGATTTAATTATCCTGCATAGCACATTTTGTTTGTGTTAAAAAGACCTCCAACACATTTATTAAAATGGAGTCATAAATGTTAACTGCTTGCTCAACGACTTGAAGATGACCAAGGGAAGATATTTCAAATCATTTGAAAACTTATTACAAGTAAATGCAACATGTATTGAGTGAGTTCAGTCTGCATTTAATTAAAAAAATTATCCAGACAGTCAATCAGATCATACAAATATTGCAACCACGCCAACAATCAAATACAAATTAAAGTTACGAAAGAATTCTAGAAATACAAACCCTGAAGCACTCCAACTCTATTCCTGGCAATGAGGACAAATTTCCATGTTAAAACAAACGTAGCCACCAACAGGATTTTAAAATAATGCCCCATTTAAGCAAAAGTGGCTCCTCCCATTTGGAGGCTAAATTAAGATTAAACTTGCAACTTAACTAATACATGCTAATTGAACAATATTGAAATATTCATAATTATTCTTTAAATGTTTATTTGCCTAGCCCTAAGTGTTACCCAGATCAGTTATGGTTACATTATCATAAAGCATAAAATATAAGGCAAAAAGATACCTAAACTTAATAGATTAATAGAAAATTCTTTCAGAAAATGTCATGTTCACGTGGCTACTGATTATGATCTAATGAAGTATGAATGAGAAATATACCGATACAGGCAATCTGTTCATTCATTGTAGTCCTCATTTTCTATAAGGACTAAGGGCTGATCTGCATGACTAGGCTACCATGTTAGGTGCTTCTTGAGAGCAGAAACATACAATGACAACCATTACTCAACCTTGCCCCCTGGCTTGCATCTAAAGTAGTGTTTTAGGATTCCTACCACTATAAGCAGGGTGTCCAGTTTGCATTCTGTGTACCTTTATTACAATTAATTACTGTGTGCTGTGGTAGGAATGCCCCCTCCCATTCAGTTACTAGTTGAGCTAACTTCTAGGCTAAGGAACAGAAAAAATAAATGGAAAAAAAAGATGTGTCCCCCCCCCGCCCAGTCCATGGATTGGTGCACAATTTGAGGCAGAGCCAATACAGAAAGGTCCATACAAAAGAAAAGATCTGTCAATGGAATCCATATGTTCTCTACTCAAAGATTTACTCATGGAAAGCAAAGCCATTGTTGCTTCATTTCCTGGTATGGGCCATAGGAATTAACAAAAAAAAAAAACCAGAGGAGGCCACTAATTGGAGGCCACAGTCCAGAGAAAATACCAGGTCCTTATGATGGTCAAAGCAGAGGAAGTAGCTGAAATCTGGGACAGATTCTTAAACCAATTTTATTTCTGGGAATCAAGCCGCTTAAGAATGCAGTGTGTGAAAAAGCCCTAAGCAAATAAGAAAACAAGACTGGCAAAGTCCTAACTGGATGTTTACAATGGATTCTGCCCAATTTCATACAGTATTCGTTACTGGCTAGTTTAGGTATAATAAACCACTCTCTCAAGTTTAACAGCCAAATATTATACAGTACAGTACTTCCCTAATTGCCTTAGCCCAGCGGTTCTCAAATAGTGAGGCTCCGTAAAGGGGGGCGCGAAGGCTCCCTTTCCATCTGGGTGCAACGGCGGCGGCAGCGAAGGCGTGGGTGAGGCATAATATATCCCGCCTGGAAGTGGCAGCACTTCGGACTGTGGATTTTCATTGGAGCCGCGGGCTGGAGCTGTGCAAGAAGCCTGCTCGGGCGGGGGTGGGAGGGAGGGAAGCATGGGACCGCCCGTCTTCACCACTGCCTCTCCTTCGCCCCTGGTACCGGGATGCTGCCAAGGGCCTGGCAGAATATATCCCGGCTTTTTGCACAGCTCCAGCCCGCGGCTCTGATGAGTCTCTGAGCAGTCCCCAGCGCTGCCACTTCAAGCCGGGATATATTCTGCCATGCCCTCGGCGGCGTCTTTATGCAGGTAGCTCGCCTCCCCGCCAGCAGCTCCACTGCCAGCATTCCGTCTGGAAGCGGAAGCGCAACAGCCGCTGCTGGGAGAAAGGGGCGGCAGTCGCCCAATCTTGCCACCGCCACCCCTTCGCCCCTGGTAATGGCGACTGTTGTGCTGCTGCTTCCAGCTGGGATGCTGGAGGAGCTGCTGGCAGGGAGGGAGGGAAGAAGGGGAGGAGGGAGTAAGGATAGACAAGCAAGAGGGAAAGAGGAAAGAAAGCAGGAGGGCAGAAGGGAGGTGGAAGGAAGGAAAGAAAAGCAGACATGCCGGAGGGAAAGAGGAAAGAAGGCAAGCAGGCAGGAAGGAGGCAGAAGGAAGGAGGGAAGAATGGAACTGGAAGGGAGGCAGGGAAGGAGGGAGGGAGAAAGGAAGGACAGGAGGATAGGGAAAGAGGAAAGAAGGCAGGCAGGCAGGGGGAAAGAGGAAGGAGGGAACTGGAAGGGAGGCAGGAAGGAAGGGAAGGAGGAAGGGAGGGTGGAAGGAAGGATAGACAAGTAAGAGGGAAAGAGGAAAGAAAGCATGTGACTACGGTGGGAGACGAGGAAAGACCGGTGTGCTATGTTATGCAGAGGTGTACTTATAACAATTTTATAGACAAATGATACTATTTACAGTCGCGCGGGGGGGGGGCGCGAAATGTTTTCTTCTTCCTAGGGGGGGCATGACAGAAAATAATTGAGAAGCACTGCCTTAGCCTGTTATACAGACCAAGAACAAATGAACCCATTCATTAGCATATTGCTTGTTCAAATTTCAGTTTCCTAAATTGAACTTTATGACTTAAAATGACGTGAATATCACTAAGGTTTCTTAATTATTTTCTCTTATGTGTCTTTTGCATGGCATAAACTTAGAGATTAGGTTTGAAGCCCATTTGAAGCCCATGCATGTGGTCATGGACAGCTAGTAATGCGACCCCCACAACATCATAAATTTACTATATTATATATTTTATATATGGCTCCAAACAATTCTTCTTCATTCAATGTGGCCCAGGCAAGCCATAAGATTGGACGCCCATGTATTAAGTCTTGAAGTCCAAATTATGGCTGCCAGTTTCACTAAGCTAAATAGAAAATTATTTGGGGGCATTGTCCGGAGGCTCAAGAGCGAGTATACAAGGAAGATGAGAAAACCACTGATAGAAAGTGGTCTTGTGAATCTAATTTTATTTAATGGTTTTTCTCTCTCGCCAGCCAATCTAATCTAATCTAATCTAATCTAATCCAGAAGCAAGATAAAAATGTTTAAATGCGTTTAATTAGCTACTTAAATATTCAAAAAGGATACAATTTACAGCAGGGGACTACTTATTTGGGTTTCAAGATTCTGTAACTCATGGTGCTATTTTGTTTGAATAATACACCATAAAATGACAATCAAGCGAAACTGAAACAATGGCTTTTTCTTTATCAACAGGACTTTTAGTAACAGGGGCAATTTAGAGCACAGTGTGGCTTCAGAACATGACATGAAGCCAAGAGGCCCACTGAAACTCTGCTATCCAAAGGATACAGCAAAAAAGTCTAGCCCTGAGGTGGTCTTGACTGTTTGAATTTACAGCTGAGACTATCCTATTATAGACACCGCTGTAACGGTACATACCAGATAATTGGCCATTTTTATACATATTGTAATCTGTATATTGTAACTTTCTGCAAAACATTAGTGCCTTCTTTTGATTGTTTCTGTTTTCAGAGTGTTCATGAGGAAGGAATACACTTCCTAAACTCATTGGGTTCTAGTAAATTTTATTGGACCCTGGGGTTTGTATTCCTTCTTTTTTCTACCCAGGGATCCACATAACAATGGAAGCTGTCCTACATTGCGGTTTTTCATTCAGGCACTGTAAAAACATATTGAGAACATTTCTAATATGCAAGAGTAAATCAACAGAGATTAGTCATATATTGTGCTAATTATATAATAGTAGCATGAAACATGTTGGTCTAGTGGTTAACTAGACACTAGATGGACACTAGGCTAGAAAACAATAGACTATGAGTTCAAGTGAGAAGAAGTCTTAAAATGAAGCCAAACTCACTTAACAACTGTCTTGCTTAGCAACAGTAATTTGAGTTCAATTATAGTTGTAGGTCAATGATTACTTGTAATGTTGACTTAAACTTAAAAGAATGAAAGGGAAGTTGGGAAAGAAGAGTTGTACCAAAAGAACCTGCATATATTTGAGGCCTAGGTTTTGCACAGAAGGTTTTCAAAGTTGTATAAATGGATATTGAGAATTGGCAGATTTGTGAGGAAAATATCTTCAAGATCAAAAGCCACACTTAGATATTTCACATCAAAAAGCAACATATATCACAATAAAAAGCAAAGGGGAAACCTAACTTTTGTGTAGACATACTGCTGAGTCTCACTAATCAACCCAGGACAAAAGAAGAGATATTCCACCACTGACAGGAAAGGAAAAACAGTTTTTTACTATGAAAAGATGAAAAAGCAAAAGGAAAAATCTCTGCCTCCAACTCTACATCGTTTCTTAAGGCAAATTCAGACATAAAGTACTAAACAGGATATGCTTTCTACTATTTCTAACTTTCAACAAAACAAAACAAAAACGTACAAATGCCTCCAGCAAAAAAGGAACTCATTTATTTTTCTCATAGCAAAAGACTAAATTGCTACTTCAGATGTTTCCAAAAACTGAAAAAGAGATCACCTGCACTTTACTTTTTGATACTTCTGAACAATATCTGGGACCCCCTCTGATATTGTTGTGAAGTGTCAAAAAAGGAATGTGAAGTTGAGTCATTCTTTTCATTAACTTTACTGGTAGCATCCAAAGTGGCATTACAGATTAAGGACTAAAACAGTAATGGAGCATAAGTTCAGAAAACTACTTTAACTGTAAAGCTGTGTTCAAATACTTTTCAATACAGTATATATCCACGTTATCCATGCACAATAGTTAGCAGTTAGAACAGAAGGAAGTCTTTCATTTGAGGATTAGACTGCTATCTCCCTCTCAAAAGGCCGCAATGTGTTTTAGTTGTGTGATGAGTGAAGACAGAAAACTGCCACAGGAAACAGGATTAAGAAGCAACATTTCTCCTTTAAGCCTTTTCCTAGCTTTCTTCTCCATCTCTATTTTTGACAGCTGTCAATTACACAGAATTTTATTTAAAAAAAATAACAAATTAGTAAATTGCAAGTTAAAACTAGTTGATATTAGAATCATTATTTAAGGATTAAAAATACCTTATAAAATGATGAACTATGAACAGTGAAGTGTATTACATAGGCTGAATTTCTGAGTTAATATTTTTGTGATAAAATAAGGTATCTTTCATACAGGTATAGTTTCAAAAGAGTAAGGTTTTTTTAAAAATTGAACTCTCACTTTTGTTTGTTATATTATCTTCTTAACAAGATAATCCATGCAGCTGTAAGATTCATGCCCACCATTCAAAAGACCTATTTAATTTACAATATCATTTAATAACTACTAACTTAGGACTTCGTTATTAAGGAATATGATATATCGCAAAAAGAATTTGGGATAGAAAATAAAAGCAGAGCATTAGGGAAGCACTATATTTTTTTGTGCAGATGATACATTTTCCCATCTCATAAGGATTATTTGCAAAGCATTGCCTAAGACAAACTCCCCTCCCCCCAGATCTTAAATACCCATATTTTATTGAAAACACTTGGGATAAAAGGGGGAGCAAAAGTAATGTTAAAGCATAGAAATAAAATAATTTTGACACAACTGCAACTCAAGCACTCTGTTAGGACAAGAATGCTGCTGAATGGAGGAACAAGCCATTATTCTTTCAATAGAGTCTGGTACCGCTAAATATGTGCTCACGGATGCTTCTTCCTGAAAAGCTTTAAAAATTCAATAGCTTCTTGGCCTGGGAAAGAGATGTTCACTGAAATCCTAAGGCCTGGCTCAAGCATGGAACACTACATTTACCTGAAGAACAATATTTTCAAGTGCTCTTAAAAACAAAGGCTGTGGGAAGAAAGAAGTCTGAAGAGGGCCTGTTCTCAGGGTTGTTAGAGTGGCTTAAGCAAATTATATCTCATGGCCACTCTTTAGGGGCAATTCTATGCCCATAATCCAAAACCCTACATTGCAAAAATGGGTTGTGTGTGTGGTTTATATCCTTCCAAAAATAAGAAAGCATGCCAAAAGCCCTTTTTCACAAATGGCTTTCATAATAGTGCAAACAAAAATTGGCATTTTCTAGATGAAAACTACCAAATATTATTTACTACTTAATACAATTCCACTCTGGCTGGAGATACAGTACTTCAAATGGGGAACTCGTTTTCAACAACTTCCCATTTATATGACCATCCTGAACATCTAGACATCTGGAACAAAAAGCTCAGCAAATTGACTGGTGTGGTCTTTAAACTTCTGCATTAATAATTTCTAAAGCACCATAGAGGATTTTGCTATCCTTATCCTTTATGTTTTTGTAAATGCCAGTTGCAAGCATTATTTTACAATATTTATTTCTTTGCATTGTTACAATAATTCATATAAAGTAGCCATCCCTCCCTATGCAACATCCCATCAAATTGACAAAAATGGGTGCAGAACATCTTGGAGATGTTATATAACATAACGTAATATATGAAATCCTGCCTGGTTTCTAACTTTTCTACCATATTAAGCAACTATATGAAGCCACAAGGAAGGGTATGGGTTCTAAGCTAATTGTCACTAGTATCCTGATACTAGCCAGCTGTATTTCACTTTTCCTGCAAGCTTACTTAGTAACTCAATGTTGAATAACTAGTAATTGCTCAAATAGCTGTACTTAAATTATTTGCCCAGAATCAATTCATCATATCACTTAGGCCCAGTATATTTATGCCAGTACAATCTGCCTTGCATTCTTAGAGCTTAGACATATTTTTCAGATATTGCTACAGAAGTCAATTCTACTTTTTTCATGGCAGGATTTAATCTATGTAATAATTTGCTACTAAAGCCACCCCTCCCTTGTTTTTTGTGTGTTTTTCTTTTTGTCATTCAGAAGAACTTAAAGTGTTTAACAAATGTATTTCTTTTTTAGCATTAGTTCAGGACAGATATCTTCTAATGTGCATTAGCAGTGAATACAACACAAATTATATTCCTATTAGTTTACAGTAAATAATCTGAAATACAATTTATTAAAGTAATCTCATATATATCCCTGACTTTTTCCTCCTTTCTTTTCTCTGTACGATTATAAATTCCAGGAATATGGAATTTATTACACCTTATTTTTTTATAAAGTATCCTGTATGACTATTGTGTTACCTACAAACACATTCATAGGTGGTTGTTTTTTTTACACACTGGTTTACTCAAAGGGCAAGCAAACAACACAACCAGGAGCTGCAGTGTCATGGCAATGATCCAATAAGGATAAACCGCAACCAGGAATGCAGCCAAAATTCCTTCCTTCCCTCTCCCCAACCTCTTTTCTTCTTAACTTTTTGAAGTTGATTAACAAAATAGGTGCACTGAAAATCTGCTCTCTGGGAACTTTGCCTATTTTACTTCTTAGACCAAACTCAAAATATATTTTTATAATTGGCAGATTGCTACATGCAATGTATGTTGACAGTTTCTTCCTTTTCTCATTCTGAATTATCTAATTTTAAACTTGTTAAATTAAACTGGTGATTTATTATATAACAGCATGCAATTGTTCACTTTGCCCATTTTTGTTATCAAATGTACGGTATCAATCCAGACCAGATTACCATCATTCTTCCCCTTCCTCTTTTCTACCCTTGATCGATGGTTTTCTGATATTTCTTTCCAATATGGAGCTTTTCTTTCTTTTAAACAAATAACACAGGAGAAGGTAAATTTCAGAAAGCAGCAAGATGAGTAGGGAAATATTTCGCTCATAATTTCTCTTAGCTGAATCTAGGAACACATGTTGACTTTGTCACTTTAAAAGGTAGAGGCTGCTGTGTGCTCTAAATAAACATCTTCAACTTTGAGGGGTTTGTAGGCATATTTAAAATTAAGTGAGTGCTCTCACAAAATGACTGCCATGAAGATCTAGGTTGGGATTAGATTCATTCATAAAATAGCTGCCAGCTGGTAGCAATCACAAAATTCATTCAGGAGAAGGCAAACTGGGGAGGAACTTCCTGCCATTTTGGCTACCCTCTTAATATGTTTTCAGCTACACTTAGCTTGCCACGTTCTGGGCAGGTGAGCATATTTCCAATAAAGCTCTGTGTTGCCCTCACTCAGCATTTCAAAATTCTAAGAACACCTATGGGGCCTGAGACATTTGTAGCATGGTTGATTTCTACTTCACTGTTCCCACAAAATGAAAACATTTTTTTAAAAAAATAAGTGAGGTAATCAAATGATCTGAGGCTTAATTTTACCCTTCGATTTCTTAAAAATAAAGAACAAAGGAAATAATATTTCTGGTCTCCCTGACTTACAATTGGGACCAGAATCTCAGGTGTTGAGTGAAGCGTTGTTAAATTAGATGCCCACATGACGACTACACTCAATGACCACAATCCTGGTTCTCTCAATTGCAGTTGTTAAATGACCATTCGCTCGTAGAGCGAAACAGTTGCCTACTGAAGGAACGCAAGCAGCTCCCCTCCATGCATGAAAGTGGACTCCTACAGTAGTGTGCAGGAAAAGAGCTTGGATCTTCAGGATTCTCCATTTATCCAGCCCAGTGCTGGAGTTCCCCTCCCCTCCATGACCAGAAAGAAGCTCCTGTGCTGGGCTGGAAAAATGGAGCTCAGATCTTCATGATCCTTGCTTTGTTTCTCTAGCCTAGCGCAGAGATCCCCAAAGACTTCCTGGGAAAGCCAGCAGAAAAGATTACAATTGACAATCCCATGGTTGTGGGAAACTTGGCTCTGGTCATAAATGGGAACAGACTGTCAAGCAACCAAATTCTGATTGTTTAACCAGGTGTGTGTGTGTGTGTGTGTGTGTGTGTGTGTGACATTTTACCCTGACTGGAACTGTGTACGTACCAAAAAACAACCATTCAGAGCTGTCATAACTTCATAATGACTGGTCTGAAGTCAAGAACTACCTATACAGCCAATCAGTAATTGCTACAACAATTCTCTTTGCCTACAAACTCAAAAAATTACAGTTCAGAAGACCATTCACCCTTAGGTGACTTCCCAAGTGGCCTATTACTTTGTAGCATGATTCCTGCTGGTATTTAGTTTTTTCAGCTTCCTCAGCCAAATTGCACCACTGTGAATGTGCTGGCTGTGCATTAACTCAGCAGCCAATGCAGTAAGTGTAGCAAATTGTCATTATGTAACTCCAATTAGTTCAATCAGTACCAAATGTAACTACAATTCTGAAAACACGTTCACTTGAATGTCTTTTTAGAAAGCATATTCCTTCGAACTAAAAGATAGGGTTGATATAAGAGCTCTTTCAAGCTAGCATTTCTTGGGAGTACGACAAATCAATGAAACAACTCCCATAGGTGTTTCCAGATAGAAAATCCTATTCTGCTGCCCCTTATTAAAGATTAACTAGATGGTTTAAAATAAAAGGCTACAGAAACTGCTTTGGTTTTGTTATCACAGATTGACAAATGCCTTATGCTATTCTTGCAGTACTTTATGTAACATTTTCTCTCTCTTCTGCTTCTTTACATTTGCTAATATATTTACAACCCGTACTGGGGTGTTAACTAACGGCTGCATTCCAGTCTGGTTTGCGTCATGGAGTTCCACAGCTATTGATGAGTAACATATGTCTAACATGTGGCCAAAAAGACTCGGACTGTGTTCAAATAGGCATGGATAACTCCACTGACCTTAGACCCAGTCTTCTATGCCACCTGAGCAGCACAGTAAAATGATTCTATGAAGCTAAACAATTTAGGAATTGTCCACTGAGAAAGATCCTGTAAACATTCAAAAGGCATTATCCCTTTTATGGTCTGGTACTAAAGTGTTGGATTATACTTTCATGGTCTATTGTCATGCTGTTTGGGAAAGGCGAATTTAAATATGGTACAAAATGGAGAAAGGTTAATTTACATAATATATATGCACAGATACATACTGAGCTTTGACAAAATAATCTGACAATAGCAATTAGATTAACCATTTAACTGGTTCTGAACTGAAATTCTAATGTAAACCCCCTCCCCCCAAAAGGAGCAAAGTAGATTAAAATTAAAAACCTACATGTTTTTAAGAAATAGAAATTCCCACTCAGAAAATTTGATTGGGGTTTTTTTCAACTTTTTCCTTTGAAAGATAACAGGGAGGGAGGGAGGGAGGGAGGGAGGGAGGGAGGGAGGGAGGAGAGAGAGAGAGAGAGAGAGAGAGAGAGAGAGAGAGAGAGAGAGAGAGAGAGAGAGAGAGAGAGAGAGAGAGAGAGAGAGAGCTCATATTGTAAGAAATGGATGTACCAAAAGGTCAGTCTCTCCAACTGCCATATAAGGAGTCAGAGCTCTTTACCTTTGAAATCCGAAACCATATAGTTTTACTAAGAGATCTATAAGAGTAAAAAAACAAAATCTATCATTGACAGGATGTTGTAAAACGAAGTTAATATAGCACGCTTCTCAACTCAACCAATAAGCAGGTAAGTCAGAACAGAAAAAGTTCAAATTCAGTGACCGGTGTGGTTTGGAGGATTGTCTAAATGTATAAAGACCCACACAAAAAGCAACTGAAGAGTGTTTCCCAATCTTGGAACTTGAAGATGCGTGAACTTCAACTCCCAGAATTCTCTAGCCAGCTTTGCTTCAAGTTGCCAAGGTTGAGAAACACTGATCTAGAACATAACTTATAGGCTCTGAAGTACTTTTCTAGCACAAAGAATACTCTGAGTGTATGTGGCATTATTTGCATGTCATATTTTTCCTCAGAAGAATCTACCCAACAAGTTCTTTTTTCAGCTTTGGGTGATAACATGGTCCACTGAGTTTCTAATTCCTTAAAAACTATGTGGCTAATTTAAACTTTCAATTGCTTTTTATATATAGCAGTTTAATTTATTACAGTGAGTTTCTAGCTTATCCCAGATTTCTGCTGAGGTTTTGCATTCATGCAAACACAGAAGTCTGTGTTAAAAGAAATTATTGTAGCATTTATTAATTATTGCTTGTTAGAGTATCAATAAAAAGAATTATTATAGGATTCAGTGAACCTTCTTCTTCAGGTTCTTTGGTTTTATATATATAGAGAGAGGTTTTAGAAGGATGTGTGCATAAACAGCCATCATTTAAATATGTTCAGACAATGTCCTGCAGTTCATATATGATGAAGATAAGAGCTCTTTGACCTCTACTGTGATCACTTTTACTGGACCTAAATCTATACAATATCCATTATTTTTATTCATACTTTGGAATGTTCTCTTTTTCACTCTCTTCTATCCCACCTTCAACCTAAAGAGTCTCATCATTTCCAACAACTTGCAAGTATTTCCTGAGCATTTAATAGTGTGTAATTAAAATGTAAAATCAAAACAATAGATTTTCAAGTGCAGTATTTCTCTAATTCTGAGCTCCAACTACTCTTCTCTGCTTTATTCTACAATTTGCCAACTCCAATAGCCCTGCATTAAGCATACAGGACGTTCTCAACTTATGACCACAATTGAGCCCAAAATGTCCATTGCTAAACAAGACAGTTTTCAAGTGAGCTTTGTCCTGTTTTATGATGTTTCTTATTGTTAAATGAATAACTGCAGTTGTTAAATTAGTTACATGGTTGTTAAATGAATCTGGCTTCCCCGTTGACTTTGCTTGTCATAAGGTTGCAAAAGGTGATCACATGACCCCAGCAACCATCATAAATATGAACTAGTTGCGAAGCGTCCAAATTTTGATATAACCATGGCAATACTACAGCGACAGTAAATGTAAAAAATGCTCATAAATTGCAGTTGTAACTTTGAACGGTCAGTAAATGAATGAATGGCTGTAAATCGAGGATTACCTGCATACTAACAGTAGAGTAAGTGATAGACTCAAAAGACTTTGTTTCAAATCATCCCTCAGCTGAGATGTCTCTTGGGCAACTTTGCTTGGTTAATCATGATCTTTCAGCCCAATTTATTCTGTAGAGCTCTAGAGTTAATGAATTATATTTTCACAAGTTCCTTGAATAATGACTATTTAAAGAACAAAGATAAAGGGAAGACAAAGCAATGAAAATTGCAATAATTCAGTTCTATATTTGATTGACTGACAGGATTCTAGTCATCTAAGCCAAAGATGTACAACTGTTTTGGGGATGAGAACTGCCCTGGGCCCTTGAATGACATGTAAGGCTCTATATTCCACACAGGACGAAATGCAGAGGAGACATCAGAGAGGCCAGGACACAAACTGAAGTTGATTTCCTTTCCATTTTAAATTATTTCAATTAATTTAAATGCCGTTAATATGATCATGTATTTAATATTTTTCACTCTTACTTTAAAAGGCAAAAAATCCGGAAAGGCCTCTAAGGGATCACATCCAAGGTTTTCAGGAGCATATACAACCTTTGGATCTCAAATTGGAAATCTCTGTTCTAAGGCATAGTCCCGTGATGGCGAACCTATGGCATGCTCAGCGTGTCATGTTGCCTGGCAAGCACAGTGCTGCCCGTTCCTCATTTGGGTTTCTATCATGCATGAATATGCAATGATCAGCTGGCCTTCGTGCATGCAGCAATGCTGGAAACTGGAAGAGTTGGTCTTCCGTTTTCCTGCATGAGCATGCGCACTGGGCAGCTGCTCATCGCGCGCACATGCGTGGCAGTAACCGGAAGACTAGCTGGCCGGCATGCATATGCGCACCGGAAACCAGAAGTTCATTTTCTGGCACGGGTCTGCCCCCTGGGCAGCTCCTCTTCTGGGTTGCGTTCCAGGCGGAACGCACACGCACTCCCTTTTCAGCACTCGCTGCCAAAACTGTTCGCCATCACTGGCATAGTCCATAGCAAGAATCCAGAAACAGACTGTTCTTCCTGGGTTTTCCTCTCCTTCCAGCCAGTTTCCCTCTTGAGTACCATATTTTCTGCCTAGCTTAGAAGCGTAAGCTCGAGATAAGGTAGGTAGACACCAAATATGGCTTGGCTCACTTTAAATTTCCCATCCACTCTAGTACAAAGACATAAAGCACATTGTGTTAGATCTCTTTTGTTGTTGTTGTTGTTCAATGCAATGCAAATAGTGTACAATTCAAAGATTAATGGATTGTACAAATAAGTTTATAGTCCTTGTAGGCATTTTCATGACAGTTTTCTCAGTATATTATTGTGGTTATCTGAAGCCAAGAGCATGTAAAGGCATGTGCCATTCACGCACTCATTGTTGTATAAGCAGCAATCAATTTGATTCAGAGGAGTTCTCCATAATATTTTGGGATAACAGCTAAACTCTACTTACAAAAGTAGAGAAAAATCAATTGACTCTTACAAAAAGAATATTCTCTTAGCTTCTTAACATGCCATTCTCACTAGGTAGCCCTTTTCTAATCATGATGATTTACAACGCCTTGGAGGTAACTATAAAAAGCTCAACACTGACATACAATCCCTAATTAACCTGAAATATGCACTAACTTTACAGGAGGTATGCAATGTTATGGAATTATATTGTAAAAAAATATAATAGAGGTTCACAGAAGCAATTTCATGAGCACCACAGTAACAAAGATTATTGTATTAGTATAGAATCCACTCCTTGTTGTTGTTTAAATTAACCTCCACTGTAAATAACAAAAATGAACCAACTTCTCTTAGTATTTCAGAGGTGCCTAATACATTTCTGTGCCTGAACAATTCTTTTAATGATGCACTTAAATATGCTTTTCCTCTCACAAAAGGAATTTTAAAGAGGACTAAGTAAAACCACAATATCCTTTTCATACATAAATGGGTTAGGTCTTTTGAATAGAGACTGCATTGTCACTTCAAAGCCATTCTTGCCATTACCCCGTACAATCATATAGGAGGTATTCCTTTTTGTATGAGGTAATGAGTAGGCCGGATTGTGGCTGTGATTTATTAGTGCATCCTCTCTGGAGCAGCACTGCACCTGCATTTACAGAGATGGGACACCCACGAAGGTGGATGGTTTATTAGGGACAGCTCATCCTCAAACAACCCAGAGCATTTTAAGGGGAAATGATCCAAATTTAGACCTGCTCTAACAGGTGTCTTTTAAAATACTTTTTAAAAACAATTATATATATCTAAGGTGAGGCAAACAATTCTTTGCTTGTAGTAATCACTCCATGAAAAAAAAGTATATCAGTTCCACCATCACCTTTGGAGCTGAGAGATAGAGGAAGGCCAATAGAATTCTCATTATTTTTCAATGCTGTGGCTTGCCAAATGCTTAGAAAGATAGAGCTTAGTGAAGTGAGACTTCAAAGCACATACCAAATGCCCAGATCCAAACTGCTATCCAATATTTATCCTCAGCACAACACAAAAGTGGAAATTCTATGCCTCTCTAGAAACACTGCCTATGTTGAGTGATGCTATGAATTACAGTTCAGCAAAATTTGAAAAGACACATATTTCCTATCCTGATTTAACATAAAGGTAATTCAACATTTCTTCATTCGGCATAAATTATGACTTAGTGTTTGGGTTATCGCAGCTAACATTTGAAATGTGGCAAGTGACAATGGAAATGAATAAACCCAATATAAATACAAAATCCACTTTCCTTATAGCAGTCTTCCCCAGTCGCCTTCCACAACTTGGCATATTCCACATATATTTCCCATTCCCAGAATTCCCATAGCTACTCCCGAGAATTAGGAGAGCTAAAATCCACATATCTAAAGAATATCCAATTTGGGAAAAGCTACCTCCAAAACTGATTTTCATTTGACTTTGATAGATGCATGCATTAGAAAGCTCTTTGGTTACCATGATACGAATAGCCTTATTGGTCAATGAGAGAGCTGACTGTATCTTCCTAGGCATTTTAACTATGAGTTTAAGAAAACACTTGCATTTTTTTTTCAGAACCAAAGATAAAAAAATTAAGAATTTGCCAAATCAAGTTCAACTTCTGATGTTTGTACATTTATGTACTACACAACAGTAGAAAAGTGTTACATGAAGACAACTGAATTTAGTTTCAGAAGCTAAGCATTTTTTAGATTCCAGTGGTAAATAATATTTTAAATTTAATTAGGATTATCTAGTAAGGACTGATAGCTAAGTAATTTAGTTTTTTTAAATTAAACAAAATTATTGTTACTATCTGAATGTAGACAATTTTCTTCCCTGTGTAATATAAGATCTAATTCAATGTGAGATATAGCTCCTTGCTAAGAATCTACTATGGATAGGCAGGCTATAAATATGGTGAAAGGAAGGAAATAAATTGTTATTACCCAACTTGTACACTTCAAAATATAATTATCCTAATCTCTTATCTCCAAATAATTTCTAGGAATCATTTAGAATCATTCATTTTTTATGAACCAGTTCCTACAGTAAAATAATTTTGAAAAGTCTGGTGCCATATTCCTGTTTTACCAGAATTTAAAGTAATATGAAACAAAGGATTTTCCCCCAGTAGTGATGCCTAACTTTATTCTACAGAGAAGCTCGATTTGACCTACTCTCTGTTTGCTTAGCATCATTATGCTAATTTTTAATTCATCATTTGGGAAGTTTTGATAAGCAGCATAAAGAATCATTCAACATGTTTTACTCATTTTAGCTGTATAGCCTGTTTCTTACTATTTCTTTTAGTGATTTTATTTCTTTGTTTGCTAAAAACAAAGTAAAACAGAAATGCCTGAGGTATAATTAGAATTACAGTGTATCTACACTGGTATGTAGGAGTAGAAAGACACAGTTATTTTTTAAGCCTAAACTAAACCAACTAGTTGGCTGTGTTGCTTGTTATACATTTAATTTTAATTCTTGTAATCAAGTGGCAAGTTAATGATATCACAATGATTCAAGTTTATATCCTAGCCACTCAGAATCAGTTTGTTAAGTAGTACCTAAATTGAATAAAATAGATACACACATACATATATGTACACCATTTATTTTAATCCTACTTATCTACTCTATAAATCTATAATTTCATTTGCTTAGTGATTTTACTTTGTATTAGTTAATGACTATAACAGAAAATAATGCTAAAGCCAATTCTGTAATTCTACTTTATTTGGTTAGAAAAGGTTAGAAAAGAAAATGCCTAGAAAAGGTTCTTATTATTCCAATTAATGTTGCCAAAGCACATTGAATTTGGAATTTCACCATCTATGTTGCAGACAATCTCACTGCAAGATTAATATTCAATGTTAATTGTAATGTCTGGTAATGCCACCTTTGAAAGGAACATTAATGCAATGCCTTTTTAAATAAATCTTTCAGGGGCTCAGATTTTTATACTGTGCTTTATACCAAGTTAGAAAATAACAATAATAGATAAAATAATCAATAATATATGTATTCAAATTCAGAAAATATTATTCTTATATTCACATATTGAGATATTCCAGTTTGCACTTTTTCTTATTTCCTCCTTACCAATTTCTCTTTATCAGTAAAAGTTTGAAAAAATGAAAATAAAATAATTCTACTGGCTTTCCATGTTAGTAGTACTTGCAAAATGACGAAACACATGGAAAGCAAAAATAAAAAAAACTGCAGTAAAAGGAAAGATCAGTATAGTAGTTTATCTTCCGTGGGAGAGTTAGAGGCTGTAACCTTCCCCCCAATTTTCTCCTGGATTAACAATAAGATGTGAACTAGCTATAGGAATAAATAATTAAATTGTTCAATTTCACATTACAATTTTATGGTGCATATTATTATGAATTAGTTTTGAAAAATATAAATAACTATAAGTACACATAATCACAAAACATCATAGATTCTGGGGGAAGTGGAAAAATTTGAATAATTACAGCAGCTAGCCTTCATCTCCATAATTATTTGTTTTATGTATATTTCATATACATGCACCTCAGGGTGCCGTCGGCCAAGCAGTGTCAGCTGGTGACCCCCAGGGGGAGAGCCTTCTCTGTGGGAGCGCCATCCCTCTGGAATGAGCTGCCCCCGGAGCTCCGCATAATCCCTGACCTCCGGTCCTTCCGACGCGCCCTAAAAAGTTGGTTTTTCCAGCAAGCCGGCCTGGCCTGTTAATACTAATTTTAATTTTAATTTATTTTAAATGTATTGTTTCTTTTTAAAAAACGGTTTGGTCTTTTTGGAAATGGGTTTAATCTTTTTTTAACTTTTGTGATGTGTGTTTTTAATGTTGTACGCCGCCCTGAGTCCTTTTGGAGAAGGGCGGCATATAAATCCAAATAAACCTAAACCTAAACCTAAACCATAAGATTTAAACTTGTTAATTTGGAAAGAGGCAAAGTCCAAAGCTTACTTTTGAAGGATAGATCTCTTAATGACAATTTCTTCATCCAGATCTGCTTCATTGGCCATGAAAAGCAACCTTTTCTCTGAGTCATCTACTCCAATGAAGTCACGCTGTTCCACTGAAATAGAAAATAATAACATAACTCTTTTACAATTCTTGTCTGTAACCTAGTAAGAGTATGGCTAGAACACCTGAAACAAAGCATAGGCAGAGGGTCCTCAATTTATGACCACAATTGAGACTAGAATAAAGCACTTGTTCAGTGAGTTGGACCCTATTTTATGATCTTTTTTGCCACGACTGTTAAGTGAATCCCTGCAGTGAAGTGAAGAATGTGGTTCTTAAATGAATCCAACTTCCCCCATTGACTTTGCTTGTCCGAAGCTGTTTGGGAAGGTCGCAAATGGCAATCACATGGCCTTGGGATGCTGCCACCATCATGGATGCATGCCGGTTGCCAAGCAACTGAATTTTGATCCTGTGATTGTGGGGATGCTACATTAGTCATAAGTCAGGTCATAAATCACTTTTTTCAATGCCATTGTAGCGTTGAATGGTCATGAAATGAATGGTGGTACATTGAGGATTACCTGTATAAATGTCAACAAAGTTTGATCATCGAACCTGAAAGAATTTTCCTGAAAATTCTAGCAAGAGTGTTCCAATCAGAGAAGAATCAAAGAAACATAAAGAAGCTCCATGAGAGGTCCTTTAGCTATGTGTGGCTGTAATTTGAAAGATTCCTGTCTTGCCACTTCACTGCTTTACAATTTGAATTATTGAATCAGGGACAATGAGGACATTTGGGAATAGTTTCTTCTTACCAAAATCTTATTATTTTTGGCATAGCTAGCAAGTATTGAAAGACATGTTGTTTCATATAATAATAGCAATTAATAGCTAGAGTCTTGGACTTATGTAGAAATAAAGGGTAAATTTGCTAAAAGAGATTTCAAAATCGAGGAATCATTTCTAAGAGAGACTTTGCCAAAGTTAATGAACACAAGCAGGAGAACATAAACAGCAGTGAAGCAGCAATTTCATTTAAGAAACTTATGTTTATTCTGCCTAAACAGAATAGCGATGGAATGCCACAAAAAAAACAAATATTTTGAGTAAATGTATTGTAAGGTTTACAAAGAAAGTCACCATATTGAGTATTGTAGGAAGGGAGCTGTGTTAGTTTATGGTAGCCAGAATCAGATGGAATCTGGTAGATTCTTTTCAAACTAATACATTTTTATTAAAGGCATAATCTTGTAAGTCATTTATAGTTTATTTTGGGGTTGTGCATTTTACCTGATGGTATAAATCAAGCTGTTTCAATATTATTGCTAAATAACCCAACATTTTGTTATTAGGAATAGAACTGCTGTTAGAATATAACAGAAAAATGACATATTGTATGGCAACATCATAATAGTAATTACAATAATTATATGGGTTATCAGGAATTGGAAGAGAAACTGAGATATCATTTCAGCTTGCAGACAGCTTGTGAAAACTGTTAACATTCTGCAAAAACTACCAAACTGTGTGAAACTACCAGTGCAGAGGTGGTATTCAGCAGGTTCTGACCAGTTCTGGAGAACCAGTAGTAGAAATTTTGAGTAGTTCAGACAACTGGTAAATATCACCTCTGACTGGCCCCGCCCCCATCTATTCTCTGCCTCCTGAGTCCCAGGGAATGGGGATTTTGCAGTAACCTTCCCTTGGAGTGGGGTTGGAATGGAGATTTTACTGTATCCTTCGCCTGCCACGCTCACCGAGCCATGGCCACCAAGCAAGGCCATGCCCATCAAGCTACACCCATAGAACCGGTAGTAAAAAAAATTGAATCCCACCACTGGATCAGTGGTTCAAATTCCAGAATAAGGCTCACTGAATTACCTAATTTTTTCTTCCCTTTTTGTCCAGGTCCGAGTTCTGTGGGTTCACAGACCTTCTTCATTAACATGGAGAGTGTGGCATCATGAGTTCGAAATAAATCTACTACTTCATGAAGAGCAACATCTGTAATTAGATCACAACTCAGCACCAACACATCTGTCTGTGAAAACATAAAAAGAAAAATATTGTTTCCTTATAAACATGTACATGCATTGTTTTGAAATATGAAGAAGAGTACATAGGAGGGTTTCCCAGCAAATACTGCTAATGCTGTTAACATTCTACCATGTTTCCCCGAAAATAAGACAGTGATTTATTTTCTTTTCACCCCCAAATAAGCACTTGGCCTTATTTTTTGGGAGGTCTTATTATTTTTGAAGTGCAGAGGTAGCGAGCGTGGTCACCTCATGGCTGCTGCTGTGATGCAATATTTTCGGGGAGGTCTTATTTTCGGGGGAAGGTTTATTTTAGCGCATGCGCTCAAAAGCCCGATTGGGCTTATTATCAAGGGAGGTCTTATTTTCGGAGAAACAGGGTACATCAATCCTACAATAGCTTTTTATTATTTTATATTTATTTACTTATTTCCCACCTTTTAAAGGCATTTTATGTGCTAGACTTTTATTTTATTTTATTTATTTATTTATTTCTTATTACATTTATTTACCACTCATCTTGCTGTGGGGCTATTCTGGCCAGCTGAAAACAGTAGAAAATTATAAATATTTAAATATAAAAATAGTTAAACAATGGAACAATAAGAATAATGAAAATACTGCAATATGAATTAAAAGCTGGGCAAGGAAGGGGGAGAGGGTCAGCTATTAGTCCAATAGCCACTTACAGTGTGGTACTCTTGCAATGTCTCTTCTAGACAGAGTTATTAGATTGCAAAAACCTGTATTACTTTAACATTTCTGTTATTGCCATTATATTTCGTAAGGGCTAGTGGTATTTTATTTTAACCCTCTCCTTGCCATATAATTCTGGATTGCAGAATTATAAAAATGTGCACAGTTTTATTATTTATAGTGACAATCCTGACATTTTTCTACCCAATAGCAAATTCCCTGACATTAAGCGCATGATTTGGAAAATATATTCCATCACAGTGATTTATCTATATCTACCAAGATTAAAATACTAATTCTTGTGACAATCTATAGAAGTGAGAGTTGGTATCAAGAGTATTGATGGTTTTGAACTTTAGTGTTGGAAAAGATTCCAGAGAATATAGTGGACAAACAGGAAAAAAAACCAAATGGATCACTTAAGACATCAATCCAAACTCACTCAAGGCACAAATTATCCTATTTCAGAAGATAATGACCAGCAGCAAACTGGATGGCTTCAGTTGCTGTAGTCATGATTGCACCATTAGAGGATCTGATAGACCAGTTAGTGAAAAACTGTCTGACCAGTTAGGAAACTGGTTGCTAAAAGTCAACACTGACTTGATGGCAAATTATCAAGAATGCAGCAGGTCGGTCAGAATGAATTAAACAGTCGACATCTTTCATCCTCTTGTAGTTTTAATTTCATTTTATGACTTCTAAAGTCTACCTCAGGAATTCCCAACAGGAACTATTTATTTATAAATACCCCACAACCTTATGCCAATGTACTGTATTTTATTTAAATTTCACTGACACAAAATTTAAGAATACATCTACTTCAAGATAAGATTAATGCAATAAACATTATAAATGCTATTCTGAATTAAAGATTTGATCATTCTAAAATATATTGTATGTTATTAAGAGAAAACATTACAGGCAAATATCTGGAATACTATTAAGCAAAGTTCAACTTCCATTCCTACTTTTATTTCCAAGAATGCTACTGGGTCTCATAAAGTTTCTTAGAAAATGAAAATGGAGGGCTGTTTCAACCCTATGCTATGTTTGGAATGATGCCCATCTATCCAGAAAAAGGGGAAAGGAGAAGGTGAGCAGTAGTGACAGGGGGCATCTTAGGGAGGAAGGAGGCTGATGCAATGATGTTTTAAGAATGTCTACAAAGTAGGATGTAGCCACCTTCTGAATGGGTCAGCCTGCATGCAAACAGTCCAAACTGGGCTTCATGCTCCAGCAAACTAAAATTTATAAACACATATTTCCAACATGTAAACTATGACAGTTTTTGCATTGTAATACCAGGAAAATATCTGCAAGGTATGGGATATTCTATTAATATCAACATTTAGGTTTTCTCTTCTAGGAAATACATTTCTTAAAAATATCAATTAAAAAGGGAGGGGGAGAAAGCTCTCATTATTTACAATGAGCATGACATAAAATATTCTCCGCAAACCAGGCATCCAGGTTTCCGTCTCTGCATCACTTTTATATTAATATATATCTTAAAAGAGCCCTTTGTACATTTACACCACTTGTAAGTTACATCTGTAGAGAGCAGATACAAACTCTTGTAAGTGTTGTAAATATTCAACCCTGTTCCCTAGAGATGTAATTTTCATTCCATCTATTAAAAACCATGCTGTAGATTACTTCTCCCTACAGGCTGCTTAGAGAGCCTTGGACCTGTGAGAATGACAGAAATAAGAAAGTGTAGCCAAAGATTTCATGCCATATAAAGCCACCTTCTTCAATCTGATGTATTAAGTTTCAACTCCAGTTAAGTCTTGACTGAGGTGGTCAAAGACACATGCTGGAGAATTCTAAAGCACCCATGGTTAGATCACTAAGATCAGGGGTCTCCAACCTTGGCAACTTTAAGACTTGTGGACTTCAACTCCCAGAGTTCCTCAGACAGCTTTGCTCCACAAGTCTCCACAAGACTTCACAAGTCTTAAAATAGCCAAGGTTGGAGACCCCTGGCTTAGATATAAATTTATAAATTTAATAAATGTATAATGTAATACACAATAATTACTGAGACCTGAAATAAATAAATAAACAAACAAACAAAGAAAGAAATGATTGATGTTGGGGCAGCGTTTCTCACCTCTTCCTCTATCCCACATAATAAGGTGTATACTCTGAAGGGAAGGCAGAAATGAAGCTATCAGCCCACCCAAGTAGACCAGACAGGGAACTGGACCAGTTCGGCTAGTTCTACTTTATTGTGAGTCTACATGAACAGAACCTTGCAGGTTTGATAGTGCTAATCTCCTGCTGTTTCTTTTCATAGCCTGAGAAATTAGAGGGGTTCCTTTCTTAGTCTCTTTCTCTGCTCATTATGCAACTGTGTGCTATGCCCTCTCTCATCTGATCATTCCCTAGGGGGCATCTTTTCCCCTCCTCTCTTTAGGCCATCCCCACATAAGGAGAAGCACACTAACCAATAAGTTCAAGACATTCAAGTGACAGCCTGGTATTTTCATTTGAGAATTTTATAGCATATAGTGCCTACGGAGGGGGAGCTGGTGAGATGGATTACAATGAAGCAGCAGGAAGGAGGGAGTACATTCCAGAAACAGGAGGAGGGGACCACAGCCCGGAACTAGATAGAAGACACAGGAAGAGAGTTAGAATGGCCACTCCCTAGAATCTCTCAGGTTATATCCACTAGGGTGGGAGTAGTAAGGGTTTAGATGGTATTATGTTTAAGCAAATAAAGAACTGAAGTCTGGCTGGGTTGCTCTAGATTCTTCTTAGGCTGAGCCTGATATATATGAATGCAATAAGATAATAAGGAAAACAATTTCATTACCCCACACAATTTTTCAATTTTCATTATTTTATCCTATTTGAAAGTGCTCTATTGATCCTGAAGGATAGGACATCAGCTAAACGATGCACTGGATTCTTTTCTGCTCTACAATTTTATATAGATAATGTTTCTTTTTACATAGCACTATATTTTTATGAAACTTTAAATGAAAATAAGAGATCATAAAACATAGGAAGGAAATCTAGATAAAAAGTTGGTTTATAAACTATTTTTTTCTAACTCTACTTCAGAACCATTTTTCTTTTTTAAAAGATTGAAATGAATTACTATGGTTACTATACTAAACATATTGCTGGGAACAATTTTACAAGTTGATTTGTATTAACTAAAGATAATCCCCCTCCCTCCTGGGATCAATTGTAATTTTCATAGAGGCACATTATAACATGTTATTAACAAAGATGATCAATGTTGTCAAAAATCATTCCATCATTATTTCCTTTCAAGGTACATTAATTTTTCATCTTGTGAAGTCATAAATAAAATAAAAACAATTTAATTAATCTTAAACTATTACAGAAATTCTATACTATTCACAATATTTCTTAAACAGAGGTCATTTTAATTCCTCTTCCTTTAGCTTTAGGCAAAATCCTGAGCCTATATTGCTTTAATAGAAGAATATGAATATTGCTCTTTTTGAAAGGAATAACATCACCCTGGAATGGTAGAGTCATTGTTTTCATCCTCCTCCTCTTCCGCCTCCTCCTCCTCCTCTCCCTCCCCTCTACCACCACCACCACCCACCATAAAATCTTCAAAAAATAATCAGTTTCACTAACTACTACGTAAAAATTTAATACTATTACAGAATTAACTAGACAGACTAGGTCATATCCAGCAATGGGTTAAGTTGTATAACTTAAAAAGAAAAGGAAATAAACTACAAAGGTTATGCCTTTTGTAACCAATTCATCTGCATATAAAGCAGCTTTTCAAAGATAGTATTTCATAGCTGTCCTGGGAGCAATTAGTAACTGGATAAATATGACGGAGGAGAGAATTCTTAATCTAGAAGGATATGATCTGCTTTATGGTTGGCATGCGTATTTAATGTATGGTAAAAAGCAGGATTTTGTTTTTAGAACGCATATATACAGGTCTGCGTTGTTAAGAGTCTGGAAGAAGTATCAGCCAAATATGCAATGTAAGATTCCTGACTGGGTAATACCAAGGCATATGATAGAAAATATTAGTATAACACAGAGGCACGATGAAACTACATATGCCCAACTGTTGGATTGGGTAGATAATCATTGGGAGCTAAAGTTGATAGATGAACTAAAAGATAAAAAGATTGTTCAGACTTGGTTTCAATATCAACAGTTACAATTTAGGTTTAAGGAAGATATGAGGATAGGTATTGAGAATACGTATGATGAGTTGACTGAGCAAATTAGGGACCAAGGACAATTTCATATTAAAAGAATATATAATATTTTGATAAAGAGAGACTCTGCTTCTGAGTTAGTTAAGGATTGTATGTTAAAGTGGGCACAGAATATAGAGGAGCCTATAATCCTAGATACATGGGAGAAGATTTGGATTAGAAATGTGAAGTTTACGCAAGCCCAGAATTTAAGGGAAATTTTTTACAAGATGTTTTATAGATGGCATTTAGATCCAGCTAAGCTGTCTAAAATGTATCCAAATCACAATCCTAAGTGCTGGAGGTGTGACTGTTCAAACACTTCTTACTTTCATATTTGGTGGTCCTGTAAGAAAGTTAAGGCTTTATGGATTAAAATATGGTGGATAATGCAGAAGAAGATTCTTAAAAGAAAAATTAAATTTGCTCCCCAATTTTTTCTATTGGGCATAGTACCTGACTGCACTGTTGCTGAAACTAAATTAATATTGTATATGATTACAGCAGCTAGACTGCTGGTAGCACAATATTGGAAGAAAGCAGAATTATGCTCTATAGAAGAATGGATACTTAAGGTAGCAAATCTTGCCGAAATGGATAAAATTTCTGTATATCTAAAAGATCACTCTTACGATAAGTATATTATAGATTGGTATCCCTGGATTGATTTTGTAAAATTAAGGTACGGTTCAAAGGAAGTGTCTATGGGATTTGGTTGAGAAATGTTTCATAAATATGTAGTAATGGTTTTGGAAAGGAGGTTATGATGGTTTTTCTCCTTTTTTGTCTTTTTTGTATTATCTTGTTTTTATTCTGATATATGCATATTATTATTGGGATATTTGTTTTTCAGATTTGCTGGTAACTGTGCTTCTGTCTCTATCTGGGAAGTCAGGGGTTGGGTTAGGGAGGGTTAGGGTGGGGAAATGGGGGGGTGGGTGGGGGGAGGGGGAGGGGAGGGAGAAAATGTTTAAAAAAAAATTTGTTTTGTGTAAAACTTTTCAATAATAAAAATTTAATCGGGAAAAAAAAAAGATAGTATTTCAAAATATTTCACAGAAAAACTGACAACACAGAAAAAATTATCCGCCTATTATAAAGTAATCCCACTTAATCTGATAGGGGCAAAGAAAAAATAAAATTCCACACCAACCAATAATCTGAATAAATATTCAAACAATTATTGGTTATGCACATAAGGAACCCTTAAAAGCTATAAACTGTATCTGTCAAACTTATTGTAACAACACAACTTTTTGTTGAAAACCTGGACAAGGTTACAGTTTGGTTGCTTTTAAAGACTAGATCTTTTCCTGATAGGATACCTCCTTCTTGTCAATGATAAAAGCCACCTCAGGCCCACGGGCAAGCCTTCATTTTGGACCTTGTTAACTCAATCTTGTAATTATTTAGCTGCACTATTTTAATCTGTCATCCTCATAAACTGCCAACAAGGCTTTCGCAACTGCAAACAGCCTTCTCGAGGGTTTTTTTTAGGATGAACTCTGGCAAAGGCTGAATACAAGACCCCTGAGGAGCGTAAGGGAACAGAACCACCAAATGTCTGGTTGCCATCTGTTCTACCCATTTACTCTTCAATATGTAAATAAACGTCAGAGAGCACAGGGACCAGTGAAACACATGGTTGCTAAGTGAAGCCCAAATTTCTGCCTCTCCTCCTGATGAGCAGAGCAGCGGCCTCAGATACATGCTGAGAGTACACCATGAAAGGCTCTTTTGGGATTCAACAGCCTCCCCTTTGAAACACCAACACCCTCATAAATAAAGTTCTTACTGTCTGATGGATGCCCTTTTTCCAGTATGGAACCCCTGAAAGAATAAACTAATGCCTGAATGAAAAATAAACTAGGCAAGCACCCTAGTAGACACTTCTATTTTCCTTTACTTTCAATGGTCGATGCGGCAGAAAGAGGGGGGAAATATGGTCTGTACTTTTTAAAAACTATATAGCAAGAAAGTCTCATTAGGACCAATGATTGGGAAAAAACAACTATCCCTTACACATCAATTTGATTAAAAGGGTAGTGTTGTATTAATTAATTTTACACAAAATTGATTTTATGCAAATGCAAAAATAATACCCTGTTTCCTTGAAAATAAGACCTCCCCGGATAATAAGCTCAATTGGGCTTTTGAGCGCATGCGTTAAAATAAGCCTTCCCCCCAAAATAACCCTCCCTGAAAATATTGCAACACAGCAGCAGTCATGAGGTGACCACACTTGCTGCCTCCTACATCTCAAAAATAATAACACCTCCTAAAAATAAGGCCAAGTGCTTATTTTGGGGTCAAAAGAAAATAAGACCCTGTCTTATTTTCAGGGAAACATGGTAGCTGTGAAACCAATAATGAAATATACAGCACATCCAAATTAATAGTTAAGGCTTTCTGATGTAGGATATAGTATGCCAATTATATCCCTACTGCAATTAATTCAATTAATGTAAACAGAGATTAAAATCAAAGCAACTATAGATTTTGAACATTCACTCCAATGCTGACAACTGAATTTAACCCAAGAAATTTAAAAATATAATTGATTCAGATACCCCAGCGAAAATCCCTTAAAGCAGATGACCTAGGATCACCCAGACCACATAAAGAGGCATGTTATTCTTATTTTAAATTAGTAGCCAAGCCAATATTTTCTAAAAAAAAATCCCTAAAAATCATGTGCTACGTGCACTTAACTAGGACACTTTGTTAAATTCAATAAGACATTTTTGGAGTTGGTATCTAAAGGACTACAGTATTAAATTGCTGAATGCAAAAGAAATAGTGTATGATTAAAATAAACAGATCACAACTACACAGAATTTGTGGGTTAAAATCTGGCCACATCATCTGTTATATTGCAACAGAAATACAGGTATGTTTAATAACACTCACAATAGTCCCTACAGTTCAGAAAACTGTGCTAACAGTAGATACTTGTAATAATATATATTACTGTACATCTTTGTAACAATATATATAACTATAATAGTTTTCTAAACATACAGCAATTTTTAGTGTTATAAAGTTTATTTTTATTTATCTATCAAATTTATGTATTGCAATATCATGAGTGACTCAGGGCGGTTAAGTGCCACAGCTGCTCTCCTAGGAAATCACCTTCTTAAGCGGATAAGAGCAACTCCAACAAGGACATTAAAGAGGTTTATTAAACATTTTATTAGACATTTTTAATGCTTGAGTATTTTTTTTCTTTCATAATATCAGAATATGGCTTTATCCAATTAAGCTGGATATCAGAACAAATCAAAGGAATAATATTAGGATTCCTTTTTAAAAAAAGACCAAGGGTGCTTTAGGGTGTGGTTCTTACTGCATAAAGATTGTCTGATTAATAGTTTTTACAAGGGGTTCAGGCCAGAGGTGTGTTGCTCCCGGTTTGGCTGAACCGGTAGTGGAATTCAGGCCTGGGTCGCAGAACCGGCAGTGACCCAGGCCTGCCACACCCCCAAACTGGTTCCCTCGCCACTGCTGGGGCACTGCCATTTTGTTTTTTAGTGATTGCACGTGCGCAGTTCACTGTAAATTGTTCTGCGCATGCATCGCAAAGAACAATTTACACTGGAGTGCACATGAGCGTGCGAGCGAAGTTGTCACACACACGCACGTTGCACGCAGGTTGTGAACCGGTAGTAAAAGCAGCAAACACCCCCCCCCGGTTCAGGCATCTTTTCCATTTACAGTCTCCTGTGCTTCCCCCAACATTCCAGCTTCTGTTTGAAGAGGCAGAACCTCTTCCCAATTACTTGCTTCTAACGTTACCTATTGATGCAGTAGTTTCTTCTTATTGTTCAGCTAGTGCATTACGTCCCATCCACCCGATCTCATTGGAAAATATAATCTAGGTATCTACTATCTGAAGTCAGTCAACAGATCCCTAAGGCTAAACACCTGAAATATGCAGTTTCACCCCAGACATTAGTGTGTAGGATTCATTCCAGTTTTACTTAAAGCAATCCATAAAACATTCAGCTGCAGTATACTAGGTTCAATTATCCTTAAACCACACTATAAATTTTTTCTATACTATATAAATCCAGTAGACAATGTATTGGTTTAGGAAACTAAAACTATATAGCTTTTGCGCCCACCACTAATTTCAGAATTTAGCAGTATTGTGTGCCTATGTGTCTGTTCATGTGCCTTCCAGTTTTTAACCCTGGCAATTATCTGGACATGTCACTACAGTTTTCTTGACAAGTTTTTTTCAGAAATGGGTTGCCATTGTCTGCTTTTGGCAAAGAATGACTAGTCCAAGGTCACATAACCGGCTTTGTGGCAATGGCAGGATTAGAACTCATGGTCTCACATTTTCTAGCCTGGTGCCTTAACCACCATACCAAAGTGGTTCCCTTAATAGTATTGTTTACAAAAGTTATATAAAAACACAATTTTCTTTCTTTCTGAATAAATATCCTTTATTCTATTTGAATAAAACATCCAAGATTACAATTCAAAAGTCTGAGACTGAGCTTTAAAAAATGGCTATTTCTTTTATCTCATCACGCCAACAACTGGATGGGACACACCTTCACTATCACCAGTTTATCTTTCCCCTAATCAATAAATTATAGATGAAGAAAAATGAAAAAAATGCCAAACTGATTTTGAAAGATGTTCAGAATTTCTGAGAGTAAGCATTTAAATGAACTCCCAAAGTTACTTTTTCAAGAGGCAACTGGACTTTCTTGTTTTTCTTTAAAAATGTTTCACTTCTCATCCAAGAAGCTTCTTGGATGAGAAGCGAAACGTTTTCAAATAAAAACAAGGAAGTCCAATTGCCTCTTGAAAAAGTACCTTTGGGACAACCATGACCTGGATGACTGAGAATCTCCATAGAATTTAAATTAAGATTTTCTTTTCGTGAAGTACAGGTGAAACTCAAAAAATTAGAATATCGTGCAAAAGTTCATTTATTTCAGTAATGCAACTTAAAAGATGAAACTAATATATGAGATAAGACTCATTACATGCAAAGCAAGATAGTTCAAGCCATGATTTGTCATAATCGTGATGATTATGGCTTGCAGCTCATGAAAACCCCAAATCCACAATCTCAGAAAATTAGAATGTGAAAAGGTGCAATATTCTAAACTCAAAGTGTCCCAGTCTAATCAGCTAATTAAGCCATAACACCTGCAAAGGGTTCCTGAGCCTTTAAATAGTCTCTCAGTCTCTCAGTGGTCCAAAGTTCTCTTTTCTGATGAGAGCAACTTTTGCATCTCATTTGGAAACCAAGGACCCAGAGTATGGAGGAAGAATGGAGAGGCACACACTGCAAGATGCTTGAAGTCCAGTGTGAAGTTTCCACAGTCTGTGTTGATTTGGGGAGCCATGTCATCTGCTGGTGTTGGTCCACTGTGCTTCGTCCAGGGTCAACGCAGCCGTCTACCAGGAGATTTTGGAGCACTTCATGCTTCCTTTCGCAGACGAGCTTTATGGGGATGCTGACTTCATTTTCCAGCAGGACTTGGCACCTGCCCACATTGCCAAAAGCACCAAAACCTGGTTCAGTGACCGTTGGATTACTGTGCTTGATTGGCCAGCAAACTCACCTGACCTGAACCCCATAGAGAATCTACGGGGCATTGCCAAGAGAAAGATGAGAGACATGAGACCGAACAATGCAGAAGAGCTGAAGGCCGCTATTAAAGCATCCTGGTCTTCCATAACAGCTCAGCAGTGCCACAGGCTGATAGCTTCCATGCCACGCCACATTGAGGCAGTAATTTGCTGCAGAAGGGGCCCAAATCAAGTACTGAGTACATATGCATGCTTATACTTTTCAGAGGTCCGATATTGTTCTATGTACAATCCTTGTTTTATTGATTGCATGTAATATTCTAATTTTCTGAGAGGGTGGATTTGGGGTTTTCATGAGCTGTAAGCCATAATCATCACAATTATGACAAATCACGGCTTGAACTATCTTGCTTTGCATGTAATGAGTCTATCTCATATATTAGTTTCATCTTTTAAGTTGCATTACTGAAATAAATGAACTTTTGCATGATAGTCTAATTTTTCGAGTTTCACCTGTATATGTATACTCTGCAATTTTCGCACGCCGTAGGAAAAAGGTTCGCCATCACTGGACTCTATACCAATAAAATATTCATTCTACAGAAAGAATAGTAGCAACCTAATTCTCAATTCTAAGATTTAAGGAGGACTTTTGAGAACACATCCAAAGAAAAGGCAACCCTTTCTTCCTTTCTACAACAGATGCAAAAGTGGTACTTCTATTCCAGAGGTGCTTTTTCCAAAAGGCAATTGGACTTTGGTTTTGTTTTGTTTTTTTAAAAAAAAATTTGTTTCTCATTCAAGAAGCTTCTTCAGTTGAGGTTCTTGTATGAGACACGAAACATTTTCAAAGGAAAAACAAAACCCAAGAAAGTCTATTTCCCTTTTAGAAAAAGCACCTTTGAGACAATCATGACCTGGATGATTGAGAATCTCTATAGATAACGTTTCTAATTAGTGTAGCAAACAGATTAATTTTGTTTTGAAGAAGCATAACCAGTGCTTAGAATTTATAAGTTATTCCATTCCAAGTTTTGATCGGGCACGTTGCATTATTGTATAAAATGGGCCTTATAGATCTGTTAGCTGCCCCACACATTTTTCCATCCTCTTCCAGAACTAAAATAAGGGAACAGCAAATATACATAGTGACCTTCGGCAAGACAAGCAACTTCCCTACCACATATGTGCTGGAAATATATTTATTGCTTTGACTAGCCCATAGAGGAAAATTGTTTATGCAAGAAAACCGGATTAACATAACCTTAATTGAACTTGAATTTGATATTCCCTACAGTAGTCCTCTCTGTAACCATTCCTTTTTCATAATAGGATCCAGGTTTACAAGAGAACTTCAAAATGAATTCATGTCTAGAATGAGCAAAATGATATTTTTTCTTGGGGGGAGGAGGGTTGCTTCTGGGTTGTGCATTGTGACCTAAGGATTTCCCCATATATTCCACTGAGACACAGACCTTACCAAAACTCCTATGATTGTCAACCTTTTGAAGTATTATTATTTTTGTCGTATAGAAGTCTCTGTGGTGTTGTTAAGAGAGGTGAGTAAGGCAAAACACTTATTTTTATTTCAGAAATATATACGGTGCTTCAGAGAACATCGGTTAAGCCTCAGTAAAAGAAGTCTGGTAAACTGCTTTAAGAAATAAAATGCTCTATTTATTTATTTCAAAATTAACTCATAAGCAAAGGAGTAAAACGTCCCATTTGTCTCTATGCACATATTTCATGGTTGTTTTTCAATCCACCAACAGTCCAAAAACGTCTCTGTTACAAGTTATGATTTTTTTCCATGGTCACCATGGAACTCATCTCAACTGTACCAGAAGCACAGATTCCACCTCCCAGCTATTACAGTGAGCTTTCTTATGTCATGTATTTGGAAAGAATGTTTTTCAGCACAGGAAGTGAAGCACTAAACTTGTCTGTCCAAAACTACATGGATCACTGACCCTCAACAGCATACAGACCACTGCTGTAACATCACACTTTCCACAATACGGCTCCAAAAGATGTACCCAGGATGCAAATCTTAGCCTAGCTCTTCCAAGAAATTACTGCTTTTTATCATTGTTGATGGAAAGATCATGGGTACATTTTTGCAACTTTTATTCTGAAAGATTTAGGAAACACTAGGCAGTCCACCTATCATTACTTCATAGTCAAAGTCTACTAACAATAGTAACTGTGTGGTTTAGTCAGGGGTTCCATTAAAACAAGTAAACATTTATTAGTGCAGGAAAATGTACATTTTTCCACTCTGTTATACTACTGGAATACTATATTTTAATAGCTGGTTGGAATATAGTTACTGACATAATTTGGAAAAGATTTTTACAGGATGATAGAGGAAAAATGTGTCAGCTTTCATCTTCATATTCCAAACCAACATAATATTATCTATGCACATGCCAGCAAAAATGGTTAATCTTCTTACCCAGGCAGTATAGTTTTGGGCCATATCTGTGGTTCTAAATGTCTCTGGCTCACACTGAATAAGAAGCAAGAGCACTTCCCATCTTTAGTCTTAATTGCACAGGGCTTTTCCTTGTAATTTTATAAAGAAGTGAGAGTATGTAGGAAGTGCTGACGGTGGGTTTGTTTCTCGTGCCAAAATTGTTTCTATTCCCAAGAGGAGTAATAATAGCATGGGAAGCAGCTATGCCATGGGCTCTTCCCGCATAACCTGAGTCTACAGATGTTGGTGCCAAACCTCAGGAAACAGACGAAATATTGCCCAAATTCACACATTGCTTTCTGCCAGGATACAAAATATTGCAATGAGCTGGATGCAAGGCCACCAAAACAGAAAAGAAGACATTTTCTCCCTTATTCAACAACTCCAGTTAAATAGCACCATGTTGATTTTATAAAACCAGTTCTGTTCACAGTAGCAGTGGTACTGCAGTGATAATTCCTGGCACTAGCAGTGGTAATAATATAGATACACGGCTCAGATTTAAAACTTATTGCTAGTGTATCTGATACAACAGGTTTGCTTCATGACCTAAGATTATCACTTTCTCAGCTTTTATTTCATTGCTTTTTGATATTAGTAATGTGGATTTCAATTATTTAAATTACTGATATGCTTTCATAAAGCATATCAATATAGTTAAATTTAATTTCATATTAAGAAGTGATTAAATTAAATTTTTAATTCAGCATCCAAATAATGGATCAAGATAAATATTGAATATTAACAATGAAAACATGTAACCATAAGAAACACGAAAAACCAACAACCTTGGCTCAAAATATTCTAATGAAATTTGAATTACATGCACTTTAGTGTACCCGTAAACACAATATTGTTTCACTAACATGCTGGATAATGAAATTAGATCATATCTAGAAAGTCAATTATTTTTGTTCCTGTGTTTCAGTTCAACATTTAGAGTCAGATCTCACTGAATGTAGAAATATTCCATTTCTACATAAATTTACTATGGCTCACAGACTTACAGAAAGTCTATGATCAATAGTGAATTTTTATTTATTTATTTATTGGCAGCCTGCCTTTATTATTTTTAGAAATAACTCAAGGTGGCGAACATACTTTGTACTATATATTAGCTTATCTAAATTGAGATATGAATCCATTTTTTAACGTTATTTAGCAAATGGATTTTTCTCTCATAATTTCTCAAAGATATGGTACACAATAATTACATTATTGTTCATTGGTTGGCTTAATTTGTTAATCTTGTCCCTAAAACTGAATTGGACACAGCAACGAATAAGAGTTCAAAAACATATACATGCTTTGCAAGATCTAAACATCTCCTAAGATGATGGTTTATCTTAGCTGCCCAGAATCACCTTGAGGGGACAGCATAGAAAATAAATAAATAAATAAATGTGCTTCATTTCCTTAGTGAACACTGGTTTGTTGAATGATTTCTATATTTTACACATACACATTACTCATATTATGATCAATTAAAATGATTTTAAATGCTTAGCATTACCTTTATTTTCTCATGAATATGCCGTAATGAGTCTGCAGTTCCCATATCTGCATCGTCAATACATACAATATCCAGCTTCAGTTTTGTCTCCAAGTTTAGCCCTTTCTGAACATCTTTCGTTGTAACCACAATGACTTCTGCAGAAAAGAAAGAAAAAGTAAATAGGTCTACGAAATAGTTTACATTTTTCAGAATAGATCATTTTAGATAGTTTAGAACGATGTAACTGTTAAATGTAAATGTAAAGTTTAAATGTAAAGTTTTATATTCTTTTAAAGCTGTAAAACTTTCAAAGTCCTCAAATAATTTGATCAAGTTCTTCAAGGTTTCAAAATTCTCATTATATGCCAAAATGTGCAAAAATAATTTACTGAACAAAATAGCATTATGTCTGCAGAACAATATTTTATGCTATTTTATTGAATGTAATTTTGCTTTTGTAAGATAGAACTCCTAAGCAAAATATAAGATAGTAAATCTAAAAAATATAAAAATATCAATATAATTGTATATATTCTATAATTTTTATAGAATCTATTCTATAAAAATTATATTATGTATAATTATGTATTTAACACAAAGATAGACATTAATAAAGATATGGAAATATAACTTGAATAAAGGAAAAGTTGGGAAGAGGAAGCCTCTATTCATCTTAAATGTCTATTAAATCTTAAAATATGTAATTCGTACTAATTTACATTATTTGTGTAATGTAATTATGTAATGTAGTATAATGTAATTACACAATTGATATACATTTATGCAAATAACATAAGTACCTCATCAAGGCTTCATGGCTGCAACCAACTTGTCCCTTATTTTATGAGATTATCTAGATCACGGGAGTCAAACTTGCTGCGTCACATTGCTGTCATGTGATGTTTTGCGCCGTTTTTCCCATTTATGGAGATGGGGTAGGCGTGGCCTGCACATGACGCATCCAACTCGTGAGCCACCAGTTTGACACCCCTGGTCTAGATGGAGTTTTGTCTTCTGAATTCAAATTCCATTAAATCAGGCTCTTGAAAAAGCATACATGAGCCTCCCCATGTAACATTCAGAAGAGTTTGAGATACGTTTTCATCTGATTTAATTGGTTTTAATCCAAGTGTTCTAAAAAAAAAGTCCCACATGTAAAATTTCATATTCCTAAAATCAGCAAATGCAGCACCTTACAGTGATCTTGGAGAGGGAGGGGAGGGAGGGTGGGAAAGAAGAGAGAGAGAGGAGAGACATGAAAGAGAAGGAGAGAAAGAAAGAAAGAAAGAAAGAAAGAAAGAAAGAAAGAAAGAAAGAAAGAAAGAAAGAAGAGATAGCCAGTGCAATATCAACTTTTTAAAGGATTTAAGAAAACACAGATTTTTCAGGGTAACATTTATTCCTGGTATATTTGGGGAGAGGGAGGAATTGAAGTCCACATGTCTTAAATTTGCCAAGTTGAGAAACACTGTTTTAGAGTCCCAATATGGATGTGGATAGTTGTAAATTCATATGCACTGTTTATTTGGATTCTCAAAACACATTTGATAGATCTCTCACAATGTTTCTGAATAAACTAACACGGTAAAAGTTTCTTTATTCATTTGTAATTGTTTGATGAGCAGAGGCCTTGGATTAGGAATAAATGGCCAACTTCACAATAGTTGAAACTAAACAATGGGACAGCCAGGGAATTGCACTGAGACCACCACTGTTTAAATGTATAATTATGAATGATCTCTAGATTCTAGATTCTAGAACAAAGACTGGCATAGTAAACACCAGGTGTTCTGAACTCCCACAGCCCCTGCCATTAATCATGGTGCATACAACTGATCAAAACATTTAATCTACATTGGAATTAAATCCAAAAGCAGTTCTGGATCAGCAAGGGAACAGCTAGGCAAATCCACTCATAATGGAAATATCTCAGAATTAGGTTGTTTTAAGCCTAGAAACACTTCACTGAGTATGAAATGCATTGCCAGTAATATTTTAAGTTTGAGCTAATGTCTATTTCTCTTGGGCAGTAAGAAGGAAACTTCTGTTCAAACGGTATAGACTTCTTAGGAAATAACTCTTTTTTTATTAAAATAATTTTATTTTGAAATGGGATTGGGTTGGGCAGTTTTGCAAGTGGTTTCTCATTAACTCAGTTTACTTTTCCAATCTGTATAGGACCAAATAGAAAAATTCTTCTGCCATTTTTTTTCTGTTCTGAAGTTACTTCAAAGAAATAATTCTCCTGGTTGGAATTTGATGTGTTGGAGATTGAAATATTTTATTTAGTTATTTGAGCATTATTGAAGGTAGAAATCTGACCTAAGCAATGCTTAGGAAAACAAGTTTTATAACTAACAGAAAGGAGATTTCTAGGAAGTGCATTATACGTATAAGTAAAATCTAGCATCTAGTTAACTACGTTTTGCCAGGTGCCAAATATCCTAAACTTGTGGCCCTGGGAAGAAAAGCGGAAGGAAATTATTTGAGATTAGCCATTTGTTAAACAAAGAGCAGGCAGAGTAAAAGGCAGTGTGCTAGTATTGCAAATGAAACTACATTTTCATAGCACTCTAATGCGTTCCGGAAATTAGCCTAAAATATTGCTCTGATTTCCTTTGAAGGAAATGGAATGGGAATGGAAAAAGCAGAATGGGTTAACTCAAAAGAAAACAGGATTTTTTTTAACAGTGAAGGCCTTTGTAATAATTTCTTATGCTAGTCTCTGTGTCAGAAATCATTTACTATTTCTCTCTTTATCCTTTCTCCAATGAAACTACATACTAAGCACCAATATTGGAAATGCTCAATAATCATCCTTCATAAAGTATATTAAGCATTTCTTAATATATTCGCTTTGAAATGAACTATTTTCAAGAATGGAATGCTTTCTATCATCTGCCATTGGTGTATTTACTGTGGAAGGACAAAATCATTCATTAAACTGGAACAATTTATGACAATAATAGACATGGCTCATTCTCTGTTCTAGCTTTAAAATTGCCTGGATGCTTTCCCTTGAAGCCTCCACAATACAACCTTAATAAAGAATACTTCTTATTACTGGGATTTAAGAAAAAAGGGCCACAGCTCTTGCTTGACACTGCAGAAAATACAGAATTCTTGGCTCAGAGAAGAGATGCAACCTGTAGAAACTCATCCTAGTGCTTATTTATAACCCTATTTTGTCAACTTTGCTTTAGAAACTTTACTAACCATATAATTGAACATAGGAACCATGAATAAGAATCTATTAGCTTGATGTAATAAATATCCTAAAAAGAAAATGATGTACTGGAAAACAACATCTAATAAGCTAGATCAGAGGTGTCAAACTCACATCATCACAGAGGTGTCATATGATGTATCGGGACTTTTTTTCCCTTCGCTAAACTGGGCGTGGGCATGGTCAGCGCATGACTCATCTGGCCCATGGGCCGGGAGTTTGACAGACCTGAGCTAGATCAGTTTGCCTTCAGAAGTTGTGGGTGCTCCATTACTGGAGGTTTTTAAGAACAGATGGGACAGCCATTTGTCTGAAATGATATAGGGTCTCCTGCTTGAGTAAGGGGTTGCACTAGAAGTCCTCCAATGTCCCTTTCAACTCTGTTAATGCTATTTTAATTACACATTAAGCTCCATGATTACTGAACAATTAGTTATTCTTTCCCTACTTGGAGCCAAAAAGACTAGTATGATTTCCTATTTCGTATTCAGTTAGATAATTTTCAATAGTAACCATAGCAAATGAGCATTATTCATAAAACTTCTATTCTGCCACTATTCACATTACATTTAAAATGCTAGTCCATAAGGAAAATGATTCTGGGGTTTATGCAAAATTACTGAACCTCACGAATAATCAGGTGAGAATACATTTAAAATTAAAATTATGTATATTAAAACTTCTTCAGTTTAGACCTTTTCTTAAAAGACTGTAAATGCAGATGGAAGATATAATTCATCACAAACTAATTATGAACATATGTGATACGATGATTGGTCTCATACATTGGGTTAAGCTAAGAATTGTTAAAACGTTTACCAGCATAACAGAATTAGAGAGGCAGACTAAAATGTAGAACTAACTACTGGTATATTACAGTGAAGCCTAATTATACAACTATATGACACACTTTTTCATGTGATTGTACAATTTTCCTGCACCATTCCAGGAAAAAGCAAGCTGCTTTGTGTAATTACACACAGGTACTATATGTGTGCATTCTCCCAAGAATCCATATTACCTTGAAAACTGAAATACTGCATTACCCCACTACATATTCATTATAAACCATATCAGTTAATCCAAGGTAATTATACTAAAAGAATTTTTTTAAAATAACTTATTGTCATGTATACAGTAATGAAAATTCTGGATAAAAATATATCAGTGAATGAAGTGCTTGGAGAAAAATTAGTCTAATGCTTCAAATTGTGAATATTATTCTCATATAAAACCTTTGGAAGGAAAGGGTGATTTATAATGCCTTTACATATAAATATGGCATTAATACAATCTCTCTCATCCACACATACAATTTACTTCTTGGAAGCTTCCCACAGACCTTCCAAAACTAATTTGAGCTAGACTAATGCCGGTTTCATAGTGAGATACTTTAACCACTACACTGAACTGATTCTATTTTGTTGAAAAAAGGTAAAGCTTTCCCTGTCCAATCATGTCTAACTCTACAAAGCATGGTGCTTATCTCTGTTTCTTGGCCAAGGGAGCCAAGAGTTGTCTGAAGACACTTTCCATGGTCATGTGACCAGCATCGTTATACAACAAAGGGGCACAGAATGCTGTTACCTTCCCACCAAAGTGGTACTTATTAATCTATTTGCATTTGCATGCTTTTGAAGGGATAGGTGGACAGGAGCTGGGGCAGGAACAGGCGTTCACCCCACTGTGCATTGTTCGAGTCTTGAACACGGCTTGTCAGCTTGACAGCTGACAAGTTCAGTGTCTTTAACTGTTGAGCCATCATGCCCCCTTATTTTGTTAATATTCCCATCAAATTCCCAGAAGAATAAAAGATAAGAAAAATTTCAATGTGTGCATTCTTTATGTACAGCGTTTGTATATGTTTACTTAAATACAGAGATGATCTCAATCATATAACCTCCTTCTTCTAAATCAAGGGTGTCAAACTTGCGTTATCATGGCTTCATCATGTGACGTATTGTGACTTTTTCCCCCTTTCCTAAACCAGGCGTGGGCGTGGCCAGTGCATGACGCATCCAGTCCGAAAGCTGTGAGTTTGACACCCCTGTTCTATCATGTTAGAAGTCAAATGGGATATCCTGAATTAACTCGACTTCCAGCTATAGTAGGTCAAATAAATCCAGATTCCTTGGATTTATTGACAAAGCTCGTTCCCAGTACTGCTGAAATAGTGTCCTTGACTTTTTGTTATGTCATTTCTCCACTGAGCAAAACATCAAATTCAAGGCTGCTTACCTTCAAAACCAACTTGTTCCAACAGGTTGAGTGGGTACCATATCAAGGGTTTATTACCAATAGGAAGAAGAGCTTTAGGGGTATTTAAGGTCAGATCCATCATGCGGGATCCACCACCTACAGCCATCACCACAGCTTGAAACTCCATACCAAAATCTGGGGGGGAAATAAAATAATCTAAGCATTCAACCAATAAGCAGACAACCTATGCTCTTTACAGGAAACAAAGTGCAGAACTAGTTACTTCTCATAGTCCATAGTAAGACTTCAACAACCCTCAGAAACCAACATCCTCAGCCTTCTATTTTGCCATTTAATCATCTTTTTTTATGTTACATAATTACAACAACCAGTTGCTGTATTATAGCCCTAGCTAGTATAGCCAATGTTGGAAAATGCACAAAACTGTAGGTCAACCTCTGAAAGATTATAGTACACTTCTCATTCTTGTATTAAATCTTTGTTTTCTGAGTTAAAGCAGCTGAAGACCTGATCCCTTTGAGCTGAGAGATTCTACTCTTGCTCATAGACTTTATTACATCATTTTTCTTTCCATTTATTCTAGAGTCTTTATTATGTGTTCTTAAGCCTTACCACTGCCAGGTAAGTAGACAAAATATGCTCCACATGAATATGGACTCTCTTATCAAAAACTCTGTTGGAAAAGCCAGGCATCAATTTTATACCTAATAAGCATGCAAAACTAACGACGCTCTTCTTTACCCTCCTGTCGCCACGAAAATAAATAACAACCTGGCAGGCTACGGGGGGGAAAGGATGGGCTTTTCTTCCCAACGTCCCACCAAGCGCTTTGGTACCTGAAGCCTAAAGGCTGCTTGGTTTCACGGTGACAAGGGGGAACCAATGATAAGAGCTTCGCTTCCCCTCCGGTGCACTTCCACGTTTGCGCCGCTAACAAAACGTGCACACCCTCTACCGTACCGGGTTTACACGCGGAGCGAATCGATGAACAGCCCTAACGGAGAACACCGAATAACCGATCTACTTGTCACTGGTAGGGAAAAATAATCAAGTGAAGAGAATGCCGAGCTATAGATTTCCGAAGAACAGGAGCCTTACGAAAGAGCTCAGAGATATCGATCTCCTTTTGGAAGAGCGCTGAATAAAAAGCGGGAGGGAGAAATAGGTGGCTGATTTCCTATTTTTTTCTTGAAGGGCAGCCTTAGTTCAGGGTGAAAACATACCCTGTAATTTCCCAAGTATTAGATCAACGATCAGGGTGCTTTTAAGTTTAAGAAACAAAAAATGGTGATATGCATTGAGAAAATTAATACAACGTAAGAGGATTTACATAGTATGGTGGTGTAACATATTTAAATAGTGCTTGATTTGGACTGATATAAAGCTTATTGTGGAGCGCACACTGTGGGCTTCCGCCCATCTCCCTATTGACTTGAGGCGCTGACCTATCTTGCGGGAAACTATAGCTCAGGTGTCTTCAAACTGGGCAAGACTTGTGGACTTCAATTCCCAGAATTCTCCAGCCAGCTCTGCTCTGCTGGGTGGAGTTCTACTGACTGGATAATTCTGGGAGTTGAAGTCCACAAGTCTTAAAGTTGCCCAGTTTGAAGACCTCTGCTTATAACTGCTTGAAGTGGGTTATCCTCAGTGGGTTAACAATGTTGCCTCTGTTTCAAGTTAGGCTACTCACCTCACTGCTGCCCAAGGTAATCCGTGACAGATCCTAGTACCTTGAAGATGGCCTAGAATTGGGTCAAATACGATACCTAGCAAAGAATAAGCTATCTCTCATGGACTGAAAATGAGATGAAGTCAGCATCATGGGGACATGGTAGAAACAAAAAGGTGTTACCAGGACAGGCTTGTAAGTCAAATGCCAGTGGATTAAAAAAAAGTAAAAAAAGAAAGAAAAGCAAATTCTACGCTTGTAACTATTGACAAACCAAATAGGATTGCCAACATAATTTTATTATACAAATCTATAGTGAAAATACATTTGGAGCGGTAAACCTTGTATAGTATGGATCATTATGCTTTAAAAAAATAGAAAAGATGCAAAGAGAGAAAAATGTGTGAATAATACAGTACCTTTCCTATATGGAAAGATTATAGTAATTGGTCCTTTAGCCTAGAATGGAAAGTAAAGGGAGTTGTGGCAGACATTATAAAATCGTGCATGCTGCAACTTGAGGTTTTGAAACTCATTGAAGACAGGCCTAAGGGCATCAGCCTGAACTTAGGGTAGTGTGCATGGCGTGTCGCCAGGAAGAAAAGAGGACTGTTGATACAATGCAGGTTGCTCAATTCTGTGTTACCTGAACTAGCTGGAGACCATAAGGGACAGACCTCCCCCAGTTTTGGGTAATCAGTGTCAGTTGGCCAATTACATTTCTTGCCTGCCAACATCATCCCGACTGATAAGATGCTGTTTTCTAGGGAAGATAATTTATGACATTTTGTCCTTCAGACCTGAGCGATGACTTGGTGAAACAAACCTGTGATAAACTTATTTTTATGGATTACCTCAAACAGCTGTGGTCCAGCCATTCACCGTACCCTCCCAATTGCTGACAGCAATCTGCCCAATACCTCTAGATGTGTCCGATAGTGAAGTGAAATTGCTGCCTCTAAGATATCAACTCACGTGTATAAAGCTTGTTCCATTGACCAATGACCAATTTGGTCAGGGGAAAAAGCAATACTGGGACAATTCCTGGCCTAGTCACCTGAGAAAGGTATACTTGGGTAAGAACCATGTGGCTTATCTGACTATCCCCTTCAGTCTCTCTGAGCAACGACTGACCAAATGTATACATTCAATCTTATGCGGAATAAGCTCCATATGGGCTTACCTAGCCCCTGGACCATATGAAAGCACTAAGATTCAACGAAGATTCAACTCACAACCCTCCCAGAATTTCCCAAGTCTGATTCCCATGACTCATCTATTTTCAGGTATAGCCAGCGATGAATTTTCTGGGCCTCAATACCTGATCATCCTGGATCAAAGACAGTATGAATGAAGGTGGTGTCCAGAAGTAGGCCATCGTTCCAGTAGAAATCAATATTATTATTTTTTCTTCCCCCAAAGGTTCTATGCTGATGGTGTGCTTTGATTCATTTGGATTTTTTACATTTTGGTGACATTGATTTATTCTTGCATTCTGTACACTGCATTTTCTTGTGCCTATTATTTGTACAGATTTCATAGTGCATTTAAAATCCAGAAAAGCCATGGCTGATTGGCCTGCTAAGCAAAGCAGAAACAGGTGGGAAATGTGCATCTTGCTCATGCTTTTTTGTAATATTGATGGGGGCATTTTCCTGCAGAGGTATACTTGACCTTGAGTTTTGACCTGTCCTCTGCAGTTCTCCTATCTTTTAGAACTTCAAGTGTAAAAAGAAGAGTTGTTTTGCTGAGCAAGGATGTGTGTATCCCTTATGATCATGCTTTCATTTTGTATACTATTGAAGACTATTGATGTAAATATAACTTACATTTAGAATATAAAAGCTGGCAGCTGGGCAGAGGGGGATATTTGTGTGGGCCTTGTCTTTTGGGGAACAGCACTTGCTGTCACTAATTGTTAAGCTTATTTTGCTTTTTGGCACCCTTTTGAGAAAAATAATGGGTACATTTCAGGTAAATTTGTAAACACAAGAATGAATAGAGTTATCCTTGATTGTCTGCAAGATTGGTTTTAGATGTGGATTTGGAGGGTGGGGAAGTAGTCTCTCAACTGGGACCAACTAGAATTAATTATTATTTTTTCTTTCAGGGATATCCTCCTGCCCTTAAGAGGTAGTTAAATGAAAAGTCGGTGTCTTGCATGAGAGATAAAACACAGAACCAATATCTTTCTGCTTACATTCCTTGCTCTGAAAATACCTACACCCCAGGCACAAATGCCTGTTCTACTTTCAAGGCACTGCATCTGGACTGCAAAAATACAGATGATCACTAGATGGCAGCTGAGAACATTCTGTAATGTTTTGCTGCTATCTGGTGGTTGTCCAATTTTTTACAGCCCTTCCAGATCCCAATTTTCCTTGCCTGAAACATCTGAAACTGCTCTGTGTTTTATTTCTGCTGAATGTGGATTCACTACATTAATTCAGATTTTTTTTTCCCTGATTGGAGTGCCTATGGGGTGTGGTCAAAAAAGCCAATATGATGGTAATGGCAATGCCTGTTTTTTTTTTATGTGTTCCAAGCAACAGTTGCGCTGCCATGGCCGCCATCTTGACTTTTTGACCAAAATTTGCAGACACCTCTGTTTCTATGAAACCAAGACTGGCTTGAAATGAGGCAAATTGACTTCAGGAATGTAATGCTTTGTTTCAAGTTACAGACGGAACTCGTTTTCTGTTTCATGCACACCCATGATGATGAGAGGACATTTGAGAAACTGCAAAGGAAAAGAGCCAAAAACAGAGAAACGGGAATACTGTTTAGAATTTATTTGGCAGGGTTAAGTATGGCAGTTGGAATTAATTCAGTGTTACTTATTTCTGCACTTTATTGTTCCTGCCAGGAGAGGCTGAAGATACTGTACAATATTTTAAGATTGAAATTTCAAGGTGGAACTAATTTTGAGAGGTAACATCACATTCTGGAAAACTGATTTATACACTATATCGTTTTGCAAGGGTTACTATAGCCCATTGCTGTACTATAAATCAGAGAACTCTATATTCAACAATATTTTAAACCAAGACTTTTGTAGCTAATTAGGTCTCATATAAGAATGCTGAGTACCAATTTACTGTATACTCTGTTGTAATTATTTAAATTATACAAAACTCACAGAAAAAAGCAAACTCTTATTTATGTTGTATGACCACAGAAATGGAAGAGCTATTTGCTTTTACTTCTGTTGAAAGAGTTGAAAGTTTCAAACAAAAAGTCTACATGCCTAGAGATGCGTTTTCCTGTATCATATAGCCTGTATTTGCTATTGCTTTGCCAACTTAAAAAATCTCCATATTTAATTAGTCAAGAAAAAAAACAGGATTAAGGAACATTTTAGGCAGCAGTTGAACAATAGTGATGCATTTATTAATCACAGCAGCCTTCCTTAATATTTCTCCTGAGTGAACGCTTAACTTATTGCTGAATACTTTATTTCTTAAATGCGTTTTCTACAATCCCACATCTGGAAGCTTTCTCAAAATATAAGTCTCCTGAGCATGCCTGAATTAAATAAAGCCAAAAATGGAATCTCCTTTCTCTCGTGGCAGAATTTGGATTTTAAAATATTGAAACCTGCCTCTATTTTTTTTTAAATCAGAAATGTCAAAATATATAGGTAGACCTTGCTTAGCGATCACAATTGGAACCAGCAACTTGGCCATTAAGCAAAGTAAACCTCGACTGAGCTTATGATTTTGCTTTAGTTTTCCTCTGCTAGATCTACAAAGATCATAAATGCAAGCATTGGTCATAAAGTTACTTTTTCATCACTATGGAACTGCAAATGGTCCTGTATAAGGCAGCCACTAAACAAGGACTACCTATAAATTAATACTAAAAATGTCCTCTTCTTTAATGCACAATTCCTTTGTTAGAATTCACTGGCTCTGATAGCACAAAGTTGGTAATTACGGCAACAAAGACATTGTGGTTGTGATTGATTCTCTAGTGACTAATTCTCAGTTTTGCTATGATCTCCTCACCTCGACTATTATAAATGTATATAATATATATATAAAATGGCTATGTATGTACATGTTTCAGCATAACTCTGGAACGGCTTGATTAGTTTCAACCAAACTTGGTACACAGTTGACTTATACTCTTGAAAAAAATACTGTGGGGGGTAAGACAGCCCTAAAAACCCTTGGGGGGGTGTTCTGTTAAGATACAACCAATTGTATTTTAACAGAACACTTCTAAGATACAGAAGTATGGCTTCTACTGTACTGCCGTAAAATAGCTTCTACTGTGTAGCACAGTGGAGTTGCCATGGTAACGGCTTCACAGTACTCCACAAGGGGGCTCCCTTTGGTTAGGGTGAAAATCCAACATTAGAAATTACGTTTGGTCTGGACATTTTCCCCCTATAAATAAATACAAGGCAACCCCGGATTATCGGCTACTGTATAAATAAGCATTGCTACCAAGACTGCTTGAATTATTACTTTCTCCCATGTGTCTTACACTTTTTCCCATATGTGAAAGCTTTCTCTTGATACATTATTGTAAAATCCCCTTGGGTCTTCCATGCAAAGGTCAGTACATCCATATGACTAGGCTATCATGAGAACTCGTGTCTTGCAACATCACAAACTGGATGCACAGAACAGAATGAGCTGCCCAGCGCGCGCGCGCACACACACACACGCACACACACAGACACACAGCCCCTTAGAAGTACCAAAAGAAATTAATTGCTTTCATTGATTGTCATTGAAATCTTCTCTCCCTTCAGATTTGAATATTCAAGTGATACTTTCCCGTTTTTTCAGACATAGTCTTGTACAACTGCCAGTTACACTTCTTTGTTCCCCATCACTTTTGTTCTCTGTAGGCTAGAAGGTACAGCCGCTGAAGCTAACAAACCAACTTGCAGATCACAAAGGAGATTCATGACATCTCAACCATCTGTGGCCAGGATGGTCAGCTCTTCCCACTGGGGAACAAAATGACTGTGTACTTATCCAAGTCCACGGAAAACATTTCAGAATGTGATGCAAAATCAGGAAGGTCAGTGGTTACAGCTTGGGAAAATATTGCTCAAATCCTCCCACAACCTTAACATTCATGTACTGTACTGTAGTAACTTTAAACTAGTTTCTTTCTTACATCAAGGTCACATTCATTGTGCTAAACCATCTTTCATTCATTCGTTTGTTTAATTTCTGTTGACCATCTCAGTCAATGACTGGGCGGCTTACAATTAAAAAACAATAGATTACAATTGAAAATACTGAAAACATTTTAAAACACTAAAAACATCCAGATTATGTATATATAGCAGCAAGGTGCTTGGCCAGTTAGCAATGCACCAGGAAATTGGGCCCTTAATATAATATGGTTGGTGTGTTTGATTTTCACTTAGCACATTGTAGAAATTCCAGCTAGTATGCTTTTAAAACTAAATTTTAATAACTCGGTGTCAACCTAGCCAATAGCGATTTATCAAACAAATCATCATTAATTAAATCATACTTTGTATCAACTACTAGGTCATAGATTCAGACCGGTGGAGTTTTGTGAAAACAGGAATAGTGCAATCCTTGCATGATGTCCTATGCGCCTTGCACGAGTAGTGAGATTAAAATAAATATGACATAAATTGTAAAAATTATAGTGTGGCTTGAATTTCCCCAAGCTGTTGCTATTCTATTTAATCATTTATAAACATTTTGGGCACATAAGTGCTTGAAGGTGCGGTTAATTGTCCTATACCTAATATTATCACTGGAGACATTGCCTGAGACAATACCCTAATTTATTTTTTCTCTTAAATGTTTTTCTGAAATGGCATTAGCATGATTTTGAAGCTAGTGAGAACATAATGTGGAGGAAGAGGAGGAGGGGAAAAGAAGAAGAAAAGAAGAAGAGGAGAAGGAGAAGGAGGAGGAGTTATTGTTGTTGTTGTTGGCCGGAAGGGGAGAGAGAAAAAGAGAGGTAAGATGGTAAATGATGTGCCACAATGCTAGTCCTACTCTTGTATTATGTCAACTTCACATGCATGTTTAAAAGGTGCAGGCCCTGTACCATGCCAATCTAATTTTGATCACCACTGTTGCAGCTAGGAATCCATAAGCAACAGAAACTGAAATTTATCCAGAATTACAGCACTCGGCACAAGTAGTTTTGTGAATTATTGATGTAACTGTCAAGAGGCAATTGTCAATTCTCATTAAGGATCAAGAGAGCACCAGTTCATTTGAGACTTTTTAATGTATTGGCTTTGTTTGTTTTTAGTTATAACTATAAATAAAGCTGGAATTTATGAAGTATTGTATTTTTTTGTAGTAGACATAAATGGAGTTGGAAAAATCTTTTTTTTTAAACAAAATTTTATTGGTTTTTTAAAAAAAATATACAAGGAAAGGGGTAGTGGATAAAGTACAAATTTTGACAGTTACATTATGCAGGAGATGGCCCTCCCCCCCATTCTCATAACTTTCATTTATTAATACATTAGATTGTTGTTACTTATTAGTATTTTGTCAGCATATAAACTTTTATCTTAAAATAATTTCAATCATTTTATATCAAACAGATTTTCATTTTTGTGATCTGAGTTTTCTCAATGTTGCCTCTTCTCCTCCCCCCGGCAGAGCTCCGGCACCTCCCGTGTCCTGTATGTCCGGTGTAGTGTCAGAAAAATCTTATCAAATAAAATGAGTGTTTACAACTTGGTTCTCATAAAAACAACCCATTTGACTGATCATGTGAAAACATACCGCTACAAAAGAAAATTGGCTTGTTCTCTAAAGAGTTAGTACAGAATAACAGCATCTCTGCTTATAATACGAATTTTACTATGGAGTATTAAAAGACCCACTTAATCTATATCAAATTTAATAAAACATACTGATTTCTATACTTTAAAAATGTGTAAATGATTTGGCATCCGGTTGGCAAAATAAGATTATTATTATTATTATTTTTTGGCAAGAGTTCTTTTTCTTTCTTGATCTCATGAAGTAACTAGGATATATAGGGCTTTTTCTATCCTGACTTCAGACCTATATAAATGTTTATAAGGAAACTAAGAATTGTTGGAATCTTCTCCAGCTATGTCATCAACCATGTTCTAGTGTCATCACTTTTAATTTTAATTATTTCCAGCTATATTATCTTATATAAAAATCGCTTCCAAAAGACGGGTCCTAGAACTAATAAATCATTGCTTTTCTACAGTATGTATCAGAATATGATGATCTTGGATAGAAATGTGCATATATGATTGGAATACCTTGGGGAAGATCCAAGTAATCAGAACATTACTTTTTTCAAAAATAAAGGTCAACACATATTTGTTCAAGCATGATTAACCATTACGACACATGAAATATAAAATAAATCAAGCTTATAACGCAGGGGAAAGAGTGTAATTTGTTTTCTATTGTTTTTGTGAGTGGGGCAGGGGATATTTATTGGACATGGAGCCAGAGGATGCAGCCTTAGAGGGCAGCAGGATTAACGCATTCAGGTATTGAATTGGTATGTGGGAGTGATCTTGGGGAAAAAGACACAACCAAGAAAGAGTCAGATAAAAGGCAACATAGCCCACAGCAGGTGTGTGGTGAGGCAAGAAACTCAGAAGAGACCCCCCCCCCTAGTTTCTTGGGCTAAAGGGGAACTGGAGGGAGAGATATACTTTCGGTCTTGCAAAATTATGTTATTGTAACCTTATAATAAAGTAGAATTATTGCATCTGGTTATGTCTCCTGTCTGATTAAAAGAAATCAAAGTATTAAAATGGCAGCTAAAAAGTTTTTTTGGTCTCAAGACTAGCAGTTATTAAAAATTACTCTGATGATAAATTACTGGAATATAAATCTACTTATCCAGTGAAAACTTAATAATATTGTGAAAGGTAGTTTGTTATGAAATGATGCCACCATAAAGATTATCGTTAACCTGTACTTATTGCATTACTTCCAGGCTCAACGGAGTCCTCAAAAACCACAGGAGAGTTACCAACAGATGAGGGCAATGTGAAGAAGTTCCCTAAAATGTGTGAATTAAAAAGTTGTGATGCCACAAAAAACATGTAGTGCAGAAGCTGCGTTAGCCTTAGTCCTTCCATTCATAACTATCATAAATTTCTATTCAGTTGACTCCAGAAGTCTTTGGATTGAATTCTGCTCCATGTTGGGATTCAGCCAGTTCGCACCTATTCAGAAGAAACGGTTGTTAACTTTCTAAGCAGTTCGGAGAACTGGTTGTTGGAAAAAATCTTATTTTGTTTTTTTTCTACTTTATAGGGCTAATCCTGTAAGGAAGTCAGGAAGGAAATTTTGGTGTTGTTTCTAGCCTAATCTTTATTGCCCTGCTTACAGAAACTGCGTCTCTGGTTAACCCTTATTACATTGTAACAGCTAAGGCAAAGTGCCCATCTACCTGAGTGATGTTGAGTTGGCCACACCCACACAATCACATGACCACCGAGCCACGCCCACGCAGATGGTCATTAGGGCAGAGAACCAGTTGTTAAATTATTTGAATCCCACCAATGATTCTATTCCTGGGGAAAACATCCATGCAGTTTTCTTGGCCAGCCCTACAGAAGTGCTTTGCCATTGCTTTCTTCAACGAGGTTTGATCAATTCCCCGAACTAACCTATTCCTCTAGAATTCCCTGGCTGAGGTTTCCCATCTGTGTACTCACCACGTCCAATCCTGATAAACCTCCAAGCAAAGCAAGACTGACCAGATGCTGCCATCTGCTGACCCCTGAGAGATGACACCATGAAAGCAATGAGCAAGCGAAGGACACGGAGGCTATGGACGACTCGCCTGTCCGACACTCCCAAGTTTACTGATGGCTGCTTATTGTTCTGCTGGATCCAAGCAGTGTTGCCTGCTCAGCTAATCCCCATTGCTAAATGAGGCCATCCTCTCTTGAGTTGATAATGGGCAGGAGGGGCAGTTGAGCTGCATCGGTGAGAGAGACTATAGCCTCCCACGCAGACTCTCTCTCCGGTCCCCAGAAGCCCTTTCTTTCTATTAACCCAGGGATCTATACACATGTCAGAGAGAGAAAGAAGCCTCCTTTTCACTATTCTAATCCTCTTCCTCCTAATTAGAGCCTTCAACCCCCTCCTCAAGTATGTTTTTCTTTCTATTAGGGAAACAGTTACCAACTGAGGCAGGAAAACACCCGCCTACCGCTTTATCTCCGGGCTTGTTTGCTTCCAATTCATTCCTGGGGCCTCGCTGGCTCAGGAAACATTTCTAGTTCACTCCTTCTAAAGGAAAATAGCTGCTAATCAGGGGCATGAGTAGTTTTGGAGCCCATTTTGCTCACCTGCTTCTGAAGAAGGAGCTCAGCAGGCATTTGGGTCAAAAACATTATAACCCTAATAATAATTTAAATCATGAACCCAAAAAGTATATTCGAAATGAATGTAATCACAATACTAATGTAAGTACTCTCTTGGGCCTTCATCTATACCCAAAGAAAGAACTCACCGGAAGCTGTGTTTCAGTGCCTCATGATTATGAAAGTTACTTTGACTCCCCTAACTTTTTTCATAGGGTAAGATTAAGAAGGAAAGAAGGCTAGAGAAAAATAAAAGATAGGATCCTGTAATCAAAGACAAGGACAAGGCAAAACACATTATTATAACTACCACTATTTCTTTTGCAAACATTATAATTACTCATTGTAGCCTCCAGAGGGAATAACTCAAATTTGCTCTGGGTGTGTGTATACTTCCTAGAGGCTGAAGACATGTGTACCTTTGAGGGCGTGCACAAATGTGCAGACATGTTCTTGAAATCACACCGTGGGTGGCTTTCTAATGGGAGAGGAAGACCACATCATCTTCCCCACCCCTCCCCTCTCACCCGGCATTTGACTTCAGAGCTGCTTACTCGCTGACTGAACAGAACGGGAAGTCTTAGAAAAGCCACAGTCACTAGGGTGTCTCACCCACAGACCAGCCGACTTCCTCACACTGCTCCAGTCTACCAGATGGTTATCACGGGAATGCCTCATGCTGCCCGTATGTATGTGTGTGTGTGGGTGTAGTGTGGGTGTGCATGTGTGCGTGGGGGGGGGGAATTTGAGGAGGAAGAATCAAATCCAAAGATGTTCATAATTACCATCTTTCACAGAACAGCTAAAGGACTGTAGAGGCAGCAGGGTGGGGAGAGTGTAAAAAAAGTACATCTTGAAAATGGTGACTCATTCAGCTGGTGGGTACCCACCCTTGCTACAGCAGCCTTATTGAAGCATTCAATCAATCGCTGGTCATTGGCTGATTGTGCCAAGTAGCACAGTGACATACTGGGCTTCTATCTTGTCTGGAGATAGAAGAACAACAGTTTTCACACTGTTGGTGAGTCAGATTCCATGCTGAGTGTGTGTGTGATAGAGAGAGAGAGAGAGAAAGGAAGAGGGTGTTCACTGTGCCACATTTCTCAGCCAGATCCAGAACAGAATGCTGTCACAACATGAAAGAAACATAATCATGGTTTGTATAAATCTTGCCAGTCTTGGCAAGATCTGTGGATCATTTAATGGCTAGATCCCACCCCTACCTCGTTGCTTGCCAAAAAGATTATTGGATTTACTTGAAAAACATAATTAACACCAAACATGGCTTGAGGAGAAAGAGAAAAGCAGACTGGGATTTCAAGCATACTTACTATTTAGAAGTAAATTCTAATGAGCTATGTGGGTTGTACTTCCAAGGATTAGTATTGAAAAGAAGAGAAAGAATGAAATAAAAAGAAGAAATTCTCCAAATTCCACTTCTATAAAAAGGTTACAAACAAGACAGAATCCTTTCTATCAAAAATATCGCTGAGCACTGCTAATCTGTCATGAAGACATAGATATTAAGTTCTAAATGAACCAAGGTAGGTTTTATGTTATGATTAATGTCCTTTGGAACTCCCTTCCCCGCAGTATGAACAAAAGTGAAATTTAATGGCCAAAGTTAGATAAACATGGAATAAGAAAGAGAAAGATTCTTCCATTACATATTCATTCAGCTTCTTAGATCAATAGATACCATACCACATTTTAACAATTCACTATATAAAAAATAATAATAAAGCCTCACAAATTCAGTTATCTTTTTAATGCGCCATGATATTTAGAGATTATACTAATACAGGTAGTCCTCAATTTACAACTAGAATTGAAGTAAAATGTATGTTGCTAAGCAAGAAATTCGTTAAAAGAGTTTTGCCCCATTTTACAACTTTTCTTGCCACATTTGTTAAGTGAATCATTGCAGTTGTTAAATTAGTAACACAATTGTTAAGTGAATCTGGTTCCCCCATTGACTTTGCTTGTCAGAAGGTTGCAAAAGGTGATCACATGATCACCGGGACATTGCAACCGTCGTAAATGTGAGTCACTTATCAAGCATCTGAATATAAACCACATGACCATGGGGAATGCTGCAATGGTCCTATGTGTGAACAATAGTCATAAGTCACTTTTTTCAGTGCCATTGTAACTTCAAATAGTTAGTAGGTGAACTGTTGTAAGTTGAGGGCTACCTATTCAACTTTGGATTTATCCCTTGTTAACCCCATCTCATAGACTAGCTTGCTTTCAGTAGGCAAAATTAAAGCAGATTTCCCCAACCTATTGTCCAAAGGACCAAGGACTAGGATGACTATCCCAATCCCACTGGATTTCCCCAACGGGCGGAAGGGAGAATGAATTTGGGACTAGCCCAAATCACAGAATCAAACAATGGAGAAAGTATTAAAAGTCTTTTTGTTAGGCAGGATACTGAATTTGGAATTAATTTTGATGAAACTATTATTCAACCTTATGGGAAGCAGCGCCTCTCCCCAAGCCAAGTTTGGCCGCTCCTTCTGGTAATTAGACAAGATGGTGTGGACAATGAATCAATGCCTTAAGAATTCTGTGATGAGAGAGTCCAAGACTAACATTAAATGGGGATAGGAAGGAGGGAAGAGAAATATGTACACTACCTTTATAATCTTACAAGTACCGGTATCTAAGAAATATATAGGAAAGAAAGGATGACTGTAATTCAGATGTTCAAAATAATGAGTACAGGATTTTAGATCTTTAGGGCATTTCCAGATGCTTTTATGGGAGGGGGTATCCAGGTAGCATCATCTTTCATCTTTTTTTAAAACTGCTGTAGAAATGTTGAAGAGGGAAAGTACTCTAGTAGGCACAACTACTGGCAGATTGGCCAAAAGAGCTGTCCATCTAGAAGCTTCTGAGCCCTCTTGCAAAAAGGTGTCTAACGCTTCTCTCTTTTTTTTTCTACCTGAACACAGACCCCACCCTCTTTCAGTAAATACGAGAAACCAGAATGCGCCTACCTCTGGGATTTCCCCTATGCTTGCATTGGTGTGCTATAGTTGAGCAGGATCATAAACAGCATTCCTAGCTCAGACCTCCCTGGTGTTCCTCTGCTAGGTCTCCCTGCTTCTTGAGGATAGCCTCTCCCTTACCCACTTCAGATCTTTCCAGGCAATCCTTAAACCCAGCCATCTGCTTCATCTTTACAGGGGATGGGAAGGGCTGCTGCCTCCCTGTGTGGCCCTAGCACGGGGGGAAAAATTGCTTTAAGATGGCTACAAAATCAATTGACAATTTGTTCTTTGGAAATAGTAGTTAACCAGTCCCAACCATCTGGGGGAGGCTGTACTAAGTGCCGTACTAAGGCCAGTGGCTTATCATAGACCCCTCTTTGCCCATATGGTTCATTTGCCTAGAACAAAAGAGTGGCAATCACAGCTGCAAAACAAGAAAGCAGCAGTGCATTTTCCAGAATGTAAATAGGTCTGACATTTGATTACTGATTAGATCTGCACTCAAGAATATGTTTACAAATAATGCTTTTTTAAAAAAAAAAAGTTCACTGAATGTGTACAGGATGCTGGCAGCTGTCACACTTTCCCAAGCATTCTGAAGAGAAATATAAATATTTGCAATTGCAATATAAATATAAATAAGAGCAAGCTGGTACAAAAAAAACCTAGGTAAATGACCATAAGGAAAATTCAGGATGAAGTGATATCGGGAAAAGCCACAATGACAAAAATAGAGTTGGGGTTATTGTTCTTTCTCCTATTTCCAATTAGAGAACAGTAGCTCTTTTCTATTTTGGCTTCATCAGAGGCAAAATGGTTCCCCCCCATCCTTTCTTCTAGTAAAAATGTAGAGTATTAGAAAGTAGCATGCATTTACTGAAGATAAGTGAAAGAAAGAAAAATCCCCAAATAAGACAAAATAACTTTGGAGATGTATTGGACAGATTCTCAATGAAAGTTTCCTTGTTAATCATCATTTCCTCACTTTTCACTTTCTTTTGCTTTTATCTTTTAACATACATAATCTTACTTTCTAACCTCAAGTTAACTATAGTTCCACAGGATTATGCTGATTGGGATTCTAGCGGTTGTAGTCCTGACACATGCAACTTCAAATGAAATGGAAGCTAGCGCACTGAAGATGGCCATTTTAGAAATATTTCCATGAAGACGTTTAAGAAATTACACAGCGGTCAACATGAGGAACGTTCACCTAAATCTTTATTGTTATTATTACTTAATATTCTCCAGCTTTATCTGTGGAGTTTCAGCAGCAACTGTCACAGAAAAAGAGCTCAATTCATCTGGTTTCTTTGTATTATGGATTGGAGAAGATGCCATCTTTGTCTCGGATAACAAACTGTCTTAGGTCAATTGTAGCTGGCTCTTGCAAGCAAGTCTTTGTCTCAGTCTAGTCTTTGTTCTTTGCAGAGCATCTAGGTAGATAAAGTGAGGGGATGGAAGCATGCCTGGTGGCTTAAGATTGTGGTGATGGTGGTGGTGGTGGTGGAGGAGGAGGAGAAGGAAGAGGAGGAGTATTTAATACAAGCAAAGAGCAGCCATTTCTCCCTTCTTCTATAGGAGCCAGGTGCACTTGCTAAACACATGCATGGAGCTTGAGGGCAATATTCTCCCCTGCATCTGCTGCCTTCTTCTGTAAACCAGTAAGGTCTGTAGTGAGGTTAGAAACACATTTGGTGGATAACAAAACCTCCAGAGGACCAGAAGGCCTGCACAAATCAGGTCTCCGATTGTGTAGAGATAGCCGCTCCCTCCCTGTTAACATAGAGGTGGAGGGGAAAAGCAACAGGCATCATCCTCCATGCATATTTGTCACATATCCCAGAAGAGAGTTTATGTCATAACTCTCTTCTGGGATATGAGGCTAATGAGGCTAAAAGAAAAATATGCAGCCTTGATTATAAAGCCCTCAGTATAGAGGAATCAGAAACAATTATGTGTGTGGCTTTTGCCAGGGTGGATCAATGATTATATTCCATGGCCAGGCAGCACCACCTGCAGGTAGCATGTTTTCTATGCCTGCATGTACAACTACAATAGTAGTCTGCTTAAAAATCCATACGGCAACTTATCAACTAGCCAGGAATTTATCTTATGGTAGTTTGGAACTCCTGCAGAGATTCTGAATTGGTTGCTGTTAGGTTCAATATGCAGTCACAACCAGGAAAAGTGTTCAAGACAGAAAAATTGGCATTTTCCTTACTTTTTCAGTTTGATCCAACCAACCTGCAGGAAGAAATGAATAAAAGAGATGAGGAAGATCATGGTCCATCAGCAATTATAGTCATTTTGGAATACCTGTTTGCTTCCTTGTGTACTGTAGGGAAGCTATTGATAAGCACTGTTTTACAAAGTATGAAATCCTAGGGAAATTTGCCAGCTTGATCTGGCAATAGAAAAGGGAAAAGCAGATGGCACAAGAAGGTACAATTTTAAGGTACGAGAATATTGTATAAAGAAAAAAAAACTGGAGGGAAATGAGAGAACTAGGAAGGATAGGACTCTGTGATCTTCAAGCACAGCTACAGTATGTCTAAGGAAACGTGGAAATATCTGCCTTCAGCCAGATCTTTCTCTGAAATCTTGACAAGTTGGATCTCGAAAGTTATGTTAATAATAGCATGAATTATCTCAATTTTTAAATGAACACAATTTAAATATAGAATTGTGCACAGTGTACATGATTGCCTCAAGGAAGTTCATACGTAGGTTTTAAAAGGCATATGATCTGATCTTCTGCACTCTCAATTTAATATGTCATTGAAGACCATTGAAGATCAGGGTAGAAAAGGATCATCATTGAGAAAATTACCTATGTGGTCACTAACTCTTGATCCTGACTTGATGGTACATAATAGGTGTCAGGGTTTCAAATAGCATCCAAAAGTAAATCAGAGTCCAAGACAAATTATTCCTCAAAGTTCCAATTTATTAAGAGAGCTGTGTTGGCACATCTGGGAAATCTTCCACTGCCATGCTGGCAGTTCCACCCATCCAGCTCTGGCCAGGTGCATAGGTTCAAAGACAAAAGATGACCTTGGCTTTCTATAAAGAATATTGTTATGGCTACATAGCATCTAACTCCGTACAATCCCCCCTCCCATTTTCCCACAATAGAAAATGCATAGTAGAATAATAGAAAGTGCGGCAGGCCAAAGATCCAAGAGAAAAGATGGCTGCAGGCATGACAATAGGTTTATACCAGGTTTGAATATTTATACCAGAAAGATCCTAAAAAGTAACTATATTGGAGTCTATAGCAGGAGCTACAACTTGACCCTCAATAATTGTCTTTGCCTCAATAGTCATAGCAGTACACAAAATTTGCCTTTATCCTCCCATTCATTTAAAGTTCAATATTTTTCCTCCTATTTGGCACATTTTAAAAAAACTGTATATTTAACTCAGAACTATTGGATTCTTATAAAGGAAATTATGATTGTACATTTGGTCGATCTCAAGCTGACTATCAGAATTATCAGGTCATCTGTCCTTGTTATTTATAATTGTTGTATGTTTTCACTTTTCATTACACCACAAAAATCCTTTTAGTGGAAAGATGGAATAACTGGGGTATTTGAAGTTATGATTAACCTGTTTCTTTTTGCTGATCCAAGTTTGAAAATTCTAGTGGATGCATTTGCTTAGTATTACATCAGTATTTGCTTCTACCACTAGAGGGCAGAAGAAACACAAAAATACTGGAAAAGCAAACTATATTGGTTAAGTGCAGTATTTATTTTAAGGCAAAAAAACCAAGAGCATAACAATATAAACATTTTCCAGATCTTCAGAAAAGGAGTTAGAGGCTTGGGCAGAGTCGGGGATGGGAGAGAGATGGAGGGGGAGAGAATGATTTGATGCTGAAATCACAAAATGTGATGGAAGTTTGCATTTAATACAATGAAATTAGATTCCAGTGAAATGTGCTATCCACCAAACTTCTAGAATGGGTAGAATCAAGAAGCATGCAATGATTCTTCTCCTGATTTAAAATATAAATTGACCTAAAGTAGGTGTTGCCCCAAAATGGCCAGCAGAGGGCAATTGAAAATTGAGACAAATAGTTAATATCTAGCAAAGAACTCTGATTGAACAGATGCTTTTCATAACTTTCATATTGACTTCCGCTCCCTTATTTCTGCCTCCCTAGATCTCATCCCACTTACTCACCTACACGTGAGACCACAGCTATGAAACTCAGTGGATATCTCAAAGTTGTTTTTTCTTCTTCAAAAGGCAACTGGACTGTTTTTTTCTTCTTTGAAGCTTTTTTCTTCCTCAAAAGAAAAAACAAACAGTCCAGTTGCCTTTTGAAGGGGGAAAAAAACACCTTTGAGATAACTATGACCTGGAGGACTGAGAATTTCCACAGAAACTCAGTGGGTAATTTTGAACCAAGCACGGTTCCTCAGCTGATCTCTCTCTTTCTGTTAGTCTGGTTCTCAGTTCCTGATTTTGTCAAAGAACAGGAATATGCACGGAGTAGGAAGAAATAAGAAAATGGTTCTCTAATCAAATTTGTGACATCATATCCTTTAAAAGTCGGATATTAATTAAGGCTCCCTAATCTAGTAATAGGAACTGTACTTATGGGAAAGTTGCCTTCTAGAATGTAAAATGTGCTCAGTCTGCAGGAAAATGAAAATTATTTATCTGGTCAGGTTTATTAATAATTTTGCATAACCAGAAAATGTACATGTTCCATAGAATATCATCCAGTAAAAATAGAGAGACTATCTAATTTCATTATGTAGTTTTCTTTATCTATCACACTACATGGCCACCCATCTCACAAGACTCTACAGTAGGTTGCATACAAGAGTGCATTAAAATACAGTGTATACATACAAATACAGCTGGTACAGCTGAAAACCCATCATATATCAGGAAACTGATCACATAAACCAGACTGCCCTACGCTGGCAGTTTCCATTTATGTCACAGTGCCCATTAGCCTAGCCACTAGTGGATAGAATAGAAATCACATTGGACAACTCTTGAAATGGCTATTATTGGTTTGTTTGTTTTTTAATCATGATACAAGGATTTGTGTATAAGGATTCTGGTTATTCACCAGAATCAAGGTAACAACTACTGTATAACATTTACATAATGTATATCCAGTTCCTTGTATTTCTCAGTCTCAGTGAAGCCAAAACAAGAACATTCCAGTTTCTGCTTTCAGATTTTTTAAAAAATGATAAAGGTAAAGGTTCCCCTTGCGCATATGTGCTAGTCGTTCCCGACTCCAGGGGGCGATGCTCATCTCCGTTTCAAAGCTGAAGAGCCAGCACTGTCCGAAGACGTCTCAGTGGTCATGTGGCCAGCATGACTAAACGCCGAAGGCGCTCTGAACGCTGCTACCTTCCCACCAAGGGTGGCTCCTATTTTTCTACTTGCATTTTTACATGTTTTCGAACTGCTGGGTTGACAGAAGCTAGGACAAGTAATGGGAGCTCACTCCATTATGTGGCGCTAGGGATTCGAACCACCAAACTGCCAACCTTTCTGATCATCAAGCTCAGCATCTTAGCCACAGAGCCACCGTGTCCCTTTTAAATGCTTTTATAATGACAATGCTGACTTCTTATAGTAGGCAAAAATGTCTGTCAAGCAGATATGCAGTAAAATTGTCATTTAATTTTTTTTAAATGTACTATATGATATTTTTAGTGCACATCTGCTTGACAGACATCATTGCCTACTGTATGAAGTCAGCAGCACCCAGCAAAAATGCACAACAAAAGCCTAAAAATTCCACTTCCTCACCACCCCTTGAAAACTAATATTTCGGTTCCTTCCTCTTCCTCTCCTCCGAAACTCCAATGAGGTCATTCTGTGCTTTGGGGCATTTCTTTCTCACTGGAGAACCTAACTACCTGTCACTATTCCAATGTTCTGTCTCCCTGATTCATGCTCATTCTGAGGGAATATCTTCAAATGCAGCTTTGCTATGCTATCAGGATTTCTAATGCATCTTAATACAATACAATAGCAGAGTTAGAAGGGAACTTGGAGGTCTTCTAGTCCAACCCCCTGCTTAGGCGACAAACCCTATACCGTTTCAGGCAAATGGCTATCCAACATCCTCTTAAAGACTTCCAGTGTTGGGGCATTCACAACTTCTGGAGGCAAGCTGTTCCACTGATTAATTGTTCTCACTGTCAGGAAATTTCTCCTCAGTTCTAAGTTTCTTCTCTCCTTGATTAATTTCCACCCAATCCTTCTTGTTCTACCCTCAGGTGCCTTGGAGAATAGTTTGACTTCCTCTTCTTTGTGGCAACCCCTGAGATATTGGAACAATGCTATCATGTCTCCCCTAGTCCTTCTTTTCATTAAACTAGACATACCCAGTTCCTGCAACCGTTCTTCATATATTTTATTCTCCAGTTCCCTAATCATCTTTGTTGCTCTTCTCTGCACTCTTTCTAGAGTCTCCACATCTTTTGTACATTGTGGCGACCAAAACTGAATGCAGTATTCCAAGTGTGGCCTTACCAAGGCATTATAAAGTGGTATTAACACTTCATGTGACCTTGATTCTATCCCTCTGTTAATGCAGCCTAGAACTGTGATGGCTTTTTTGGCAGCTGCTGCACACTGCTGGCTCATATTTAAATGGTTGTCCACTAGGACTCCAAGATCCCTCTCAATGTTACTACTATTGAGCAAGGTACCACCTATACTGTACCTGTGCACTTCATTTTTCTTGCCTAAATGTAGAACCGTACTCTTTTCACCATTGAATTTCATTTGATTAGGTAGTGCCCAATGTTCAAGTTTGTCAAGTTCTTTCTGTATCTTAAGCCTATCTTCTGGAGTGTTGGCTATTCTTGCCGGCTTGGTATCATCTGCAAATTTGATGAGTTTCCCATTTATTCCCTCATCTAAATCATTGATGAAGATGTTGAAGAGTACTGGGCCTAAAACAGAACCTTGGGGTACTCCACTGCATACTTTCCTCCATGTAGATGCAGTTCCATTGAGGACTACATGTTGAGTGCAGTTGGTCAGCCAGTTACGAATCCATCTGGTGGTGATGCTGTCCAACCCATATTCTTCTACTTTATCTAGTAGTAGGTTATGGTCTACCTTATCAAATGCCTTACTGAAGTCCAAGTAAACTATGTCGACGGCATTCCTCTGGTCCACTAATTTTGTCACTTTGTCAAAGAATGCAATAAGTTTAGTCTGGCATGACCTGTTTTTGACAAAACCATGTTGACTTTGGGCTATTACTTTGTTTACTTCTAGGTGTTTGCTAATTTGTTGCTTGTTGCATTGTTGCATCTCATGAGCTTGATAGGACAGGGCAATAATGAATCAAGGGGATTTTTTTTGCTTCTCTTGTTTCATGGAGCAATGGAAGCTGGAGAAACATAATGCAAAGAGAGAGTGAGCACTGATAAACTGGTGTTCTCAGAAGTCAGCTACTTATTTGTTCAGTTGAAAGTGTTTCCTGTGATTGAAGCTACAGTAAATGTACACAATCACTTAAATATGAGCCAGTGGTGTGCTGCAGCTGCCAAAAAAGTCATCACAGTTCTAGGCTGCATTAACAGAGGGATAGAATCAAGATCATTTGAAGTGTTAATATCACTTTATAATGCTTTGGTAAGGCCACACTTGGAATACTGCATCCAGTTCTGGTCGCCACGATGTAAAAATGATGTGGAGACTCTAGAAAGAATACAGAAAAGATCAACAAAGATGACCAGGGGGCTGGAGGCTGAAACATAAAGAACAGTTGCTGGAATTGGGTATGTCTAGTTTAATGAAAAGAAGGACTAGGAGTGACATGATAGCAGTGTTCCAATATCTTAGGGGCTGTCACAAAGAAGAGGGAGTCAAATTATTCTCCAAAGCATCTGAGTGCAGGACAAGAGGCAATGGATGGAAACTAATCAAGGAGAGAAGCAATCTAGAAGTTGGAAGAAATTTCCTGATAGAACAATTAATCAGTGGAACAACTGTGAATGCTTCAACACTGGAAGTTTTTAAGAAGAGAATTGACAACCATTTGTCTGAAATGGTATAGGGTTTCTAGAAGACCTTCAAAGTCCCTTCCAACTCTTGTTATTCTATTCTGTTCTATTCTAAACATGACTGGGCTCGGTGGATAATGAAGACAAAGTAGTTGAATAAAAGTTTGGTTTAAGGGTCATTGGGAATGCTTGTATGCAATGGATGTTGAGTTCAAAGATGCAGCACTGAGGATAAATTAGTCCCTGGAGTGCTATAAGGAGTCAAGATGTGTATTATTTGATGTTGCCAAGCAGGAGAGGGTGAAGAAACTCCTAAGGAATGTATATTCTCAAATGTAATTGCATACATATATATTCATACTTATGGAAACGTCTTTGGGAAACGCTGGCTCTCTCAACTAAGAAATGGAGAGGAGCACCACTCCCCAAAGTTGGAAGTGACTGGACAGGGAAAATCTTTACCTTTTACCTATATTCATACTGGGTATGGATTGTGTATGCATAAGACAGTCATTTTTACACAACAGCTGCATACATGGGGGGGGGGGTTAGAAAAACAATGTGTAATAAGCAACCATGCAAAATTAAACAGCCTTATCGTAAAGCCACGCAAAGCAAATGGCAATGGGGAAGGATTGTTAGCTTTGACTCACCTTCCACAACCTGATATCTTCCAGATATTTTAGACTATACATCCAATCATCCCCACTCAATACGGTATTTCTGGGTAATGGCCATGTTGGTAAAGAAGGCTGTTTGTTATAAGCCAACTAATCTGAGGAACAAGACTCAGGAAGAAGTAGTTGCGAGAGTCGAAAGGATAAAATCTCCTACCAATGGAATCACCTAATCCATTATAGTGTTAATTAAAAACAGAACACATAGGAAAATCAAATTCAAATGTACTCTGACTTGCATAATTGACGTAAGAAACAACAATATGGGAGCACATGTATTAATTCAATGGATTTTCCACTTGAATAAATGAAAGGGTACAGCTGGGCAACCAGAGAATATTCTATTAGAACAGATGTGATTAACAAAGGGATTTATTTCTGAATAGCTATAGGAAGCTATTCTATACTTTTTGCTGTAGTTTCAAATATTTTCAGTGTTGGAAAGATGTCTTCCTAGCTTTTTAAACAATGCATTTGTTAAGGTTTGTTTTGAGAATTAAATACAGGTGCTTTGAAATCACACATAAAATATCACAGCACAATAGGAATCTTCTATCTACTTCCAAAATAGCAAATAAAGCCAAGGAGACAGGGCAGTTGGAATTCAGTTCATGGCAAGACCCAAAATGTAGTATTTAACCCCATAAGGCAGTAGCAACCTAGAAATGGAAAGGGGATTATTACATCTTCCATAATATCACCAGTCTGTTCTAAACCCCTCTGCCTTGTAAACAATTACATTTACCATCTTTAGAAATCACACAATAGACATCAAATGTGGATCTTGGTTTACTTGTTAGCAAAATATTTGCTATTTTAGATCATAACTGTATTATCCACGCACTGTTGGCTAATCTTACTCCCACTCTCATTTTCGCACACAGGAGAAGCTGATATTAGCTGTGCCTGAACCAGGTGATTCAACATATTGCAACAGGGTGAAGGATAGGTTTTTTCTGTATTCTCCAAGTCATTGATCTACCTAGCAACCAGGCACTCAAACAAACAAATCTAGGCAGGGCCTGGATCTCGATCTAAAGCTGCCTGGGTATCTGGCATTTACTTGATTGGAACAGCGGATACATTATGTTAATAGCCGCAGTACAATCAGTTCTGATTCACTTTGAATTCTTAATGCACACTGGTGGGGCAAGTAGTTTACTTAGCCAGGTTACCTTGACCCACCAGTATGCACATCGCTATAAAGCTGTTTGTAAGAGGCAATGCAGCAAGGAAGTTGCTTCTAATCTGACACATTAAAAAAATATTGGTCTTTAAAAAGAAAACTCACATAGAATGATAAATCAATAGATTGCTATTAGTGCTGCTTATGTGAACCATTAGATGTTACACACAAAAGGGTCTGTATTAAAAATATTTCTATAAAGGGTAAGGGCAGTGGTCAAGAGGTCAGGCATTTTCGGCTAGGGTTCAGATTGTTACAAAAACCACCCTCCCCAGTGTAAATCACTCTAAAATGTTAGGCATCTGTTTGCAAAAGGATTGTACAGTGATCTTCAGACAGGAAGGCAAATATTTAATAGATACAACAAAGAGCTGGTGGGATGGGCCATATGATTGGATTACAGCTATTTGCTCCAAAGGAACAGAAGAAATAGGAAGACAAGGCAGTGGCCTCTTTAGTAGCAAATGGAGGCAAATGGGTTAAAGTGGAGGAATTAATACAAGGAATGGCAACAAAGCTGAAAAGTTTCCTTGATGATTAAAAGCTCTTTTAAAAAATAAATAAATTGTTCATCTTGCCTGGAAGGAGCAACCTGGAAAATAATACAAAGGGGAGGAGGTCCCGAATTCTGGACCTGATTATGTACATACAGCATCCAAGGAAAAACCAAAAGCAGCAACCCATATCAAAGAGAGGTTTTTTTCAAAAAAAATAAGTACTCAAGGCAGTGATCATACCTAATACTCCTTCCACCCAGGGGTGGGCTGCTAAGGGTTCGCCCGGGTTCGGGAGAACCTGCAGCTAACGTTATGGCCGGTTGAGAGAACCTCCAAATCCCACCCTTAGCTGGCCCTGCCCACCCTACCCCACCCCTCCCACCTCTACCCCTCCCACCCCATCCCTCCCAGGAGCACTGTTCCCTCTAAGGTGCATGGCTGTGCGGCCGCGCAGGTGGCAAGAAAACACCGTGCAGCAGTTTCCAACTGCCGCGCAGTGTTTTCTACTGTCACAGGCGCCGAAGGATGTGGAGGTCCTTTGCAGACGGCTAGAAGTGGACTTGTTTTGGTGAGCACGGGGCAACTGACGCTAGTTCAGGAAAGCAAGCCCGGGGAGGTCCTTTGTGGGCGGCCAATCCTAGCTGCTTGCGCCCGACGCTGCAGCTAAAGTAAAGCCCCTGCCGCTACCGGAATATCTGCTGCCGCGTCCTCCTCCTCTAACAGCACCACATTTGCTGCCCAACGCTGCAGCAGAGGTGAAGCCGCCAAAGCTCCCGCCGGCGCCCCCGCCCATGGCAGCGGTGCCTCCCCCTCTGTTCGGAGCACCTGAGCTGAGCCCCGCGTTACCCCTGCCCCCTCCTCTGCTGTGCTTTTGAGGAGCCATGAGGCCGCGGGAGCCAGTAGGAAGCTGGCGGAGGGGACGGGAGCAGGGGGAAAAGGCCTCATGGCTTCTCAAAAGCACGGCGGCGGAGGAGAAGGCAGCAGAGGTAACGCGGTGCCCAGCTTAGGTGCTCCGAGTGGAGAGGGGCGCCAGCGGGAGCTTTGGCGGCTTCACTCCAAATGTGGTGGTGCTGTTGGAGGAGGAGGAGGAGGAGGCAGCTATTATTCTGGTGGCAGCAGGGGCTCGTCGTTGGCATCTTCAGCGGCAGCCCTGCCCCCCTGTGAAAAAAAACGAAGATGGAGCAGATCCACGCAGATGACGTCGCCGCAACATGACTGGAGGAGGAATTCTGGGAGTTGAAGTCCACAAGTCTTCAAGCTGTCAGGTTTGAAGACCCTGGGTTTTTTTTTCTAAAGGGTTAGGGGTGCAAGAGTCTTGCAACTTGACAGCTTTAAGACTTGCATGCTTCAATGCCAGAGTTCCTGAGCCAACATTTTGGTTGCTAAGCAGGAGCGTTGTTAAGTGATACTGACATTATATAACACTTTTAATTAAGCAGGTACCTTGAAGAAACATAACTTTGAGTTTCAAATAATACTGATTTCGTTGTTGTCTTAGGTGACATCTGTGAAAAAAATTCAGGTGCTCAGGGATAAAAATGTGCCGCTCAAACACTATACTTTTCTGCTCACACTGAAAAAAAATTAGAGGGAACATTGCCCAGGAGTCTCTACACAGCCAGTTTTGGATGTGAGGTAAGTGCAGAGTCTGTGCAGAGGCTTGGGGAGGGGGGAAAACGGGCCTCCTGGAAGTTCCAGAGAGCCTCCGAAGCCCGGAGGAGGCAGTTTTTGCCCTCCCAGAGGCTCAAGGACAGCCTTTGGAGCCTGGGGAAGGTTAAAATGCCACGCCATGGTGCAAGAGGCCAACTAGGCCACGCCCATCATGGCCACACCCAACCAGCAACCGGGCAGAGAATCCATTGCTGAAATTTTTGAAGCCCACCTCTGCTTCCTCCTCCTATTTTCCCCTCAACAGCAACAACCCTGTGAGGTGGGTTGGACTGAGAGAGAATGATTGACCCAAAGTCACCCAGTCGGTTTTCATGCCTAAGGCAGGACTAGATCGGGTCTCTAGTCTGATGACTTAATCACTAGACGAAACTGGCCCTTGGCTGGGCACAAAAGTATTGCTTCCTGCTCATCATCCCAAGGATACCATGTCACTTATGCTGTGGGTCAAGGTAGCGATGATGGACTCGAGGCAATGTGCCACGCCGGCGCTGGCAGAAGGAAGATTGCATCCCACGCCTCTTCCACAGAGCATGGGTTTTCCAGGCCTCAGCAAAACTCTCTACCTAGGAGGGGGCAAAAGAGTTACAGAATATTTGAACCCATGCTGTGTAGGAATGGAACTTAATAAGTAACACATTCAGAATAAGTTACAGAGAGGTGCCATGGGAAATGGATGCGTCCCATTCTCTCTTCTCAAAGGCAGAGAGGCTGTCCCCTGCCAATTACTAGTTATACTTTTCCTAGTCAATAAAGCCTTTTCCTGCAATGCTGGGATTACTTATTTACAACTGGGATATGCCACAAAGGATTGTAGTTTGAATAGTTCCTGTTCAGTGGGTGTCGAGTCAGACATGTCGGCTCTGAGATTAATCCATTGAATCCTTCCCGTTGCACGCACGCACACACACACACACACTCACATCCCACAAAATGTTGTTAAGCAATCTATTATGGCAACAGAACCTGTCCCATCCCAGTGGACTGTTCAGCCAGTATGCTCTTTAATATGTTTTGCTTGAAATTTGTTCGTACTTGTGCTGTGCTTGGCTTTTCTAAGCAAGACTGAACAGATCAGTGGGGGGGGGGGGGGGGTTCAAATTTAACCGATTTGTTTCATTTAATTCATCAGTGTGATTATTTTTTTAAAATAATCCCCCACATTTGCAGTCGCTAACTCTAACATGGATTTTTGACGTCTTTTCTCTCTCTCTCTTTTCTTTGTGCAGTTTTCCTAATAAATGGTTCACATAAATATATCACAGCTTTTTACAAACACATCCTTCCCAAATATGATCAGATTTTTGTACAACTTTTGAGAACGCCGTAAGTTCTGTGAAGGTCTGACACAGATGGCAAACAGCTCCATCAATTTCTACCATTCTGCTGCCGCCATCTGTTTTGGTGGGGTGGGGTATTTCAATTTTTTTTTAAAAAAAAAAATCCCCAATGCATGCAGAAACGGCACAGAGGCTAATAGCCATCCCCACCGGAATCATCTGGTCTTTTTTGTTCTCTTCTTCCAGAGAGGTCAGTTCCCTCGGGGACAGCAGAGCCAGACGGAGCTGTGGCAGCGCAGTTTGTGCCATGTCGTTCACAGTCCTATCGAGCACAGCCTGCAGGGAGTGAGTAGACGGCCAGCACGGGTTAGTATGGCTTTAAATAACAAAGATGGAAACAGAATAGTAATAATAAATAAAAATAATAAAAATATTTAGGCATACCAGGGGTTGTAACACAAATACATATATTATATCTATCATCTATCTATCTATCTATCTATCTATCTATCTATCTATCTATCTATCTATCTATCATCTATCTATCTATCTATCTATCTATCTATCATCTATCTATCTATCTATATTGATATATATATATATATATATATATATATATATAGATAGATAGATAGATAGATAGATAGATAGATAGATAGATAGATAGATGATATAGATATATATATATTGATATATATATTGATATATATATATTGATATATAGATAGATAGATAGATAGATAGATAGATATATTGATATATATATAGATATATTGATATATATATTGTATTCGTGCTGATAAATATATATATATAAATAAAATAAAATAAAACAAAATAATAAAATAAAAATAAATCAGAATTGTTGTTGGCTACCATACCTGTCATTTCTCAGCTCAATAATGAAGTTCAAAGCAACTACCCTGTTTCCCTGAAAATAAGACCTCCCCGGATAATAAGCCCAATCAGGCTTTTGAACGCATGCACTAAAATAAGCCCTCCTCAAAAAAATAAGCCCTCCCGAAAATATTGCAACACAGCGGCAGCAATGAGGTGACCACGCTCGCCGCCTCCTGCACCACAAAAATAATAAGACCTCCCTGAAAATAAGGCCAAGTGCTTATTTCAGGGGTAAAAAGAAAATAAGACCCTGTCTTATTTTCAGGGAAACACATTATATAAATAGCTATTCCATTTGTTGGTCCTACAATTCTAGCTCTAATTACCTCGACTTACAACAGTTCATTTAGTGACCGTTCAAAGTGACAACAGCACTGAAAAAAGTGACTTATGACCATTTTTCACAGTTACAACTTTGTAGCATCCCCCATGATCATGTGATCAATACAATAGCAGAGTTGGAAGGGACCTTGGAGGTCTTCTAGTCCAACCCCCTGCCTAGGCAGGAAACCCTATACCATTCCAAATGGCTATCCAACATCTTCTTAAGGACTTCCAGTGTTGGGGCATTCACAACTTCTGGAGGCAAGCTGTTCCACTGATTAATTGTTCTAACTGTCAGGAAATTTCTCCTCAATTCTAAGTTGCTTCTCTCTTTGATTAGTTTCCACCCATTGCTTCTTGTTCTGCCCTCAGGTGCTTTGAAGAATAGTTTGACTCCCTCTTCTTTGTGGCAACTCCTGAGATATTGGAACACTGCTATCATGTCTCCCCTAGTCCTTCTTTTCAAATTCTTTTCAAATTTGAAATTTTCAAATTGCAATTGCTTGGCAACTGGTTCATACTTATGACCATTGCTGTGTCCCAAGGTCATGTAATCACTTCTTGCACCCTTTTAATAAACAAAATCGATGGGGAAGCAAGATTCACTTACTAATTTATCAACAGCAATTAACAACTGTGGCAAGAAAGATCATAAAAATGAGACAAAAGAAATAGCTCACTTAACAACAGAAATTTTGGACTCAAAATCAAGGATCTACATGTAGGATCTTGGAAAAAACATTTACTGCATCCAAAAGATCAAAAGATCAGAAGGAGCTATAGTTCACAAAATCTTATATCTTTTAATGAAATGCATTTGTCAGAAACGGTGCTACCAGACTTCTGATTTTTTGTTACCATAGACCAGGGGTGTGCAAACTTGGGTACTTTTAAGACTTGTGGACTTCAACTCCCAGAATTCCCAGATAGCCTAACATGGCTCCTCTCCTACAAGGTACCAAAGATAAGTGAAAGATGCCACTTATTAGCCAAAAGTTATTATATGCCATTATTTTCAACAGAATTAGAAATAGTCAAGGAATCAGCTGATCTGTTATCACAGAACCAGCTTTCCTGAAGGATATCAGCACATCCTTCAGCTTTTCAGCTTTTGTAGCCTGAGGATATCGACAAGCCCCTGAAAGGGATGAGAGCAGTGCACTCTTTCAAGATTGCCTACCCTGATATTTGAAATTACCCAAGGCTAGACTCTGTTTATAGAAACACTGCAACAAAAGTCCCCTTAAGACATTGGTCCCCAACCTGTCTAGCTTCGCGGACCAGTGGGTCCGGTGGCAATGGGGAGAGGGGATGGTTTGGGTGCATGCCCACCATTTGCCCTTATGTGTCCTGATCCTGAATGGGCCGTGGACCGGTACCAGTCTGGGGATCAGGGGTTGGGGACACGTGCATTAAGAGATGGTGCAATTCTGATTAACTGAAATCAGAAAACTTAAAAGAGACAATGGCAACATATATTTTGTACATAGCTTAACAGGAACCTGATATTTTTGTATAGGATTCTAAACTCAGGAATACCTTCTCAATTGTAGACAGTTTTGTAGGATAAAACATTTGGATTCATTCTAATTCAGTTTTTTCATCTGGGTTTGAGGTGGAAACTATCCTGGAGCATCAACGTGCTGAAAGTGCCATTTGCTGAGTTTCCTGGATTGAAGGCTGTCAGTTCTCATGATAACAGCTCTCAAAGTATCAATCTAATACTGGATTAGGATATGGGGCCCTTATTCCGAGGGCTATTGTTTTACATGGAGAGAAGAGCTATTTTCAAAAGATGGCACTGACTTGTGGTATTCAAAAGTCCCTGTTGTTCAGATGTTCTGTATGGCCCTGAGTATCAGGGGAAAAAACAACTATGAATTACTGTCTCAAGTAAATATCTTTGGTTACTTCCTTATTGGGCCATGTGAGGGTTCTAAAACCTCTTTTATTATTCTTTTTCAGGAATTACAAGATTATTAGTTTTTTATTCTCCTTCTACTTTATTATTATCTTGTGCTATTTTTATTTAGTGATGTTATCCCTGCTGTTATTTCAACAAGTCTATCGTTATAATATTGTTTTATCACTGACTACTGTTAAATATTTGAGGAGGATTATCTCTAGTTCTATGAAGCTTATTTTAAAAAAACCTTAAAGCTTGGGTCATCCCCCCCCTCCAAATCTGAGCTATCAGTACTTACAGACCCAACATGAGCCCATTCTCGTACAGCATGGATCAGCTTCACCTCGTCAATAGCCAGACAGTCACTCTGCAAAATAATTTGCATTGCCTGTTCTGAAAGTTCCAAGAACCCACGTGTTTGGGTCACCTCCTATGAAGAAAAAAAGATGGTATACCTCTGAGATACAGAATATGAGGATAAAGAACTTCAGATAAAGATGAAGAGCTTGTGGAAAAAAATAGAGTGCTAAGGCAATCCAGTTCCCCATTATATTACTCACCAACATAATTTCTAAACTCAGCTGCCACCATTTCCTATTGCACCATGGAACAAAAAACTTTTTTGAGGTAGCAAGATAATCAAATCTTGAATAGTACTGATGTACAATGGTTGTACAACTCATTCTGAAAGCTGAAGACATAATAGCATTGCCAAATCTGGGTGCAATGCCTATTGTTTGTATAGGAAAATGTCTGGAAGCCCTATATAATAGTACCGAGAGTTTCGCAATGTAAGAAAGTTTATTTTATATAATGGTTCAAATGTATTATTTGGGCTATTGTTTATAACTGCTGGGTTTTTAATTGTTATGCACCACCCAGAATCATTGCTGTGAGGTGAATGGCCATATTAATTAAATGCATACATACATATATTGATACATACATTCATACAACTGTACATATATACCCATGGTCCAATAGGAAAGAAAATTACATTGATTTAATATAATTCTCTTCATTCTCCAGGATCTCGCTTAGAATAGGAAACATTGTACTGGGCCTCCTTTCTGCATGTCATCTCAATACCTACATCTTCTTACCTGAGTATAATTCTCAATGAAGGCCAAGCAATATGTTTGCAAATCTAGTAGTCCATATGCCACGGCTGCCTGTCATAAAGAGAGTAAGAATAAAAAAGTGGATAAAATAACTACAGTGGATACAACTGCATTTATCACCTATATTTTTGAAGGCACTATTGTGGGCAAGAGTAAAATAAATCAAATATTTATTCCAACATTTCAGGGTCTTTTCATGGGTGAACAATTAGATATTGTAATCTTTAGCAACTTTATATAAGGAGACAGAGAATTTTGCAGTCATTTAAAGTCTCTGCATTTCCCCATTCCACTTTTCTTTTTTATAATATCTAGTTCCTGGCTGGTATCATTTGGTCTCTGTCCAATTACATCTACCGGTAACTGGGCCACCAGAGCAGGAAGACAGGGAATGCTGCAAGTCCCACAACAAAAAGGTACATCTTCTAGATGTAGAAAAAGGGCCTTCTATGTAGTGGCTCTCTCCCTTTGAAACATCACTCCCCTCAGATAAGACTCGCCCCACACTGTTGCTTTTCCACAAGGCATAGTTGTGTCAGCAAGCTTGGGGGTGCCTCCTTTAGAGCTTATCTGTTTGTGCTGTTGTGCCATGGGGTGGATGGGAGCAGGGGACACAATTTACTGTTGAACTAATGTTGTCTGTAATTTTAACAGGAAAGCTTAAAAGGATGGTAGAGGACAGGAAGGCCTGGAGGAACGTTGTCCATGGGGTTGCGATGGGTCAGACACGACTTTGCAACTAAGAACAACAAATATTTTTGTTCCTTTTATGAAAGAAATTTCAAATCAAACTATTTCTAAAGGCAAAATCTGCAAATCGCATCCTAACAAACAGCTGTGGAATCTGTCCTCTGACCATTATCTGAAAATACAAATTGCATTATATACGCCACGTGGCTCTCAAATTTCATTACCTGGTATTTAGATTGCACTGACAAAATTGGCAGTAAAATTATGCATTTTTTTTAAATGTCATTTTTGTCCTATTGTCAACTTGTCACTGTCTGGATTGATAAAAGGCAGAAAATGTTCAACCTCAACTACTGACAATATTACTTTATCCCCAGACATGTTTCTGTTACCCCCGGAAATCGAATATTTGGTTTTCTTTTTAAGTGCATCACCAGGCTTTTTAAAAAAAAGTCAACGGTGCTTGCTTTGGATTCTCTAGAGTAATGGAAATATCTCTGGGTGTAATGCTGAGTTCATTTTGAAAGTATGGAGAGTAGCTAGCTATCTTATGCCTAGATTGAATGGGGTTTCAGTCTCCATGTGACATGTTTGCATCTCACTTTGCTTGCTCTACTGCTCCCCATTAGAATAAAACTATTGTTTTCTCTGACATATTCCAGGTTCAGTAAGCAGAACTGCAGCTGGGAGTGAAAAAGAATAAAATACAAGATACATCTGCCTGCAAGATACAAACCATTTCTGTTACAGAATAGATGTGTGAAAACAATGTGATTGTGGCAAACCACATTATCTTGCCAGTTGAACTCAGGATACACCAGTCCCACATAGGGTAAGCATGCAACTCACAACGGCTTCAAAAACAGTAAATATCAAACATCATGCAAAAGACACCTGACCACAGCTGTGTTGTTTTTGTACCTTGATTTGGTATCTATATGTCCTGAAAAAAGTACACAGACCATGGTTTTCAATGACCCCAGTCTGATTTGCAAAGTGGGCTAACCAAGTGATGTATATATTCATAAATAAATACGCATCACTTGACAAACAAATAAAGGAAATACTGCTTGGCGGTTACGGAAAACACAAAAGGGGGAATCCATTTTTAAATGTGTGGGTGTGCCTCAGAGGCACAAAAGGAGAGTTTAGCAAACACCACCATGACACCACAAAGTTCATTAATTACATACAGAGATTTTTCCGTATGAGTGGTTCTTTTTTCAGAAAACAAGAAAGAATGCACCTGTGAGTCCACAGCACTAACCTCTACTTTCATTCCCTACTCCTAGAATACTCATGAATCTCCCCGGTACCTACACAGGTCTGTGAGTCACTAAAGAAGCTAATCTGAATTTGACTATTAAAGAGGCTACTATGTGTTACACCATACCAGTGTTTCCCAATCTCAGCAACTTTAAGTTGTGTGGACCAGGGGCGGTATTCACTTACCTTCCCTACCGGTTCGCAAATATGAGCACGCACATCTGCACCTGCACTCCACCTTCTGCGCATGTGCTTTGCCTAAAAGAATTGGCCTAAACGGGATGCCATAGAGCCCAGGCAGGTGGGCGGGGCCACCTGCGATTTCAGGTTCAGGCGAACAATTCTGGTGGGGACTTCAATGCATCAAATTCAGAATGTTGAAAAGAAATTGCATGAAATTCTCAGGACTGTTCATCAGTAGAACAATAATGTTCCAAGAATGCAACAGAACAGGGTCACCTTTGGTGTTCGAAGAGAAGATGGCAAAATAAATAATGCTTTTAAAATGAGCTGGATCAATTGCATAGGAAATTTGCATAGGAAAAAAAATGTAGAAAAAAAATCCCCAATGTATCCCTATGGAAGAGACAGTTAACTTAACTTTAACTTTATTCAATTTCTAGACCGCCCCCCTCTCAAAAGAGACTCGGGGCGGTGTACAGTCATATTAAAATAATTGAACAACAAATATACATGGTATAAATTCAAAATCAATAAATTAAATATAGGACTGGAGGAGATAGTAATGATTCACTGTACAATTTAGTTAAGTTAGATTAAAATTGTAAAAATTATAAAAACATTTACCCTAAAAACTATCCCCAATAAAATATCCGCCAGGAGGTAAGAGTAGAACTATAAGTGGGCCAGGCCGGCTAATCGGAACAGGTGAGTCTTAAGTTTTTGTCGGAAGGAGCGGAAGTCGGTAGTAGTTCTAATATCGGGGGGGAGGTCATTCCAGAGGGTTGGGCCCATCACAGAGAAGGCTCTACTCCTACTCTACAGTTGGGCTGTGGCTCAGAGGATTGCCAAGGTTTCATTCCAGGGTGGGCTTCTGGGGGTTTGCAGGGGTTCGGGAGAACCTATAGCTAAGATTCTGTGCAGTTAGGAGAACCCCCAAATCCCACTCCTGGCTGGCATCACCCACCCTGTTCTGGAGACCCCACACAGCCTGTTTTACATGCAGGTAAGTGCAGAGTGCGGCCGAGTCTTGGAGAGGGTAAAAAACAGGTCTCCCAGAAGTTTGGGAAAGCCAAACTGTTTCCGGCCTCCAGAGGTCCTCTGGAGCCTGGGGAGGCTGTTTTCACCCTCTGGAGACTCGAGGAAAGCCTCCAGAGCCTGGGGAGGGCAAAACCACCCCCCCTCCGCGCCATGATGCAGGAGGCTGACTAGGCCATTCCCACCATGGCCACGCCCACCCAGAAACTGGGCAGAGAACCCCTTGGTAAAAATTTTTGAAGTCACCCCTGCTTCCATTCTATATGCCCTCATCATCATCGCCTGTGCAAAGCTGCTTGAAAGCTATGTACAGAGTTCTAGAAACCATGCTCTGAATAGTTTACCTAAAGTAATTTCAGCCAGAAATTCTGGAAGGAAGGCTGCTGGAGACTGTACCAAGGTTTTCAGGGAACTGCACACTATTCTAAGGCCTCATATTATATAAATGTGATCCCAATAATGAAGCGATACAAATACAATATAAAGGTTAGGCAGTATTGTCCATAGATAGTCCTTGGCTTACAAACATAACTGAACCTGGAAATCATGCAGGTTGTTAAGGGGGTCATCACATGACCAACCCAATTTTACCATAATTTTTTGCAGTGGTCATTACAGAATGCCCTGGTCAATAAGTGAATCCGTTGTCTACAATTGGCCTTTTTTGTTGTAAACCGGAAGAAAGCACCAGTTTCCAGCTCAAAACATCATAACTCTTAGCTAAGTGACTATGGGACACTACAAATGGCTGTAAATGCGGACCAGCTGCCGAGTGACCAAAATGCAATCACATGACCATGGGGGAGGGGCCATTGGAACTTTGAATCTGGCTTGCAAGTACCTTTTGGGGAGTCCATTCTAACTTTGAATGGTTGCTAAGCAACAAGTTGTAAGTTGAAGACTACCTCTACTGTGTAATGATCCTGATGGGAAAACTGCACAAGTCATAGTGCAGGCCTAGGCCATCTTTGGTTGTCAAGAGGAGCAATTAACTAGGTAATGCTAAATCTGTCAAGCAGTTTGACAGTTCGAGTCTCATTGGTTCAAGATTGGAGAGGGGGCACATTCTGGGTCTGGTCAGGTCTGAATTTTGTTAATGGGGGAGTTTGAGGTTCTTTCCTATTTTCACTCTGATATGCCTATTTTACAGCTTTTCCAATACTGCTCCTGTATTTCCAACAAGAAGATGGTGAGAAACTGTGCCATTACTTTGTGCAGCCTAGTTAATACTCCAGAAGGTCATAAAAAGTGACAGCAGCTTTTCTACCTTTTCATATCTGGTTGGAAGGAAAAACATAGTTTTATGTATTGAGTAATTTGAAGTAACTCATGTACTATATTTTAGCCTATGATATCACTTACTTAAAGACGTAGGAAAAAGCAATATATACGCTAATAGTATTCAGTAGGATGGAGGTTAATTACAGTATAGGAACTGCAGCTGTGCTCATTTCTCATTAAACCCCACCCCAACAAATGATAGGTGTCATAATGATGCTATTAGAGCACTGAAACTCAATTAGGGTGACTGAGTGGCGGTGTTGAAGGGAATGAAGGATTTCCTCTCTATGATCACTATACTCCTTAGGGTACAGAGATATCCGTTAGGCCCCTTTAAAAATAACAACACTAAAAATAAAAGGCAGTTAACCAGCTTTAGTTCCAGTATTTCACAAAAGTTTGTGTTTTTTTGAGAAAATTATAGCAACAAAGAATGCCTCTGGAGACACAAGTTACAGTGTGCTTTTTTTCCAACTAGATTTTTAATTTGCATTTTAATTTTTGTAAACTCCCCAAGGAAGTTTATTAACAGATTATAAATTTCTGCAATATATAAAATATATTTAAAAATTAATTCACAGGTGCATGCAGACATACCAGTACAGATAAAGGTATCTGCATTGAAAGCTTTAAGGGAGGCTGATATTTGATAAGCGAGGAACAGAAATTAACCATACAAAAAGACTTCATTGCAAATTGTTAGTCCAAATTTAGCAGAGGAAATCATTCTTTGAGAACAGGGTCAGCAGAATTGAAACCAGAACCTCTTTCTGAGAAAGATAATTGGCTTTTCACATCCAAAACAGAATTCCCCTGTAATTTTACCCTGGATGATTACGTATTAATGTAGGAATGTGAGAAATAGACTAGCATAACTAGATTGTCACTACTTGTGACTCTTTTATGAGTTTTATAACATGACATGGTTAACGCTGATGGGCAAACTGCATAGTTACAGAAATCCTACAGACTCTGTCACAAGCATGGAATGTGGGCATATTTGAAACACAGATTCAGGAGCACATGGAATATGAATCACATGGCTGTGATTCAAGGCTGCATCTTAGAATACTTCTGTTTGCAATTTCTTAATAACTATCATATTACAGTAGTGTTTTCCTAGCACAGCTGGGCATCGCTGCAACACAACTAGAAATAAGATCCAGAAGGCTTTCAATTTGTGACACCAGCTGTCCAACATAACACAAAGCTGTGTATGCTAATATCACTTTAAGCCAGATCCGGAAAGTAGCACTACAGATGTATTTAATCAGATTATTTTATCAATAGAAAATTAATCCAGAATCTATTGGCCACATGACACTGGAGCAGACATGCCCTCCAGTTCCTGGAGATTATCTTCCAGGGCCATTCTGATAATTCTTTCAAACTGGGTTTTCTCCTGTGCCCATCTGGTCTTGGAGACCTAGATTATTTAGAAAACGCTGAAAAACTACCGTGAATGACAGCAGTGAAGCTACACAGTGAATCTGCATGGTGAAATATATCTCTTTTCAGTTGTCAACTGAAGTACAGACTTCTTTTGAATACTGTATGGATCTCATGCTTTTTTGAACATAAGATAAGTATAATTGGTGAATGAGCTATTCTGGAATAGCCATAAATTTGTGTCCAAAAGGAGCTGAACCATGAGATGATGGTGAGGCTCTTTTTGAACACAGCTGAGTATTTGTACAAAATCAGCACATTTTGAAAGAAGGCTAAACCTGCTATCTGCCTCTTTTTCTAATAACCAATGTCCTCCTTCATCTTTATTCCTAAAGTGGAGGATGATTCTTCCACCAGCTGATGACTTTAAGGGGAGGGGGGCGAGGTATGGGCAATCCATCAACTGTGTCTTCTACACCATAAACAAAGACACCATCATTTGCCAACATTATGCTTGTAGCAGAATTGGGCTCAGCGTTGGAGGCAGCAAGTTTTATACTGCTGACATTGCTGGTAAGAATAAAATAACTGGGCCAGGTTGAAGAGCCTCAAAATGAGCATAGCCCCTTTTGTTACAGCAAAGTTTTTCATCCTCCTGCCACCAACACATAGAGAATATGTGCTATTGAACTGAGATAGCCTACATAAACAACACAGAAATGGCTGCACTACATCATGTGGCACATCCTGTTAACTTTCACAAAGTGACACAGAACAAACCAATGCAAACAGAAGCAAAGTAAAGCAACCAAAACCAAACATAACAGGAATCATTGTATTCTGTGTTTGATCTCTGGCTTAGGGAAATGTTGAAAGCTGCCAATCTTTGACATAGTGGTTACTCTTATATTTCACTTTCTGAATATGGTTTCTGCATGTCAACTAGTATGAAATCAGCCAGGATAAATGTCCGTCGGTGTTGAAGGGCTTGCAGTACCTAACCTTTGGCACAGTGGGGTACTTTGTAATATCCCTTAAAAAGATCTCCGGGAGGGTGTGGGGGTGGAGTTCAAAGAGAGCAAAATTTCACGATTGGCTTTCAATGCAGAATAGAACAGAAGTTGGGAAGGGAGCAGACATGTGAGAGAGGCTATAAGCTCCTTCCCCCTGAATTGGAAAATCCCTTTTTGCAATATTGAAAATTGCAGCAGTAATGGGTTTCCAGTGCTTCTCTCACCACCAGATTGATGCTGTTTTTCCAGATGCTTTTCCAACAATTCAGTTTTTTCCCTCTCAGAATTAAAACTGTAATAGCTATATTAAGATATTTGTGATTTGTTTTGTCCAAACCCGGAGAAACACGTCATGACTCTTCTGGTAAAGAGACTCATTTACCAGAAAGCAAAAGTATCCTCTGTTTAATTCAGGGGTGGGCTGCTACAGGTTTGCCTGGGTTCGAGAGAACCCACAGCTAATGTTATGGCCAGTTCAGAGAACCTCCAAATCCCACCCCTGGCTGGCTCCTCCCACTACGCCCCTCCCAGGAATCTCCACGCAGACCATTTGGATGCAAGGTAAGTGGAGAGCCCGCGTGAAGCCTCAGGGAGAGGGGAAAACGGGCCTCCTGGAAGTTCCAGAAGGCGGGAAATGGGCCCGACTAGGCCACACCCACCCAGCAACCAGGTAGAGAACCTGTTGCTGAAATGTTTGAAGCCCACCCCTGGTTTAGTTCCATTCCATTACAGTATCTAGTCTTTGTATAATGATTCAATTATTGACCCAAATGGCTGGAGACTATAAAGAGGCTGGGTGGGAAGAAACAGACTCAAATTTGGCCTTAGCAATACCAAGTAACTGGATATCTGGACCACCTGATTTTGAAGAATGTTCATCTTTAGCCATAGCACTTAGACTTATATAACAACCCATAATGCTTTACAGCACTCTCTGGGTGGCATATAGTGCCAGCATATTGCCCTCAACAATCTGATCCTCATTTTACTGACCTCGGAAAGATGGAAGGCTGGGTTAACCGTGAGTCCCCTTAGGCCTGCAATACTGCATTCTAACCACTGCAACACCAAGGCTTTTCAGTTGTTAATAGGACTGATCTTCCCTATTCAGGATTAGTACACAATCTGGAGACATTCCTAGACTTGCAGCTCCTCCTTGAAGAGCAATTAGTAGCTAGTGCTAGGAAATCTAGAGGCTTTGCATAGCTTCATCCTATAAGCCAGCTGCTCCCATTCCTGGACCAAGAAGCCCTCCAGACAGACACTCATGCTTCAGTCATCCTATATGTGGATTATTGCAATGCATTCTATATGGGATTATGTGAAAGTCCTCTTGGAAGATGAGGCTGGTCCAGAATGCAGTGACACAAATAGCACTGAGCATGCACTGGCATTTCCTGTTTTGTGAACTGTAATAGTTGTCAGTTGAATTCTGGTGGGAATTCAAGCTTCTGGTTCATACCATAAGGCAGGGGGGTCCAAACTTGGGAACTTTAAGACTTGTGGACTTCAAGAGAAAGGGTTGACGTTGCGACGGCACAATATCGATATTTCTGCTGCTGGATGGTCCATTCGGACCTAAACCATCCAGCAGAGATGGTGATTGAAAAGGGCACCTTCTGATCTCAAGGACACCGCAAAGTCCCTGAAAGATCCAGGAATAGACTTTTTTTTCGGCAACAGAAATGCAGCTAATGAAGCTGCTGAAGTTAGGACAGCTCCGGAATGGGAAGAAAGTGAAAAGAGAAAGTGTGCCGAATTGGTGAGGAAATGTTATTATTAGAAAAAGAGACTACCCCCAAAAAAAATTAAGTTAAATTAAAATTGAAGATAGAAGACTGTAAGCGGCGAAATTAATCTACATTAAACTTAGTGTGTTATCCTGTTTCTATTTTTTTTTCATGGATGGAATTTTTGCAAAGGCTCCCTATTTTTTAAACTGAATGGATTAATTTTTTCTTCTTCTTTTTTCACTTTTGCTTATACCTATGGATTAAAATTTTCCTTATTTTTTATAATGCTTGATTGGATTGATTGGGTTGTTTTTGATCACCATTTAAGGGTTTCTTTCTTTCTTAAGCTTGGAATATAAAGAAGAAAATAAGAAGGATTATAAAGAGGGTTGAAACAACAGGAGGAAAAGCAGTTACACTGCCACTTAGAGGCTGGAGGCTGGATACATTGTTTTTTCTTCTTTCTCTTTGATCACTTGAGATTCAAGGTTCTTTCAGTTTGTTTACTGACAGTGATAGTAGGAAGAGCACAAGTTGTTTATACAGGTGCTTTTGGGGACTTCTATCACTAGCTATTGGAGAGAAGACAACATTTGGACTTGAAAGATAATAAATGAACCTGTTTGACATTTATTAAAATAGCCTTGAATCCTATGGTGGTACTGCCTGCAAAATTGGAAAAATGGCGCAGCAGGAAAAAAAAACCTGTAACATTGCAAATGATTATGTTTGAAATTCAAAATCTATTAGTTGTGACAGGGAGAATTGGAAAGAGATTGGAGAATATGGAATACAAAACAGAAAAATTTGATGGAAAAACTGAGGATGTTTATCAAATGAAGAAAGTGGAGGACAGAGTTCAAAAAAATGGAAGAAAAAAATGAGCAAAGGGATAAGAAAACTGTGGATAGTGACAACAAAGTGAGCGTGATTGGTAATGACAAGCGCAGAATATGGAAAGGGGAGATAGATGGATTGGAACTCTACCCCAGACTTCAAAGCACAGAAGAAGAAAAGAAAGAAAAAATGATGGAGATAAGGAGAGAAATCTTGACAGAAGCACCAGTGATAACCAAAGATAAGCTGATGGAAAGAGCAGATGCTGGGTTTCGAGCTTTTATGAGATACGAAAGGAACAACATGTTGCGAAGAGAAGTTCATACAAGATTTATTAAGAAAGTAACTAGAATATTAATGCTACAAATGGCAAGAGATATAAGACTGCACTATTACTGGAAAGATACAGGTTGATGCAATGAAAATGTATAATAAAAATTAAGCTAAATTTAGTTTACTAGTAGTATGTATAAAATGAAGTGACAATAGGTATAGTTAAATAATGATTAATAATGATAAAAGTACATGTAGATATATTGGTTTGATAATATGAAATTTTATATAAACAACACATGGAGAATATGAGAGGAGGTTTAAAACCTTTATCTAGAATATGTTATAAAGATGTATTGTGATTGGATGATTTTAGGATGATTTAATAGAATGTTATCATATAATCCTAGTCTAGATTTTGAACATTATATATAAAAGGATGTAAAAACAATTATAGTCAAATTAAGTATGAGATATAATAATCATGATATACATGAATATATGTGAATTTAAAATATGCGATTTGATATGAAAAGCAGGTGATGACTATGGAAGAGATGCATGGAAATACTGTAACCAACTGACACACTTTCTACAATTTGTAATGGAAGATGTTTTTTTTATTTTTATGCTTGTTTGTCTTTGTTCAAAAATAAATAAAAATTGTTTTTTAAAAAGAGACTTGTGGACTTCAATTCCCAGAATTCCACAGCCAGCCATGCTGGCTGTGGAATTCTGGGAGTTGAAGTCCACAAGTCTTAAAGTCCCCAGGTTTGGACACCCCTGCCATAAGGCCTCACTATTAAGGAAACAAATCTGTTTTACAGCATTTTTTCTTCCAACAGTATTTGCTTGCTTGTCTGCTAATCCACTTATCAACACATTTCAACATTATTCTCTATCCCCATCCAACTGGTAGGATGGAGGCAATGCTTACTCATCACGGCTTATCAGGAAAGGTGATTAATTGCTAGTGTTAGTCTTTCCATACCAGTTGCTCAACATAGGTAGTCGATGATGAAGACTTCTACCACTGCTGTCTGTTTACAAACGACACAACTGATTTCATGTGTTTTGCCAATTAAGGCATTGCATATCTTTGAATTCAGCCTAACAACAAGGAATCTGCATAGAATTAGACAGCTGTCAAAGTCTGTAGCATTCGCTTTCTGAGAAACATCTCCTGCTTCTATCCTTTAAGCGATTCAGGGACTGACATATGGCCAAGCCTGGGAATATCGCTACTTACCTGAAAGGCCTCACATGCTTGGTTCACGTTTAGTGTGCCTTTGATGAATTCAACGCATAGCTGAAATTAAAAAAAAAGACTGAGAATGAATGAAATGTGTATTGCTGTAGTGACTCAGCACGCTTTTTCCCAGCAACTCTAAAATAGCAAAGGAAATTGAGAGCTGTAGTTGAACAAACATTTGGCAAGCATCACATTTCTTACTGTTGCATAACTGCAATGTATTTTATTGGGGAGGGTCATCTTTTTAATGTGGAATGAGGAATTCACATTTCTGCTTTGAACTCCAGTTCTGAATGTTTATTTATTTATTTATTTATTTATTTACTGTGCTTCTAGACCGCCCCCTCTCCCAAAAGGGACTCGGGGCGGTGTACAGTCCAAGTAGAGAAATACATCACAATATGGAAAATAGATAAAATTAATATGCAAAGTTAAATATGGAGGAGGTTAAAATTAGAGTTAAAAGAACTGTACAGCTAACAGTATATATAAATATAATTTTAAAACCCCTAAAAATAACACAGATTAACTTAAAAACAATTCCCCTAAAATAACCAGTTAATAATACGTCTACCAGGAGGAATAGTTGTAATTATGCCAGGCCTGCTAATCGGAACAGGTGAGTCTTCAATTTTTGCCGGAAGGAGCGGAAGTCGGTGGTGGTTCTAATGTCGGGGGGGGGGGGAGGTCATTCCAGAGGGTTGGGCCCATCACAGAGAAGGCCCTACTCCTTGGTGTCGCCCGCTGGCATTGCCTAGTGGACGGCACCAGGAGAAGCCCCTCCCTGTGAGAGCGAATTGGCCGCAGGGATGTGTGTGGGAAGATGCGATCCCGCAAGTAACTAATGTTGCCTCTGTTCTGGAGTCTCTTTCAACCAGAAATTTTCTCACTGCTAGCTGAGAGCTACTTCTGACCTAACTGACCAAAAGGAGCACTTTGTGTGTCTTGATCACAAATCCCAGTTCATCAGCCGTATGCCAAGAGTCATATATAAATGTTTCTATAAGAGCAGGTTTTCATTTATTCCCTAGGCTTTGCATACAGAAAGCAGAGCTGCAGACATCTTAAGTAATACCAATTATCTTTCTAGTGTGTAAGAAAAAAATAGCAGAAAATAAAAATAAATATTCCAGGAAACTAAATGTTGCTAGATGCTATGCATTTTGTTTCTTGCTGCCATGTGGATTGATTGCTAAATTTGTATTGACAGTAAATTCAAAGTTCAAGAAGCAGTAGATATAACTTGACTTAGTAGACAATTTGGGAGAAAGGAGTGCCTTTCTCCCAAATATCAGTTAAACCCAAATGTACATCATTAGTGTTAGCTAAAGCCAAATGTACATCAGTTAAATGTCAATTAAACCCAAATTTACATCATCAGTGTTAATTTACATTGTGTAATTGCAAAATTGACAGTTTGTATCATTTGCATTATGAAATAAATTGAAGCACGTGACATAAAGCTGGCAATTGCATAGTTATGCAAATAACGTAAATTGACTCAAGTGATCTAAAATACATCAGTTGTCTAGTCATGAATGGGTTTTGCATCCAAAGTCCACACAATGGAGACTGGAGAACCAATAGAACTATTGTTAAACAGGTGGCATTCCTATCCTGCAATTGTTACAGCGAGCATCAGGAAATATGCTCAAATTAAACTACCAAAATATAAAGGACAATGATTCTAAAATGATAGTAAATGTGTCTATATGCAAATAAAGTGATAAATAACAAAACTGAGAGAGAGTGTGTGTATGTGTGTGTGTGCGCGTGCACATGCCCCAGAACAAAGATTGCTGCATTGATAAAAATCAGTCAAAGCTTTTGATTTTATCAAAAAGCAAAGCTGACAATAAGGGAAAATTTATATAATTAATGCAAAGCGGAAAGATTCCATTCTTCTGACAAAAGGGAAAAGGTTACTCTATATATGATAGTCTTTAAAGAATCCAACTTGTGTTAGCATGTAAGCAGGAATTTGTAAGCAGACTTCAAAATCCAGCAAATTTGTACCTATTATTGGTCTGGTAGCATATCTCTTAGGATGGATAGTTCAGCAATGTATGAGCAATATAAGAATAAAAACTCTCCATAAATTTAGTCGAATATAATGGAATTCCAAATGGAGTATTTTAATTACAACAATAGTGCCTCAATTCCGTAGATACTGTGATTTAATCTCTCATCTGGCTAATGCTGCAGCTGACACAGAATTTACCATGCCTAACTTTTTATTCATCCATTTTTTTCTTCTTTTCAGAGGTCTTCCACTTTGAATACAGAATAGCAATAGCGCTTAGACTTATATACTGATTCACAGTGCCTTACACCCACCTCTAAGTGGTTTACAGAGTCAGCATATTGCCCCCAACAATTTGGGTCCTCATTTTACCAATCTTGGAAGGACTGAAGCCTTGAGCCAGTGAGACTCGAACTAGAATGCAGAATTAGCCTGCAATATTGCATTCTAACCACTGTGCCACCACAGCTCTTATACTCTACATTCATAGTTATCAAATACTGAAAATATAAATTATTAAAAGTTTATTTCTATTCTGCCTTCTACAAAGACAATAGTGTAGAACTAGATTAATTCTACCAAGGACAGAAGGATTCTTTTTTGTACAAGCATCGTAGCAGTGCACTCTTATGCACTACAATAAAAGAAGGATTGTGTTTGTGTGATATTGCCAAGAAAAGTCAGTTCTAGTTGCATGAACTCAGGATATTGGACACATGAAAATGAAGCACTCCAACCATTCCTTATTTACCAAATTTAACTGTTGATTCTCTTAGCTTGTTCTAGACTTTCCGTGTCTAAATTCAGAAAAGAGAATTAAACTATGTTAGCTTTTCTTCGGGAACTGGCACTTATATGGGAGACTAGTCTAGCACAGAAATGGGGTTACCAAATTTGCCCCATTGGTTTCTTCCTGGCTTACTGTAATAGGCCCAGAAAGATATTGGCTGTTGGATGGGAGCTAAATCTTACCTTAGCCATTCATGGTATCTTTATCAAAATTGGGCTACTTGAGATTTAAAACATCTTCGAGCAGTAACAAAATAACAGGAAGGGACAGCCTGTCAGTCACTGCAAAACATTCTGTAACACTGTGCAATACGAATGATCCTGATTTAGCAACTGTCTTGTTTAGCAAGTATTCGTAGTTATAATGATGATGAAAAAGTAATTTTGCAACCAATCCTAGCATTTACCATACAGCCTTCACCGGTCTGTAAAGCAAAGGAAAGCTGCTGTAAGATCATGAGCACAGCTGTGATTTTACTTAGTGACAGAGTTACTTAATGACCAAATTACCAGTTCCAATTGTAGTCACTATATGAGGACCAGTTGTACGGTTAAAATATCTGTTAAAATTGGTGAATTCTTTTTCCATCCTCTGGCACTGAATCATCAAGTCCTCTATCTCTGATTGATATCATGAAGTGAACTAAACAGAAGTTCTTCAGGGTTCTTATACACTACGTGTACTTCTGGATGATCGAAAATTTGGAACTAAATATTTTTATTATTATTATTAAGTAATAGAACTGATATATTGTGATACAGTAATAACAGAGACAACTAAATGTCAGGCAACACATTTTGATGGAATGAGTTTAATTTCCGAGAAATTACCGTAAATCTTTTGTTGTTAATAAATATAAAAAGTTTCACACTGTGAATTTTAAGAAAGATGAATAACATAATAACATGGGTTTATCCTTGACTGGGAAATATAAGAGAAAATATTTCTTTTATCCAAATGTGGTTTAGCTTGGTTTTGGTTTTCTTTTGCCATCTGAATGAATTATGAACTCTTATTTATTTTGCAATGATAAAACAGGAAGGCTGGAAAAAAAGCTTATCTTCACCAGAAGGCTGGTCTTCTTACAGAGTCATATGCTGCTTACTCATTTATGGAAGAAGACCCAATTTTGCACTCACTCACCTCTAGTTAGTGAAACTTTCTATACAATTTCATTTGATTTTTCACCCCTACTTGCAGTCTGTGACTTCAGAGCTATAAATATTGTTCTGGTAATGAGCAGAATACCAGTGGATCGGAAAAGAAATGAGTGCAGAGGATTATGGGGCTTTCGGGGGTTTCCCCAGATACAGAATAACCACCCACCCACCATTATTAGCAGTGCCAGCTACTCCATACGTGTGACTCATTATGCCTCAACAGTGGGATCCTGATCATTTTAAAAGACAGTCCCCTTTAATGTGATGTGGTAGAAGCCAAAATTAACCTTTGCTGAATCACAATGAGTCTTATTCACCCTGCAGTACAAATGGAAAAGGGTTATTCCTATGAACTCTCCTTGTCGATCTATTTTCCCACTTTCACTAATTTAAGTACAGACTTTGCTCTACTAAGAACTTTTGAGTTACATTTTTTTGCTGAAACAAACCAACCTATCATAACCACAGTTATTAATTTATGATTAATTAAAGATTTTTTTACAATTAAAAATACAGAAATTCTATGGCCCTTTACCTTCTTAACCCTTGACTGTAATTCTATATCTAATCCAAGCTCTTCAACTTTAGTCAATTAATTCACTCTTGTTCAGACGGATCTAACTGAAACATAGCATCACATGGGCTGCAACACTACCAGAAGGGCCATAAGAGGTAATAATTAACTCCGAGGGATGAATAAGGGAAAGGAGTGTCCAAGAAGGGCATTCAGCAGCATTACTGCTTTGGAAGGCAGGATAAATTACACAACACCACAATGTGTAAAGCCTTTAGCAGAGACACAGAGATGAGGGCAGTAGACAGTTACTAATGTGGGGCAGTCAACAATAGTTATTACAGCTAAATAAAGCAGGGACAAAGTATTCAAAACAAGGTTGAATTGAGCGTGAAACAATTTAGGAGATGAGATCTGGTTGAATTCATGATGTCTCCATGTGAAAAGTACAATTAGAAATATGGATTTGGAAAGCTATATGGTGACAACAGCAAAAGATGTTATGGGTCTGCAGATGAGCACAGAATATAGGTAGGTAGATACAAAAGTAGATTGTAATCCTTTGATGGATGTAAAAAAGGGTGAGTTCTACAGTACAGAAAAGTCCCTTTCCACCCAATAAGCAAAAACAGAAAAATGTTTAATTTTGTTACAAAGTACCTATCTATGTGGCCCTAGCGTATTTTTATTTGTTAAATTTATTTGCCCCCCATCTCACCAAGAGACAGCAAATTCTTTGAGAAATCAAATCTTCAACATAAAAGCTTATTGATAAATAACAGAAAATTCAGGAATGCTTCTTTAAACAACAACAACAACAACAATAATAATAATCTGTACTAGGGAAGAAAACATCTCTATTATGGAAGCTGAGCCAGAAAAATGTGAATTTCAAAAACGAATGTATCAGATTTGGAAGGTGAACCACACGGATTGTGATATCAGTGAACAAAGGCTAATGGACCAGGGACGTGTAATTCTGAGCCACAAATTTTTCATTACAGTAGAATTAACAGGAATCGAAGAGAAAGCAACTAATAGTCTGAGTATACCAACAAAGAAGAGTAACATCAAGAATGATTTGCAGACTCAAAAGCAAACTGAGGAAGAAAGGGAGGAAGTGGCTGCTGAAATGGATGAAGATAAAGAACAAGGAAGTACGGAAGAGCAAGCACCAACAGATAGTGCTCAATAAGCTGAGAAAATAAAGCATCAAATGGAAGATGCTGAAAGAACACGTTTGCCAAAGCTGAACCAAGTGAAACGGAAAGAATTGAGAAATGTACTAAAAAAGGTCAATGAGGCTGTGCAAACCATTCAAACCACTACATTAGCTGAAACAAACCAGCTGATGTATGGAGCAGCCTTCATAACCATCAAAGAATTGGGTTTGAAAATACAAAGGAACCAAAGAGGCAAGAAGGGGAAGCCTAAGTGGAAAATTCAGTTGGAATTGAAGATCAAAAAATTTCGTGGAGACTTGAGCAACTTGAAGGCAAGGTCAGCTAAAGAACAAGCAGATCAAAAGCAGCCTGGAAGCAAGATACGATTTGGAGAATAAGGAAATTGCAGTAGTAATTGAAGAGCTGAAGCAGAGGGTTGTTGCCATTGCTGAAAAGATTAAACGGTATGAAAATCGAGTAACTCAGTTCAAGGAAAACTCACAGTTCAGAGCAAATCAGCACCAGTTTTATAAGAGCTTAGAAAGTGGAGATGGAGTAACAACAAATGAAAAGTCTGATAAAGAGAAAGCTCTGAAATTCTGGAAGAATTTGTGGGAAAACAACAAGAAGCACAACAGAAATGCAAAATGGATCAAGCAGGTTGTGGATTCTATTAAAGTGCATAAAATGGAAGATGTGAAAATAACAAAAGAAATGGTGCAAAGGCAGTCAAGAATAGTGAAGAATTGGAGTGCACCTGGACCAGATGAGCTACATGGTTTCTGGCTAAAGGCACTTACAAGTATGCATGAAAGATTGGCAGCGTAAATGAACCAGATCTTAAAAATACCTGACAATGATGAATGGATGACAACTGGAAGGACATTTTTGATCCAAAAAGATAAAGAAAAAGGAAGGGATCCTGGACACTATAGGCCAATCACCTGTTTGCCAACAACATACAAGCTCCTTAATGGTATCATTGCAAATCAAATTTACAGATACTTGGAAAGAAATGACTTGCTTCCTGTAGAACAGAAAGGATGCTGCAAAAATTCAAGAGGAACAAAGGACCAACTGCTGATTGACAAGCTAATCCTAAAGAATTCAAAGAAAAGACGAACCAAGCTGTTCATGGCTTGGATAGACTATAAGAAAGTGTTTGATTCAGTTCCCCACAGCTGGATCAAGAAATGCCTGAAAATCTTTGGCATCAGCAGCAACATACAAAATGTTCATGGAAACTTCAATGAACCTCTGGAAAACGAAGCTTATGGCTAATGGAGAAGAACTGGGTGAAGTTGAAATTAAACGAGGCATTTTCCAGGGTGATTCCCTTTCACCCCTACTTTTTATACTCTCAATGCTACCACTGACAATCATTTTGAAGAAGGTGAACTGTGGATATGAACTTGCAAAGAAAGGACTGAAAATTTCACACTTGATGTACATGGATCATTTGAAGCTGTTCGGTAAAACAAAAGCTGAACTGAATTTATTAATTGAAAGCACAAAAGAATTTACCCAAGACATTGGTATGCAGTTTGGAATTGACAAATGTGCAACAATGGCAACCAAGGCAGGCAAGGTCCTAGAAGATGATGGAATAGAACTTGAGAATGAAGAAATGATAAAGGCAGTAAAACCAGAAGAAGGCTGCAAGTACTTGGGGATTTTAGAGGCCTCTGACTTAATGCATAATAAAGTCAAGGAATTAACCTCAGCCAAGGACATTTGACGAATTCGCAAGATATTAAAGTCCAAACTGAGTGGAGGAAACATCATAAAAGCCATAAATACCTGGGCTATACCTGTAATTCAATACTCTGCAGGAATAATTGACTGGACCCAGATAGAGTTGGACAATTTGGACAGAAAAACAAGGAAGCTTATGACAATGAATCATGCTTTGCACCCTAAGAGTGATGCTGACCGATTGTATCTACCAAGAGCAGAGGGTGGTCGAGGACTCCTACAAGTAAAGCAGACTGTGGAAGAAGAAAAACACAGCTTGAATGATTACATCCAGAAAAGTGAAGAACCAATGATTAAGTAAATAAAGACAACTTTTGAAGACAACTAAGTTAAAAGCTGAATATAAGAAAGAAGTAATTGAGAAGCGAGCTGAAAATTGGAAAAACAAAGCTATGCATGGCCAATACTTGAAAAATATTGAAGGCAAAGCTGACAAAAAACTAACTTGGAACTGGTTAAGATCAGGAGTACTGAAAAAAGAAACAGAAGGCTTTATTTTGGCAGCTCAAGAACAAGCCTTAGCCACAAACTGCATGAAGGCAAAAATTAAACATGTTACCACCAACAGCAAATGTCGCCTCTGTGATAAGAAAGATGAGACAGTCGACCACTTGATCAGCGGGTGCAACAAAATTTCACAAACTGACTACCTACAACGCCATGACCGCGTTGCTAAGATTATTCATTGGAAATTGTGCCAAAAGTTTGGATTTGAGTACAGCAAAAACTACTGGGACCATCAGATTGAGAAGGTTTTAGAGAATGAGAAAGTCAAGATCTTGTGGGACTTCAGAATCCAGACTGACAGGCACTTGGCCTACAACACACCTGACATAACAATAATTGAAAAGAAAAAAGTATGGTTCATTGACATTGCAATACCTGGTGATGCATGAATTGAAGATAAACAGCAAGAAAAAATCACAAAATACCAGAACTTGCAAATTGAGGTTGACTGACTGTGGAAAAAGAAATCATGTGTTGTCCCAATTGTAATTGGAGCCCTTGGAGCAATACATAAAGCGCTACCTCGCTTTTTGAAAATTCTAAATTTACCTGACTTGAACATTCTGACTCTACAAAAAACCACCCTACTTGGAACAATTTATATCCTCCGACGTTACCTTAACACAGTGCTTCTCAATTATTTTCTGTCATGCCCCCCCTAGGAAGAAGAAAACATTTTGCGCCCCCTGCGCGACTGTAAATAGTATCATTTGTCTATAAAATTGTTATAAGTACACCTCTGCATAACACTGTATCCTTATTAAACACCTCTTATTTTATACAATAAACATTTATCCATAAGTAATTCATCGCAATTCTGTGAGAAAATGATGAGAAATGCAGTAAATAGCTTATTTTTAAATTGGTGCTGTTCTGGGGACATAGATTGCAGGTGGCTTATCTGATAGTGATAGCTTTTCAATGACACTCTAGCAAGCCAGGCACAATATTTTAATCTATAAAACCCAGGCATTTCCAGATTAGGTCAAGTCATTTTATTCCCCTTCTATGCCAGACAAATGCAGAAAACAGGGTGGAAATTAATTTACTCTTTTGCCTTTCAGTACAGCCTAAAGGCTAGAGCAGCTGGTGAAAAAATGCTTTTTGGTGTCCTCAATCACTTTTTAAAAATCAAAGAGACCCCCAGGCTAAAACCTTTGAGAACCGATCTAGTCCTATAATATGTAGAGACCCCAGTGGAAAAGCTGCCTCGTATTTATGTTTCCCAGAAGCCTTCGGCCAGAGGAAAAGCGAGGGTCGGGCCAGGCAGAAGCCAAACTGGGCACAGAGGCTGAGCAGGCAGGAGCCACGCTGCCTCTACCTCTTCTTGCAGGCTATCGAGATCTGTCTGGGTCCGGCTCACCGCCACCACCTGGGCCCCCGCTTGGCTCAGCCGTACTACCGCAGCCCTGCCGATCCCTGCAAAGGAGAGCACAACATTGTTGCACCGGCACTAATTCGTCGGGGCTCGTCCCCGAAGTGCCAGGGTTGCTCCAGCGGTGCGGCCCCCGGGGACGCTACCTTTGCCTGCACCCGTCACCAAAGCGTGATGGCCAAAGAAGTGCTTCATCTTCCGCGGCGGCTGAACTTCCAATCAGCGCTGGAGGCAGCGCTGGAAGGGAAGAGGCGGCTCGTGTCGACAGTGTTTGCCAAGGTCAAACGAGCCCCCCTTTATGGAGCCTCGCACTCCCCCTGGGGGGCGCGCCCCACTATTTGAGAAACACTGCCTTAACAGTTCCTAGGTCCTTGGTTAGGACTCGAGCTGTTAGGCTACCAACCAGCCCCAAAGGCTGTGAATCTCACCAAAGATTAACATCATCATCATCATCATCATCATCATCATCATCATCATCATCATCATCATCACAACAACAATAACAACAACAACAACAACAACAACAACTGTAAATAGGGATACAAAAGCTGCTTCCACAGGAAAATTTTAAGGTGCAATAAGCATAGTTTATTATAGTAATGTTCTGGAGCATCCAAATTATAGCCCTCAGCCTTTAGTCATTAGCCCATGACTAAATCTGTGAGGCCTTGTTTGTCAGTCATATGCATTATTTCATATCTCATACTCCTACTTCTATTGTTGCATAAGATGCTTGATCAAAGTGATGAAGGGATGGGGATAGGGAAAAGAACTATATGCAAGAAGTGTGTATAGGTCAGTGGTAGTCAACCTGGTCCCTACCACCCACTAGTGGGCATTCCAGCTTTCATGGTGGGCGGTAGGGGTTTGCTGTAATTCTGCTTTATAAATTTTATAAAGTAAAGTTACTTCCCTACCTTATAAATCACCATTACTGTGGAACCAGTGGGCGGTTAGAAAATTTTACTACTAACAGAGATACAAAAGTGGGCGGTAGGTATAAAAAGGTTGCCTACCCCTGGTATAGGTAGTTCTCAACTTACAACTACAATTGAGCCCAAAATTTATGTTGCTAAGTGAAACATTTGTTAAATGAGTTTTGCCCCATTTTGTGGCTTTTCTTGTCACATTTGCTAAGTGAATCATTGCGGTTGTGAAGTAAGTAACCCTGTTGTTAAGTGAATCTGGCTTCCCCATTGACTTTGCTTGTGAGAAGGTCACAAAAGGGGAACACAGGACCCTGGGACACTGCAATTGTTATAAGTATGAACCAGTTACTAAGCCTAGTCTTGGGGTGCCAGAGTAACATACAACATGTATATTCCAGTGTAATATAATAGTATATACATATGAGGACATGTACGTTAGTTTATTACTTATTGGGTTTAGGGGTTTCTTTTTACTTATTGATTTATTGATATGTATTCTGTGTTCTTGGGTGGGCTGCACTAAGGGAGGCTCCTTCAATTTCCTTGTACACTGTTGCACATTGAAAATAAAGGTTGGATTGATTGTTTGATTGAACTTAATTTTGATCACGTGACCATGGGGATGCTGCAATGGTCATAAGTGTGAAAAATGGTCATGTCACTTTTTTCAGTGCCATTGCAACTTTGGATGATCACTTTGATCTGTTGTAAATCGAGGATTACCTGAATGTAATGCAAACTTGGTCATCGTTACTCCTAGACATTCATTCGGCTCTTTTGCAAGGGAACCAGCTATCCTCTGCTGACTGTCAAGTACAATAAATAAATTATATAAATACATATACGGTAGAAGCTACATCTTTTCCTTAAATTGTAATTGTCCTCTCCAGCTGCTGTTTGGTTCGGAAATGATGGGTTTATCTCTGGCGGAGATCTCTTTATCTGAAAGTACCAAGCTACACGGAAGTCTCATTTTATAGCTCGACGTGATTATTTTGGATGGTGCAACAATAGAGAACTGAGAATACAATTTCTAGGGGAATAGTCATGATAAAGAACAGTTAATTTAAATATCTGAAGTCATGCTAGACTCATCATTCAGGACCGTAATACGGGGAGGTTTCCTTGCCTGCCACGTGGCATCTGAGATCAGATGATCTCACCTCCTTCCTACCCATTGCCAAGGCTGGGATTCAACCAGCTTCTAGAGGAAGAGACGGAATGAAATCAGATGACTCTATCTATCCAACTCCAATCTCTTTCTTACTTCAGATTCCCAGAAACAACTCTTTTTTCCTGGGTAATACAGGTAGTCTTCAACTTATGACCACAATTAAACCCAAAATTTCTGTTGTTAAGTAAGACATTTGTTAAGTGTGTTTTGCCCCATTTTATAACCTTTCTTGTCCCAGTTGTTAAGTGAATCACTGCAATTGACAAGTTAGTAACCTGGTTGTTAAGTGAATCTGGCTTCCCTATTGACTTTGCTTGTCAAAAGGTTTTCAAAAGGTGATACCATGAACCATAGTATGAGTCATGAGTATGAACCAATTGCCAAGCATCTGAATTTTGATCACATGATCATGGGGATGCTACAAAGGTTGTAACTATGAAAAATGGTTCATAAGTCCTATTTATCAGTGCCGTTCCAACTTTGAACGGTCACTAAATGAACTGTTATAAGTTGAGGACTACCTGTATTCTTAACCGGGGATTCATTGCCTCCTCTATTTCCAAAAATCCCTTTGCCCAAGCATGCCAACATTCCATTTTCATAACAAGTAGCCGAGATCACACTGCTGATAACGTTCTTTCCATGCATTGCTTCCTCCTGGTGTGCTGGATTTCTAGCCTATTTTTTTTCTTTCTTTCTTGCATACCTGCAATATATGATCTATTTGCAATTCTTTAATTATTAGAGTGCTACATTAGCTGAAGTAAATCCAATAGTCAAGATCTGTGTCCCAATGGTATGATGAGGAATTTTCAATGTATGTGGTTTGTTCAGACCACATTTCTCCCCATGGGAAAATCTAACCCCAGAGCCTGGGAGAGCAAAAACACATGGCTAATCCATTATGTTTGGAAATTCCAATAAACCACCTCATTTGGGGTAGCCATGCTCCCTCGGAAGCAGAACTTCTAAAAGTAATTCAAGTGATAATTATGATATAAACCAAAATAGTGCTGCTATATTATAGTGTGTATGTGTATCAGCATGCTTGGGAAAAAGCAGAAAACATTATGCGGAAGAAAAATATCCTGAGAAGACAAGCATCTCTGATATAGTTAATCCAAATGGATTAGTGAGGAATTAGTACACTGAACGGGCTTAGAATGCTAACAAACGAGGAACGAAAAATGAAAACTGGGAAAAAGTGAAAATTAAATGTAGAATCTTGGCTAGAATTCTGAATAGCAGAAATCCACACTGCCGTAAATTCCACTTATCCCACCTAAATATCAGGATGCTGAAGGCAAACTTGAAGGAAAGGTTGTATTCCACTTTTCCAGGAGAGATATGGCTGGCCCATCTATTTATTTTATTTATTTATTTGGTTAGTCAAACACGTACAAGATAACAGGTATAAGTATAAACACGGACAAAGACAATAATATAATTATATAAAATAATAATATAAGTATAAACATGGATATGAACAAAGGAAACGAGTACAAATAAATGGGGACAGTAGGACAGGGACAGAAGGCATGCTGGTGCACTTATGCATGCCCCCCTACGGACCTCTTAGGAATGGGGTGAGGTCCACGGTAGACAGTTGAAGGTTGAAGCTGGGGGGGGAGGTGTTTGAAGATGTAACAACAAGTCAGGTAGCGCATTCAAGGCGTTGACCACTCTGTTGCTGAAGTCCTATTTTCTGCAATCGGGTTTGGAGCGGTTTACTTGTTTGTATCTATTATTTGTCTGCCTACAACGAATGTTTTTTCATGTTCTTATACCACTTGAAATAATGGGACCTCATAGGTGGGACCGTATATGGGACACCTCCCATATACCTGCAACTTCGCCTGCTTTTTTCCATCTATTTGTTCTAGTCCACAGAATCATTTCCTCTATTACTCAGCTGCTGAAAAGGGAGAAGAGAGGTTGGAGGAGATGACGTTCTAAGTTCCTGTTTCTGCAGTCTCCCTTCCCTCCTTTGCTTGCTGTGCTAACGGGCAGGAAACGGTTTGCTGCACTTTTGAGCTGAATGTAAAAGGTGACACTAGTCATCAGTATCATGTGACATCCAGAAGGTTATCCATGAAGGTAAGACTGAAACGTTCCCCTATCTTTGTATTACACCTTGAGATATAAAAATGCAATAACCATTTCTATGATTCTCTCACAACATTAATTCAAACATACTATCTGGGTTCAGGGTTCAGGTACTCAATTGCCACAATTGTGTTAATCGATTTTCAATGAAAAAAACCTTGCAATTTCCTGGGTTGGCATCACATGCTAGGCTACAAAATCAAATCGCTGCCCTAGAGTTTTACAATAGCCCTGTTATAATGTAATAAGTGCATAGATAAAAGGATTGTTCCTCTTTTTTTAAAAAAAATCACATATTAAACAGACTGTATGACATGGCGGCCTTTTAAAACATAATTCAGGCCTTTATGTTGTACTGCAACCGTTCCTTCTTACTGAAAATCAAGTATGTTCTTCCCAACTGAAAAATAGACAAAAAATTCTTAATTTCAGTGTTTAATCTGAACCAATATTCAGCAGGTGAATAGTACCTCAGGGCATACACAGAATGCTTTCCCTCATGCCAATCTCCACATCATTCCTCTTCTGGAATTAGGAATCAAACTTTGACTTGGACCCTTGGACCATCACCAGTCAGAGTCTCCAGTGTTGTATAAATCATCAAACTCCTGAAAACTCTGGGGAATTTTTATTTCTTTAACTCTCAGATATACATTAACAGGAACTGAAACGTAGTTACATATAAGGTTCTTCTACTTGCAATCATCAAAGCTAAACCCATGATCCTCTTTAGACTCTGAGAGCAAATTTACACATGAATAAGGACACAAGAGTTTTTACTTTAAAAAAATAAACATTCTTTAGAGTCAAAGAGTAAATAGAGTTATATCAACTGTGGGTGCTCTAATGGATTTACCCTACTATCTTAGGAATGTTAGTTTGTTTATTTAGCCTTTTCCCCCTGCAGGCTGGTTGTGTTGACGGTATTGTCTAAAAATAACATTCGGATAACCCCTGCACTTCATGGGAAGGGCAATCTGCATTCCTCTAACACGACTGCTATTCTATTCTAGCTCTGGAACAGGAAATTATTCTTCCGAAAGCAAAAGCTTGGATGATAAGAGAAGTGATGAGCCTGCCAGGAAATTGCCACAAAGCACATGGGCCATAGCCAACTCCGTGCAGCTGCTGACTCATAGACAATGAGCAACTTGAATTTGTGGACCATAGATATAGTATACTTCTAAAAGTTGTCATTAGGAAAACCCGTAACAAAGATTTGTGTCAGTTCTCAGTTGAACAGATTAATGGGAACTCTGTTACGTCTGCCAACAGAGCACCTTAGGCAATGAACAGTATCTCTTTAAACAGGGGATAGTTTTTTGTTTTTACGCCATAGTACAAAACATGAACAAGCTACTCCCTGTTCTTAAAATAGCTTTCCCAAATCTGCAGGCTGTTTCTCCATGCCTAACTTTAATTCTCAGCAAATGGATGGGAAGAGATTCAGACACAGATTTTGTCTTCAGTTTGATGGAAATTGAATTCCAGTAGTAATAATGGAAAGAACATATTTAGGAAGCATAGAAAGCAATAATCTGAAATTGTGGAAAACATGTCACGCAGAGGGAAAAGGTTACACCTTCTCCTCTGACTGACGCTCATGATCCTGATTTTAATTTCTCTTATCACCCATGTGAATCAGAAAAATCATCTGAGTCTCAATGGGTTTAATTTTTGTTTGAGGGCAAGACAAGAAGCAATGGATGGAAACTAATCAAGGAATGAAACAATCTAGAACTAAGTAGAAATTTCCCAAGTTAGAACAATTAATCAGTGGAACAACTTGCCTTCGGAAGTTGTGAATGCTCCAACATTGGAAGTTTTAAAGAAGATGTTGGATAACCATTTCTCTGAAGTGGTGTAGGGTTTCCTGCCTGAGCAGGGGGTTGGACTAGAATACCTTCAAAGTCCCTTCCAACTATCCGATCTGATCCTATTCTATTCCAGAGTTAATTGGAGGACCTTTACAATATGCATAAGATTTAGGGTACTTAATATAATTCCCAGAAATCCCAATATTTTTTTTTGTACTGAGGTTCAATCATTTACATGCGGAGAAAAGTTGGTTGGATATGAAGTAGGTTCTATTTGCATCTTTCAGATGAAAGATTAGAATTTCCCACTGCTTAGAAACCATGGCTGACATCCGTGGCATCATTGCGACTTCACTCGCTTCTATTGCAATCTTTTTGTACTCTCCTCTCAGTACTAAAGACCAAATTGACAGTGAATATTCCTGATTATCCTTGACTATTATGCCAATTCTGTAGACTAGACCAATGGATGAAATATTTTTAATATAAAACCACCCTCTCTTTATATACTCTGTAATCTGTAATAGTATGTTTCTTCCAAGAGAATTTAAAAGGAATGATGGGGTGAAAACAAACAACACCCACAAGCTCTACCATGAAGGCCAGGAGCATTGGACACCCTTTGCCAAATGGATTTCCTCTTGCAGAAGAAATTCAGCCTCTCTCTTGCTATCTCTACAATGAGAGTGATAAATCAGAAACAAATGCATTACTGTGATTCTTAAATAAAACTGTATAACTAATGTAAACCACAAGTATGCGGTGTAAAAGTAAATGACCTTAAAATGCCTTTTGCCCTACTAGCCTACCTAGAGCTATTATACTGTACAGGGCTTGTCCTGGAAGCACATAATGTTAAAGTCAAGCATGTTTGGGCCTGGCCAGTGCCTAGATAAGGGAGCTTGGTTCACACATTGTCACACTCAGCTTTTGCATCTTAGAATAAAGAGGCTCTTCAGTTTTTATTCTATGCACAACATTGGGAAATCAGGTTTAAGGAGCAAGCTACCTGCAGTTATTGCTGGCTTTCCTTTCTTTCCTTGCAGAAATTGTACATTCCCTCTGTCACTTCTGAAAAAACTTCTTTACTCGGGCTTTTGTTGCTGTTGCTATTATTCTGTTGCTTACACATACACTGAATGCTTTTGTACTGGAGACAAATTCCTTGTGTGTCTAATAAAGAATTAAATTCAATAAGTATTCCATTCAAGAGTCACTGAAACTGGAGACCAAAAGCGGAAGCAGAGTACCTGATTGCCATACGAGTGTAATAAAGGACTCTTTACTCCACCAGCCCATGGGCTGGATGTGTCACACGTAGGCCACGCCCATCCCGGCTCCGCAAAGGCAAAAAAGACATGATACATCGCGAAACGTCACGTGACGCAATAGACTTTGACACACGTGTCTCCGAGCCATCGCTCCCTAGCTTAACAGAGCAGAATGTTCCTCACCTATTTCACCTTTAAGGGTTCTGAACTTTTCCCAGCAAGTTAGAAAAAAAAATTATATAGGACAATACTTGTCGTGCCAAAGTTATAGCAAGTAGGTCAGAACAGATGTTGTAAAAAGGCAGAAGCTGAAAACAATAGTCTTGAAATAGACATGGTCTTATATCTTATCGATTTCATGTAACTAGTCATTTGTAATCTGTGCTGGCATGTTTTTTTCTAGACAGTGAATTGATCATTTTGAGACATGCTGATTGGGTCCATGGATAACAAATTATAGCTCTGTCCATGACGGCAATTGAACTAGGTTGTTTCTTAGAACAATTCACAGAAAGAATTCATTAATGTTCACAAGATGTTCAAAAACCCACAAGTAAAATCACAGTGCCTGGATTCACATATGGTGGTTTGTTTCATTTTAACTTACACAACGTATGAGCTGAACTAAGGTACTCTCAGAATCATCAAGGAAATATGTTCTAAAATAAAAAGGAATCTCAGCTCACTTCACAGGAGCAGTGGTGCAGTGACACTCTAGCAGTGGTGGGATTCCAATTTTTTTTTACTACCGGTTCTGTGGCTGTGGCTTTGTGGGCGTGGCTTTGTGGGCGTGGCAGGGAAGGATACTGTAAAATATCCCATTCCCACCCCACTCCAAGGGAATGATACTGCAAAATCTCCATTTCCTCCTGATCAGCTGGGACTCGGGAGGCAGAGAATAGATGGGGGTGGGGCCAGTCAGAGGTGATATTTACCTGTTCCCCCGAACTACTCAAAATTTCTGCTACCGGTTCTCCAGAACTGGTCAGAACCTGCTGAATACCACCTCTGCTCTCTAGGCATCCAATTCATGCATAATGGAAGGGTGAATTTCCCATGATGACTTGACAGCAACTTGAGTTGAGCTGAATCCCTTGTGTCTTTAGGGATAAAACCATGCTGTTTCCTTGGCAATAACATGATGGTGATTTGTCATATAGCATTGACTGCACTTTTGGACATGAGTCACATTTAACAATTAAGTAGACATCATAAGTGGAGAGCTGTGTTAATTTATGATAGTAAAAAAAAAATCAAAAGCCTCTTTTCGGCTAACAATTTTATTAATAGCGTTCATGAGCTGCAGCATTAGCTTCATCCAAAACATAGGAGGGTTAGATTGATTTATAGATTAAATTGGGGCAGGGGTGGGAAGTGGAGGAAACAGGTTGGTTAAGAAGGTGCAAATAACAGGTGAGACAGATTGCAAGTACCTTAGTAATTGATAATTATAATGCATCTGGTGAAATTGCAAAATCATATGCCTTCTGATAAAATGTGTTGACTGGAAAAGGTACTACTACTAGATTCCTGAATTTTTTTACCATCAGGTAATATGGCTACTTATCGTGCTCCATATGGGATTAGAAACTACATTAATGCCAACCTCAGCATTTATGTTAAACCAAAGAAACGTTAGAAGTGTTCTTAAATAACAGAAAAATATTTAATTATTTTTGGCCCACTATGTAAAGTTTTACATAACAAAGGATTAAACATTTATAGGGCTCCAGTGGGGCACAAGAAGCTGAAAGAAATAGAGAAAACCTCAATAACTATGTAAGGCAGTAGAGGAAGATCTGCAGATAGTTTCTTTGTCAAAACATTTGCACATCTGCAAGGGATTGTCTATCACACCAGGGGTCACTTCCACCCTTGTCTGATCCACCAGAAGTTGTTAGTAACCCTGTCCCACTCACTTCAGAGTCAAACTCATATGTTGCTGGGAGACCCCGTGGTAGGGGGAATGGAAGCAGCATACATTCTCACCAATCCCAGCGGGTCGGATTGTAAATCAGTCAAGTCTAGTGTTAAAAATCAAAGGGCAAGAGGAACTCAGCCATCTCCCCAGAAAATTGACTGAGGTTTTTGTTACCTTGTTCCCTTGGGAGAATTTCATTTCCAGTGTAATTCAGTTCCATCTTTTAAAGACATTTTCTTCTTAAAGCAAGAGAGTTGACTATTGACTGGATGCTCTGGGACCATATGTTTGTTGCTCTAAGATCTGTGAAGGACAACAGCATTGATAATATAACTTACACATAATGCTTTTCTTGTCCAATTTTTGGAAGAGCTATAGGGGCAAACGCACTAGAGGATTAAGAGAGTTGATTTGATATCAACTCCGCCCATTACCTCCCAGTCCTCTCTATTTACCAGTTGGCTATCTTATCCTATCTTATTATTCCATCAGCCCATCATTTCCATCAAGATGCGGACTATATCCATCTGCCTATCCCCTCAGCCACGACTATTCCATCCGTTCCATCCAGGATGTGTATTTATCCCCTAGTGGGAAACTGTGGTTCACTAACCCATACTAACATCGACAGCTCCCACTTGATGTGTTTTAGCCCTGTTTTAACATGTTATACTCGAGGCTAGACCTGCTGCGGCTGCGAGAGTCCCCCCTCTCGCAGTTATGGCCTCCAGCCCTCTCAAGGGCCCACCTCGAGGACGGGTTGATTAACCCAGAGAGGTGGAGGAAGCGTTCTTTGAGGGGTTTTTTAATTAATTGTTTTTTAAAAATTGTAAGGGGTCCCAGGGATGGGGGGGGATGGACCAGGTCAGGAGTGATAGTAGAGCCAGGCGGTTAGGTGTGGTCGAAAGAGGAGGGAGCGGAGCGGGGGAGGAGACGGAAGACAGCATTCCATTACAGGGCTCTCTGATATCAACGGTCGTGGGGAGGGGCGGGTGCAAGGACAGATTAAGAACTCGGAGTCGGTTGGGAGACCGGGGGTGCTGGTTATACCCGGTCACTTGTACCAACCCCCGCATACTAGGTGGTCAGGACCTACAGACACAGGGCCTGAGACTGTTGTTATGCAATGTGAGGTCTGTTGTTAACAAGGCCCCCCTCATCAGCGATCTAATTCTGGAGGGGGAGCCGGACCTCGCAGGAATAACTGAGACCTGGCTGGGCCACGAGGGAGGTCTCCCCCTCATGGAAATGTGCCCGCCAGGTTATCGAGCATTTCACCAGCCTCGGGCCCAGGGAAGGGGCGGTGGGGTAGCAGTGATTATCCGGGAAGACTTAGAGCCGAGAGAGTTCACTGTGCCGCAGACATCCGGGTGTGAGTCCCTTGTCATGAGGTGGGGCCCAGGGAGGCAGTGGGGCCTGCTGATAGTGTACCTGGCTCCTCGCTATACATCAGCGGCCCTGCCTGAACTCCTTGAGCTGATCGCATCGGTGGCGGTTGAGACCCCCAAACTTTTAGTGATGGGGGATTTCAACTTGCCGTCGATGGGAGAAGCGTCTGAGGGGGTTCGGGAGTTCATGGCTTCCATGACAGCCATGGACCTGACCCAATTAATTCAGGGCCCTACCCACGAAGGGGGCCACACGTTGGACCTTGTTTATGTCTCTGGCCAGTGGACGAGTGATCTGGGAATAGGGGATTTAACTATCACTCCCCTGTCATGGTCGGATCACTCACTTCTCCGACTTGACTTCCCTGGTGCTACCCCCCGTTGCGGGGAGGCGGAGCCGGAAGGCATTAGATGGTTCCGCCCCAAGCGCCTGATGGAACCTGATAAGTTCCAGACGGAGCTTGGGCCACCTCCTGTAGACCTGACCCGCCCCCGGGTGGAGGACCTGGTAGCCGCATGGAATAGTGCGACTGACGGAGCCCTTGACCGGGTGGCGCCTCTGCGGCCTCTCCTGCGGCAACGAACCACTCTGGCTCCTTGGTTTACCGAGGAGCTAAGGGTGATGAAACGCCACAAGAGACGCCTAGAGAGTCGTTGGAGATCCTCCCGCTCCGAATTTGACCGAGCACAGGCACGAACCTATTTAAGGACGTACCTTGTGGCATTAAGAGCGGCCAAACGTCACCATTGTGCCGCTCTTATTGCGTCTGCAGATAACCGCCCTGCTGCCCTGTTCCGGGTGACCCGCTCCCTCTTGTTTCAGAGGCCGCAGGAAGCCCCTTTGCAGGGCAGAGCAGAGGAGTTTGGGAAATATCTGCAGGACAAAGTCGCTCAAATCCGGATGGGATGGGTCCCTTTCAGTGGTCCAGTCGAGACGCCCGTGGCGAGTCTTGAGAGACCATTCTGGGAGGAGTTTGACTCGGTTGCCATCGAGGATTTGGACAAGTTACGTGGACGTCTGCGACCTACCACATGTTTATTGGACCCGTGCCCCTCCTGGCTTGTACTGGCATCCTGGGAGGTTACACGCGACTGGCTCCTGGGCCTAGTGAACGCTTCGTTGGGCGAGGGGTCTCTGCCAGCTGCCTTGAAAGAGGCGGTTGTGAGACCCCTACTCAAGAAGCCTTCCCTGGACCCAACGGAGCTAGCTAATTATCGTCCAGTCTCCAACCTTCCCTTTTTAGCGAAGGTTGTTGAGAGTGTGGTGGCCCAACAGTTTCCACGTCACTTGGAGGAGAATGATTATCTAGACCCATGCCAGTCCGGCTTCCGATCCAGGCACAGCACGGAGACGGCCTTGGTCGCGTTGGTTGATGATCCCTGGAGGGCCAGAGATAGGGGTTGTTCCTCTGTCCTGGTCCTATTAGATCTCTCGGCGGCTTTCGATACCATCGACCATGGTATCCTGTTGCACCGGCTATGGGGGTTGGGAGTCAGGGGCACCGTTTTGCGGTGGTTCGGCTCCTACCTCTCCGGCCGGACGCAACGTGTGTTGGCAGGGGAGCAGAGATCGACCCTGAGCCCCCTCACTTGCGGGGTGCCACAGGGGTCGGTTCTCTCGCCACTCCTGTTCAACACATACATGAAACCGCTGGGCGAGATCATCCGTGGTTTTGGGGTGGGATACCATCTGTATGCTGATGACACTCAGCTGTACATCTCCACCCCGAACCACCCCAATGAGGCCATCGAAATGATATCCCGGTGCTTGGAAGCCGTACGGGTCTGGATGGATGACAACCGACTTAAACTCAACCCCTCCAAGACGGAGTGGCTGTGGCTTCCGCCCCCCCGGTTCAACCAGTTGCTTCCATCTCTGGCCATTGGGGGCAAGCAACTGGCCCCCATGGAACGGGCGCGCAATTTGGGCGTCCTCCTAGATGCCCGGCTGTCCATGGATGACCATGTAACAGCCGTGGCAAGGGGGGTGTTCCACCAGGTCCACCTGGTGCGCCAATTGCGCCCCTTATTGGACCGGGATGCCTTGCGCACAGTCACCCATGCGCTAGTGACGTCTCGCCTGGACTACTGCAATGCTCTCTACATGGGGCTTCCCTTGAGATGCACTCGGAGACTACAGTTGGTTCAGAATGCGGCCGCGCGGGTGATTATGGGGAGGACTAGGTTCTCCCATGTAACACCTCTCCTGCGCGAGCTGCACTGGCTTCCTGTGGTCTACCGGGTGTGTTTCAAGGTTTTGATCATGATCTTTAAAGCGCTCTATGGCATAGGACCTAGTTATTTGCGGGATCGTATCCTGCCCCATACATCCCTACGACCAATCCGCTCACGCAGAGAGGGACTTCTCCGGGTGCCGTCCGCTAAACAGTGTCGGGGGGCGACACCCAGGAGCAGGGCCTTCTCTGTGATGGGCCCAGCCCTGTGGAATGACCTCCCCCTTGACATCAGGATTACTTCCGATCTCCGCTCCTTCCGTGTAAAGCTCAAGACCCACCTCTTTCAATTATCTGGCCTGGCTCAACCGTAGTTTATCCTCCTCCTGACAGTCCTTTTAAATTGTATTTTATCATGGGATTTTAATGGCTAATTTTTAATTTTCTATTATTATTATTAATGTGATATATGTTTGATTACTACCTCCTCCATGTATGTACATGTATGTATATGTATGTATATGTGTGTACCTGTATGTCTATATGTATGCATGTATGCATGTATATTTTTATTGTACACCGCCCCGAGTCCCCTGTGGAGAGGGAGCAGCTAACAAATAAAAAATTTGAATTTGAATTTGGATATCCTGTTGCACAGTTCACTAAATTTATTATCCTAGGCCAGTGATGGCTAACCTTTTCTGGACCAAGTGCCCACGGCACGTGCAAAGTGCGCTTGCGCTCCTGAACCCCCCAAATGCAATGAGCGCCCCCCACGCATTTGCTCCCATGCATCTGCATGCAGCCCCCTGCAAGCATATGCAGTCCCCTGCAAGCGCCCCATGCCCCATGCATGCACGCGTGCCCCGCACGCAGCCCCCCCCACAAATGTGAGGCAGAGACCCGAAGACCAGCTGGCCAGCATGAGGCACGCGCACATGCACAGAAGAGTTGAACTGGAGCAACAGCTCATGTGCCCACAGAGAGGGCACCGCGCGCCACCTCTTGCACGTGTGCTGTAGGTTCGCCATCACAGTCCTAGGCTCTCTGCATTGGCAGATAAGCTAATACATTTTATATTTATATCCCCAGAAACAGAACACTATTTCTAAGCCCATCATATGACATAGTACACTACCATCCTAGAAGTCTTTGGTTGCAGGTATCAACTCCCATCATCTCCAGCCAGCATGATCTTGGCCAACAAAATTTATAAGAACCGTAGCCTAATACATACCATCCTGCCCTACAGATCTGTACTTTCTTTCCAGCTGGCCCTAAAAAATGGAACATGACTTCAAATTAGCTGGCAAGGATATACTTTTTTGCCTAATAAATTATGGCCTATAAATGTGACTGATAATTGATTAATACTTCAGTGCTGGCTCTTGTGATTTATTTAATGTATGATATTTTATTTGACTAGCCGGTCTTCTTTCTGTTGAAGAGCAACTGAAGTATTTGATTACAATAAACCCCAAACCTGTTTCTCCTGTCCTTTCCAAAGCACTCAGCAATGCTCAATGACAGGACCAGCTGTTGGTATCACGCTACTCCCATTTTTATTAAACTGGTAGTTTAAAAAAATCAATGTGTTCTCAATTTGTTCTTTTACATTTAGAAACACTATATTGTCCTGCCAAAGTATATTCACTTATCTTCAGATAAGGATTCGCTTACTTATGCAGTTACAAAATGCTGACTCTATACAAAATGAGACAGAGTTGGAGCTTCTGGGAAACTTCAATCCCTGTGGAATTAAACAGACTGCAAACATTTCAGATCTTGTTTATTTAACTCTGGGAATGGGAGGGGGGTTGTAAACTGGAAAGGTTGAATCAGAAAGAGGTAATAAAGCTGCAGGGTGGTAGTTGCTTCCTGGTATCGGTATGGATATTTTAAAAACTATTTATCAGTGAAACAAATTGAATTTTAAGAAACAACATTTTTGAAAAGTATACATATGGGATATCCTGGAGCTAGAGTGGGCCACTTCTGGTCACATTTATAATTAGAGAGTAGTCTGATAATGTATTTTAGCATAAAAGTATTTAAATTGCTCACTTTATCAGATACAAGGAGTAGCTAAAATGATATAGGATTTAATTTGAGGCAATTGACAAACATGCCAGAGTTTGCATAAACGAATTAATAGGTAAACCCAAGTTTGACATCAGAACTCAGAACAAAGACAAAATAATAGCAAAGCATTTTAATCTCTCCAGATGCTCCATTACAGATCTCAGAACAACTACTATGGAACAAAAAAAATGTCACCAATAATATTCAACAAGAGGCTGCTGAACTTCTATACATGAAATCGGTTAGGCTTTCTTAGAAAATCTGGACAAACACAGAAAGTTTTAACATTTAAATTACAATTGTTAATTGAAAAAGGTATTTGCAATCTGATTCACCAATAACTCGCATAGGCCTAACCACACTGTCTTCTTCCTCCTCTACCCCCCCATCATTCCAGTTTAAATTCTATTTCTTTTTAGCTATTCATTTCTGCTGTGGTTCACAAAAGCTGATTCCTTTTAATAAAATTGGTTTGCCTGAAAAGATGGCATCAGACTTCTTCTGATTTTGGCTACCACAAACCAACATGGCTCTTGTCCTGCAATCTTTACAATTATCTAATTCTACTTTTGTCTCTCCTTGTTGCAGATACTATTATTCCAATTTTTCTGTTCTCTCAAAAAATTTTAAAATATCTGCATTACAATATTGTGTAAAATTTTCAAGTTCGTACCATCGTATTTTCTAAATCTTTTTTTTCTTTTGTTAAATCGAGAAGAATTCCCACATTTTAGATTCAATACTTCCTCCTAATTGCCAGGGTCATGACATTAATTCCTTCTTAGTCTCCTTTGTGAGCTGTCTTGTGTTGTATGGATGTGCTCATCCAATTGTAGTTTCCTGCTACTCCCACATTCTAAGGTATTTGTATCAATTGGGAAACTCCTGATGGTCGCATAAGGCTATTTTTGGATCACCAAGTCAGCAAGGAAATGACAATTATGACAACTCCCCAGGGGACAGTGCCTAGGCTTTTAAACCTGCATAGAACAGATGGATGAGTTTATGTCCAGAGCCAGCTGCCACTTCTCCCTTGTTTATTTCCATGATTCCGTTCTATTCCCTTCCTAAGAAAGTCCCTCCAAAAGCCACTAATTTGGGTTTATAGTCAAGACCTAATTCTTTCTCATCCAGCTGTCCCATCCTTTTATGAGTCTTTGTTACTATGTTATTTCTGGGAACACATGTTTGCTCCTCTTCAGAGGATAGAGAAATTGTGAATAATCTCATGTTGTTGCATATTTGATCGGGTCTTTTCCCATGTAAGATTGAGATTGTTTTGGCAACGTTTCGGCAAGGTCTCACTCACCATCTTCAGGCTGGGTTTTGGGCTTAAAGTGTGGCCTGAGCTGCCGTCTTTCTATAAATCTTGGTCGGTGGGTGTGGAGTGCTGGCTTTGTTTCAGTAAGTGGAATGATTGGTTGTGTGGTTGTATCATGATTGGTAGATTGGTGCTGATTGGTGCTGACTGTGTGTCCATTGTTGTTTTGTGCTGTAATGGGTGGTGGGTGGGGCTTGTTTGTTGACTAGGGCTTGTTTCCAGATGTCTGGTAGGCGGGAGGTATCGTCATGTTTATTCATGTTGTGAGGGTGTTTCTCTATTTCGACGATACCCAGGCCATTACAACATGAAACAACAACGGACACACAGCCAGCACCAATCAGCACCAATCTACCAATCATGATACAACCACACAACCAATCATTCCACTTACTGAAACAAAGCCAGCACTCCACACACCCCCACCAAGATTTATAGAAAGACAGCAGCTCCGACCATGCTTTAAGCCCAAAACCCAGCCTGAAGATGGCGAGTGAGACCTCGCTGAAACGTTGCCAAGACAATCTCAATCTTACATGGGAAAAGACCCAAATACAACAAGACCAGCATACCTATACCTGTGAAAATCTACGAAAACAAATATATATATGTTTTCATGTACACACACACACACACACTTTTATACAAAAAAATCAACCAATAATTAACACTGCCAGTTAAAATACTATTTTTGATCAGTGGTAGGTTTCAATTTATTTTACTACTGGTTCACTTGCGCGCACGCACACACTCACACACTTGTGCAACACTTCTATGCATGCGGAGAAGCATCCAGGCAGGTGGGCAGAACTTACCGCCACCGCCACTACTGGTACACCTGATCTGGGGCGAACCAGCAGAAACCCACCTCTGCTTTAGATGCATTTTCACTATCTTCTTATTAATACGTGGCATTTTTCTCAGCCTATGTATATTCTTACTTGTAATAACAAAAAAAGTCGAGTGTTTTATGTTTCCCTGGAAATCTGAACAAAATGGAAGTCACTTCCGGTTCACTTCCGGTTTGCTTGGAGGTCACTTCCGGTTTGCTCGGAGAGTTGTTTTAAGCGTTCCGAAGGCTTCAGGGAAGCCTACGGACGGTCCCTGAAGCCTCCGGAGGGCCTCGGGGGGGGGGCGGGGGAGGCTCTTTTCGCCCTCCCTAGGCTCCTATAAAGCCTCTGGAGCCTGGGGAGGGCGAAAAATGGCTTTTAAAAAGGTGAACTCGCGTGCCCTGAAAAATGGCTCCACCTGCCACCTGTGGCACGCTTGCCATAGGTTCGCCATCACTGGTCTAGACGCAGGGGTCTCCAACCTTGACAACTTTAAGACTTGTGGACTTCAACTCCCAGAATTGGAAGTTGTAGTCCATAAGTCTTAAAGTTGCCAAGGTTGGAGACCCCTGAGTTCCATATTGCCATCTCTAAGTGCAATACACTGTCATAGGATGTAACTAATTCTGCAATTCAATGCCAAGCCATTCAAAAACCATGGATTCCTATTCCCAGAATAGGTCCCCCCCCTCTTTTCTGGTAGTTATTGCTTTTTTTGAAAAGAGGGTGGTTAAAATAAGAGTACAATCACTTGAACAGGTATACTATCAGATTCACTTTATTAGCTGGCATATTTTAAGCATTCTAAATACTAGCTACTAATGTCTGGAACAGAAAGCAAAGAGAAAAGCAGGTAAGGAACACTTGTTTCTGTTCTTAGAGTTCATGCAAATGGAATTAATTCTTTTCACATGCACATGAAAGTGCATAATTCCATTTTATCTCTCAGAACTAGACAAGGGAAACAGAATGAAGCACCAACGTCTTGGATTATATGCCCCAATAGTTGCTTTAGTACTTCAATATAGCACTATATATTCCTAGTGGATGCCATCATTATCTGGAATTGTTTGTTTAGTCCAACGGGATGTTAATTTTCTCCAACTTTTTTCAAATGAGGTCATGAATTAATACTGGTTTCTTTTTTCCCTCCTGCAGTAGTAGTTATATTGCCAGTATATGTTCGTTTTTCATAAAAATGCACCTATAACTAGTTATACAGATGCATCAACTTTGTTCCCTGTAGCAGAATAAAACAGTAAAACATAATATCAAAAAGGCACAATCTCACTACCATCCAATTTAAAATCACACTTATATAAGCCCCAGTCATCTGAGTGGTCCATATGATTTAAAATAACCATTAAAACATCGTTAAATGCTTAATATCTTGCTGCATAAAAGTAATACTTAAAGCAGATTAACAAAGGCCCATAAGAAAGAAACATTTTTAATACTAGTATCTCTTTAAAATCTGACAGTTCAAACACAAGGTATAGAACTGATGGAACCTGATTCCAAAGAACTGGCACCAGATGAGAAAAAGCACGATGAGATTAATATAAGAAAGACTGGTGGGCCCCCCTGACTAGACAATTGCGTCAACAGGACACATGAGAACAAGCAGTATTCCACTTGTACAACACCCAGTGAGTGAACACCAACAAATTAAACCTGATACTATTTGTGAATACCCAGCCAGCATATGATTTGGCAAAAAAACAAAAAAAACCTCCCATTCTTGCTTTGCAGTAGCATCCCACCTAGTATCATGATGTACAGTATAACTGTTTTCTTCTGAACTTGCCCTATACGGGGAGGTAGGGGGGGAGATCATATCTTTTTCCGTGGGTTAAAATGAGAAACAAGAACACTCAATGTTTGTAACCATATCCTAACTGACCTTTATCTGGTCTACTGAAAATGAGGCTTAGAATGGAAAAGAACAAAACATAGAACACTGTAAAATATTCAAAACAAACCACAACAACTGTTATGAAGGAGATTGAGCAGTTTCTAAGAAAAGGCCAGCACTTAGAGTTTCCTTCAGATTACTCCCAGGAAAGTCTAAACTTCTGATAAAAGGTAAAGGTTCCCCTCGCACATATGTGCTAGTCGTTCCTGACTCTACGGGGCGGTGCTCATCTCCGTTTCAAAGCCGAAGAGCCAGCGCTGTCCATAGATGTCTCCGTGGTCATGTGGCTGGCATGACTGAATGCTGAAGGCGCACAGAACGCTGTTACCTTCCCACCAAAGATGGTTCCTATTTTTCTTCTTGCATTTTTACATGCTTTCGAACTGCTAGGTTGGCAGAAGCTGGGACAAGTAATGGCAGCTCATTCCATTACGTGGCGCTAGGGATTCGAACCGCTGAACTACCAACCTGATCGACAAGCTCAGCGTCTTAGCCACTGAACCACCGCGTCCCTTACCTCTGATATTAGATGCTAATTTAATTGGGGGGAGGGGGATTCCAATAGGGCGGAAGTGGAAGATGGCTAACTTATATGGACTATATTTCATCACTACACATAATTCAATAGGTTTGACCAAACAAAATAATCACAATTCCAGTAAATACAAATGTTATAATTGGAATTGTGTAAACATGGGAAAGAAAAAAAGAGAAAGGAAAAGGGAAAAAAAAGCAGTGGTGGGTTTCAATTTATTTTACTTCCCATTTGCTTGTGTCCACATGTGCTCTCTCGCATGCGTGCAACACTTCTGTGCATGTGCAGAAGCGTCCAGGCAGGTGGCCAGAGCCTCCCACCACCGCCACTACCGGTTCATCCGATCTGGGACAAACTGGCAAAAATCCACCTCTGAAAAGAAGCCGATTGTCAATTTGTCAGGAAACTGGCTAAATGTAGCTGAGGGTTTAAAGAAAGAAGCTCTAGAACTAAACACTTGGAGGGAAAACATGGATTTTTGTCCAAAATAGAAGCAAACCAAATGGAGACACAAAGCCTTCACATAATAGGAATTATCCAAATTGGATTTGTCTAAATAGGACAGATGTTAACTAAGTCATGAGAACAAAGTTCTACAATGTCAGCAGTTCCTGTGTTCAACAACACTTGCCGTGCCAAAGCTCAGGGGTGCCACCAACAATGTGACATGTAAACCTGGAAGTACCCAATATACGCTGCTTCCTCCAAGTCACCGGCAGTTAATTTGTGTGTGGCCACATATATAGAGGATTATCAGTTTCCAAAGTAGAATTTCGAATTTTCATTTAGATAATAGGAATCCCTAATGCTGTTCCCCGGGTTTCTTGATATCAATGACAAAAGCAATATATTTTTAACACACAAAACTTCAATTTATTATTAAAGTCAGAGGTATTGGGACTTTTAACAAATGGTATGTAAATTCAAATTAATGAAAAATCAACATATAATGAAGGCTCAGCTTAAATTTCACCTTTAGATCTTACATTTCTGCTTAATATACCATATCTATGATAATTTTTCTACAAAACCTTCCTCTAAATACAGTCTTTACTTGGCTTCCATTTAATAAGAGGCCTTTCCCACTGCTGAGTAGAAGTGCTATCATCCATCTCTTAGCTTGCAGAAAAGGATAACAGTGTGAAATTCCCACTGCCATGTCCGGCTCAGATTGCCTCTGTTTCAAGTCACGGGATCATCTGACCTCCTTGTGATAACAAGTGACAAAGCCTCTCTTTGGATGATTTGAGAGCGTTCTTGGAAGGTGCTAGATTAGAATATACAGCCCACCCACTGTGCTAAAGATAACTTAAGGTTGCTCCACTCAATGCTCTGGGGATAAAAGATGAAGAGGACAGGACTGTTACTACCAGAATCAAACCTGAGTTGATAAAACTCAATCAGGAGAGAAAACAAAAATCTTCCCAGGACAGGTTTTTGTCACGACTGGGTTCAAGTGGGGAAAAACTCTTATTTAATTAAATCAGCTTACTTTTTACTGGTAGTAACTGCTATAATTATTTTCTTTCTTCCACTTACAAAACTATAATAATTTACTTAATATTTTCTTAGGCTTTCAGGAAGAAAATAGCAGGACAGCACACCTTGATAACAGATAAAACTAAGGGAGAAAAGTAGCAGGATAGAACATTTTGATTAAGGACAGAATCAATATGTAGTTCTGTCCTGCCAACATCAATACTGTACTGACAAGGTTTCTCTTTTATAGTGAGGAATGGTAGAAAGTCTTACCATTTTATATTTTACTTTTATTGTCATTGTACGTATATAAACAGTATATGAATTCTATATAGGCAGGGATCTCAAGAATTTGGGTTAAATGATCTGTAGTCCAATCTAGAATAGCAAAGTGTCTAAAGCAATATAAGGATATAAATCTTGCAGTCTTTAAATCAAATAAGCCAGAATCTACTGCTTGCAATATATACCACTAACTACATAGCACATACTTCCATAATTATAAAATCCTAGATCAGGATTCATAAACTGCAATGTAGAATCCTTACCTTTCTGAGGTCATTTAACCCATACTCAATGGATGAAGTCAAAACCTCAAGGGCCTGCAGATAAAATGAATAAGGCAAATATTTTGTAATAAGCCACACGCTTTATATTGTCAAAGATAAAAAAATGTACCTAAACTTTTTATTTTCGTACTTTCCAGCAGTATGAAAAGTTTATATGTGATTTCATTATGCTTTGAGCCTTCTCAGTGTATTTTGATCTTTTCAGAAATGTTGTATATTGTTAACAGAATCACAAATTATTCAGACTGATACCTTCAGGATTGTTGGGAGACATTATCTCTGCCCACTATGCATTCTTTCTAACTGTTTGATCATTTTTAAAGGAAGGGAAACAAACCTGCAACTTTCATCATTCCTCAGCAATTAATATGCTGGCTTGATGGCAGCTGTAGCTCAACAAAATATAATGAGACATAAATTGCCCAACTCTATTTTAAGATAACATCTGCAGATTTTAATTTGCATATTCATTCATCTCCTCTAGTAAACAGAAAAAATGGAAGATGAAGATTTAATGATATATTTTATTTTCTGGTTTGTGAAATAATATTTGAATTTCTAGGGCCTTGGTGATTTCAGAAGTGCATACTAATGACTGCATTCTGTAATTATGGACAATTCACTCTGAAGATTCTTATAGATATCAAAAACCAAGGGAAGGAAATCGGAGATTAAAAAAAACTCTGTAAAGAGAATTGGTGTACATTGAAATAATCATCTTGATACCGTACTACTTCAGGCACATATGTGGGAAAATGTACCTTTTTGTTTCCAATAAGTGAAACTAACCACTATTAACAACAGCAGAAAGAGAGATCCAGAATAAGGAATCTGATATCATATCCTCCACACATGTAAAAAAAACAATATGGTAAAGGCAATATCTACCTCCAAACCCAACATCAATTTCATGGCCCCTATGGACGGTCATCTTCATCCAAAAAGGATCTTATATTGCAGAAAAATACTCTATAAAAGTGGACTTCCCAAATGACACAACTGATAATGGGAAAGATAAAGTTGTTGCATTTCTGAAATTACACAGTACAACTAGAGACTAAACGCTATTAATTAAATGCCAGCTTAATAAGGAATGTCAGATTCACCAAGATCACAATGTCTAATTCTCTGTATCCCTCCATGCTAGTAAAGGAAAAGACATATATCGAGTGTAGTTTTGAAACCCTTTATTCAAAAATTGTTTTACTGTTTTCTTATATCAGAACTGTGCCAATGATTTTGGGGTGGCTGCCAACGACGTTAAATTAGCAAAAAGCTAAGCAACAAGACTTATTATCTGGAAGCTATTCAGAGTAGTTGCTTAAGCCAACATTCCTACACAAGAATCCTTCTTTCCCATCTTCAACCAGTTTCTCTATACTGCAGTGGTGATAGGATTTTAGAATTCAAGGTTCTGCAATTCAGAACTCCATGGAAAAGATTTGCTTCAAATATTAAGAATTGTTCATATGAATATGGATGAAATTCAATGCAAACACTAATGCTCCTATTTTTCACATATCACGATCACAAAGGCTGCTTCCAGAACTGAGCCTTCATTCACATTATGTCATTAGAGGGGTTTTTTTCGTTGTTGTTGTTCATTGAATTGCAATACAGATTGTACACAGTTTGTTCCTTCTAATTTTTATTTTATCAAATGTACTTTTTTTAATTTAAAAAAATACTAATTGCAGATCGATTGTGTTACTTGCCACACATATAACATAATTTTCTTTTCTTTTTGGGTGTGTGTGTGTGTGTGGTTAGATACGGACAGCCAATGAGAAAAGGTAAGTAGATATGAGGTGATAAATTTGTATTTTGAAAGTCTTGACCTGAAAAATATAACCATGTAGAACAGTGGTTCTCAACCTGTGGGTCAGAATCCCTTTGGGGGTCGAATGACCCTTTCACAGGGGTCGCCTAAGACCATCGGAAAACACATATTTTCTATGGTCTTAGGAACCGACACCAATTTTATGGTTGGGGGTCACCACAACATGAGGAACTGTATTAAAGGTCACGGCATTGGGAAGGTTGAGAACCACTGATGTAGAAGCAAAAGCAAGAGTAAATACTAAAAATGCTGAGCATGCAGATGCATAAAATGGCAAATCAGGGAGTCTACGTGCATAATTTCCATTAGGAGGAAAAAATAAGAGAGAGATAAAATTTGGCTGATGACTAAAATGAGGAAAGATTCTCTTTGTGTTCAGAGAAAATATGGTAAGGAATCATACATGTTGCACATTACAAGTGCCATCTGGACCCATCTAGAATCTTAGTGCACTGAGCCATGCAACAGCTGTATTAGCTGTCAGTTCTGTGGATTAAGAGAGTTTATTGATCAGTCACCCACTTGGATATCTAGCTAATATTTTTCTAGGCCACTAATTCACCAGGGCCTTTTTTAAATTATCATCTTCACATTAATTTTTCATTATCATCTGTTTACTGCACACTTCACTGTCCTACTGGAAAAATCTATACTAAAGGTGGTTCTTGCTAAAAAAAAAAATTATTAACAGACTACAAAAACAGCAAATTCACAATTAGAAAAGGCTACATAATATGAACAGATTTCCAAACTGCAGAATCAATCAAAATCAGGAAAAGATGGGGGGGGAGAGACCCCGAATGCTTTCATATGTCACTAAAAAGCTGATAAAATATCAAAATTCATCTATTTCATTATACAAACAAATTAAAAATCCTGTTACTAATTTTAATTATTCGTACATCCATTTCCCTGGAAGCCCAACCCAACAAGTAGTATACATTATACTTACAGTAAGATTGTTGAGAGTGACACCATTGGTGTACAGGTACTCAAGGACTGTCAGGAACACTTCTGGCTGCATGTGATTCAAGATCAGTGGAACCTGTGTCTCATTGGGCTGGCTTAGCATTGCCTGTAGAACTTGGCAGCGGGTGGAGAGTAGACAGCGATGTGCAAAGACTTTCTGCTTCTCTTTGCCAACCAGAAAAGTTACATCACTGTGGAAAGAGAAGTCACACAGATCTCAGAATAATTAGCAGACTTTACCATATAGATGGCTCAGCTTCTTGGACTGCTCTCTTCTTATCTTTCTGTAGATGCCTCCTTTTGAGAGGCAACATGAAGAATTCAGATGGCCTTTGATAAAGTGAGTGAAACCAAGGGCTGAATTACTTACTAAGAGCACATGGACACAATGATGTATTCGAATGCAGTTCTAGATTTCGCTGATCCTGTAACATCAACAGTGTTTGACTGCTGAGCCTTGCTCATTTATGTAATTATTTAACATTTTGGTCTTTCTCTTTTTTTCACGATGAAGCTTATGGCAATTTTAATCTGTTTCCCCATTTGCAGGGATACATGTGACTGTGTCTTCCATATCCTGGTCTTTAGGACTTTCAAGGAGAAAAATAGCTTCACATTTTTTCAACACTTGATATAAACCATTAGTTTTAAACCATGGCATTTTTGAGCAATCAGAAAATATACAGAAGAGTGAATAAGAAGAATCTCTGGAAACTATGATGTCTTGGATAGAAAGATAGTAAACTGAGAAAAGCCAGTCTGAAGTAATGGTGAAAATGCTGGCCTATAGTAGAAACCAGGAGATTGTGAGTTTGAGTCCTGTCTTGGGCATGAAAGCCAGCTGGGTGACAGGGCAGTCACTCTCTCTCAGCTCAATTTACCTCACAAGGTTGTTGTTGTGGGGAAAAGACGAGGAAGGAGTATTATGGACATTCACTGTCTTGAGTTAAAATATTTAAAATTTAAAAATCTAAATAATAAATAAAAGAGGTAATTTTGTATCAGTTATTTCAGCTGGGAGTAAAAGTATAAGAAGAGAAAACAGAATCATAGCTATCAGTTATTGGCTACATAGATGGGGTTGCAAGAAGGGTTTGCATTAGAGGGCCTGGGGAGAAAATGTTTGCCAGATGCTTTATTACTCTCATCAAGGCACTAAACTAGAATAAAAGATGGAAGGTGGCAAAACTAAAAACTCAATATCCAGTCAAAGAACCAGAATACAATTGGAGAAACAGGAGGCCAGAACAGGGACTCAGAATTTGACAGGATCATAAACAATTCAACAGCAAAGCATCAGCATAAACAGGGAGAAATGCACTATTTATCTTCTCCCAGGAAGATGGGACATATATAATTAAAACTTGATGGGATGATACTCACGATTGATACATAGTATTGGAAGGTTAGAATTTACTCAAAAGGAGAAGGTGCAATTGAAGGAATGGAGTGTTCACTGAATATAAGGGAGGGGAATCAGAAATTAAAAAATCAAAGTATATAACACATAGTTGAAAGTGGGGATTTATTGAAAAAGTAAAAGGTGAGAAAAAACTAAAGTGATAGTGAGAGTTTATTATAGACTGCCTGGGCAATCAAAAGACACAAATAAAATGCCTCACTTTCAAAGAGACGTGCATCAGTGATAATGAGGGATTCTAATTTTTGTTTATATCTTCTGGGAATCTATCTCTGTTAAGAGTCAAAGTTCCAAGAAATTTGTCTTCCCTATTGTTGACAACTTCATTTGTGAGGAGGTAGATGAAAGAACACGAGGTTCTAGTATTCTCAACCTAATCCTTACCATAAAAGAGGGATTGGTTAAAATTGAAGATGACCGACATCTTTGAAAAAAGGATCATATTATACTCAACTTTAGAGACTAACTTGAGAAGGAAGACATTTTCTATTCTGCATCAGATACTTATTGGACTAGTCATGTTGCCTTCAACAAAAAGTAGAAAGAGAATACCTAATGATGAATAAATTAACATGTGGGAATGGGTGTATATAACAAGGTCAGAACACACTGCAAGCAGAGAAAATAAAAATAAGGCAATAACCTCACTAATTTAATGAGTAGAGCCTCATGTACTGATTTCTGCTTTCCAAGCAGTGTTGCAGATCAGGCAGTTATATATTTCAAGATCATTAGATTCAAATGATCTGTTGCACCAGATTATAAAGAACATGTAATTTGATATTCCTACCAGATTACGTAGTGAAAAAGCACTCTGTAAAGGGTGTAAATTTAGATAACTACAGGAGTATCTTTGGTAACTTATTTGGCATTCACTTTATTTTTCATTACCTAATGACTTTCTCACTTTTGGAGGCCAGAAAATGGAGTGTTTTTAATTTCTCCAGGAAATGGAACATCACTCAATCAAGACAATTATTTTAATTCCTAGCTGCACCAGATCAATAGCTATTGCAGAATAATGTAAATCAGCCAAGAATTACCTACCGTATTTTTCAGAATATAAGACGCACCTTTTTGCCTCAAAAAAAGGGCTGAAAATCTGGGTGCGTCTTATACATCGAATACAGCATTTTGTGCCTCCTAAAGCCCTGCCCCCTTCACCAAAATGGCCGTGCATAGCCTTATGGAGGTTTTCAGAGAGCTCCAGGGGGCTGGGGAGGGCAGAAATAAGCAAAACACAGGGTGTTTTTTGCCCCCCCCCCAGCCGCCCAGTAGCACTTTATAAGCCTCCATAAGGCTACGCATGCAATGTTTTTGACAAAAAATAGGCCCGTTTTTGTGAAAAACGGGCCATTTTTTGCTCATTTTTGCCTCCCCCAGGAGCACTATACAAGCCCCCCCCCAAGGCTATTCATGGCTTTTATTTGAAAAAAATGGGCCCGTTTTCCCAAAATATGGGCCGTTTTGGGGAGGTTTACATAGTACAAGAACTTTTTTCCCCCTTTTGGAAAGCTCTTTAACTGATAGATGAGAATTATGTGGATCAATTATGTGCCAGCAGGAACAAAGTCAGGTGCTGCAGATTGTCAGCGATTTCCTTCTCCAGCACATGGATAAATACACCTGGAAACATCTACCTACTTATCTACTCTCTCTCCCTACCTACCTACTGTATTTCTCTCTCTCTCTCTCTCTCTCTCTCTCCCTCTATCTACCTACCTGCTCTCTCTCTCTCTCTCTCTCTCTCTCTCTCTCTCTCTCTCTCTCTCCCTACCTATCTACTGTATTTCTCTCTATCTCTATTTCTCTCTCTCTCTCCCTCTACCTACCTACCTAACTACCTAACTACCTACACACTCTCTCTTTCCCTACCTACCTACTGTATTTCTCTCTCTATCCCTCTATCTACCTACCTACCTATCTACCTACACACACTCTCTCTCCCTACCTACCTACTGTATTTCTCTATCTCTCTATCCCTCTATCTACCTACCTACTCTCACTCTCTCTCTCCCTACCTATCTACTGTATTTCTCTCTATCTCTATTTCTCTCTCTATCCCTCTACCTACCTACCTACCCACCTACACTCACTCTCTCCCTAACTACCTACTGTATTTCTCTATTTCTCGCTATCTCTCTATTTCTCTCTCTCTATCCCTTTATCTACCTACCTACCTACTCTCTCTCCCTCTTCCTACCTATTGCATTTCTCCCTCTCTCTATATATATCCCTCAACCTACCTACACACTCTCTCTCTCCCTACCTACCTACTGTATTTCTCTATCCCTATTTCTCTCTCTCTCTCTCCCTTTATCTACCTACCTACCTACCTACCTACCTACCTATTCTCTCTCTCTCTCCCTCCCTACCTACTGTATTTCTCTCTCTTTCTCCCCCCCCCCCATTCCTCTATCTACCTACCTACTTTTTTAAAAATTTGCATCTTCAAAATCTTGGTGCATCTTATACTCCAAAAATACGGTACATTTTATTGGAGTCTTCATCTAGTCGGCATTAACTACCCAACTCCACACATATTAAAATTGGACAAGCTTTCTACAGGGAGCAAGACTGAACAAGTTTATTTTTCAATTTAAAATGGGGGGGAGGATACTTTCCTTTTGAGGATGCAGAACCCAAAGATATACGGTATATTAAAAACAATAAAAGATAGAGAGCAAGTAGCCTTGCTAATAATTATTAGTTTACATTGTTGGAACATCTAACATTCAAACAAGTTTACTACTTATGACTATATTGCACTTTATTAATTTATTTAGCATGTGGCAGCTATATTACTTCAATTTATTAAGACACAGACACTATCTAGTACATGTGATGCTCCCAGAACTATAGCATTGTTGTTCACAATGTGTATGCATTTTCACTGCTAATATATTGCAACTCAGCATGTTAGAAAATTCATTTTCTTTTCAGCAAAGTTAGCTATAATATGATTTCTTAATAAATATTTGTGGCTTATAGAAATGAGCCTTGTATTCTATGCCAGCTCTCTCTGGGAAAGGCAACTTGGATTATTTGTGTTACATAGGCAATGAAAGCTGTGTCACCAGATTAGATAACATATTGTAAGGTTCCAGGAGTTTTCCCCGAGCCACTGAGATGCCAGAGTGAGACCCCAGAGGAGGCTTGCAAAAAGTATCAGTTTTTATTTATAGCAAAAGCTGGGTGACCAAACTATATCCAAAGCATACAAACAAAAGCATGTAAGGAATAGCCACACCCTCGAAGAGTGGCTCAGAGTATTATATACATTTTAGGGAGATAGAAACAAAGTTTATCCAATCAGAGACAAAGATTCGTTACCAACGTGATCTTTAAAGCGTTCTTTGGTTCAAGCTCCTGTCTCTGTCTATTTTATCTGTGGAGTATTCCTATAGCCTTGTGTAAGGGGTGGCTGCCCCACTTTGCCAAGTTGTTTTTCGGCAGAATGCTTTAAGGATTTATGAGCCAGGAAAACTCCCTAGTTTGATTCCTTTATCTATACAGTTTGATATTCTGTGTAACAATTTCTTCTACTAGCTTTCAAAAATGTGCCAAGCTTTGAAGCCAAGAATAGAAGCGAGACTCAGCAGTGAGATAACATTTGCAGTCCGGTATTAACGTTACAATTTCCTAGGCTAGAAAACAACTAATTTCTGACAGTATACAATAATATAAGCAGAAGCAAATATTGATTCATATTGATTCATATACTCCTTCAGTATAACAGAAACAATATGAATTATCCTCATATAGTACCACTGAAGAGCAGACAGTGCAATGTGAGCATTGCATCAGCAGCACCATTTGGAATAGAGTCAGAAGACATGGCTCATGTTTTCAAGCCAGATAAAATACTTTCAATATGGAAAATGTGGAAGAGAACATTCAATATATGTTCTACCATTAGCAGTTGGTTATCAATATTATTAATCGTCATTCTCATGAATGCTTTAAATAGATTGAGTATCTTGAAAATAACGGCCTTCTTAAACTTTTACTAGATCACAGTTTAGGCCTTTGATTTTGCCACAGACTTGGTGTTTCATTCTTCTGTTGGATTGTAAAGTGTGCATGGCTGACCCTGTTGTATACACTGTGAAAGAAAAAAACAGGAAATTCAGCTACGTAACTTTTAACCCAAATCTAGGTCTAGTTATAAGCCTCTTAGCTTATAGAGTCAATTGGCTGTCTATGCCGTTGTTATGATATGACTTTAATTCCACGTATAACAAATTAGGGTGAAAACATTAATCACACAATGAATCTCAAGTTTTTGAGTCAATGATTTTGTGTCCATAATATATAATTTATTTTTCCCTTTGAATTTTGTATCAGTCAAAATCAAATCACATTCTGACATAGTCAAGATTAAAATATGCTACAGTACACAAAGCACAATAAATACACTACATGATTTGCTTCATCATGAATTATTGAATAAACTACATAGGTTTACAGTATACAATACAGCATAGTTTCCCTGTTCTAAATAGCCAGCTTGTTCACCTGATTGCTAAAAAAGCCTGCTACTTAGAATAAGATCATATAAATGATCTCTGGATACTAACATTGTAATTCAAATTCCTTTTTATGAAAAATGTATTGGCTGGTTTTGTCAAATCTTGTTACTATAATTATAGGTGTCTGTTTCCAGCAGCAATTACATCAAAATGACAACATGTGCATCATCAAAATGCCACCCTTTTATACTTGTACCTCAAGTACCTAAGAAACCAAGAGATTGTCACACTAGAAGGCACATTTTGCCACTTACCCTTTTCCCACTCACACTTGTGGTTATAGACATTTTTTTTCCTGTCAAGAACAAGTGCAGTGAATAGATTCTAAGAGAGGTTTACACATTTAACAGACCTTAGTTAAATTGACTTGAAATAATTATCTAGGACAAAGTAGTAGCAACAATACTTAAGAGTTAACGCTCATGTTTTAGGCTGTCAATGCACAATAAATGAATGTAACTGTGCATCAAATCATTCATGCTGCATTTCCAGGTCTGGACCAGAGGTGGTATTCAGTAGGTTCTGGCCAGTTCTGCAGAACCGATAGCGGAAATTTTGGGTAGTTCAGAGAATTGGTAAGTGAACCTCTGACTGCCCCTGCCCCCATCTATTCTCTGCATCCCGAGTGCCAGCTGATCGGAAAGAAATGGGGATTTTGCAGTAACCTTCCCCTGGAGTGGGGAGGGAATGGAGATTTTACAATATCCTTCCCCTGCCACACCCACAGAACCGGTACTAAAATTTTTTGAATCCCACCACTGATCTGGACTACTGCAACACACTCTACATGGGGCTACCTTCGAAAAGGATTCAGAAGCTAATGCTAGAGAAGAAGGCAGCTATGTGGACTGTTTTAGGGGCTACCAGTGCGGCCCATGTAATGCCGTTGTTGCATGAGCTGCACTGGTTGCCTGTTGTTTCGGGGTCCAATGCAGGGTTCTGCTTATCATTTTAAAACCCTTTATTGCATGGGTGTGGATTATTTGAGGAACATTTCACTCAAGTGGGATGGGCTTGCCTGACCCATGCTGGCAGAAGGGACACGCTGCAGATCCCATCAGTCAAGGAATTGCACCTGGTGGGTCGGGAAAAGAGCCTTTTCTTCCATGGCTCCTGCCCTCTGGAACACTGCTCCCCTTTAGGTAAGACCTGCATCTCACTGGCCTTCCGTAGGGATTTTAAATTTCAAAATTTTTGAATCTCAGTGGTGGGATTTTTACTACCGCTTCTGTGGGCATGGCTTGGTGGGCGTGGCATAGACTTGGTGGGTGTGGCAGGGGAAGGTTACTGCAAAATCTCCATTCCCTCCCGATCAGCTGGCACTGGGGAGGCAGAGAATAGATGGGGGCGGGGTCAGTCAGAAGTGGTATTTACCAGTTCTCTGAACTTCTCAAAAATTTCCGCTACCAGTTTTCCAGAACTGGTCAGAACCTACTGAATACCATCTCTGCCTTAAAAATCTAGCTCTGGCAATTGGTTCCCCCCCCCCCCACGGGAGCATGTCATTCTGGAGTGGTTAATGGACTACAAAAGTTTCCACCTTCATCCCAGTTATATCTCGCTCCCATCCTTGCTACCTTTGTTAATTTTAATGTGAATATTTATTAAAATATTAAGATAATGTTTGAAGCTATATTAACGTTTTATCTTGTTGCTTTTACTCTTGTTGTAAACCACTTAAGAGTCACCTCTAGACAAGATGTATGGCATATAAATGTAATAAATACAAATAAAAATTTCACAATGCATACCTGCAGAGAGACTCTCATTGTCATTTCTCACAATAGCCTCCAAAACAGATAATCCAAATCTTTTTGCATCTATCCATACAGGACCAGGACAACGCTTCCAAAACAGTCACGTGACTCACTCTTTCCCTTCCATTCTTACAACTAGAAAGATTACAAAATCAACGCTGGTTTGGAAGGAGGGCTTCCATTTCTTACAAACAGTCGTTTATTTTTAGTAAAATCTTTGACGAAAACTAAAAGCTTTCATCAAAGCAGGGCCCAGGGAAAAGAAGACCACAACGCCTTTGTATGCAATTTTACTGCAAACCCCAGAATTCTTTTTGATATAAACTGAAGCCACATAGGCCGGAAAGAAACTCTCTGTCAAATCAGACTCGTAGTTGTGATCTGGGGAAAATCAGAGAACCAAGCACATTTACTGCCGTGCGAAGTCAGGGAAACGATTTAAAATCACACAAAGTTCGTTTCTTGCTTCTTTGCGATAGTGGGGTGAACTTTTCCAGCCAGCCTAATGGAATGGGCTTGGCGGTCACGTGATCACCCCTGCCCGTTCTTCGGGCTCGTTCCAACGGCAGGCAGGCAGGCAGATTGCGTGGCACGCTTACCTGAACTGGGGGTTGTTGATGAGAGTCTTGAGGGAGGCAGCAAAAGCAGATGGATCCCCCAGCAGGAGAACCGAGCCAGAGGCGGCGGCCATAAATCGGCCCCGGCTGGGAAGGGCAGCCAAACACAGGGGCTTTGCCCGAGTTTCCTTGGCTTTGGCTTATTGCTTGCAATCGCGGTTATACTGAGAAACGACACGGCTGGCTGGAGCCTCAGCGGCAGGGCAGGAATGCAGAGAAAGGCCAAAGAAGTCGAAAGCAAGACTTTTGTTGCTAGGCAACAGGCAGCTGCCAAAGCCCCCATATCCAGCTGTTGTGGGAGGGACCACGAAACTATAAAGGAAAAGGCTTGCAGAAACCGGGAGTCCCAAGAGCTGGCTCAGAGAAATCATCTAGTCAGGGGTCTGGATTGTTGTAAAGAAAACAAACAGGCTCTTCTCCTTACCTTCGGAAATTGTATGTGTGGGCTTTGTGCTTAGAGCCAGCTCAAAGTTTGGAAAAAGCTCATGCTTGGAACTGAGATGTTGTCTAACTGCCAACTATTCTTTTAACAAAATTAAAACAATATTTCTCTCTGCATGGAATGGGATGGAATTCCCGCTAAGAAATTTCATGCTGTGATTAATTAGATTAGATTAAGACAATGCTAACCCTTAGCGACCGCATAGATCAGGGATGTCAAACTCACGTCGTCACGTGACATATCGCAACTTTCCCCCCTTTGCTAAATGGTGTGGGCGTGGCCAGCACATGCGACCCCGCCCCCGAGACCATGAGTTTGACACCCTCGACATAGATGATGATCTGGCCCTAGCCTGGGCCTTCAGCTCTTTCAAATTGCACTCATGTAACTGTGCTTGCGCCTTGTCATCCTCTTCTCTTTCCTCTTTCCACCATTAGAACATTCTCCAAAAAAAACCTAGGGCTTTGCATAAAGTGTACAAAGTAGGATAATTTAAGCCTGTACGCAAGTAAGAGCCCTGGTTTGTTGACATGACTGTTCACAATGTTCTTAAGAATCTTCTTCAATATCAAAGGGCACATTATACATCTATGTGCAAGTTAGGTCATGTTCATGCAGATCAATTCTGGGAATGATAACGTAACAGGATTCCAAATGCAACAAACTCATTCATCCCTTTACTCTGTGGTAGCTCGACAAATGCAGAAATGTAGAAGAAGAGCAGTGGTGGGTTTAAAAAATGTATAGAACCTCTTCTGTAGGTGCGGCCTGCTTTGTGGGAGTGGCTTGCTGGCCATGTGACTGGGTGGGAGTGGCTTGCCAGCCATGTGACCGCAGGGAGTGGCTTGCCAGCCTTGTGACTGGATGGGCGTGGCCAACTTGTAAAATGTGGTGAAACTCAACAACGCTCTTGCTTAGCAACCAAAATGTTGGCTCAGAAACTCTGGCATTTGAAGCACGCAAGTCTTAAAGCTGTCAAGATACAAGACCCTTGCACCCCTAACCCTTTAGGAAAAAAAAAACCCCAGGGGTGTTCAAACTTGACAGCTTTAAGGCTTGTGGACTTCAACTCCCAGAATTCCTCCTCTTGCTCATCATCTTGATGATGTGTGGCCGGGTGGGGGGAGGGAGCTGGAACCGGTTCTAAACAGCACTATAGAAGAGGTTAGAACTGGCAGGAACCCACCCCTGAAGAAGAGCTATTGTGAGAGAGCAAGTGTTTAGAATAAAGGAGCATAATGAAGGTGTTTATCATCCAGAGGAGATATTTTGGTAGACAGCTTTCCATGATGATTTTCAACTAACGCTGACTGATCTGGAAGAATCTGACTGGTACTCGGATGAGAGAGAGCCACGAATCCCTGGATCGTAAATTCGATTGGAAAGTTTTGAATAATCTTGAAAAAAGAACATAGTGAGAAACCAATTTCATTTCACTGCCAAGGAAACGGCATGGTTATGTTTGTGAAATCTCCAAGGGTGGAGCTCAGCTTGACAGAGATTTGTGTCTTCTAAGTATACTGGACTTCAATCGACACAATAGCTTTTGGCAACGCTAGTTAGGGATTGTGGGAATTGAAGTGAACACATTTGGAAGATTGTATTGGGATGAACAGACCCAGCAAACCACCTGTTTCCCCAAATATTAGTGCTTTCATAACCTAAGTGATGTTATTGCTTCTGTATTAGGATCCCATGCTGCTGAATGCTGCTAATTCAGGGTGAAGCACACATTACAACATAAAGTTTGTGCTACGTACAACATGTTTACCATTCCCATTCTAGTGCCATCTGCTTAAAAAAAGCAGCTGGAGCAGATTGCCTATGAGGAAAGGTTGCAACACTTGGTTTTTTTTAGTTTCAGTCAGGTGAACATGAGGAAACATGATTGACGTGTTCCATGCAAAGTGTGGATAAAATGGACAAAGAGAAGCTCCTTTCCTTTTTCCAAAATACTAGAACAAGAAGTTGCCCAATGAAATTGAATACTGGAAGAACTAGAATAGACAAAAGGAAAACATTTTATACATAATGCATAATTACACCTTGGAATCCATTGGCATATGATGTGATGCTGGCTAGCAGCTTGGCTGGCTTCAAAAACAGGTTGGATTAATTCATGGAAATTATGAAGATCAAAAGCTAATAGCTTTGATGCCAATACAAACCCTCCAATGGCTGCCTCTGAAGACCGTCTGCTGGGAGACCAGTAGAATTCTTTGGCCACTGTGAGAACAGACTGCTGGACTAGATGGCCTAAGGCAGTGATGGCAACCCTTTTTCGCCCTGGGTGCCAAAAGCACGAGTGCATACACTATCCTGCATGCCTGGGTGCCCACCCCCATAACAATGACCCCCTGTGCCAACCCCCTTGTGCATGTGCATGTGACCCCCCCTCCTGCTGCCCTGTGCAGGTGTGCACGGCTTTCTAGGAGCCTGGGGAGGGCAAAAACAGGCTCCACCGCACCCCCCAGATGCCCTCCAGAGGGCAGAAACGGCCCATTTTCCGACTTCCAGTTTGCGTGTTGGGCTGTTTTTTACCCTCTAGAGATTTCAGGGAGAAAAACGGCCCTCTGGGCAAATTGGAAGTCCGTTCCCGAACTTCCGGTTTGTGCGTTGGGGTTGTTGTTGTTTTTTTGCCCTCCAGAAGTGAAAAATGGCTGAAAATGAAGACAGAAATCAGCCGTGCATATGCGCGCTGGAGCTGACAGAGCAACGCCTCGCGTGCCCTAAGAAATGGCTCCGTGTGCCACCTGTGGCATGCGTGCCATAGGTTCGCCATCACGGGGCTAGGGATTCATTGCAGCAGGTCTGTTCTTGTGTTCTTTTCTCCTTATAAAAATTACAACTAGTAGGATTGTGAATAAGTATCTTTGTAAACAACATTGCTCACCTCATTTCCCGTTTGCTGCTTGCTTCAGTGTGCTGTGCAGAATAAAACACCATCTTATGAAACTTACCTCTGATAATTGTATGAATTTCCAGTAGGTTGTTTCACTTAATCTCTGCTGACTGGAAAATGCCTTGGCTTATTCCAACTATGAAAGTAAGCCGATCTGGTGGAATTTAGCCAACAGCCAGATGAAAGTCATATGAGAATATGTTATTACAGTTCTTTGCTTCTTTGTAATCTAACCCTCTCCTTGGTTAGCTAAAGACCTGTCATGCGCTGGTTTTGTATTTGGAAAAAAAAAATGAGACTGAGCAAGCTCTCTTGTTGCTGACAACTCCTTAATTAAACTTCACATTTTACTTGCCTTTAGTTGATACTGTTGGCTAATCAAATCCCAATTAAAAGACAATTTTTCCCAAGAGCAAGCTGTACAATGCAGTTCAATGAATGCAATCGGACCTGGTAATTAAATTGTAACACCTGTCAAAATGGGTTTCTTATGTTTGTGAAGAAATCAGTTCAGATTAGTTGGGAGGAATTACATGATCATAGTTAGATGCACACACCCTGCCGCCTTTACATTTATTTTGTTTTAAAAGAAATATCCAGGAAACATTTTGAAATATCAAATCACTGTCAGTGTACCTGTCTAGTACAATAATGGCTGAAACCTGGCTTTGCTAAAAGAGGGTAGCAACCAAGATACTACTGGAATAGGTTATGTTGTAAACAGCAAGCAGTAACCACGGAGTTAGCCTTGTATTTTGAATGCATACGTACATGTTGAATTATATGTCAGTTGCAAACATTAACAATACAATACAATACAATAGTAGAGTTGGAAGGGACCTTGGAGGTCTTCTAGTCCAACCCCCTGCCTAGGCAGGAAACCCTATACCGTTTCAGACAAATAGCTATCCAACATCTTCTTAAAGACTTCCAGTGTTGGGGCATTCACAACTTCTGGAGGCAATCTGTTCCACTGATTAATTGTTCTCACTGTCAGGAAATTTCTCCTCAGTTCTAAGTTGCTTCTCTCCTTGATTAGTTTCCACCCATTGCTTCTTGTTCTACCCTCAGGTGCTTTGGAGAATAGTTTGACTCCCTCTTCTTTGTGGCAACCTCTGAGATATTGGAATAATGCTATCATGTCTCCCCTAGTCCTTCTTTCTCTTAAGCTAAACATACCCAGTTCCTGCAACCGTTCTTCATATGTTTTAGTCTCCAGTCCCCTAATCATCTTTGTTGCTCTTCTCTGCACTCTTTCTAGAGTCTCCACATCTTTTTTACATCGTGGTGACCAGAACTGAATGCAGTATTCCAAGTGTGGCCTTACCAAGGCATTATAAAGTGGTATTAACACTTCACGTGATCTTGATTCTATCCCTCTGTTGATGCAGCCTAGAACTGTGTTGGCTCTTTTGGCAGCTGCTGCACACTGCTGGCTCATATTTAAATGGTTGTCCACTAGGACTCCAAGATCCCTTTCACAGTTACTACTACTGAGTAAGGTATCACCTATACTGTACCTGTGCATTCCGTTTTTGTTGCCTAAATGTAGAACCTTACTCTTTTCACCATTGAATTTCATTTTATTAGATAGTGCCCAATGTTCAAGTTTGTCAAGATCCTTCTGTATCTTAAGCCTATCTTCTGGAGTGTTGGCTATTCCTGCCAGCTTGGTATCATCTGCAAATTTGATGAGTTCCCCATTTATTCCCTCATCCAAATCATTGATGAAGATGTTGAAGAGTACTGGGCCTAAAACAGAGCCTTGGGGTACTCCACTGCATACTTCCCTCCATGTAGATGCAGTTCCATTGAGAACTACACGTTGAGTGCGGTTGGTCAGCCAGTTACCAATCCATCTGGTGGTGATGCTGTCTAACCCACATTCTTCTACTTTATCTAGTAGTAGGTTATGGTCTACCTTATCAAAAGCCTTACTGAAGTCCAAGTAAACTATATCAACGGCATTCCTCTGGTCCACTAATTTTGTCACATTATCAAAGAATGCAATAAGATTAGTCTGGCATGATCTGTTTTTGACAAATCCATGTTGGCTTTTGGCTATTACTTTGTTTGCTTCTAGGTGTTCGCAAATTCGTTGCTTGATTATTTTTTCCAGCATCTTTCCTGGTATTGAGGTTAGGCTGATAGGTCTGTAGTTTCCTGGATCTAATTTTTTCCCTTTTTTGAAGATGGGAACCACATCAGCTCTTTTCCAGTCCTCTGGTAGTTCCCCGGTGTTCCAGGATCTCTGAAAGATATAATTCAGTGGTTCTGAGATCTCGTCTGCTAGTTCCTTCAGAACTCTGGGGTGTAATCCATCCGGTCCTGGTGATTTGAACTCGTCTAGGGTAGACAGGTGCTCACTTACCATTTTCTTCCCTATTTCAATTTGTCTTCCTAATTTTGTGCTGCTTTTGATAGGTTGGACTGTTTTATCCCTTTGTGTAAAGACAGATGCAAAACATGAGTTAAATAGTTCTGCTTTCTCCCTGTTGCTTGTCACCTTCTTGCCACTTTCTCCTAGCAATGGACCAATTGTTTCCTTAACTTTTTTCTTGTTTTTAACATGTTGGAAGAAGCTTTTTTTGTTAATTTTTACTTTTGTGGCAAGCCTTTCTTCATTGTGAGCCTTAGCTTTCCTCACTTCATCTTTACAGGCTCGGGCTATTTGCTGATATTCTGCCTTAGCTATGTCCCCCTCCTTCCACTTTTTATACTTACTTTTTTTGTCTTTCAGTTTGTCAGATAGTTGTTTATGCAGCCATGCTGGTTTCTTTTGGGAGCTGTTGTTTTTCTTCTTCATTGGTATTGTGTTAGACTGGGCTTTTCTAATCTCATTTTTCAAAATTTCCCAAGCTTCTTGAGTTGTTTTCCCCTCAAGGATTCTCATCCATGTAATTTTTCCCAAGCTCTCTCTAAGTTTATTGAAATTAGCTTTCTTAAAGTCCAAGACTCTAGTTTGACTTTGTTCTACTACTTGTGTTTGGATAATGTTGAATTCCAATATTGCATGGTCACTTGCCCCCAGGGTTCCTATGGCTTCAACACCTTCTATCATTTCCTCTCTGTTAGTGAGAATTAAGTCCAGTATGGCTGATCCCCTTGTTTCCTTCTCTACTTTTTGGAAAACAAAGTTGTCTGCTAGGTTTGTTAGGAACCTGTTGGATCTTCCACTTGGTGCAGAGTTTGTTTCCCAGTTGATGTCAGGGTAGTTAAAATCTCCCATTACTATTGTGGTGTGCTTCCTACATACCTTAGTTAGCTGACTAGCAAAAAGTTCATCTTCTTCCTCTGCTTGGTTGGGTGGCCTGTAGTATAGACCTATGGCAATGTCATTTCCCCCACAACCTTTAATATTGACCCAAATGCATTCAAGATAGTTCTCATTATTGTTGTGCTCTATTTCTGTAGAGACGTAGTTATTTCTTATATATAGTGCGACTCCACCTCCTCTTTTATTTGGTCTATTTCTTTTAAATAATTTAAATCCTTCTAGCTGTATGTTCCATTTGTCAGTTTCATCCCACCAAGTTTCTGTAATGGCAATAATATCATATCTGCCCTCTTTTACTTGAATTTCTAATTCTCCCTGTTTATTCCTCATACTCTGTGCATTGGTATATAGACATTTGAGTCCATTTTGATTGACCTTGTGTTTACTGTCTACATAACCTGTATTATGCCTGACTGCCCCTATTTTCTTGCCACTTGTGTGATTCATGCACATGGTATGACAATCACTATTACATGCTTGGTTTTGCTTGACAGCAGGAGTGATAATCTTACCCACACACACATCTATGTTACATGCATTTATAACCCTATGAATTTTAGTTTGCTGGGGACAGAGATGTTCTGTATCTATTAATTCTCTGTCCCCGCTCTTCAGTTTAAATGTTTATCAAGAAAATCTGTGAATTTAATGCCAAGTAACTCAGTTCCTTTCTTGGATGGGTGCAACCCATCTCTTTTGTACAGTTTTTCATTGGACCAGCTACAGGCTTCATGACTAATAAAACCAAAGCCTTCCCTTTTACACCACTCCTTTAGCCAAACATTAAACTCTGCTACACGCTGGCCCTTCCCTTTTTGTTCCTTATATACAGGTAAAACCTCTGAAAAGATAAGCCTACAACCTATACTACTAAGTTCATACCCCAAGTTCTGGAAATCATTCTGCACAGAAAGTACATCTTTCTGGGATAGATCATTAGTGCCAAGATGTATAATAGCATCAACGTCACAGTCCTTACTTGCATTCTTGACTATCTTAAGAATACGCCTCTTGTCTCTGCTGGCAGTAGCACCTGGCAGACACCTGACCTCTTTTAAAACCTCCGTATCCTCTCCTAAATTAACATCTCTTACGATTGAATCACCAACCAGAAGGTGACTTCTCTTTTTACATACCTTGATCTTCTTCTGCGACTGATGTGTGATACCTGGTTCTCCTTTTCGCCTTTCCGAAGAAAGTTCTTTGTTTTGGACCACGATCCCCTGCTTATTTGAGTCATCATTATCACAACTGCCTTGACCTATCTCTTTAGTGTCCCCATTAAGGTCAGCAAGGGCACTATATCTGTTTTGCTGGGTCACAGCAAAAGCTTTGGGTTTATGGTTCACAGCTCTCAACCTGCCAGATCCCACAGTTGTCCAGACAGCTCTTCTCCTGCAAGATCTTTGTGGTAGAGGGGGCTGATAGTGTGGCTTCACCATAGAGTGGAATGGCTGACGTAGACACCTAGTTTCTGCTTGGAGAGCACAGATTACAGATTCTAGATAGGTAATCTGCCTATGTAGACTCGTAATTTGTTTACAAAGGGGACAGTATCCAAATTTGAAAAGAGTACTGCGAAAGACAGGTGCAAAACAGCTATTACATTGAACTAAGCCAGTCATTTTGAAATAAATAAAATCACAATCTCAAACACACTAATCCAGAATGTATTATTGCTATTTTGATTTATAGATATATGATTTGCGCGCCGTTAGGCGCGCGGGCCCCCACCTCAGTGTCTTTGTCTCTGTGACTCTCCCCCCCTTCTCTCCAGCAGCTCCAATCCTAGCTTCAGGAAGGTTCAAATGATATGGAGTTTAAGGGCCCCCACCTCAGTGTCTTTGTCTCTGTGACTCTCCCCCCCTTCTCCCCAGCAGCTCCAATCCTAGCTTCAGGAAGGTTCAAATGATATGGAGTTTAAGGGCCCCCACCTCAGTGTCTTTGTCTCTGTGACTCTCCCCCCCTTCTCCCCAGCAGCTCCAATCCTAGCTTCAGGAAGGTTCAAATGATATGGAGTTTACGGGCCCCCACCTCAGTGTCTTTGTCTTGTGACTCACCCCCTCCTTCTCTCCAGCAGCTCCAATCCTAGCTTCAGGAAGGTTCAAATGATATTTGTAATGAAATCTTGATGTTTCATTCCTTAATGAAAGCTATGCTGCCATATTCGTTTCCAGCTCTGTTCAACTTAGAAGAAAGAATTGTGGAAATAGAATACCAAACTCTTCCTTGGTCTATTGCTACCAGAATAAGAGTTTGAAGGTACCTTGGAGGTTTTCTAGTCTAACGCCCTGTTCAAGCAGGAGATCCTTACCCCATTCCAGACAAATGGCTGTCCAATCTCTTCTTAGAAACATTCATTGATGGAGCACCCAAAACTTCCGAAGGGAAACTGTCTCACTGTGGGCAGGAAATTTCTCCTTATTTCTGGGTTGGTTCTCTCCTTGGTTAGTTTCCATCCATTGCTTTTTGTGCTGCCTTCAGGTGTACAAAAGCTTTGCAAAATAGGTTGTCTCCTTCTTTTTCATGGCAGTCCTTTAGATATTGAAACAGTGATGAAGCACTGCTATCATGTCACCACTAGTCCTTCTTTTCATTAAATTAGGCATAACTAATCCCTGCAACTACTCTTCATATATTTTAGCCTCCAGTCTCCTAATCATTTTTGTTGCTCTTCTCTGCACTCATTTTAGAATCTCAATGTCTTTTTTGTATTGTAGCGACCAAAATTGGATATAATACTCCTAATGTGTTCTTACCTAGGCATTATAAATTGATACTAATACTTCACGTGCTCTTGATTCTAACCCTTTTATCTTGATACTATCCTTCTCTTTATGTTGTACCCTTCTTTTAAGGTTTCACATGAATAAAATCTGCAAATGTTAAACTGGACTTTATTTAAACACTGTTTATTGAATACATTGCAATTGATCTATACATTTTACTAAACCATAAACCATTGTTTACACAGGTTGGGTTTGTGAAAATTCTAAATCAAATTCAATCAAACCACATTTTGGCTCAGCATATTATATAATCCAGCCCTTATGCAAAGCAGGAAACTGGATCTGAAACCTCTATATTGAAATTGCTCTGATTTTATCAGATGATCTTGATATACCATTTCTCTAAACGCGCAATAGCTGGAAAGAGTTAAAAGAGAATGTTATACCTGGAGAAACCCAGTGTCACATACCAACAAAAATGTTTCACTATAAAATAAACACATAATTTCTTGAATCTTTCTCTCCTAGGATAGGAGGTCTCCAAATATGGTATGCAAAAGGTAGCCAAACAAAGGTGTGTCAGAAATAAAAGAAGGCTTTCAGCAGAGAAATGCAGAAATGAGTTTCAGCTAAACAGATTAGGAAACTGGTGGCTAAGTGGGGATATATCCAAGGCAATAAATTGTTAGGGAAGGAGGAGTGGTTATAAGGGGCCAGAAAGACAGGTCGTTAAAATTAATAGAATTAGGATGAACCAGAATAAAAAGTGAATGTTTGAGTGAATGGAAAGGGGATTGTGAAAATGCAGAAAAATCAGTATAAAAATTTTTTGACATCCAAATGGAGGGGTTGAAACTGGATTTAAAAATGCAAGAAAAGGCAGTCTGGAATGGATCAACTCTGTTAACAAGCAACGAAGACTAATTTATAACTCAGGACAACTCAGAAAGCAACATTAAGGTAAGGTAGTGGCATATATAAGAAATATATAAAAGTATGTTTCTAAAAAGTTTGCCAGAAAATGTTTCTCATTAATCTTCAGTAAATTGTAGCTGTACATAAATAATAAGCTTCTAAGCAAAGTCCTGGTACTGAAAACAACTGCCTTGGAATGTAGTTTCAATCTGTCCTGTAGAAGGAGTGACAGAACCTGGAGAAGAGTCAAAACAGGAATCAGCCTGGAATCTCTACATAGCCACAAATGGACTATGTCCAATTTCTCTTTAATTTTGTTTACCTTATTTAGCACCAAAACAGTACAAACCATTACTTGAGTTCAGTGGTGAGATTCAACATTTTTTACTACCGGTTCTGTGGGTGTGGCTTGGTGGGTGTGGCATGGCTTGGTGGGCATGGCATAGCTTGGTGGGTGTGGCAGGGGAAGGATACTGTAAAATCTCCATTCCCTCCGCACACCAGGGGAAGGTTACTGCAAAATCCCCATTTCCTCCTGATCATCTGGAACTCGGGAGGCAGAGAACAGATGGGGGCAGGGGCAGTCAGAGCTGGTATCTACCAGTTCTCCGAACTACTCAAAATTTCCGCTACTGGTTTTCCAGAACTGGCCAGAACCTGCTGGATATCACCTCTGGTTGAGTTGATTCCTGTGCAAAGCCCTGAGCAATAAATCAGTTTAATTGGAACTCCATATGTGGTCCTGATCTTTCATGCCTGACATCTCCATACTTTAAGGCTCCTGCAACTTCAAACATTACCCAAAATTGGTTGGTAAAACTGGAAACTGCAGCCCCCAAATTGCTGCAAAGTATTCTTTAGATAAATTACACTATTTTTCCTAAGCTTTTTGCATTTTGACTTTTGTTACAAATCAATCATTTTAAAGTAATCTATTAAGCTTGTAAACTAATTGGGTTCATCTGAAAAGAATACTATCAGTAAAACTCACTGAATAGTTAAAGCTGCAGTATCAAAATACATCCCTTCTAGTTTATAAAATTGGAAAATCCATTTAAACTAAGGATACATTTCACAAACTTGTGGCCATATTTTGATTTTTTTTTTTAAAGTAAACAGTTAAGAGGGCGCCTATATAAGGACATGTGCACATTAAATCTGGTTTGGCTCATCAACTTTCTGCAGCTATGAAAATACTGCTTCAAGTTCAGAAGACAAACTTTGAAGTAAAATAAGTGACTCCGGGGAAGCCTGCTAAAAGGGGACTCTTTAGCTTGAACTAGTCCTTAAAGATTCACTTATCCAGATCCTTTTACTGGAACTCAGAAGCCATCAAGATGCAGAGAGGCATTAATGTTCCTTTTCACGCACAACAGTCTGTACAAAACTAATGTACATGATACTGTCTCCATGGGGATCACGCATTTCGGATGGCAGGTTGCCCAGCCCTACTGCAGCCCTTTGGATGGCTTTTCCATTGAACTGTCACTTCAAAGAGCCAATGATTTACCATTGTCAAGGGAGAAACTTATTAAGACAGGGTAGTAAGGGCTCCAGCAGGTTTGTGCAACAAGCCCAAGCAAGCTTTAACAAGATAACAGTATTAAAAGCCTTTGCAATCTGCTATAGGTCTTAGATCCAGGAAAGCTCACCTGCCAGGAAGCCTACTAGCCTCTAGTCTGTGTTGCTTCCAGGTATGTTTCTTATTATTTTAGTATATACACTGCCTTTCTATCCATAGGGTACTCAGGATGGTTAGCAGCCAAAAATACAATATAAATAATTAAATCACAGGAAACAGCTAGAATAAGATGATGCTTGCATACCATACTAACCTATGATTAACTGAATCATAGTTCCATTATGTACGGTACTAAGCCGAAAACTTGTATTCCTGTGACAGACTAACAAACTAACATTGTGTATGTTTACACAGCATATTGAGCTGCAAACTGGTCAACCTTCTTTTAGCCCTAAATAGACCTGACTATAGATTTCCCCTGAGGGAAGGAAGAAGGGACCCAAACTCAGCTTTCCATAGCTTCAGAATAATGCAAAAGAATGTCTTCTCTTGGGGTGCTTGGAAAAACACGCCTCGGAAAACCAGAGGGTACTATCACCCAGCTATTCTGTTACTGATTTTCTTGCAGGCTATAGAATTCATCTACTGTGTGCCTGTATGATCAATGAATCGTAATGCATTATCACCAAGGAAGTTTTAATCATTCCATTGTTGATTGAAACAACAGTCATATAGATTGCATGCAACTTTTTCCACCCATCCAAAGACTGTTTAAAAACAGAGAAAGAGAAAGTATGCTTGGCTACAAAAGGCAGGTTAGTGATTCCAAGCTAAAATGTGTAGATAAATAAAGAACAGAGAAGGTATTTTGAAATTTTTTTGACTAAAATATCTAGAGTGGAAAATAATCCTTTATTGTTATTTATCAGTTCCAATTATTGAATATAAAAGCCTTGAGGACAATTTAAAAATACATCAATTTGCATTAGGTGATCAAGATAATATTCCCTAATTGCAAAAAAAAAATTGAATTCATAGTATCAACAGAATTTATTTTAATTCTTAATCCATTTTATCTACAAGAAAACAGAATATTTAAAAAATATATGCCAATATTATTATGAACATTAGCCTTTAGAATAATTTAAACTTGAATTTTAAAGAATATTGGCAACATTAAGACTTTACTCATTTCTATATGGCAATAATCCTTATTACAAGAGTGATGATGCATTCTTGATTTCTTTTATTTGGCTTTTATCAACTGTTCTGATATTTGAACAAAAAATAAATAAAGGAAGCTCATCAGATATTTGGCTGTTATTCTTTTCTCACTGGCTTTATGATTTTAGCAATACCTTTTTATTCCAGCCTTGTTTTATTTTTTAATAATAAACATTCTTAAGATAGCATTTGGAGTCACAGGGATTGTCCATATAGACGCATAGAATCTGCAATACAATGAGGACAGAGATATAGAACAGAGAGGCTGAAAGGAGAAAATAGGAAAGAGGCAGTGAGGGGCTAAAATGAGAGGTAGATCTAGTCCTTGAAATCAGTGTAAATACATGATTGTAGGCAATTGAAGAGCAACATTATCGGGCTAGGAAAACCACATGAAGAGAAAAGGAATTTGAAAAGTGGTATTTAAATATGGAAATCATACTCTTTGGGGGGGTATATTTTTTTTGAAAAATGAAATAATATAAATCTAACCCTATTCTAATTCGATAGATAGGTAGATAGGTAGATAGATAGATGTAGATGATAATGATAGGCAGGCAGGCAATAGAGAATTAGAACACCAAGGATTACCAAGATAGTATAAAGAAACATATATATGTGAACAAATCAGTATATTACATAATTTTATTTTGTAATGTAAATTTTATATATGAAAATAAAGTCAAGATTTTGGGAAGCATATTTGCTTTATCTGGTGCTCTTTTCAAAATATTCAGTCCCGTGAGTGACTAATAATAAATAAGTAAATACATCTAATAATAGGAGAAGATGTAACAATAATCCCTTCTGTTTTATTAATGGACATATCTTATAGCAAAAAAATAATAATCCACAAAAGAAGTCTACTACGTTTAATATAATTAATAATATATTAAATATGCCTACATAAATAAAGAAGAATGGGTGCTGGGAAAATAGGTTCCAGCAACGAATTATTTGTAACTTTGTGACTCTTTTCTTTTCTAGGATTTTACTGCTGTTGTATGGTAGATTGGCCTCTGGTAAATCCCAGAAAACATTCAATTAGGCAATGGCTTCAGAAGACAGTGATTCCACCCATCCAAAGAGAGGATCACTACCTCTCCACCAGAGCTCCCAGCCTACAGATATGGCACCCAGACCATTACTGCCTTTGCAGAGTATTGAAGGAAAAGCCCCCTTCCCACCATCCCGGAGAAGCTCCATTATGAGCATCCTCAATGCCCCGTTTTCGAGTAGGAGAAATTCATTGGCTGCTGGAGGAAGGCGTCTTTCTATTGGGCCCTGGATGCATTGTGGCCGAGTGAGTTTTTCTGGGCTACCACTCTTTGAACCCATTCAGGAGATACACTATGAGAACACCTACAAGACCCAGCCAGATAAAGATTGCAGATTTAATTCCTCGCACACACAGCAGATTCTTGAGTCCGTTCTGGCCAGCTTCTTCAGTGATGTCAAATACAATCCTGCAAACAGTGGGCAGTTGGTCCAAAACTTGTCAGACCTCATCAGGAGCAGGGTCAAAGATCTAACCCCACCACGCTACAAACTTGTGTGTAATGTCTTTCTGGGCCAGTTGGCCAACCAAGGCTTGCACATTGCTAGTCGGTCCCTCTGGGATGTGGAGAATGATAGCTTTGCTTCAGCCACTTTCACAAATTCATCGCTTTTTGCTGTAGTCACAGTTCATGGATTATATTATGAATGAATAAGGCTTCTAAAGATTAACTTCCCTCTCTCCTAATTTTATCTTGCTAGAGATTGGGGATGTATCTGGACATAGTTTAAAGTAAGAAGATACGGTGCAAAATATATGTGCTAAAATCATAGAGCAGCAAAGGATAAAACTAGGAAATCTGCCCCAGTGGGAACTAGTGGTCAGCATATCTCGTTAAGGATTCTTTTGTTCTATTGGCAGATAGAATTGTTTGGTTCTACAGTATTACTTACGCCTTTGCTTATACAAAAGATTATGTAACTTTCTTTTTGGGGAAAAAAATAAACCCATTGCTCTTCCTTGAGCAAAGAGGATCTTTCAAAAGCCGATTATGCTAAAGGTGCCCATAATATAGCTGTAGAAGTATTTGCTGGGTTTGAGACATATATTGCAAGTGAAAAACCAAAATATCAAAAGGCCTCTTCACGCGCCAAGACTTTTAAAAACCTTGAGAAGGTTTGAGACATGGAAGCACACTTTCTTCTCACTGCATTCTATGTCAATGTAATATTTTCCATTGAGGTCCAAAATCTAATACTGTAAACACCAATGTGGGGAATCCCAAACACATTCTTGACTTAACTCTTGAAAGGATGTATTTTAACTGATTAGCTTTACTGCTTTGAATGAAAAAGTACAATATAGACAAATATTAATAATAATGGGAGTTATGCTTTAACACATTGGATGAACACTAATTTAGGGAAAGCTATGCATCAAAACAAGGGCTCAGTGGCTAAGACGCTGAGCTTGTCGATCAGAAAGGTCGGCAGTTCGGTGATTCGAATCCCTAGTGCTATGTAACGGAGTGAGCTCCCGTTACTTGTCCCAGCTTCTGCCAACCCAGCAGTTTGAAAGTATGTAAAAATGTAAGTAGAAAAATAGGGACCATCTTTGGTGGGAAGGTAACAGCGTTCCATGTACCTTCGGCATTTAGTCATGCCAGCCACATGACCACGGAGACGTCTTCAGACAATGCTGGCTCTTTGATGAGCACTGCCCCCTAGAGTCGGGAACAACTAGCACATATGTGCGAGGGGAACCTTTACCTTATGCATCAAATATGAATTTGTCGTCTCTGTCAACTTTGCTAAATGGGGGCAGTGATGTCCAAGGTATTAGCACCTATCAACTAGAAATAAACATGCTGAATGTAATGATGAAGATGTTATATGTGGATTACCCTACAAACATAAAATTACTTCACCCCACCTGATGAAAGCTCTTGAAAATACATAAAATAGAGATAGTGGAAATAGAATACCAACACTAGCCAATGTAATCTTGTCTTTGGCGATAGTAATTGCAGGTATATACCCAATCCGTTTCTAGTACTGGAAAGGGATTTTAGTTACCAAGGAATGTTACCAAAAATGGAAGTAAGATTCTGCCTTGGCACTGTACTGCTTTCCATTCTAACTAATCTCTAAGTCTATAAGAGCTGAGACCACTTTACCATAAAAAAACATGTCCCTTTTTCATCTCAGACCTTATATAGGCCAGTTCATGCCATCAACTTGCCCTTGGCATAATTTCCTATGAACGGCACGCCACGGTCTCTTATCTTTTAACTATAATTAAATTATTTAAAGTAATTAAACTTAATTAAACCTGTTTATTTTCACAGAACTTAAACACCTACAATTGTTTAAAATATCTTTGCTATTGCTAGAAGTTGTTATAATTCTCCGTTGATAGAATAGTTTACATTGCATATTAGAATGTAGGTTACTGTGCACATTTTGTCAGGCGTTCCGTCAAACACACAACTGAGTGATAAATACTGATAAAAATATTAACACTCTACATTAAAGCCAGAACCCATCAGATATTCTAGGTCTATAATATCTGCCTTCTGAGTTGCAAAGGAGCAAGTGTATAAAAAACTATTCTGGTTATTCATAAAGATACCCAAATAGTTCCACTCTACTCAGATAACAGTAAAGAATAAAGAGAGATTAGGAAACGGTACAAGTATCTCAAAGTATCTTTCAAATATCTGAAAGGTTGGACATCAGGTTTTCAGTGTTGGAGGTGTAAAAATGTGAGGTTTCATTAACCCATGGGATAGGGCCATGTGTTCATTTGAAAATGGGAAAGCTTACTGGGCACGAAGCCAGCTGGCTGACCTTGGGCCAGTCACATTCTCTGATGTAGGAAGGAGGCAGTGTCAAACCACTTCTCTAAAACTTGCCAAGAAAATTTCAGGGACTTGTCCAGGCAGTCTTGAATGTTGCACATGATTGAACAAAAAAAAGAAAAAAATAATAATGTACATGCGTAGGCTTGAATGGAAAATCTTCATATGATAAAGATATTATTGTGATGTTGTACTAAGCTTTAGAATCTGTTCATCAGGAATTATGATTGTACCAAGAATGGAAGGTCACTAAAAGAATCATACTGAGAAAGTGAAAACATTTCAGATATTGAGTGGTTGTCAGAAATGAATAAACAGAATGAGCTGGAAGGGACCTTGGAGGTCTTCTAGCCCAGCCCCCTGCTCAAGCAGGAGAACCTATACCATTTCAGATAATTGACTGTCCAGTCTCTTAAGAACATCCCATGATGGCACACCCACGATTTCTAAAGGCAAGCTGTTCCACTGATTAATTGTCCTCACTGCTAGGAAGTTTCCCCTTAATTCCAGGTTGATTCTCTTTAATTAGTTTCCAACCATTGTTTCTTGTCCTGCCCTCTGGTGCTTTGGAGAATATTTTGACCCCAAAATATGAGGTCTGTTTTAGAAAATGTAGAATTTTCTACTGATCAAAAGATGCAGCTATGTGTGTTCCCATGGCAGAGATTTTGATATAGTTCACAATAACATATTGTATTGATTATATTAGTGTTAGTAAATCAGTGCCTATTGATCAGTGTTAAATGTAAGAATTTTTCCTTTTCATAATTGCCTTCTTTGAGCTTGCTTCTTGCTTTTAAGTGTGAAGATCATTTTGTTAATTGCGTATGTAAAGAATGTTAAATAAAAATAATTCAGAAAGGGGAAAAAATCTCCAGTGTGTTTACATAACAGGGCAAGAACCTAATCAAAGTTATTGATCACCTAAATTCTTCACATGACACGTTGCCAGACAAACTCAAGAAGCTCAGGGGACTGGGACTTCTCCAGGTTGACCACACACTTGGCTCTGGCTGTTAGCTGGCCACTCATAACCACCCTTCCACAAAATGGTTAAAATAATTTTGCTCAGGTCAGCTTTTGAATTTTAATGCTGTTATCTTCATCTGGGATTTTATCCAGTGACCTGAGTTTGACAATACAGATATTTTTGTGTTAAGACTATTCATGTTCATGGGAATTGGCTATAAACTGGCATCTTGCAAGATGTGCAGTATAAAAATGAATACACTGCAATCAATAAACAGTAAATGTCTGCTGTTAGCCTCTCTAAATAGGCGAAAGAATGCCAGAAGCCTGAAAACTATTTGGAAGCACAGAACACCAAATCCGTCTACCACTCAGACGTTCGTTTTGTCAGTTTCTCTGTATCAAAATACTGGTGTAAAACAACTTTTCTTATTGTGAAGAGGATACAGCATACTGTAGCATGTCAGAGTGCTGAAATTTCTGCTCTAAAGAAATCTGTGTGGTTATCTGCCTTACTCCAAGTTCCACAGAGTCAACTGGTTCCCACAAGGCACTGTTTTGGACACAAAATAAGCATTTCTCCCTGTTTTTATTAAAAATGTGTTTTATTATAATCAAACTGCTGCATTTTGGGAAATATGGTGTGCGTGATTGATAGGACACATGTGCAAAATAAATAGTTGGCATAAATACATAAATAAAGTTCTTTTGATGTTCACACCATGTAGGCCCCACAGCTGAACAGTCTGACAGGTTCAAAACTTCAAGTGGGCAGCTTCTTTTTAAGCTGTTCAAGTCTGTACCAATTTGTGAGATCTCCTGCTATACCCTGGACTGAAAAGCAGCCAAAAAATTGGAGCAAACAGGTCATTCACAGTTTCAGCAAAAAGGAGTCCCATTTGCTTAATTAGTGTAACAGTTATATTACCCAACATGTCCCTTCATAGCTTCAAGTAACACTAAAAGCCTGAATTGATCCAGATTTTAAGGCCGAACATTCAACTCTTGCCAGTAACTAGTCCTTCCAAATTTGGAGGAGTTCTTCTTTACTAATTCTAGAGAACAGGCAATTGGCATTTTGGCCAACTAGAGTGGCTCATGCATTTTTGTTTAGAACTATATTATAGCTGGCACAAGAAGCTGTTTATCTGCTTTCACAGTAGAGAAGTCAGCCATGCCACAACTGCTTCCTTGCATAAGCCTTTTCTTCTCTAGATAGCCACACCCAATTCACAGCTTTGGTCCATGAGTCAGAGCCAAGTGACGCTTGGGTAGTAATGCAACTCCCAGCGGTGCAATGCCAGTTTCCTGAGCAGACGATGGTAGTGTTGCAAGGACTTGAGACAACACATAAGTAAAGCCACCAATTTCTATATTTTACTCCTCTTTCTATCAGGCTCTGGTACACCACTTTCCATACCAAATATCTGCTATCAGGCATTAGACCAAAAGCCTAGAAACCATCATAAAAAATATTTGTATTTTCCTTACCCTGTACTGTTCCCTGTATATAGTGTATGGAGCGTAATTTCTTCTTCCTTTCTACCCAGTGACACCATGTGCATAACCAATTGTGCAACAATTGCACAGACATAAAACTTAAGGCATCTATCCCTACACCATTCGTCTGTGAACCGAAGCATTCACATCAAGCCATTTTTTAAAACACAAGGAACACAATGATGGCAAGGGATCCAGAAGTGGATGAATCCTGAGGAGTGGCTTGGAGCTACATGTGTGCACATTTGAAGTTTTCCTTTCTAGAAAATTAGACATCGAAATGCTTTCAACTGTGGATGCCTAGAGTTTGCCATCCTTTATGCTATTAACGTATCCCTCCTTGGAGTAATGGGATGTTCTGCTGAGATTACTCCACTTGCAGCCTTAAGCATCTGCTCGCTGTAGCAATAGTTTGAGAATATACTTGAGCCGACGTTGAAGTTCTGGTGAACAGCCCAGTTCTGCAATGCTGCTCATCTTATAAGTATAGGAATTCCTATCACGGTTTATGTAGGTAAGGAGGCAGGAGTGGTCAAGTTTGCTGAAGATCACCTTGATATGATTGTTGTAAAAGTTCACCTATAAAAAAAGACAGCACAATCCCTTTCTTAATACTCATCATTGATGGCTATTTAAGGGTCTAGCACAGGACTGTCAAACTCACAGCCTGCGGGCTGAATGCGTCACATGCTGGCCACGCCCACGTTTAGGGAAGGGGGGGAAAGTTGTGATACATCATGTGACGCCGTAGGTTTAACACCCCTGGTCTAGCATTTATTTTTTTAATTCTCCACTTTTATATTGCATGCATCCAGATTAAACACAAATAACTCTTCTTCAGTTATAGACTGCTGTAAACAATGTTCCATAACTTTAGCAGAAATAGGCCTGAAATTTTAGATCTGCTTTTTGATGGATTACCTTTTATATTTTAGAGGTGGATTAAGCATATAAGCATTTTGCTTGACTTACTATATTTCACTTCCTGCTGAAAATTGGCAGGAAATTGAACAGCTACTATTTAGTGGCTTGCTACTAAATTCTGGCTGTATGATCTTTGTGGCTATGGAGACTGTAAAGAATATGTGTGCCACACCCCTGGTTGACACATTTGCTAGGACACTATGAGACTTTGGCTGCACTTTTCTTTCTCTGTTCCCTTCAGTTAAAACACTGGAAGGAAGCAAAATGCAGAAGTTGAACTGAAGGGCTAGAAACCAGATATACAGAAATGGGCTTATCCAATATATGTTACATTACTATAACAAACATATATGCACTTATATTGTGCCTTTTCTCCAAGTATAATAAGGTAGCAAATATCAGTTTATTGTTTATTCTACTCTGAAAGCAATAAGCATAGGATTCCCTCCTCATAGGCAACTCCTTTCCATTTCACAGCCTTATATTTTCATGAGGAGGAAGGAGTATTAGGTATGTTCGCCACCTTGCATTATTTATAGAAATAGTGAAGGCAAGAAATAAATAAAAACCTTCAAAAGATAAGCTACCTTTGGCATCAGTGACGTGCAGTCAGGTGAGTCAGGTGAGGCACAGCCTAACCTCTCATCATCAGGGCAGCAAGTCATTCGATAGGAAACTTGCCTTTTGGGAGGAATGACCCAGCTTGGCTCCCGCTTTTGATCTGCCGCCCAATGACCGAACGGAGAAGCAAAGAGGCAGGAGAGACAAAGCAGGAGCCAAGCCGAGTCATTCCTTCCAAGAGGCAAGTTTCCTATCGAATGACTCGCTGCCCTAGACTCGAAGGGGGGGGAGAGGCTTCCTCCGCTCCCCATCTGCACTGCCCTCGCCCGACAAGCGCGCCCCGGATTCCGCGCAGCTCTGGCAGGCGGTGCCCTGGCCGAATCCCAGGGCGGAGGGCGGCAGGTCGCAACTGAGCATGCCTGACTGTGGAATTCTGGGAGTTGAAGTCCACAAGTCTAAAAAAATTGCTGCCTCACTAGCTATAAACCTCACCGTATGTCACTGTTTGGCATAGCATCTTTCTGTTAATAATAAGAGTTCTCATGTCAGTCAACATGAAGTAGCCTTGGAAGTGTTTGGCATGAGAAGTCTGTCTAGGATTCTATTAAGTAGACAAGTTCACAGGTCATAAATACTTTTACATAAGAGACTTGTTGCATTACACACCTGTAAAGTTCCATTGCTGAAGAGCATCAGTAAAGCCTGATTAGTCTTCACCCACTGTAAGAGCAGCAGAGGCGTCTGTCCAGCCTCTTCTATGCTGGGCAAATCTCCACCCTTTGAAAGAGGACAGAAAAGTTAGAAAAATGGACAAAAGGACGATCAGTTCCTAACATTCCTCCTCAATCTATTCTCAGCATTCCCACCCACATGAGAATAAGTTAATTCCTCAGCTTCTACTGCAAAACAACAGCTCAGGTACATCAATGCCAGAAATCATATTTAAGAAAAGACAAATTAGCAAAAATTAACTGCATTCTGCAGAATTTTAACTGCAGCTTCATTACACATGTGGAATAGGCATAGCCAGAAGGATAAGGCATAGCATCTGAGTACAGATCAGACAGTGGGACCTGCTGATCAAAGAGAAAGGGAGGGAGGGAGGGAGGGAGGGAGGGAGGATTTAACTATTCTCTTTGAAAGTATGAAAGATGCATATCAACTTCTAGATGAATTTGTAGGCAATTCCTTCTGCATTCAGAAACCATCACAGCATAAACATAAACATACATGACATCTCACCTTCATGAGGTGCTCCTCCATGTATGAAGCAAAGTACTGCAGAATCCCCATCTGTTCCTGGAGCTGTTCGGGAATGGCAGAAGTCGGGAAGGTGAAGTGTTTGCTATTTGTCAGGTTGTAATGCACTTTCCTAAAAGGCAAAGAGAATGTCATTAGCTATAGTAGCGAGAAGCACTTTGGATCTATTATGATGTACAAAAGTATTTACATATGGTAGAATGAAATGGAGAGGTGTAAACTTATTTGGATTTGATTTTTCAACAATTTAGTATTGGTAACACCAACAATCCTGCCGTAGGACATGGCAGTGGAAGTGCATAGCTCCTAAAGAGGGTTTCTAATATAGTGATAAATATTAAAATGTGTTTTAAAAATACATATCAGGTCTTCTACGGCAGGGGTCCCCAACCCCCGGTTCGTGGACCGTATACCAGCAACTGGGCTGCGCAAACAAGCGAAGCCCCATCTGTGGGATGCAAAACCACACTCCCTCTGATCCGTGGAAAAACCTTTCTACATGGAGCCGTGCCCTGGTGTCCAAAAGGTTGAGGGCCACTGTTCTAGAGCAGGGCTGTCAAACTCACGGCCCGCGGGTCGAATGTGTCACGTGCTAGCCACGCCCACGCCCGATTTTGTGAAAGGGAGGGAAAAGTCATGACTTTTGACACCTCTTTTCTAGAGCATCCCAAGGGGGGGAAAAGGCAAGCACAAATTGTAGAGCTACTTTAAGCAGAAAATGTCACTTTTCCTTTCCCTCCTTGCTCATGCCTTCAGTCATCCATTATTTTATTGCCTGTTCTACCCAGTGATTATCATTCAGCCAATAAGGCTGAGCAATAGGTCCTCCGCTATAGCGCAGAGCTGATCCAAGTGCTTTACCAGCCTCAACTATATCCATATCCCTTCCTCAACTCCTCAATCAACCAATTTCTTCCACTTACTTCCAGTCAGCCGAAAGAGACATGTGAGTTCCATCATTGAAGAGGACACCTATGCTGTGGTTGGAGAGCTGGTAACCAAATCCGTACTTGTTGGAATAATCCACCCACTTGCTCACCCAAAGAAAATGTTCATGGCAAGCCAGGGAAGCAGGGTTCGTCTCAGCTGGACAATGAACAAAGATACTTATTATTTTAGGAGAAATTAATAAGTATTAGATCAAACAATCCTCTTTAAAGAACTGTATCAAAGACAGAAATCATAGAAAGGAGCAAACTAAGATGGCTCCTCTTCCTCTTTCCCAACATCAGCCTCTAAATATGGAGGACGAATATGGGAAGCAAGAACTATTCCTTATTTATGAAGAACCACTCTCTTCCAATTCATAACCAAGTGCGAAAGGCCATTTGCACATTCAGCCAGGAAAGCTTATATACAGGCCTCTATATGATTTAGCTTTCTTTACAATGTTCAAATCCTTTGTAAAGAGCGTTTCAGCTCACATGGAAGCCTTTGCGTGCAAACAAAGGCTTCCTTAAGGGCACTTCCAGCTGACACAAATATAACTGGAAAAACCGGCTTCATCGTAGCTGCTTACATGGTCAATTTTAATCTTGAATAGGATTACAATTTTCCAGCATCCTAAGTCATAGTGAGAGACTCAAAGGCAAAGATCATTGCCCAGTATCTCTCCCACTACAAATGGGGGGAGGGGGGTCCGATATGCTGTTCTCCATTCCCCCTCCTAGTGAACAGACCATCAACACTTGGACATTAATATTAAAAAGGACTGGGAGAAGGAAAAGTTTTCGGAGGCTACGATATAGAGCTTTGTACCGCCTGTGCTTTATCCTGTTTATTATTATTATATTATATTAACTTTCAGGAGAGAAGCTCTTTCCACATGGTCCACCAGCCCATTCCAGATTTCTGAATATCCTTTACTTACCCGATGGCATAATAGAAAGACAGTTCTTCAGGAGCCCAACAGCAGATTCAAAAAGAGCTGATGCTGTGACACAGTCTTCAAATACTAGACAAAAGAAAAATAATGACACAAGATTATTCCAGCTTCTATGGAGCAAGCTTAAGGAGATCCTTGTTTGCGAAGCTAACAAACTGAATATATATATATATATATTAGAGAAATTCATTCTGATTAGATAATGTAAAACTGCAATCCCTGGTTCACCAAAGTAGCAAAATTGATTGAGCCTCTTAAAGCTATACTAGTACCTTTTGCTGTTCCCTGCCAGACCATAGCAGAAGACCATCTGGCCAAGGTGGCCCCCACTCTGCTGTTGTTTAGAAGAGCCATGGAGACCCAGGGCCTTTGGCAAAGGAGAACAAGACCTCCTCACTTTGAGCCATCTGGCCTGTCCCATTTGCCAGCTTGTATCTTTCTTTTTCCTGTTTCAGTAGTTTTATTCTAATTTGATTGCTGTAATCCACTCAGAGTCCTTGAAGTCAGGCCACATACAAGTTTAATAAATTGTTGGTCAGAAAGTCAGCCAGATGATTAGACTGAATTTGGCGTTTTTATGCACCTGTTGAGTCCTTCCCAAATACCTGGAGTAGGCAGATGCTGTTTAATGGTGTTAAAAGATTTCATCTTTAAGGTGTTCCAAGCAAAGCTGCCTTTTACAATTGACTGATGGTGATTTTGTCAATGACAATGGTGTTCAGATGGCACTCCAGATGTTTTGGGATAGTACCAATAGCAACAGGTGCCTTGGGTACAATCTTTGCTTTCCCTTGGTACAATCATTCTACAGCTATTCGTAGGACTTTGTATTTAGTGGATATTTTTCTCCATTTCTTTCTCTTCTATTCTGCTGTCTTCAGGTATTGCCATGTCTATTGCCAAACTTTTTAAAAAATCTTTCTTCACAGTTGCTATGTCTGGGGTGCTGTATGGCAGTGTTGGTCAGTTTAAATGTTAAAATCCCAGAGCAATTTAGCTTCTTTATTTTCTATTATTTTGTCTATTTTGTGGTCCTACCAGTTCTTACTTACAGGTAAAATAGTATTTCTTCCAGATGTTCCAATACCACATTGTTGGTACTTTGTCATGCCACTGATCATGATCAGTCTGTGCAATTTTCTTCAGCGACTAACTAGGTGGTCCACTTCAGCCTCTTTGCAGAAGCGGCTTTTGCTCTCTGTGGCTACCTTTCTCAAGACTGGTTTTGTATGCACTTTGTATGCTCTTAAGACTTAGTCTTATGCAGCCAGAATTAGGCCCTCAGTCTGTTTCTTTCCTGCCCTTAGCTATTGCCTGGTCTTCTTGTTACCAGCTTGCCTATTTTTTTATTTCTGTACTGGCCATGTAACACTTTGCCTTGTCATGTCTCTTTTCTATCCTTCACTTGGTCTTTTCTTGTAGGTCAGTTTGGTTTCTCCAATATTTAGTAAGCCTTCATCATGAAATAGCTTCAGTGCATCTTCTTCCTTGTATTTCAGATATTCTTCCAATGATCTTTTTTCTTCTTCAAATGTCAGATGTACTTGCAACATTGCATACCTATGTATGTTCCTTGGTAAATATTACCCTTTGTCTAAGAAAGGCCAGGAATAAGTTTTGGTTCTGCTATTGGACTGATAGCTATCTTGAATTTCCAATGTTATGAGGTCATCTGTTCAAATTACAATCCTGATCTCAAGTATTTGCAAGCCTACTGCTTGTCTATGGAGATTCTCAGTCATCAAAGTCATAGTTGTCCCAAAGGTGCTTTTTCAAGATGCAACTGGACTTCGTTTTTCTTTGAAGACGTTTCGCTTCTCATCCAAGAAGCTTCTTGAGCTCTACTGCTTCTACTAAACTCCTTCTTATTGGATTTAATCCACTAAACCAACTTTGTATAAGTTTAAAGATAGCCACTTCTGGGTAAATGTATTCTGAACATCACCATATCCTACTGGAGATAATGGTAATTCTCACCTTCACAGCTGCTAGCTGTTGTCCCACGAATGGATCTGGAGATGGACTTCTGTGAACCCTCTTCAGCTAGGGTCTCTGTAGGGCTAGAGCTAGGACTCTGACCATTCACAGGAGTGACCTTAAAAAAAAACAGTGTCATTTTAGTCTATATCCTTCTATCCATCCGATCTTTTATTTCTCGTTAATTTCAGTGTATACTACTAATCTTTCTTTCTTCCCCTTCTGAAAGGGCCATGTGATCAATGAAGTTCCTAAAGTTAACTTACTTCATTTCTGTCCACAGTTTTGTGACTTATTTGCCTACAGATAGAGGTCTTTACAAGGCCAGATACCAGCTTAGAGATGTCATCTTTCTCTTCAGAAGAAGCCTTCTTAACTGTAGAGGGGGAAATTCACAACAATTATATAACAGGCAATTCTGAGTGACAAAACAAGTTCAAGAAGGATAATATCTATAGAAGATTGTGTTAAAACCAGAAAACTACATTCGTCTTGACCACAATTCTATCCAAAAGATGATAATATAGGAATGATATAGTTGATAATATGGCCAAATTTACAGCTCCCTTGTCCATTATTTATATTTCAAATATCATATAGTAAATTGTTAAGAATAACTTGCCTGTTGCCAATCCTGGTACTTTCAAAATTTCCCAGGCATGCAAAGGCAACACCCAAACCAATTAAAATTAAATATTCTCTGGTGCTTGGTCTAAGACGTGCAACCAAAAGAGCACAAACTAACTGGATAGGATAGGCATGCTATCATCCAAAACGGTTTTAGGGTTTTAGGAAATATGTCATACACTAGATCACACTGCAAAACTCACCTTTGGACTTTCTTTTTCTAAAGAGTGTCTTTGTGACCTTTACCAAAAGGCTCTTAGCAGGGTTGGGGGGGCTCAGTTCGGGCGTCATCATGCAACTGCTGGGTGGGAGCTTATCAGGTGTGTATGCCTAGAAAGTTAAAAATATTAGTAAAATTAAACTAACCGCCAGAGCAGAAAGCATTCATTATATTACATTTCTCCTTTTTCAGAACTCTCTTATGCAGGTTTGAGACTGGTCCATTTTCATGTTCCACAGTCATGGGTTTTAAAATTCTGCAGAAGGTTGTGATTTAAGAGGCAAGAATGAGGCTGTTCAGAAATCAAAAGCCAGAGCAAAGAGCAGAATCATGTGAGCATAAGCGTTAATTGGAAGCAGGATGTAATTATCTAAATTACAATCCAGGCAAGATTCCAGGAGCTCACACCCTTAGTAATAGGGGCAGGGATGTTCTTACGCTGCAAGGGCCCCAATGATGGCTTCACCTGAAAACCTCGCCTCTAGAAGGGCAACATCCAAGCAAAGCATGGAGATACAACTACCAGTGGATTGTATTTTGTTAACAGCCCAGTTTGTGGTCCTGGCATTACTGCGCCAAAGTTGAAATAGTGCACTTTTGAAAGGACTCGCCTTCGTGAAAAACTCGTGGTCCAAGATTTCTTCCAAGGTGAAGCGTTCCTCTGGGTTGCGTTTCAAGATGCCCGTGAGAAGGTTTTTGGCCGAGACAGAAAGGAAAGGAGGAAGCGTATATACAACATATTTGATGCAACGATAGGTCTCCTTGAGATCTGAAGTCTCAAAAGGTGGGTTTCCACATAGTAAAGTGTACCTAAGATGTGGGAGGGAGAGAAAGAAGAGAGCAACTGATGAATGCTAAGGAGGTGAAGGATACCACTTCTCTGCAGTCAGCACTGGCAGGCTCTCTATTAGCACTTGACTCAGCAGCAACCATGGAGGAAGTTGATATTAGACAACACCCAGCTTTATGTTTTCTCTGTAATCAAGCTCATGAGACATTGCTATTCCTCCAAGTGCCTGCAGACCGGAGGTACATCCGGCTGGCAGATGAGAGCTCCTCCATGTGATCAGAGCTAAGAATCTCTTAGGAACTAAACTTTTCTGGAATGAATCTGAGCTGAAGAAGAACAAGGAGTTCTTCCCTTAAGTGGCTTCTCAGTGAAGATCCCTCTCCCCTTTCTCAGCATTTAGAAGTACATTTTCCATACGTGCCGTGTAAACAGGAAACTGTGGGTAACCAAAGCAAAGCAATCTAAAGGCTCAGACTATTTTTCAAGATGCTCCGGAAAACTGCTGAATACCACCTGAGAGTTAAACAGTCACCCTGTGCGCTGCAGAGAAGCCACTTTTTTCCATTTGTTTTGAAGAAATTAAAAAAACAGGTCATTAAAAGTTTAACGACAGCACTAATGTTTTGAGTTTTAGAGCAGCGTTATATCAATGTATGCTTAAAAACACATGAATCACACATATTATCTAGTCTAGATAATCACTTGAGCTTTTTCTTGAGGCTATTTTTTATAGACTGGAGGAACAATGAAACTAGACTGTCATGGAGACCTGGTATCAAGAAGGCATCAACAAGGGAAAGTAGATGCCTTTTGTCATCAACTCCTTTTAATGCCCTCAAGGAAACATTTTTGGAGCACCATTTGTCTGAAATAACATATGGTCCCATTGAGCAGGAGGTTGGACTAGAAGACCTCCATGGTTTCTGCCAACCCTATTATTCTGTTATGTTTCCTCAGAACACTGTATGTTATAGACATACGGAAGGAGTGTCCCAAAGATGCTTTTTCAAGAGGCAACTGGACCTTCTGATTTTTCTTTGAAGATGTTTCGCTTCTCATTCAAGAAGCTTCTTCAGCTCTTCTACGGAAGGAATATTAAGATTTGCAGAAACCAAGAGAGAACTAAAACAGGCCTCATGAAAGTTACTGCCTCCATGAAGTCCATTTTGACTTGGGCTTACATGGTACTCAAGGAAGTGATTGATTTATATATCCCATTTATCAAAGCTTGGGGAAGGTTCATATAATGCTATTTTGTGATTACTTTGCAGTTTCCCCATAATACTCTGCTGAAACTGAATTTAGTAGCTGGAATTTGGCCTTTTGCTATATTCTATCTATTTTACTAGAATTCCTATTCAGGTTCTCGATCCAGTCTAACCTTTGACCTAACTTCAGTACTTTTAAGTGACAAAACTGAAGCAGACTTTTAAATGGCGCTATAATATACATGTGCATGCACCTATTCATGCTTACTATTTTACTTTATTTACCCATATAAAAAAGCAGATCTTTACAAAAGCCACACTGCAGAAGCAAAATCAATCGTAAAATTTAAGATCTAGACTTACATGACACAGCCCAAAGACCATACATCTGATTCTGGCCCATGTCCTTGTCGCAGTAACACTTCTGGAGCAAGGTAATTTGGAGTACCACAGATAGTCCTAGAGGACAAAAGAACACAATATGAGACAATGAACCGAGCCTAACATTTCTGCAATTCTCTTTCATGCCTTCTATTCATTTTGACAAAATACTTATTATGCCAAGGGACAACTTTTCCCAACCTAGTATCCTTCATGGGGTCAGGTCAGGATAGCTAGAATTTTCAGCTAATACTCATGGGTGTACATTTAGGAGGTAAAGAAATGATCCTGCTGCTGCCACCACATAGCAGGTCTGGTAAATAGGACTGAAGTGTCCCATTCCCCCCCCCCACTCCCAAAAAATCCCACCAAAATAGCCTCTCAAATTAGCCAGCTATTTGTTAAACGTAAATTGTCAAAACTGGGAAGAAGAACAGTTCCAGTAAATCAAAAATGAGCCTTTAAGGAAATATATATATATATAATCAAAATATTTTTTTTATTTTGAAATTTCACTACTGCTAGGGGTTTTTAAAGCTATAATATAACTTGATCCATTCATTTTTAGGAGAAATTAAACTTTTCATCAAGAGTGCCAGAAAACCAAACACGACTTGCCATTTTTATTTTGTCATTTCTTTTATTCTGCAGCTGGGCTTCAGAAATCTTCCTTCTTCCAGCCACTTCATAAGTCATATGAACACATACATTGCCTTGTTCTACGAACAGGACATGCAAGAAGCTTTTTCACAACTTCCCAATGAGGAAGTATGAGCCTTCTGCACCTAACAACCTGTGCTGGTAAGATTGACACTGCTTTCCCACTAATACCCATTTCTGATCGGTACGATTGTCAACATTTGCACGAAGTGTAACACAATGTAAGCTTACCCATTGTTTCCCTCTATGGAGCAAACCACAAGGTCTCAGCCTTAGACATTACTACAGACACCACATTGTTTCTTCGGTGACCAAGTTCCAGGCTGATGCAAAGGAGTCTATTTCAAGTCCCTTGGCCCCTGTTGCACTCAGATTCTTCCCCTCCCCCCAAAACACAGCTGCAAAGAATGAAGCACCAGGACAATAAAGCTCTGTAAAAGAAGAGCCTTCACCCTTACTTAGAATAAAGACTGCATTAGAGATTGCAGCACAAGAACATAGTCCCAAAGAAATACAGCAGGGACTGGCAACATGGGCCTGCAAATCCTAATGTTTGCATTGGTCCACCCCTTCTAATTTTTCTAACCCATCACAGACTCTTTTGAAAAAATAGAATTTAGAACTTCCACTAAAAATCTGATTTTCAGGCTTATTGGGAGGGGGGGGTAGAGAAGGGTTAGGCAACTGGGAGATATTAAGCAATACAGCAAAGGCCCAGAGAATTTGCTGATGCCCTGCATAAAAATGTTGAACCACTTACTTTTTTCTCTGGTCTGCAGGCTCCTGGCGAGCAGCCAAACCAAAGTCACCAACTTTCAGTTCCATATTTTCATTGATGAAAAAGTTACCTGTGGCAGACATATTGGTTATTTGCTCAGTTTTTATTACCTATTCCCTGCCTTTCTACCTCAATTTGACATTACAAAAATATTCTCCGAGTTTGCACCTCCCTGGCCTCTAAGGCCAAGAAGTTACTAATCCTATATACAATAAGTGCCATGTAAATAAAAAAAAAGTTTAAACTGAGTACATTTAAGCATTTAGAATCCCAGTTTTTGTTTTTTTGTTTTTTTAAAGAGAAGATCTTAGCATGCAAATATAGAGAGATTAGACTGTGTCTCCTTAAGGCAATCTCATTCTCAAAACAAGTACTGTAGTTAATAAGTTAGATATATATTTTTGGCACAATTTATTTTACCCATGAGTAAGAGAGCAGCTGTGGTGTACGTACCCAACTTGAGGTCTCTGTGTAAAATGCCCTTAAGGTGGAGGTACTTCAAAGCAGAGATTATTTGTTTGAGGTAATACCGAACCTCTGGCTCCAGGAGGGTATGGCGGGACTTCCAGATATGTGCCAAAGACTGGAACAAGACATAATTAATCATAAAGAGGCTACAAGCAGATTGCTATTTGGCGCACTGTTCATAACTCAAGTTCAAATACCCACTCCTCTGTGAAATTCAGGAGTAAATAAGAGCCACTTATTAATCTAATCTGCTCCACAATTCTTCAATTTGATAAGATGGAAAACTTTAAGCCATACTGGTGATTAGTGGCAGGAAAAGAAATATAATAAATGGGACATAGAGATGAGTGTCCCAGTTACCCAGGAACCTCATGACAGTAAAGGGGTTAGAAAGGTCTTCTCCTCTATCCTTTACATATCAGGCAAGGACAAACTTGTGTACAATAGATTTTGTTCTACTGTAACATCTTATCCACCATATTGGTATGCTAGCTAGGGATGATAGGTACTGAATGCATTGATGTCTTAGTGTCCATATGTTGCTCTTCCAAACTCTAATATTTTCCCAACCAAACTCGGTCTAAAGTGTTCTAATTCAAGTATGTTTCCATTTGATCCTAAACCCTCCTCCACATTCCCATCTAATCTTCTTAATAAAGTTATGGTGTATCTACAAGTTTTTCTAACTTTTTTCTCAGACTTCAAATAAAATCCGTGCAATACTTCGATGTCCACTTTCCAAAATTCAAGATACTCAAGTGACTAGACATTTTATCTTGTGGGTACAGTGAAATATGAACTGGACGAATGAAAATTGAACTGCCCAAATGAAAATTGATATTAAAGATTAAGAAGGCTCACCAAAGAAATTTTCAAATCTTAATCGCCATTTCTAGCAGAGGTCATTCTTCTCTTAAGTAATGGCATGAATTCTGATGTAACATCTACAAACACTATTTCAGCAAGTAATCCTTGCTGGACAGTTTAATACCCACTCTGACGTACCCCACAGCAACTGAAGCCATTAAGATGCCAAAAGTTGACAGTGTTTATATGAAATTAAAGTGCAAATAAAGAACAAGTAACTAAAATAGAACAAGTGCTACTTGTGGTAGTCCTAATGTCTATACTGAAAATACTTCTATGACAGATTCTTACAAAGAACATTTTTATCACTCTAAGAATACTTTCAGAGCAGAATTGAATTTAAGAAGACAAGCAGGAAGCATCAAAGTGGCAAATTGCAATTCACACCTTCAGTATTGGTTAGCAACCTAGAAGTGAACATCTTTACTAACAGCATTGTGAACAAAGTTTAACAAAAATGGACCTTGCAAGATGATAGCCCCAAATCATTGTTCCAGAGGGGGCATAACTTATGAACTATAACTATATTATCCATAGGAGAATGCACAATGCTATAAAATATTTTTGTTCCAACTGGTCATGTGATAGCAGCCCTAGTTTCATTGCCCAGCAGAGAACTTCCTAAGGCTTTGATGAAACAATGATGGTGAGAGACTATTAAGGCATCAAAAGTACATACGTAATTGTATAAGGAGAAGGCTATAATATAGTAAAACATGCTTCAGGGAACACACGGGGCTTCAGAGACAGAATGTAACTTAGTACTCACTTTCCTACTACAATGCTCAAGGAAAATATAAATGTTGTCTGCATCTTCAAAATGATGTGAGAACTTCACGATATGTTTGTGATGCAAATCTCGGTGTAGTTCAATTTCATTGATGATCTGAAAGAGTCACCAGAAGGGTTATAGTTCAGAAGCAACATCTAGCACAAATTGATCACTTATTCTCAGGCTGCTCAGGCCTCAATCACATACTGTACCTTCTCACGTTGGTGTGGTTTAGCGACTCTGCTGTGAGGGATAACTTTCACGGCATATGTTGCGTTGCTTGAGAGGTCAATTGCTTCATAGCATCTTGCAAATCCCCCCTGCCAATCAAAAAGCAAAAATTACCTATGTATGCTTCAGGAACCTCCCATTTTCCCGTGATGCACAAGTAAAATTATTGGAAGGCACTTATTCAAGACACCTACATTATTCTGAATATAATATTCTGAACATAAGACTGTAGTCAAGGTTCTTGGTCATTCTTACTTTTTTTTTAACTTCCTGCCCCACCGTCTCCCTTGCCCTATGCCGAAATAAGCCAATGGGCCATTGTTAGAGAGAGAGAGATGGAAAGACAAAGGAATGTAGAAAGCATCTACAGGTCTGGTCTCTAGGTAAAAGCTTCAGAGAGGAATAACAGGAATATTCTTTGTCAAATAGATTAATGTCCATAATAGCCTATTTATAATGTAGCAGGTTTTCTCAGACCTTCTGCTTTTTGTGACAGCACTGAGCAATAATAAACAGACCTAAAACTCCAAGATAAATATCTTGTCAAGAGCACAGCACAAATGGTACGGGTACGTAATTGCATAAGTAGGATGAGGTCACCTAGAAATATCTGGGAGCTGTTTAATGTCAAACTTTGTGTTAGAAAGATGAAAATGTGTCCAAAACGTTTGCCCATATTTGTCTCATTGTACCTATGACTCAAATGCATAGCAGATTTAAATCAGTTAGATGTAAGGACAGTTCAAGATTCATATTCTGGTTTATGATCATTCAAATTTTAACCACAGAACTATTATTTATAAACAGCAAATATAATGGTTAAGAAACCTAGAAACTGAATCCTATGATAAATAACTAGAATAATTTGGATTACTTTACTTGGAAAACATAATCTTCCTTACATACTGTATCCAAAAAAGAAATTTAATTTTTAGAAAGTTATTGGTGGCAGCTTGCTGACAGTAAAATAGTATGTTTCAGAAGATAATATGCTTCTTGGAAGGCATTCAACAGAAGTGGGTGGCTAGAGATACTTTTGATGCAGATTCTCACACCGAGGCCTAAATTTTCAAGCTAGTTTCAAATGTTAAAGCAACATGTTTGATGTGCTGACTACACAATCAAATATTTCATTGCTTCTAATGTTTGTCAGGAACATGCAGGTACAAATTTGATAAATTTCATCCAGCAATTTGAAATATACTATTCTTTCTTTGTTATGAATGTTTTTAAGATACAGTTTTGCCTACAGCTTTGGAGCTTACATTCACACTTTTGGGTTTCACTTTACTCACTGGTAGGCTTTTTTCAACAGAGAATGGCTAAGCCCTGTTCATATGACACCCAAAACAAAATTACTCTCCAGACAAGTTTTTCAAGCAGCATATACAAGCTTGGCTATACCATACTCCTTTGTTTGAAAAAGCTTCACACCTAAACAACAATTTGGCCAAGACAAACCAGTTTCTCTGCACCAGAGAATCCTGGCTTGGATATTGTCTTTATAGAAGCAATTTAGGCTAGTATCATCAAAAACAGTTCCCAATTGATAGCGGTAAGAAAACAAGTATTTCCACGCACTGCCATATTCAATGTAAAAGATTGTTTTTCTTGATATTAAACAAAAACATCACCATAACCAATGCACAGACACATTGCTTTGTACAATGTAGAGCAAACACAACCAAAATTGCACCCCTTCTAACAAAGTATGATCTTTGAAACACAATCAGTTTTCCTGGCAGAGATTTCCAGCATGAAAGCTGCTGTTTTCTTCAACCCATTCAGAAAGCTAGTTATGTATATTGCTCAACAAGTAGGCCAATTTTGTATGATCAAAAAAGAAAATATATTTTAATCAAAATATTCTTGCTCTTGTATTTTGAAAAATCCTCTGTATCCAATAATATATAACTCAGCAGCATGTACTTAAATAATAGCCTTATGTCATTTTAAATATAACAAATGCCTTTTTATAAGCTCCTGTGGATCAGTGTGTGCTTCATGAGATTTATGGACTATTGTCACAAAACACATTCTGATTGTTAGTCTGAAAATACAGAAATTGTAATTATCAAAACGGTGGGAAAATGTGACATAGACCTATATATTTACTGATCACCCATTCCTATGAAATCTACTTCTAGGTACATACATACTTTAAAATTTTAATAAATGCATGCTTCCATGAGTTATGCTAATTCCAGCTCTCCCACCTCAGTCTGTATTTTTAAATTTCACGGGTTGGTCTTAGGCTAAGTTTTTAATTTTTATAAACTTGTACAGGGTTTAAAGTTTAATCCGATTTTAACTATATTTATGATTATTTGTATGGTTTTTAATTTGGTACCTGTACACCGCCCCGAGTCCCTTCGGGGAGAGGGGGCGGTCTAGAAATCAAATCAAATCAAATCAAATAAATAAATGCCAAGAACTTTAGTAATGCAAGACCAGATTAAGAAAATATACAAAAAAACCTGTTTGCTTAATCTTGGAAATCATCTTTAGTTCTATTTTCACATGGTCATATTGCTTCATGAACATTAAAAGACAGCTATCTGTTTTAAAGAAAACACTTGCGAAGCCTCAAAATACTAGAAAAACCTAGAGCGAGTTCACACATGGCACTAAATCAGAGATTTATTTAAAAGAAAAACATGGCTTGGTGGAGAATGTCATAGTCACATTATGAGTATAGAATTCCACAGCCTCCACCAACAAGCACCACAGCCTTATTCAACGTGATGCTGTTAAATGCATTGAAAATTACTTCCCAGCCATCTGAGTTTTCAGTCATATTAGGTATAAATCACAGGGCTTGAAGTCCAATGCAACTGGAGAATAAACATACTGGACTGCCTTCAGATTCAAGCTATTCCTATTGAATAACTTGATGTACCTGTCTGAGCATGAAAGAGTCATGTAAGGATACAGTCCTCTAAATGCCTTTGGCATTTATGCCCCACCTTTTCTCTGGGATGCTCTGGGTAGCTTATAAGGAGATAACCCTCAGAAGTCTGAGGATTAGGCTAAGCTCATAATAATTCAAAAAAACTCCATATAAGCACAATTCAGATCAAGGCCACCCAGTCCCAAGACCAATTTCTGTGGCAGTTATTTTTTTGTACTAGGACTCATAAACCATTAAGTTGGGGAGATGATCAGCATATAATTTTTTAAAAAATAAATGAATAAAAATTGGAGGCCTAATAGGTGAAACACATATTTATCTGAAGAATTCTAAACCCAGAAATTTTAGATCTCAAAGCTAAATCGAGTTTTTAGTCTTCATAACCCAGAAATCCATTGGCACCCAGCCACCTTCTAAATACTCTGTATTAAATCAATATTTGTTTTACTAGTTTTATTCTATTGTGATCACTTATATTTCTGTTGCTTAACCATGGTTTATTTAAGTCACAGTTGGTTAATTAACACAGCCCTAAACCATGTCATGTAAACTACTAGAAGTTGGCCACTGGGTCACCAACTGCCTAGTTTCTGCTAATCCCTACAATCAGCGGAGAGAAATTCTCTGCCAAGGTCAGTCTTCATAAATCCACGAGAAACATAGTTGTATTAACATTTGTTTGCTCACAATTAAATCCAATTTTCCAGCATCAACAAACAAGCCAACCACATGAATTGATTCCCATACAACCATAAGCTAGAGTTGGAATTCAGTGTCTTGTGAATAGCCTACAAATCCTTTTTCGCAGTCACCCAACTATCTGCAGAATGGAGAGACAAACTATCGCGGGTAACAATAGGACTAGCAAAACCAACCCAGGCCCGGATCTCTTTAAAAGAATCCTCTTAAGAGAGAATTGGTTTCCAATAGTGGGAAATCTCTGACGCTTTTAAAGGAAGGAGAAGAGGGAGAAGAACGCAGAGGCTCATGCCGGCGACAGAGGAGAACCAGATCGCATAAGATCCCACGCCACCCAATGGGGAGAGCACGGCAGGAGTCGTGCCCAGACAGGCCTGTCTCGGATCAATCGAAATCCTGCTGGGAAGGAAGAGAAGAGCCTCGATCGGGACGAGGCAAAAACCCAGGCCAGGAGAAGAGAAGCCTTTTGTTCCCCCATCACAAAAACAATCCTCAAGTACCACGCTTATTATCACGTTCAATCATTCCCAGCATAAACTCAAATAAACTACTACTGAAATCCATTCTCCCAATCGGGAACGCGGCTCATTCAGCCCCTTTCCGTGCTTGGAACAGAAGCCAGCTCGGCTCATCCCTCGGACACGGACTGCAGAGCGGCCGCGGAATCGCGATCGAAACCCCCTCCAGCGAAACCTTTCCTACCGCACGTACCTTTCCGAGCAGGCGGCCTTTGGTGTAGGATCTGCCCGTGACTGGGTCACTAATAATTCGGGTGGGTGCTTCGGCCGGTCTAGAGGTCTCCATACGGGTGGGTTTAGGCGTCTCGATCGCGGGGAACGCAGGTTTGTACAGATCCGAGGCCATAACGTGGTCATTGAAAGGATGAGAAGGGGGGAAACAAACGGGCTCCATGATAGCCCGGCTTCTTCACTCCCTCCGAGGAGGAGGAGGAGGAGGGGGGAAGGAGTCGGCGTCCCGGCGCCTTCTCTCGAGCGCTCGCAAAGACACGTGCCGCGCCGGCAAAGGAAGTTTCATCTACTCTTTCTGCGCCTAGTCAGGGAATCCCGGTACTTTTATCAATGAGTGAGTCTGACGTCATCGAATAGGAAACCCCACCCGCCAAACTAGAGGGCGGGAATTAGCCCTTAAAGAACCCGACGCCTCTCTTTAAAACAAAAGAGAGATGAGAAATATTCCATCAGTTCTCTGGAAGAGCAAAAAAAAAAAAAAACCGGGGAGGGGAGGGGAATCGGAAAGCTGCATCGACGGAAACTAGAGATAAAATTTTTGAAGTGGCGCTTACAGATGCCGGGGAAAGGTAGATTAACCTCTGGGGTTTCTGCTCAAATATCTAGATGTATATGACTGCAAAATGAAGACCAGGATTGTGGGGCAATAAAGACTTCAATAAAGGAGAATATTTGTAGCCCAGGGTTGAAATGGGGGGGGGGGGGTCCCTTGGTGCTCTGTGAGGTTTTTTTTCCAGATGTTTTATTACCCTATGTAGGTACATCATCAGTGCTAGTCTAATAAAGATTTCGTTTTCCATCTCTAGGGAGCGTTTGGAGTTTTGCTCTCCAGAAATTGTAAGTTGTAATAGCTACTTGTTTTTCCATTTCCCGTTTAATGCTGAAAAACAGCTGCCATCTTCGGGATCCGAAGGACAGACATGGTAGACCTTGTGGTACAAATCTAAATTCTACATATCCAAGATCGTTGCTGATTTGATTCTGCAGGTTGCAAAAACTTTAACATAATCAAGCACATGTGTTTAATTAAACTTAGAATATAACCTGTCACGTGGACACGGTGAATTCACACATCACCCTAAGCTATAATATAGTTTGTTTGATTTTAACTTTGTGTATTCCAGAAACTCAGCTATTGTGGCTGGCAAACAACAGCAGGAGTTTGAATTAACTGCTGTGACTTAATTGTGGTTTATTCAAGCAAGCATGGTTAAAGAATGGTTTAACACATGTGAACCTGATCCCAATTAATGGTGTTCACATGATACATTTAGCCATGATTAGTTTTAGTGTACTAGAACATCTGGCTAGATTTATGCAACACATTGAATTATAAACTATTCATAATGGCTGGATTATACTACAATATGGCTAAAACCCACCAGGCTAGGTTAAAATAGGTGTGGCAAATCAATGATTCAGTGACTCATATGAACCCAGGGCTGGGTAACCTTGAACCATCCACTACTTCTAGCCTAATCAGCTGAGGCTAGTTTTTAAAACTAGAAGACAATAATTGTATTGGATACATATTAAAATCATTGTGTAATAATTAGGCTAGATGTCATGTAACTTAAAAGAGCATGATATTGAATGTGCAACTGATGTGCAACTATTTCGAGATAAGCACTTATATTGGAATCTGAATTGCTCACTCACTCATACTTTACAGGGCCCTTATGATGGCATTTATTTGTAATCCACTATATTTCCACAGTTCTATTTTTATCTGATTCACTCAGCAGAAAAGGCATGATTTTCTGGAAGCACAGAATACCAGTCCCATCCCAATGTATCTTAGCATTTATACTTATAATTATGGGTTTGCTATAAGGAGTAAAAATATTAAAAAAACCATCACCATAAAACTTTCAATGAAATATAGCAGTATCATTTTATTACCATTTTAAATCCTGTTACTAGGAATTATTTATGTATGTGTGAAATGCAGTTTTCCTTAAAATTATATCTCAATATGTTTGTGTTTGTTTGTGTACTGGCAAAAGCACCTTCTGAGAACTATTGCCATTTTAACTATTTTGAAATTCACTACTTTTTAAAAATATATAGCCACAATATTTTAATACAATCTAAATAATTAACTTTGAAAAGTAATAAAACCAGTGACAGATGCAAAAAAATTAAATGTGTTTGAGCAGTGGTGGATTCAACTGGCCAATAAATTGGTACCAATCTCAAAATACACATCTGAAAAACTCTGAAAGCTAGCATAAGGATTGTAGTAAGGCCGAAATAGATGTTTTATTGCAAAAGTGCAGTAGCTCCAAGCTGAGTGAAAATCCACAGAAATTCTGCTTATAAGAAGAAAACAACTATGATCTACATACTAGCATTGAGTCCAAGGAAGCTGGGTAGTTTAGAAATATGAAAAACAAATAAATTGAAAAACATCAGCCGGGAAGAAAATATGCCATGAGATTAGAATTGTAGCCCTGTTTAAAAAAGTAATAGTCATAATCATCAACCTAGTTTTACTACTAGGAAATATCTTCTATTGGCTACATATTTCTTCTTATTATTGTTTCCATGTATATCCCATTTCTCTCCCCCCCCCTTTTTTTCTTTTTGCAGATGGAAGCAGAATAAAAAATAATAATTCAGTTACTGTGCAATTTGAGGTGTAGTACTGAAGCTTGCCAAATTATTTGCCAACTAAATAAGAAAATCCCACGAATACCACTATCCTTCCCTACCAATTATTACCATTTGCTGCCCCACCATTAATTCAATGATTAGCTGCTCAAGGTAATTGTCTTATTGGCATAGGATACTTAATTATGATTAATTTAACTATGGTTTAACAATTGACCCAACCTTTTCAATTCACACCATACAATGAATTGCAGACAAACTTTGTGGGCTGTATTTGGACAACATGGTTGGTTAGTTTGAAGCCCAGACAATTAAACCTGATTGCATCACCATTTTACTGAGTCAATTGTAACCCCAACATGTTGTTTGAACCCCAAAATGCAGGCATTATATACAGGGTTGCTAATTCCTTTGGGATTCACACATTGTTGGAGTAGAAGTACAAAAGAAGTAGTAGTATTAGATTAGCCCTCCCTTCTGACCTCTGTCATGGAGATGAGTTGCTCCACAAGAAAGGGGCCGTTTCAGTCACTCCATCCACTGACATTTGGACAATTTATCTCCTGAATGTTGGGGTTATGGGTTGGGGGATGGAAATTGAGCAGAGAGAGTAAGCCTGACTTTCTTTTAGTGGCATGAACTCCAAGCCCAGTGAACCTCCCTGAGGGCTTTAGTGAGTCATGCAAATACAACCATTCTACCTCAGGGTATGGCTGATGATCCACCCCACCCCTCTTTAATCACCATAGCAACCCTGTGAAGTAGGTTAAGACTGTGGGACTAAAGCTAATTATGTGATGTATACCTCTTTGGCTTTACATTTCTTGAGTTTTCAAATTTATTTTAAATTTAAACTTTACACAAGTCACCACAGGAGATAGATAGATAGATAGACAGACAGACAGACGCGCGCGCGCACACACATGTATGTGTGTGTGTGTTTTATATATATATATAGACCACCACCCACCACCCAGGCCGTTACAATACAAAACAACAATGCACACACAGCCAGCACCAATCAGCACCAATCTACCAATCATGGTACAACCACAAAACCAATCATGCCACTTACTGAAACAAAGCCAGCACCCCATCCCCTCCCACCAAGATTTACAGAAAGATGGCAGCTCCGATCGCATTTTAAGCCCAAGCCTGAAGATGACAAGTGAGATCTTGCCGAAACGTTGCCAAGACAATCTCAATCCTACATGGGAAAAGACCCGAATACAACAAAACCAGCATATATATATAATTTGTTTGGTACATTCAGTTGACTAGTTTAAATAACTTTGCCTAAACTGCTGGCCCATGATCAGATCCTCATTGAGGAAACCCCAGGTCCCTCCCAACTTTGGGGGATTAGCTCTTATAAAAATTACAGCTGTAAAAACATCCCCTGGCTATCGCACAGCTTGCTTTCCTCATGGTCACATGACTGCATGTTGGGCACCTGGCAACAGGTCACCTTTATGACCAGTTATGGCATTTTGCAGTCATGTGACTGTGATTCAAAATGGGGGGGGGGGTTTGGCAGTTTCCAGCATTTTTCTGGTAAAAAACTCTCATTTGAAGGGATTTGTACTTGTAACTGCTGTTTTCACTTAACTGTCCCATTCACTTAACATCTATTGCAAAATGGGTCATAAAATCATTTCACGGGCAGCTTGACTTACAACTGTAATGACTTACAACTGGATTTATGGTTCCAATTGTGATTGCAAGTGAAGAGCTACCTGAAAAATAAGAATTTTTAAGAGTAAGAAAAATAAGAATAAAAATACTTTTTTGCCTCTTGGTCAGATGACATTTTTGTTTGTAAAGGTATAAATCAAGCAATTGGAGATGAACGGAAAATAGGTTTTTTTGTCTAAGATCTCACCACAGTTTACTATGAGCATGATTTAGAATTTTAATAAGGATTTCTAAGTTCATCTATTGAAAAAAAAAACTATAGTTGATCATTGTTTCCTTTAACTGTAACTATCTCAAGGGTAACAGGGAATGGAAGAATTCCAGGCTGGTTTTTAGTAGGTGAGTAAGTTTGTAGTTATGTCACTTGTGCATTTTTTCCAACTGGTTCTTGTATCACTGAAGCACAAGACTAACACAAATTGCTATAGCAACAGTAGAGTGGAACTGAGATAAAGAGAAGTGGTTCCTGTTGAAAGAGAAAGTTTTTAAAGCCACAGCAACTCCTAAATAAATAATCTTTACAAAATTTGCAAGTGAAATACTGCCAAAATGATACATACTTGTGTGAAAAATATAGCATTCTAGGTATAATAGTAGATTTTAAAAAACCCTAAGAATTAATGTGAATTATAGGGACTGTCTGAAACAGATACTCATTAGATTCAGAGTGGTATGTTACACCCATTCCGTTCCTAGATGCTCCCACAGAAGATACTCCTTGTTCCAATTAAACATTTTAATATGTTCTTTCCAAACCACTTTTGATTCTTTTATGGTATCTGGATGCCTAAATCAAGACTGACGATGATTTATTAAATAAATCACAGTGGATAGGTTCATAAAGCATTCTAAGCTGGCCCTACACATTAAGATTTAATATAATGTATGAACCTAGCCACTCTATTTTCATAATGATTTTATATGCAATTTTATAAGTTAGCTTACTTCATCATTATCATTAGTCTGGGTTCAAACATGCAAATCTACAACTAGGTAAGCCAAAAGGAAGCATGGTCTCAGACTGTGATGGTCTCTGTAATTTAACTGCTGTTTGCAAAAATGTTCAGGTTTGGAAACATTTTGGTGATGACAACAACATCGGAATTCCTTTCCCTAAGGAGCATTGTTTAAGAAAAATGTAATAATTTGCTTTTATATTTTAGCTTCTCTTCACATAGAGTTTGGTTTTAAGTTGTTGTTGTGACCATTTAATATATATTTATATACAATATGTATATATATGGTTGTTTTTATTATATTTATCTAAAATAAAATGTACAGTATTGTATTGTATACTGATAATGGAGGTGATATCTTTTTTTAATTAGACTGTTATTTATATCTTTGATAAACCAACGTATGCTGACTTTCTGAGAAAGTGAAGCATAGAATGAATCAAATAAACTCTAAGTATAGCCACAAGTGGCTTAAACTATCTTGACTAATCCAGGTCAGTAAGTTAGTCCAGTGGAACATATTTACCACTTCCCCTTCCTCTAGCATAACTTGTGGCATTTATAACACTTATTTATCTACCATATAACTAATTTAATGAATAACTAATTTAAGCAAAGAAGCTTATGGTACATGCAATGGACATGACCTCATCTCAAATCAAAACTTCTCCATGATCCTTTTTTTCATTTACAAAAGAAGAACAGACATTTAAGGTCTCTTAACTATTAAATAGTTAATTAAACTTTGGTGACATTTCTATTGGGACATTCCCAAATAATGTAAATGATCAGAAGTTAGCCAACTGTCTAGTTTCTACTGACCCCTACAGTAGGCCAGAGAGAGATTCTTAGCCAAGGTCACCAACTGAACTCTGTAGACCCTTAGGAAAAATAGGGTGAAACGTGTTGAAACATGCTGACTCACAGTTAAGTCAATCCAATTTTCTAGCATCAAGGGTTATAGTAAACCACAACTAACTACACATATTTCACATACCACTGTATAGGCTTAAGTGAAGTTGGAGCTCAATATTTTATGAACATAGACAATATGTCCTTTCCCCAGTAGCATAGTATTTACAACATGGGGTAGAGACAGACTAACATCTATATTGTGTAAGAATCTGTCTAGCAAGCCAACACCAGCCCCAAGTCTGTAGACTTGCACAAATGTTAGCTCAATGTCCCAGCTCTTTGCAGTAAGTTTCGAACTAGTGGCTCCAGTTTATCAACACATGTTCTTCTTTCATCCACCAGTTCTGAAAACTACTTTTGCATATTTACAGTGTTACTTAATTTGAGCAGGGAAGAATCTAGTCATGGAAGATGCTAACAGCTACATCATGTGAGATCACCTCCCTGCTTTCAACTAAGGAATTAAAATAATAATAAAAAGCTTGCATGGCTCACATCATAAGTTGTTAATCATGAAATCATACTCACATGTTAGGTGCTCTTTATATGCATATATGGGTTCATGCGTCACACTTTGTCACTGTTTGTTAAATAAGCATGATAGTCTAGATATGCACAAAATGCTAAGCCAAATGAAACATATTGTGGCTTAGTATCATGTATGAACCAGGTTTGACTAGAGGGAAAAGCAAAGCATCTTTCAGAAGTAATTTGTTGTAAAAGCTACGTAGTCTTTCCCAACCTGATTCCCCCAAGAGGCATAGAACTATTGTCCTCTTCACTCTCAACCATAGTGACTGGGGTTAATGGGATCATTTGCAGTCAGTACTGGTAAAACTAGAGCACACCAATTGGAGTATTTAGCTGCCAAAATTCTTTAATACTCTCCAGAACTCTTCTGCAACTTTTTCCTAAAGTCACTCAGGAAGGATTGAAGTCTGATCTCTACAGGAAGATTGTCCCAGAAGACTGGCATTGCTTCCTGGCTTCAGCTCCTCTATTTCTCTAGGATGGGATACTACGTGCAATTGCTTCTTAGATGATCAGGCTGATTCAGGTTGGGGCAGGCAGTCCTGTAGGTATCCAGGGAACAAGTCATAAAGGACTTTATAGATCAAAGCCAGCCCTATAAAGTATAAATAAATAAAAGGAGGTAATAGTATTGAGTATAGTTGCTATCTTGAGTTATACTGTATATAAAAATACACACACACATATCTAGAAACAAGTAAATTAATATCTAGCAGTCAGCACGGGTTTGTTAAAACCAGATCATGCCAAATCAATCTTATTTTATTCTTCAACACAGTGATTAAATTAGTAGGCCAGCAAAATACTGTGGACGTAATATACTTAGATTTCAGCAAGGCATTCAACAAAGAAGAAGACAACCTACTTCTTAGTAAGCTAGAAAAAATGGCATAGATAGCATCACCACCAGATTCGCAACTGGCTGACAAACCGTACTCAACGAATAGTCCTTAATTGGTCTGTTTATTTGGAGGAAAGTAAGCAGTGGTCCACCTTAGGACCAGTACTCTTCAATAACTGCATAAATGATTTAGATGAGGGAATAGAAGGGGAACTTAACAATTTTGCAGATGATACTAAGTTGGCAGGAATAGCTAACACCCTAGAAGATAGGCTCAAGATCCAGATGGATCTTGACAGATTTGAACACTGGGCCTTATCTATCAAAATGAAATTCAATGTAGAGAAAAATAAAGTCCTACACTTAGGCAAGAAAAACCAAAAGTACACATATAGATTTGGTGAAACCAGGCTTAATAGCAGTAACTGTGAGAGGGATCTTGGAGTCTTAGGGAACAGCCAGCTAAATATGAGCCAGCAGTGTGCAGCGGCAGCCAAAAAAGCCAATGCAATCCTAAGTTGCATTAACAGAGGGATACAATCAAGATCAAGTGAAGTACTAATACCAATCTATAAAGCCTTAGTAAGACAAACCTAGAGTACTGCATCCAGTTTGGGTCACCACTATAAAAAAGATGTTGAAACTCTAGAAAAAATGCAAAGGGGAGCAACCACGATGATTAGGGGACTGGAGACTAAAACATGAAGAACGGTTATAGAACTGGGCATGGCTAGTCTAGTGAAGAGAAGGACCAGGGGAGACATGATAGCAGTCTTCCAATATTTGAGGGGTTGCCACAGAGAGGAAAGGGTCAAGCTATTTTCCAAAAAATAGCCTGACAAGGAATAATGGATGGAAACTGAATAAGGAGAGATTTAACCTGGAAATAAGGATAAATTTTCTGACAGTGAGAACAATCAACCGATGGAACAGCTTGCCTTGGAAGTTGTGGGGAGTTAATCACGTGAGACTTTCAAAAAGAGATTGGGCTGCCATTTGTCAGAAATGGTGTAGAGTCTCATTGGATGGGGGGGGGGTTGGACTACATGACTCACAAGGTCCCTTCCAACTCTGTTAATCTGTAATCCATATACATACACAGATAACATACATACATACATACATACATATATACATACATACATACATACATAAAAGAGAAATACCACTCATACAGCATCACGAAATCTCCAGAACCGTAAAGCCTACAAACATGAAATTTGATACATAAGTTCCTCTTGGCTTCTAGGTGCGCGCTAAGAAAGGATCTTCAAAATGACCATCAGATCATTAGTATTTCTTATATTATTATTAGCATGCTCTGATGCTAAGGAGTTAGACGTTCTACACTCCCTCTCCACCTGAAAACAATTCTGTTCCAACTGCCACTTGGGCAGCACATGACTCATCTGGCCTGCAGGCTGGGAGTTTAGACATACAACTCCCCCTCCCAAACTGAAAAGTGCTCTGATGCTAAGGAGTTAGACTGAGGGAGAGAAGAAAATAAGATAGGAGAGGCCTCTGAGGGGCAAACCTGAGGAAGAGAAGGGGATAGGAGAGGATCAATGGGGCCAGTCTGAAGGAGAGAAGGGGATAAGATCAGTGGTGGGTTGCAAATGTTTTTACAACTGCTTCAGGCTTGCTCCCATGAGCACAACACTTCTGCCCATGCGCAGAAGCATCCAGGCGGGCGGGTGGGGCCTCCCACTGCCACTACTGCTGGTTCGGCTGAAACGGGAGCAACCCACCACAGGATAAGATAGGAGAGGCCTCTGTGGGGCAAGCCTGAGGGAGAGAAGGGGATAGGAGAGGATCAATGGGGCCAACTTGAGGGAGAGAAGGGAGAGGAGAGGAGAGGCTTCTGTGGGCAATCCTAAGGGAGGGAAGGGGAGATGATAGACCGATCGTAACTACCCTTTTTCTCTGAAAATAAGACCTCCCCGGATAATAAGCCCAATTGGACTTTTGAATGCATGCGCTAAAATAACCCATCCCCCAAATATAAGCCATCCCCGAAAATATTGCAACACAGCAGCAGCCAATGAGGTGACCATGTTCGCTGCCTCCTGTACCTCAAAAATAATAAGATCTTCAAAAATAAGGCCAAGCGCTTATTTCGGGGGTTCAAAAGAAAATAAGACCCTGTCTTATTTTCGGGGAAACACGGTACTTATTAATTTTCAAGCTGTGTCAATTTATCAAGCCTGATCACATAGTTTTCTAGCTAGTCTATATATATTCCAAAGAATTAATGGTATTGCAGCTGTGATAAGACACTGCCATCTACCGATAATTAAGAGAATTGTGCACTTTATTCTCAACATTTTTGACAATACCATTTAGATTCTAGAGAGAATCAAGTTCAAGAAGGCTAGCAAAAGTTAGACTTCTATTAGATTTCCTCCTCCTCGTTAATCATAGAATGACACTCTGGGAATACAGCAAGTTGCAGAAACCTAGCAGAGTTTAATGGCTTTTCTTGTCCTTTGATATCTTGGGAATGGATAAACAACTGAAGTCTCTATTTTTAATGCAAACAAAGCCTGAGGGTGGGGGGGTGGGTTTATAGTTTTCTTTGATTATGGGCAGGGAGGTTTAATTATTCCTTTAAGAGTGGTTTGATATGTGTGAGCTGGATTATATATAAAAAGATGGCATAGGGTAAATTTAATTTTAAAATAGGTAAATTCCATTTTAATATAAACTGGTTCTTTAATAACAATATTGCTTTGAATTGACTCCAGCTTTTTTTAAAAAAATGTTCAATTAATTTATCCAAGGTGTACTTGACAGTTTGGTTCACACATTTCTTATTCAGTCTATTTTGACCAGATGCAATTGTTATTTTTGAAGTCTCACCATGAGTAGAGGTTTTGGTGGAATTATAACTATGGGGTTACTAGAACAACAAAATGCTTGATTTCTTTCTTCTGAGATACCTTCAGTATATTTAATGAGTTGGTTGCAACCACTTTATTATCGGGGATGATGCACGATAATCAATTCTTTTGGTGTTGATTTTCATATTACTGCCACTTGGGGGACTAAAATCAAAAGAATTATTTATATAGTTGAGGACTATCTGTATATTTCAGAGAGAGGAGACTTTTGATTGATGTTATTCCAGGACCTAGATGGTGCTGCAAGTTAAACAGTGGTTCCTGTAAACCAATCATTCTAGGATGCAGATGCCAACTTCCCCAAGTTTAGAAGTTGAAGGGAGTTATTTGCCTGTTATTTCACTGTTGTTCAATTTTAGCTTTTATATTGAACCTGCCTTCTATGGTTCCTGCTCCTGTTCCTATCTATGATGTATATCAGCATGCTAAAATAGTATTTTTTGGTCCTCCTTTTTCAGAGATTTGTGGTTTAGCTTTAGATGAGGCTGTATACTCTCCATCTCTGCAAAACAGCCCAACTAATGTTCCAAGATATTGGTTAGGCACCTATTATTTCTTTATAATAGATTACAAGATTTAAGATATCTCTTTTGAAGATTACAAGAAAGGTGTTGGTCTGATTAATACATTCATTCATCATTAGCTTAACCATGATTTATTCAATAAACCAAAATTAATAAGTCATAGAGCAAATTTTATATATTACAGTGGCTGGATTAATGCAACATGTTAAACCCTACTAAAGCAAATTATCTTTTAATTCAGCCTTATTGTGTTATGTAATCCCAGACTATATAGCAGTAACAGGAAAATGAGAATTCTCCTAAGCTCTGTCCCAGGAATTTAGCAACAAATTGGAGTTTTGGCGGAGGGTCAACCCTGATTTATGATATCAAGCATCACCAGACTTCGCAGTGATGTGTGAAAAGAACCATTTTGAAATAAATAGATATGAAGATTACACAGCTAGTTTATGAAAAAGTCTTTCCTGGGAAGAACACTAAGATTTGAATTCTGACCTTAGCTGTCGCCCACAAAGAAGTTGTTTGCAGATTGTTGGTTTTCTTACAATGAACTATGTATTCCATATTTCAGTGCAAGTTCCACTCCTTTGATAACATCAGAATACCATCTCCTGTCCTTAAAAGCTCTTAACAAGCCAATAAAATGAAATGAAATGAAAGGCAACCTGCAGCTGTAAAAAGGTTGGCTTTCCCTGCCTTATTGCAACACTGGGCTACTGTATGAGAGAAGGCAAAATGAAGCAGGAAGTTGAACAATGAATCTTCTTTTTTGGGTTCATGTTGGAATGAGCAAAGTGCTTAGGAACAAGCAGGTCTCTGAATCTTGTGGGCAAGCAATTCAGAAGGGAATCAAAGATGTGCGTACGTTTGATAAGCAGATGGAAATTTGGGTGCACTGCATTCAAAATGCAGCTAATTCAACTGAGACAGGAACCATCTGTCTAGCTGAACTAATTTTCTGCAAATTGAGTATGGCCCATCGCCTCTCCGTCTCCGACAGTTTCCGGGAGGTGTAAGCGCAAGGTTGCAGGTGCCCGTCAGCGTTTGATTGAAGTAACACAGCCCCCACCGCCACATCACTAGCGTCAGCTTGAACGATAAAAGATGCACCCATGTCTGGGTGTTTTAAAACGGCTTCAGCTGCAAAGAGTCGCTTTAGTTTTTTGAATGCGGCCTGACATTCCATAGTCCATTTTAGTGGCTTCCCTGGTTTGGGTTTGGCCTCTCCTTTTGACTTAAGGAGATTTGTAATGGGTAGCGCAATGCTGGCAAAAGAAGGAATAAATTGACGATAAAAATTCGCAAACCCCAAGAAACTCTGCAATTGTTTGGTGCGGGGGGGGGGGGTGCCCAATCGGTAACGGCTTGGACTTTAGCTGGGTCCATCTTGATGCCATTGTGGGAGATGCGATAACCAAGGTAGTCAATTTTTTCCTGATGAAATTCACACTTAGACAATTTGGCATAAAGCTCCGCAGCGCAGAGTTTTTTGAGAACTGAACGCACCAATGTCACGTGCTCTTCAGGTGTTTCCGTGTAAATAAGGATGTCATCAAGATAGACTCTCACGCCTTTGTATAGGTGGTCATGCAAAACTTCATTTATTAGTTGCATGAAAACCGCTGGTGCCCCCTGTAGGCCAAAAGGGAGTACACGGAATTGAAAACAACCATGTGAGCAGTTGAAAGCAGTTTTCCATTCATCTCCCTTCTTAATCCTGATTCTGTAATAAGCCTCCCTTAAATCCAATTTTGTGAAGATTCCCACTTTACCCAAATGGGCCAACATATCCTTCATCAGAGGGAGGGGGTAAACATTGTGCACAGACACCACATTTAAATTTTTGTAATTCACACATAGGCAAAGAGAACCATCTTTTTTCTCTCTAAATAGTACTGGAGCTGCCACTTGGGGCCTGGCCGGTTCAATAAACCTCCTTCGTAAATTTTTATCAATAAATTTCCGTAATTCATCCATTTCACGGGGGGGGGGTCATTGAGTAGATTTGGGGTTTGGGGAGTTTTCCCCCTGGGAGAATATCAATACTGCAATCTGTTACGCAGTGAGAGGGTAACTTATCAGAGGATTTCTCACTGAAAACATCCTTTAGGTCCCAATATTCATGTGGGATTTTCCCCTCCCCCTCAATTTTCTCTTGTCCAGAGGCCGCTAGATTAGGTTTAGTGTTAATGGGCTTTGAAGCCCACCCTTCACCCTCGGGAGCTGCTGCGGAACGGAGGCTCAGCCACCCCTTTCGCCAATTGATGTGTGGGTTCCACTTCCGTAACCAAGGTAATCCTAGTATGAGGGGCCGATCCATTCCTGGCGCGACAATAAAACTTATAGTCTCTTGGTGAGTTCCCATCCACATGTCTATTGGCTCAGTTACAAAATGGGCAGGGCTTCCCCCAGCTATTGAGCCGTCTAGCTGGCAAAAAGCAATAGGGACTTTTAAAGTTCTCAATTTCAGCCCCCGTTTCTCCACCACTTCAGGACTAACGATGCAACGTGTGCACCCTGAATCTAAGAGGGCCAGCATTTTCTCCTGCGCTCCAGTAGAGTGTACTTTTAGTTCTACTGGGATAGTCATGGGGCCCGATCAGGAACTTACAAAACGTTCGTCGTCAGATTCAGTTTCACTTTCTTCCGATGAGGATGGTTCCCCCTCCCTTGGGGTGGGATGGAACTGCGTAGATGGCTCCACCCCTTTTATGGCGGTTTCCTTTCTTCTCCCAGGTTGTTTGTCTGGTTTCCTCTCTCCCCAGTAGTAGGTTTTGGTCCCATCTTGGTGCGGCAGTTTGCTGCGATGTGCCCCTCCTTCCCACAACGGAAGCAAGTGATGACCTGGGGTTTGCTAGTAGACCAACTTTTCCCCCCCTTTGGAACTCTTTGAGGGCCCTTGGGGGGAAGTAGCTTTCTCTTTTCCACTATCATCACGGTAGTTGTCTCGGGTCAAATCAATTTCTACATCTGCTGCCAATTCATCCAGTCCTGCAATGTGTGTGTGTGTGTGTGTGGGGTGGCTGTTTACACAGTTCTGGTATATTTCTTTGTTCAGACCGTCCATGAAGCCGTCCAACAGGGCTTGTTCGGACCAACCCCTCATATAAACAGATAGTTCACGAAATTCTTGTGTATATTCAGCAACTGGTCTGTTTCCTTGGGTAAGGGCTTTAAATTTAGTTCTGGCTTTCCGCTCTGTGAGAGGATCATCAAAGCGTTTCCTCAGGGCAGCCATAAACCGATTGTAATCTCTCAGTAGCGGGGAATTTGCATTATGCAGAGCAACCATCCAGGCAGCCACCCTATCTTCTAATGCCAGGGTAACAATTCTTACATTGGCTTCTTCTGTAGGCAATTCTTCGCCAAACTGACGCATGTAATTCCATACGTGAAACAGGAAAAATCCTAGATCCTTTGCCTCCCCACCGAATTTCGTTCCAAGTGGGGGAACTTTGGCCATCCGCCGTCTGCGGGAACCCCCTCCTCCTCTTGGGATGGCTCTGGCGGCTCCTGCTACTGGGGTTGGGGCTCGTACATCTTGCTCATCACCCCCATCTGCAGCTCCAGTCTCCTTCGGGCAGAACAGACCCTCTGCAGTTCTCCTCTCTGTTTCTGGGGGAAGGTCTTCTCTCCCAGGATCACTCTTACGCAAACGTCGTCTCTCCCATGCCTCTTCGAAGAGTCTCATGGGCTGAGACATCATAAGGTTCTCCTCCTCGACCCCCTGCCACTCAGCAGCTGGTCGCCTCTGTCTCCTTGTGGTGACCCCAAACGGAGTTTCCTCGGGATCATACTTCTGCCCTACTCCAAATGTCCATCTGGGGCTGACGGATTGTTCTTCCAAGTGTAATCCAGCCATTCGCTCCGTTTCCAGAGGGCAAGAAGATGCAGTTGCTCCCATGTCATCCTCCTGGTCGCTGCCTGGCTGGGACATTCTTTTGAAGTTTGAATTTTTTATTGCACTCCCCTCGGAAGGTGTTAAACTCCATGTTGAATGCGAAACTGAGATCTTGCTTAATGTCAGTGCAGCCTCCATCAGTAACCAAGAAAGAAACCACTCAAGTCCATTTTTCAGAATTAAGAGTACTGTTACTGGTTATGAGTAGATAGCAGCTAGCAAAGCAAGATCTGAGGCAAAAGTGCGCGCAATCATAGATATCAATATGTGACCCAGCTCCCCCCCCCTAGTGATCCCAACCCCCAGTCCAATCCCCACACCGCACAGGTGTCATGTGGGCTGCACTTTCAAAACCCCTCATCAGGATGGTATGCCGGACGGTTGGCCTTGGCGGCAATTCCATATCTGCAGCATGCGTAGTAGATGGTGAGAAAATGACTCCTTTCTTCATTCACTCCTGTGCTCAAGCTTCCCCTCCCAAATACCATTTATCTCCCCCCCTCCCCGTTTCAATGGCAGCCGAAAGCGAGCAGCAAAGCAGAGGCTGACAGTATTTATGCAATCATGATTTTAACACATATTACTAACTGCAACATTAAGTAATGTATTTCCCAATTTCGGGACCCAGAATTAGTTTAACAGTCCATTGCTATACAGATTAAGAATTGGTTTGCATCAGGCAGCCACAAACTAGTTTGTGGAGAAAATATGCACAAAATGTATTTCTTCAAGTAATAATTAACTTGTGAAGTTCTTGACTAGAAACTGTGGGTTGACCTTTGCCTTAGATGGATTTACAAACTAAAACTAAAATGAAAACTTGGATTATATGATGATAGATACAAGCAATAAAGAATAGCTAGCAATATTAAATCTTATTTATCAGCTTCACAGATAAACTGGCTCTCTCCTATAGTCTGATTACTAGTTAGGCTTAACAAAGAGAAAAGGAAAAAAGGTGAGTGGTTTTTCAAGTTAAAACCTAGATTGCATGGCCAAAACTTCATAATAAATAATGCTTTCTTTATGGGCAGCCACTGTTAGAAATTGGTAACCAGCACCATTATCAACATAGCAAATATAACACACCCTATGCCAAGAATAGAAATAAAAAGTGTTTTATCCAGAAGTCATTCCTACCTTAACAGCAATGTATGGCAAACAGAACTCAAACACGGAAGATGGATTCCTCAGTCAAGAACCTGAATATTTGGCAAGTCTGAGGAGAGTTTTGAAGGCAGATCTTCAAACAATGGAAAAAAACATTATTTGGGGCTCAGTGAGTTGCAGGCATGTTAGTAGAAAATGCCTGTTTTATGATTAAATCTCTTCAGCTAGGACTTCCATGGCACTCCCTGAAATATTCCTGGCACAGGTAAAGGAAAGGCATGAGAAAAATAGTGAAAATGGGGAGTGAATTTAGTCAGAACTCTTTCATTTCGGTGAAGGAGATAGTGCCAGGCTGTGCTGTGTCCCCCCTCTCCTCCCAAAAATACCAGAAACGAAAGGCAGAGGAAGAACTAAATAAAATATCTGCAATAAGTGGAATCACAGCACTAATTTATAGGGCAGGGAGAAAGCGGAATAATCTCAATTTCCTTGGGGAAAAAATGGCAAGGAGCCACTGCAGGGAGTTTAATCCTGATTCACATACTGTTGCCATACTTGCCCTGACAAAAAGTGCTGCCTCTAGTGTTGTCTGGAAAAGGGGGTCACTTCTCAGCACCTTCCCTTTTGGCCCCATTGATCAGGATTCTGTAAATGTTAGTACAGCAATATTTAAAGAACTCAAATTGTTCTCCCTTGCTACAGTGAGAAAGAAGGATAGAAAATGGGAAGAACAAAAGTTCAGCAGGGGTGAGTTAGCATACTTAAAATGACCCTGTAGAGCTACTGACGTCTAGCTTTACAGTTTCAGAGATACTTGATCTTGATTCGTGCTAGAAGGGAAACAACTCAAAAAATGCATGTCTGAGGGGCAGATGGTTTACTTTACTTTGGGTGCTGTATTAAAACTATTGATATTACAGCATAAAGGCAGAAATGCGGCTTCCTCTATTGTACCCTGGATGCCTTACAAAGAGTTCTGTATCTCCAGGGATGCTTCTAGTCCAGGCACATCTGTATGTACTACTGTACTGTCTCATTCATAGAATGTGATGGGAGGCTTAGTGTAACTTTCATATTTTTTCTTTCCACTGAACATTTACTAAGCACAAACTTTACAATAGTTGTGCTTATAATTGGAGCACTGAGCATTATCCATCTGACAAGACCCCAAATCAGTGATGTACCTGGAGGGGGTCTATGACAACTTGCTACAGCCAACTCACTACCAGTATTATATGCATAGGCCTTGACCTATACCTGCTTTCATGTTGGAAGCCAATTCTCAAGTTCCTTTCCCCTTAACAAATTAACTCTAACTCAGTGTTCTTCTTTGGAAGATACCACATTAGACTGCATCAAAAGGAGTAGTCTCATCAACCTGTACTGTCTGGTTGGAATGGAGCAACTATGACTTGATGGATAAGTATGTTCAAATAATATGGATGAGGGAATAAATGTGGAACTCATCAAATTTGCAGATGACACCAAGTTGGCAGGAATAGCCACCACTCCAGAAGACAGGCTTAAGATACAGAAGGATCGTGGCAAACTTGAACATTGGGCACTATCTAATAAAATGAAATTTAGTGGTGAAAAGGGTAAGGTTCTACATTTAGGCAACAAAAACAAAATGCACAGGAACAGTATAGGTGGTACCTTGCTCCACAGTAGTAACTGTGAAAGGGGTCTTGGAGTCCTAGTGGACAACCATTTAAATATGAGCCAGCAGTGTGCAGCAGCTGCCAAAAAAGCCAACACAGTTCTAGGCTGCATCAACAGAGGGATAGAATCATGATCAAGTGAAGTGTTAATACCACTTTATAATGCCTTGGTAAGGCCACACTTGGAATACTGCATTCGGTTTTGGTCACCACGATGTAGAAAAGATGTGGAGACTCTAGAAAGAGTGCAGAGAAGAGCAACAAAGATGATTAGGGGACTGGAGGCCAAAACATATGAGGAACAGTTGCAGGAACTGGGTATGTCTAGTTTAATACAAAGGAGGACTAGGGGAGACATGATAGCAGTGTTCCAATATCTCAGGGGTTGCCACAAAGAAGAGGGAGTTAAACTATTTTCCAAGGCACCTGAGGGTAGAAGAAGCAATGGGTGGAAACTAATCAAGGAGAGAAGCAACTAACCAAGGAGAAACTTCCTGACAGTTAGAACAATTAATCAGTGGAACTCCAGAAGTTGTGAATGCCCCAACACTGGAAGTCTTTAAGAAGATGTTGGATAGCCATTTGTCTGAAACGGTATAGGGTTTCCTCCCTAGGCAAGGGGTTGGACTAGAAGACCTCCAAGGTCCCTTCCAACTCTGCTATTGTATTGTAATATTGACCCTCATCAATTCTTTTGGTGTTGATCCTAATAATAATGCTTACTTATCCAGAAATCTGCTTTAAAGCCCTGAATTTAAATACCAGAGTTTGAGCGGAACTTTTGGATTCAACCATATTTTTGGCAGCTGCCAAAAAAGCCAACGCAGTCCTAGGCTGCATCAACAGAGGGATAGAATCAAGATCACGTGAAGTGTTGATGCCGCTTTATAATGCCTTGGTGAGGCCACACTTGGAATACTGCATTCAGTTCTGGTCGCCACAATGTAAAAAAGATGTGGAGACTCTAGAAAGAGTGCAGAGAAGAGCAACAAAGATGATTAGGGGACTGGAGACTAAAACATATGAAGAACGGTTGCAGGATCTGGGTATGTTTAGCTTTAGAGAAAGAAGGACTAGGGGAGACATGATAGCAGTGTTCCAATATCTCAGGGGTTGCCACAAAGAAGAGGGAGTCAAACTATTTTCCAAGGCACCTGAGGGTAGAACAAGAAGCAATGGGTGGAAACTAATCAAGGAGAGAAGCAACTTAGAACTGAGGAGAAATTTCCTGACAGTTAGAACAATTAATCAGTGGAACAGCTTGCCTCCAGAAGTTGTAAATGCCCCAACACTGGAAGTCTTTAAGAAGATGTTGGATAGCCATTTGCCTGAAATGGTAGAGGGTTTCCTGCCTAGGCAGGGGGTTGGACTAGAAGACCTCCAAGGTCCCTTCCAACTCTACTATTGTATTATTGTATTGTATATTACAATGAAAATTACTGTGTGCTAATACAGGATCCTATCTTAGAATGCAGAAGTTTTTAATTAATTCACCTGGCCTAACCCTCAATGAGAGGGTTAATCCCCCAAAGAGAGGGTCTTTTGATTGTTCCAATATTAGCTTTTTTACACGCATAGCAGGGGCAGAATAGAGATGGAAAGTAGGACATAAGGTGACCCTTTTTATATTGTGCATGATAAAGAAATGGTGGATGGGAATAATGTCTAAGGTGATTTTTTTTATTATGAATAGTATATTTATCTGCTCACCTTTTAGCATATGACTCAATAATTAGTTAGTTTCACTCTACAACTGTGTTACTAACTTAACAACTGCACTGATTTGGTTAACTGTGGCAAGAATGGTCGTAATATAGGGCAAAAGTCATTTAACAATGTCTCACTTGCAACAGGAATTTTGGGCTTAATTGTGGTAAGTCAAGGACTACCTGTATTAAAAATATTAGCTTTTTGGGGTGTACTTCTTGTCTAGACTAACTCATAAAGCTGACAGCAACCTTGCAAATCTGAAGTTACATTTTTTCTTGGTCACCTTTGTAGTCCAAAAAACTAGGGCGGGTCCCTTCTGAGATATTTGCCATATCCACATTGCTGCTGTGGGCTAAACTGCCTCTTATTGGCAGCTGCTCTGGTTCTCCCCTGTGTCAAGGTCATTTGCACCTACCATTATAGGGGAAGATTTCATAGCTTTGTAAAATGTTAATAGATATTGCTAGTCTATGTATGATGTGCTAAATAAATACATATTCATATCTTTATTCAAGAATGGTCTCACATTATTGCTGCTAACCCTGTACAGCAGTATTTCTCAATCTCAACTTTAAAAAGTGTGGGCTTCAATTCCCAGATTTCACCACGCAGAATGTTAATATTTGCAGTTATCTGATTAAGTGAATACATTGCTGAGAAAATAAAAGGCATTGCTTACCCACAACTGTAATGGCAGGAGAATTATTTTGGCCATCTGTTAGCAAATCATTAAAATCTAGGTACTTTCTCTGACTGAGAAAGTCAGATTTGGATGCGGTTAATGAGATCCTTAAAAAAAAATGAAGTGTGAAGTTTAAAGAAAGAATATAGGAATAAGCGTAGGATACAGTGGAAGCAAATATGGTTTGCAACAATAAAATGCTACGGGAAGGTTTACTGACTGAGGTTAAAGTAAACTAGATTTAGTTTTTCTTTCCTTATTTCCTGATTTTAATTTACTTGGTTTATTACTTCTCAGTCTCCACCCCCCCCTCCCGCCTCATGTATTTTGTGTTAAGTTGCTTAGCCTGAAAGGAAATAGCATGATGGATATGGATTATGTGTCTACTGTACAAGTAAAGATTAGCAGTTAGGGACCAAATTCAGTATAATCTCCTGAAATTTCAAAAGAACCCTCTTTGTAAACTGTAGTCACTTAGCCACTGCGATTTAATTATTGGAGTATGTTATTTATCTATGCAGGGTTAGATAGACTATTAGACAGATTGCCTATCTTATTCACCAGAGAAAATGAAATATACAGACTAAGGCAAATAGAGTTAATGCCTCAAACTACTGTTGTTTCTGATTATTGTAATTGTAATCATAATACAGGCAGTCCTCAATTTACAACAGTTTAATGACCATTTAAAGTTACAACGGCACCGACTTATGATCATCTTTCACAGTTATGACCTTTGTAGTATTCCCATGGTAACGTGATCAAAATTCAGACAGTTGACAATTTACAACTGTTGCTGTGGCCCAAGGTAACGGGATCACCTTTTGCGATCTTCTGACAACAAAGTCAATGGGGAAGCCAGATTCACTTAACAACTGGGTTACTACCTTCTCAACTGCAATGATTCACTTAACAACTGAGGCAAGAAAGGGCGAGTAAACCAGGGCAACACTCACTTAACACATGTCTCGCTTAACAACATAAATATTGGGCTCCATTGTGATCATAAGTATCCGCACTCATGGAACCAACCACACAGCCTTTAAATATGACACAAATCAATTATGGTCTATTTACTGGTGAAAGGTGAAAAAAAATAAAATGTGTACTCAGATTAGTCATTCCTGGTGTAGGCTAAGGCGCCCATTCGGTTCTCCCTGAACTCTTTTTCTCGGGAGAGGCGGAAAGCGAGCCTCCCGGGATTCGAAGCCCGCCGCCCAAAAACTCCTTCGGAGGACGTTTTGGGCTCTCGAAGGCCTCCAAAGAGGGCACAGCCACGAGCGCCGGCGGGAGGAAGCGTACAGGCGCCCGCCGGCTTGGTTCTCCCTCCTCTCCGCCTTTTCCAACAGTTTCTCGGGCGGCGGGAGGGCCACGCCCCGGGGAAGAAGGCAGAGCCCGGCGCTGCCCGAAGAGGCTCGCTCGGCGAAGTCGCGTCCCTTCCCGAGCCTGAGCCAGGCATGGAGCAACTTTGACGGGGCTTCCCGAGACGCGCCCGGACAATGGGACGGGACAGGGCCCCGGGGGCAGGAGGTGAGTAGCTGGAGATTTTCCAGGCTGGCCCGAACGCGTCGCACGCCATCCTCGACGGTCAAAGGAGCTTTCGGGCTTCCCGGCCGTCGGAGCGCGCCTTCTTGGGAAGGGGGCACTGTGAAAGGACCTGTTCAGGGAGCCCTCCCTTCCCTCGCGCAGGTCGACAGGTGTCCCAGGAAAGGAGGCAAAGGCGGCGGGTGCAGCTCCCCTCTCTTTCCTAGGAGTCCCGCCGAGACCAAGCTGTACTTTTCCGGACACGGCCAGGGGAATTGGCTTAAAAGAAGCTGGGATGGGCGGGAGAGTCGGCCCTGTTGCAGCCTGGCTGGACGTTTGTGGGGAGGGGGGAGGTGAGGCAGATCCGCTCGGGGCTTTGGGCTTTACTCCCGCGACACCAGGACGTCTGCCAGGCCGCGGCTGGGAGATGCTTTCTGTTTATAATCTCGTATCCTGGGAGACCAGGCTCCGGTTATTTTGAGAAAGAAGAACGCCGAGTTTCTTTTGCAGGCGACTCTTCAAGAAGCGGCAGCGAATGGTTGCGCAGAGGTTCCCTGCGAAGAAAAAGGCAATTGTAGGGCAGCTCGAGTTACTCCTCCGCCCGCTCCGGGGTATAATAGTACCTGGGGGTGAGATCCGTTTTCCCCTCTTCCAGCCAACCACTCGCGGATTTCCCACCCCATTTGTTTGGGGGGGGGGGCGGGGGGCGGAGGGGAGAAGGGGGAAAAAAAGGTTTAAAAGCACCGTATGAAATGCAACGAACCAAAATAAAGTAAAAAGATGCAAAAGGCCGGCCCGTTTTTCAGGACGGTTTTGGAGGCTTCAAAGAAGAAATAAAACGTCTCTCATCGTTACTGCTTGGCTGAATGAAGTACTTGTGCAGTGTGGACAAATAAAAAGGGGATCCCTTTCCAACCGCTGTCAATTCTCTCGTCTGTTTCCCACAGTCTCTGACTTGCTCTTCTCTCCGGTCAGTTGCACTTCCGGTGCTGTAGAGGGCAGCAGGTATCCAGCGGATCACTATTCAAGATCTGGGGTTCTTTTACGTATAATTTGCAATGGAATGATGGTAACCAGAAGAGCACAAAAATTCAGTGAGGCCGCATTTGCATTTCACAATGCGGTGCTAAAATAATTGCAGCTGCTGAGATACTTTTTTTTTAGGTGTCATCTTTCTTCCCAGAGAAAAGGCATGGACTGATGGCATGGAATCTACTATTAGGGGAGTCCCCAAGAAACAGAATGTGTATCTTGTTTACTGGGGGGGTCTGCAGCCTCCACTCTTTCTCCAAAAAGTTGCTAGTTGGGACATTTTTGTTGGCTTCAGACTGGATCCCATCACTGGGAGTTTTCTGATTTCTCAGAGTGATTAAAAACTTCCTTATTCATTCTTCCGTCCTCCTTACCCGCCTTCTTGAATCATAGGAGAAAAGAAAAGTGAATTCTGCAATTTGCTTGGGTATGGCTCCTTGGTCACACAAGGAAAAATGTATTCCCGATCTATTGTCTCTCCCACCTCAATTGCATTTGTAAGATGAGGAGCTAGCAGGTAGCTTTAAAGTTGGAGATAATAATCCCATTCACAAGATCTGTGCAATCTCTCAGGTGTAACCTTAACTTGCGTTTCAAAAGCAGATTTTTTTTTTTTTGCCTATAACGTAAGTGGTAGGGATCAAGGAGTTCAGTCATGATTCATTCACCTACTCCATGCAATAATGCACGACAAGAATATTCCAAAGATTATTTCCGCTTTGAAGGCAACCATTTCCTGCCCCTCTAGGTATAACCAGAAAACATATTGAGGTAACTTTTCTCTTTACAGGAAACTGACAAATAGATCAGTAATTCATTTGCTAATCTGAAAGCAGTTTGTGCTTCTTGGGATACATAATTTTTTAAAAATTTTTTAGTATTAGCGAACAAGTTCTATTATGTTTGAGGTTCCCATTGTATACACAAAAACAGACTAGCTATCAGTTGACTCTATCATCAATAGTAGTTGAGCAAACCTCTCTGCCTTCTTGCTCAGTCAAGGTCCTTTCTCAATACTGCCAGTGATATGTTGGGAAGAGGCCAAGTGACGCTAGGATCCATTCCAGCAACAAGCAAAGATTACTAACATTAGAATAGTAACTCAAGAGGAACTGTTACCAGTGCCAGTGCTGGCTTGCTCCATATAATGGTAGTTCTAGTTATGAAAGAACTGTAAACAAAGAGATCACAGGCTGCCTTCTGAATATCACTGATCAAATAGAATACCCAGGATCAGATGTTTCAAAAGAAATTGTGCAGCCAAAGGGTATTTGTGGAATAAACTATCCATTTAAAATCCAGGATTTTAACAACCAGACAGTGTAGGTTATATAAATATAATTCCCAAAAATTAATGGGAAGACTTTTGTGGGAAAGGTATAAGCTATATCGTTTCTACAAAAGTCTTCCCATTAATTATTTTTGTCTTGACTTAGCATAAATTAATACAATACATTGGGTACTAAATTATATAGTCTCCCATCAGGTTATCTATTCTTTTTTCAATGAGTGGCAATCAGTGCCTCCCAAAAGGTTGGGAATACAATCTCCCTAACACTTCTTTATTTGGCTATGTTTATTTGTCTTAATGGGTGTAATAGTCCAAAATATCTAGCATAAACATATTTCAATTTTCATTAAAATCAACACTGATGTGACTTAACCTTAAAAGTGTAATGAGTTTCAGTGTTTCTCCTTTTATGTTGTAAATTCTTCTGGAAACTATTACTTCTTAATTCATTCAGTTTGATGTTGCCTGACTCCAAATGACTATTACTGATCTTAATATTCTATTTTAAGTGTCAGGGATGTTTGAGAACCAAGCCCGAGAAGGAAAAGCTGATGTCATTGGTCAGGAAGAGCTAGGGTGGGATCCTATTCTGGCTCAAAGCCGGCTAATTGTTTCTGCGGTATGTAGATTAAATCAGTGTCTCCAGCACAGGGGCCACAATACCACAACTTCCGATTCAACACAATGGCAGAAGGAAAACATTAAAAAATCATAGCAGTGATTGGATCCATATTAAACCTGGTTGGAAATTATTGGGAGATGCTAACATAAAACCAATTAGCTCTTCCTGAATGTTGCAGCACAACTTTCAGGCAATTAATCTTAAATAGGCCTGCAATATCTTTTGAAGGTTTCAAACTTCAATTTCATCAGCAAGTGCATCCTGCATATACTATACAGTATTTGAAAATGTTAAATGCTTTCATGTTTCTTCCTATTGTACTTTGTGTGTTTCATTAGACAAAATGATTTCTAAAATAATGTATATTCTAATATTGCAAAAATATGGTGATCAAAGGGCTTAACTGTTCTTGAGTAATTATGAGGTTTTAAATGTAGATGTGCAAGAGTTTCATGGGAAATATGTCTATAGATTTGCTTGCTTATGGTTCAAATAACATCTTAAGTCAAAGTCACATTATGACTTTAGTCTGTGAAACTGATCACAGACTAAACCATCTACAACTTAATCATGCTGTGATTATTTCCTAGCAACAGGAAAAAACTGGTTGCTGTTTGTAAAGTAGCATTGTTCCTTTGGTATACAGTCATTATTTGCTGACATTAGACGAGGCTTCTGCAAATCTCTTCAACATGTGAGAGATGAGCAACAGAAAGCAGGGCCATTTTGCTGCCAAATAATCTGAAATAAAAGTTGAATCTTCCTTCAACAAGTAGGATAAAAAATTTTTCCAGTTGAGTATGCTAAATTAAACAGTTTAAGGCAGTCAGTGTTCCACAAGTTCAACAAGACAGGAATGATCAGAGAATATAAGAAGAATCATTAGAATGACCTCTTGCTTACTTGCTTTCATAGCAAATACAATATGAATCAGCTGTTTTACTCTGCTCCAACTATGGATAGCCCAAAGTGGCAGAGTACATATCTAAGCTATGATTTACTGAGTAAACAGAGTTGCTCAGTGAGAAAGATGGACAGTCTCCAAATTTGATATATAAATGAAATAAAATAAATAAAAATAAATGTTTTTGGATTTGTACAATATATTCAATAATTCAGTATATTTAGCTATGGTTTATATGACACTTAGAGGCTACGTTAAATTGTCGCTCTTAGTCAAAATAAAACAAACCATATTATGACCGACATCTTTTGGGGCAAGTGACATGCTGTAGTATGGAAATGCTTAATTGAAATCAAATGTATACACTTTCAGCATAAGGCATTCCCCAAGCAAAAGCCTTTGTTGCTACATCTTTTCTGGAATGCAAAAGGGATGTGTTTTTTCTTCATAATAACACTGTTACATCAACCAAAGTTTAAGACAACTCCTTCCCAGTGGAGTTTTAAACACTTGGAGAAGTCTATGTTTACTTATTCACTCTTTTTAAAGTATCTGTTTCCCTCCAAGCAAGCAATTTCTCATCCATTAATTCACAGCTCTCCTGCCTCCTTCAGTTACTTCATTTCTAAAGGAAAGGACCTGTCTTGTACCTATAGCAGGGTAAGGAGAAGAGGAAGCACACCAATAGCATAAAAATATATATTTCTCAGGATACGGGGAAAAAATGCTGGGAACAAGGGAAGGGACTTGTGCTCAGTGGGCCATCAATTCCTTGGATTTTGAGCTTCTCTGAAAGTTGTCCTCTGGCATTACAGTACAAGATACTAAGAGACACAGCCCATGATATTAGCAATCATATAAATAGAATAGCCTCATAGTGTTTTATGATGCTATATCCCAAATTGGTTAATGCTGCTCCCTGAACTCTTAAGAACTCTTGTCAGAAAGTAACAAGCAACCATTTTAAAACATTATTTTACTTTGTAAACATATTGTAGTACAAATTCTGGTTATAATGAAAACATCTTGTCCTACTTGGTGGATGCAGCAGTTTAAAAAAATTCTTATCTGACTTCTGATGCTTCCATTGTGATGAAAGCCTCTTTTAAAAGCTGTGGGACCTACTTGTTCAGCTTGAGAAAAAAGTGATGGAGTGGGATGCAGTGGAATGGAAGAATCAGCCATGTTTGCCTCAGATGGATCCCAGTGTTCTCTGAATGGAAGGAGACTTTCCATAATCATTACAGTTAATTTGGATATAACCTATTATTATTGAAGTAAATCATTGCAATTCAGTTTAGAATAATTGCATTTAACCAATCATTGTTTATTGAATCTGTGACTTAACTGCAGAAAGAGTCGATTTCTAATTGCAATTTATAATGCAAATCTGTGCAAAAAGTCTAATAATTGATATCTTTTTTATTTAGATCAGAATAAATGGACAGTTATACTTTTTGGTGGGATGCTATTAGCAACCAAATTTACGTTTGGAGCAATGGAAAAAACCTGCAACTGCAGCACAGACATCACCTTTCAGAAATTTAGGACTAAATTAGCTCCTGAGATATGTTGTTTGAATTTCACAAGGACTAAAATCGATACTTTGGACTGGAGCATTTTTGCTGGAACTGTAGGGTTGAAAGAGTTGCATCTATCAAACTGTGATATATCACATATTAAGAATGTAAGTGTTGATTCTTTTAGCCTGGAAATTCTGTACTTGGACCATAACAAATTAAATTGGCTTCCATATAATTTCCTGAGACATGCACCCAGCCTGCGTATTATTCACTTGGAGAACAATCAACTGCAGAATTTATCTGAGTCATTCCTCGAAACATCTAACCACATTCAGGAGATCTACCTTGATTTCAATAACTTATCTTCCCTTCCTTCTGGGATTTTCAAACCTTCCCTTCTCACACTTGGTCTCTCTCACAACAGTTGGGATTGCACTTGCAACTTTCTTGAACATCTAGGAAAATATATCCTTAGCTCATTTGACATTGTTTGTCACACCCCAGAACATTACTATGGAATAAACATAAAAAACATTTCCAAGGCAGAATTGTGCCAGACTCATAGACTCACAGCTCTGTTTATTTGCTTACCTCTGGTTGCTGTTCTTGTCTTGGTCACCTGCTATTTTTGCAAGCGCAAAAAGAAGATAAAGAGAAAGACAGGCTATGCTCTTCATGATAGAAAGGAATGCCAGTTGGCTACAGTGGAGAAGAATGGAACCAATAGATCAGATGATCACCAATGCTCTACTCCACCTATTATGGCTGTTCATGGGGCTGCAGGGAGTGAAAACAACTTGTTGAGAAACCAAATGTTGCTGAAACCTTCAACTGCCCTATTGGAGAGCAGCAGAGACCTTTATGAGGAAGTGGAGATTAAACTGGGGACTTCTGATGATTCCTTGACATGTAGACATCTTGATCAAGAAAAGTTGGGAACAACAAAACCAGTCACTGAAGAGGAAGAGACAATAGATGGGGAGCCTGAAGCGGAGACATTGAGTGTAACAGATGTTCTGCGAGATTCAGCAGACCGTGAGAGATTCTACATGAACAAATCAGTAGATTATTACAACCTTGTCCCCGGGATTGAGTTGGAAGACTCAGATCACATGGAGAATGAGAATGTTAATCTTTGCTGAGGCTGCTTCTCGGAAGAATAGGATTTTATTGTACATTAGATTGATCTATTGATGTGGAGGATCAACTTATATATAAACATGAGACCATATCATGCTTCCCCCCTCCCCCCCCTATTTTGCAGAACTAGACAGCATTGAAAGGAACGTCCAATGTAATTAAGCATAGGAAATATGCAATTTTAGAGCAGTTTGAATAGTGGGACTAAGTGGGCTATCTAACCGAAGTTCCTTCCCGGCCCGGTTATACTATGCCTTTTAAATACGTACTTCACGGTTTTCAAAATTAATACTTCTCATAATTAAAAATTTCTTGAGAGGAAAGGCTTAAAAATAAAAACATTTTTCAAAACCTGAGGCTTGCCGACCCCATATGAATAAGAAAGGGGAGGTAATCTGGCACAAAATGCTTTCACTCCCTTTAAAAAACATGTTCCCATTTCTTAATTCACAGCTCTCTCATATTTTTATATTACTATACACTAAGAGGCAGGGTGGCACAGTGGTTAGAGTGCAGTACGGCAGGCTACTTCTGCTGACTGCCGGCTGACTGCAATTTGACAGTTCGAATCTCACCACCAGGCTCAAGGTTGACTCAGCCTTCCATCCTTCTAAGGTCAGTAAAATGAGGACCCAGATTGTTGGGGGCAATGTGCTGACTCTGTAAACTGCTTGAGAGAGGGCTGAAAAGCACTGTCAAGCTGTATATAAATCTAGTATATACTATATATATTATATACTATTTATATAATATATTATTTATATTATATAAAATTCTGCATTATTTTCTACATGGCTTTTCCTTCATGTTTTTTTTTTCCAAGTCTACCTCCTGAATTCTGACATTCTGTATCCTAGTGTTTGTTCTTGCATATAAGCCAGTCTCTCCAGCCAACCCTCCTACATGTTTAGCTACATCAGTCTTGGATTGTTTCCAATTTTTTAATCATTCCTATTTCAAATTCTTGTCAGGTGGAGACACTGCCTCCTAGTGGCAAGGATTGCATAAACCCATTCTCTTAAAGGATTCTTTTGACTAAAATATTTCAAACACAGCATATCCTTATTTAATTAACACATTTCCTAACCTATCCAATAATAACAGCAATTTGCTTTCATTTGTTTTGCTTTCACAGGGTCTGGGCACATATAGCTTGGCCTTGTGCAAATTCCTGAAACAGTCTTCTTCACCTTTCATGATTGATCCATCAGTTGAGTACTAGAGAGAGATTTCCATAAGTTAAGTGAAGGCTAATGGAACAAAGATGGGTTGTTGGTACAAATCACATGTAAAATATCATATATGTACTTGCATGTGCATTGTGTAGACACCCTTTATTTGTGGGGTCCTTGGTGCTCGCTGAGCTTGGTTGTTTATTTGCAGACACTTCATTATCAAAGTAGGGTAACATCATGAGTATTAGTAGGGAACGGGGGTTTGCTCTCATTTTATATACTACTGCAGGGTGTCAAACTCGTAGGCTATGGGCCGGATGCGTCACGCACTGGCCACCCCCACCCCCATTTTAGTGAAGGGGGTAAAAATCACAATATGTCACTTGATGACAACATTTCACTCCCTATAAGGTGTGAAACCTTTATTTTTCTGGCAGTTGGGATATTTGTGACATTATACCATTTGAATCATTTAGTATTATGTACTTCACTGCTATTAGCACACTAAAATGTAAGATCTTTATCACAGTTAATTATGCTTCAAAGCTACATTATATAGGAGTCACATTTATAAAAGCACTGTTGCTTATTACTACATTTTCACAGCTAAACAAATGTTAAGAACTGGTTCAATCAAGCCATTTACAGCTCAAATTTAGGGAAAGTAAGGAATGCTATTTTTATAATTTTCTCAATGCATTCAATAGTCACAAAATTAGGCACACGCTCTCACACCAGTATCTTAGACCAATGGTCCAAAAAATGAAGAAAAACTGATTTTTTAAAAAATCTAAACTGTAAGAGATAATTTTATACTGACATTGCTTACTGTAAAGATGGGGTATGTGTATGTGTATGGTGTACGTAGAATTGTATTGTGTATACGTTTTGTTTTATCTAGGTTATTGTAACTTGTCTCAAAAAAGAATAAAAGAATATTGCTAAAAAGGAAAAGCTAATTTAATACCAGATTAAATATATTATTGTGGAATAAATGTTTTAGAAACTAAAACAATAGTACTTGTTTTTTCCTCTTAAATATTATAGGATTTTTAAAAATACCTCATTTATAAAAAACATCTATGGTGAATTGATGACCTCAAAGCATGAACATTTTTATGAGTGACTCTTGCCTTTTTATTTGAACCATTTAAACCACAGAGTCTACAGTCTCGTATTTATCACTCTCTGGAATCTCATACATGTTCCTTGATCAGTTAGTCCTGTTTTTATTATCCCCCTAGAATGTGGACATATAAAACTGAACATTTGTCCCTGTTAGCTCAGGATTGGGTTGGAGACAGAGTGCAGCAATAGAAAAGTTCTAATGCCGAGTCAAGAAAGCATGATATACCAATGTGTACACTCCGGTGTTGATATTTCTTTCATTCTTCTTAGCCATCATGCTAAGTCAGCTGTAACTAATTGCATGCAAAAGGCATTGGTGATCTTACCATTGTTGAGAAGAAAGAGATTCCATATTCATCTCAGAAGTACATCTACATGTTACTATTTCATTTCTTCCCTTATTTAAATCAGAAGTCTTCTCAGTGGACAAATGAACTGGTTTGTATTTTTTTTTATTCTCTAGAATTAATAGGGAATAGCATCATACTTAAAGGTGCAAGCAATCCAGGCCATTCAAAGATGTTCATACTGTTCATATGTTTATAAATCTTCACTGCACAAATAATTGGTTTGGGAATCTAGCCCCCGAGCCTCATTTTTGCAGAGTTCCATAGAACTCAATTCCCTCCCCATTCCTATTTAGCATACACTGTACATGAAAACTTTGGGCAAAATCATTTGTCAGCATGGGGTCAAAAATCGGTATCCTTATGATACTCCATTATACATCCCTGCCTTGGGCTCACTGATTCTGGATGAGATGATGGACTTCCAGGCAGAGTTGGTGTGCAATTTGAGGATATTCCTGCATTTTTCAGGTCCCACTTGAGAAGCAGATGGCAGCCATGGCCAGGGCAAACTTGGCACAATTGCATCTTGTATGCCAGTTGTGCCTGTTCCTAGATTGGGAAGCACTACTCAGAGTCACTCACGCCTTTGTCACCTCCGATTTGGATTACTGTAATTGGCTTTACATGAGATTGTTGCATCTTGTATGCCAGTTGTGCCTGTTCTTAGATTGGGAAGCACTATTCAGAGTCACTCATGCCTTTTGTCACCTCCGATTTGGATTACTGCAATTGGCTTTACATGAGATTGTCCCTGAAGAGCATTCAGGAGACGCAGCTAATCCAAAATGCAATGGCACAGATAATATTGGGTGCTCCATGGTATACCTATATTAAACTGCACTTTGATGGCTCCCAGTAGACTTCCAATTCAAAGTGTTGCTTATCACATTTAAAACTCTACTTGGCATGGGAACAAGTTACCTATGGGACCACCTCTCCCCAGATTTGGCAGAATAAACATAATCATGGCCCCATCAGTGAAGCAACTTCACTTAAAAGCTGTCTTCCCTTTCATGGTGCTTCTTCCCCCATGATACAGACAGTCCAATATCCAATCCTGATGACCTATTCCCTCAGTCACTATTCACCAGGGGGCTAATAGAGCTCTCCTGTGGGTTCGGGTGTATTTTTTATGTTTCTAATAAGAGTTATTAGGAGCCTCAACTTGGTTTCTTTAATCTAATGGTCTGTGATTGTGTTTTATTTTACCGTACTTGTTTGCCACACGAGTGCCTCTGTTAGATTTAACTGCATTAATTATACACAGAGCTTATTAATTTTGGTTTGATGGATGAATAAAAAGCAGAGGATCACACTACCCCAGCAAGCAATACATGTGCAGTCAGATCACTAACTAGAGGCTTCTCTGTTGACTTGTAATATCTGTAGTAAAAGCTCTGTAGATCCAAAGTAAATAGCTGTTGGATATGCTTCCAGACTACTCATCATACAAACCCAACCATCTGGCCATAACTGAAGGCCATTACAAATGAAACAAATACAGTTCAATTGCAATAAATTTACTGGATACAATTTTGTTCGGCCTTTTCTCATTGTTATTTTGAATGGTATCACTTCAATAAACCAGCTGTCATTTGATGGATGGAGATAAGTCTGGAGCAAAAAAAGACCCGCTTGGGGGGGGGGGGGGAAACAGAACTTGGCTTAGCTTAAATATTTAGGTTCAGATCAGTAAATACTAGGTGCAATGATAAACACTTTAAAAGTTTCTTCCAACTGAATGGGCGTTAAGTGGTCCTTGATAAGAAATGCAGTGATGCTGACGGAGGTCAGACCAACCAAACAAGGACAAAAGAACTTTGAAGGATAGATTTATGGGCAGCAATAACTATGGCAAGCCAAGAGTTTGTCATCTGTGAAATAAATTATAATCTTGTGAAATTGCAGAGCTATAAATTCTTGCCTGCGTAAACTTCCATCTATTTCCCAGGGGAATTCAAGAAGAGCAAATGTTTAAACTATTTTTCAGGGACAACTTTTAGCATCAATGGGACTGAACTGAAAGTACTGCATAAGAATATCAGTGCAATTCACATCCATTTCCTTTTTTATCTCCATTTATTTAGTGAATAATGGATTATGTTTTATCACTTCCCTCTCAGAGTCCTGGTCCAATAAATATTTTTATTTTCCTTATTCAAAAAATAACTTTTCTGAAAACTTTTTCTTATTCATGTTTTCATCAAAAAGATGTCTAAAATTAATCGGAAGGGGAAAAAACTATATAAACTTAAATGCAATAACCAACTACCCCCAGATAAGGATAACATACCACATTTTAAATTCAGAAACCAAGGGAAAGTCTGACAGAGGAAGGGAAGGGCTACTTAAAATATAATAGATGTTTTCAGTCAAAGGGCCTAGTAAGAATTGCGCTTCTACAATCATTATTGTGAGGCAATATATTTAAAAGATTGGACCAAAAAGATTATTAATAGACTTATACTCATAATAGATGATGGAATGGTTATATGCAGATGTGTTCTTGGTGAGTCCTCTGCTCCACCTTCAGAATAACTGATGTGGAATCCTGGAGCACCCAGATAGATGAAAGGGAACCAAGAGAGATGGTTTCCCTCTGCTTTCCACAGTGAAAACCCCCCATTGCATTCTGTTCCTCAGCTTCCAATACAATCAGTCTGAATCTATATATATAAAAGCCAAATACCACTCACTCATCACGAAATCTCCAGAATCATAAAGCCTACAAACTTGATATTTGGCTCGTATGTTCCTCTTGGCTTCTAGGTGCTCGCTAAGAAAGGATTTTTTGAAATGACCATCAGATTATTAGTAATTCGTATAAAGTAATTAACATACTCTGATGCTAAGGAATTCTACTCCCCCTCCCCACCTGAAAAGAACTCTATTCCAACTGCCATTTGCCTTATATTAACACCCTCTGATGCTAAAGAGCTAGACATTCTACTCCCCCTCCCCACCTGAAAAGAACTCTATTCCAACTGCCAGTTGCCTCACATTCTGTTACCTCAGTTCAAACTGGCAGATTTTCCACACCTTCACTCAGGAGTGGTCTGGGGTTCCTTACAATACTAAACATTGGTACCTCACCAAAATGTCTACGCCTTCCACCTATGGAACTGCTTCTGGGCTCAAGGTGGCAGGAGTGATATTCCCTTATGAGTTTCAATTACCGTCCACCACTGAGCCAATGGATTGAACCTGATTTCTCCTGCATTGCCCGACCACATAGTTTCGTTGCAAAGCACAGGTATCCAGTTAATCAAATCTAAAAATTCTGGTGAAGCTCTGCTTTCCCACTGTGGAATGTATGTATAAGTGCAAAGAGTAAGAGATATGCTTCCTGAAAAGAGGGGCAAACACATTGCACTTCTCTACCCTAAACTTTCAGAAGCAGTTTGAAGGTGACGATAATCCAAGATTGTCTTCATTTATGATTACTTTTATGAGCAATGAGGAGAACAATGAATGAAAATCACTGCCCTGCCTTGGGCTCCTCTAGATCTTACAGCAATGAAAATGACCCTGCATCTATTTCACACAAAAGAAAAGAAAAATTGCCCTTATCTTCTTTTTAAACACTCATTTTATTACCAATGCTCTGTTCAGAGTTTCAGATGAGTATATATGGCTAGGAATCAGGGTCAGGACAGAGATTGTCAACAGGGACAGTGAATTTCATGCAGTGTAGATTCCTGCTAACTCAAGGACAGATGGATAATCAACTCAGCAATGGAGAAAAGCTTTAAAAGATTTGTTCTATTTATGCTTTCAGCCATATCTAGAAACTTTGAAATTATTTCGTTACTCATGAATGCTAATGAAGTGAGCTAATTTTATATCATGAATTATATACATAGTATTATATGTAGCTCTATACTTTTTTAAACATAGTTATATGCAAATCCTGTGAAATGTGCAATGACCTTTAATTTACCTGCAGGCAGCAGCTTTTTACAGTATGCCTTGTGGATTTTACAATTTAAAATTATGGAGCAGATTATTAGTGGGGAATGAGGTTCCCGACTGGATGGGATTTATACAATTATCCATGGACATTTCCCTGCTTTGACATTATAGCCCATAACTCTGATACCATAATTCCAATCTGCCATTTGAGTTACAAGGAACCAAGAAAGAAATAATGAAACACCTTAAGAATACTAATTCTGCATGAACATAAATTAAATCCTACTGTACAGCAGCCTATTCCACTCTAAATTGGGATAGCGGAGGGGCGTGGGGGATCAGATTGGCAGCAGGAACAGGGATAGTGGAAGGAAAGGCATATGCCTGGTAGGCTTTTCAGAAAAAGGAGACTATAAATCAATATTAAATGTGTTCCTGACTTAATTTGAGCCAAAACTCAGCTTTGTGTGTGTATTTTTCTAGTCTTCTGAGTTCTTTAAAGTTACATTTTCATGAAAGCTTTACAAAAGTAAGTTTGATCACGCTTTTATCCCATGTGAAGTTCTATAGTTCCTTATTCTTGGAGTACTGATAGCCTCCAATCTATCATTCTAAGCATTTTAATTTATTGATTACGAGGAAGATATTTAAAGGAAGTTCGTAACAGAGGTTCTGGTCTTTTCAAATTAGTGAGAAATTTACAGCACACTGGAGTCCAAATCCTATGGCAGGTAAGTACTTATTTCTTTTCATGGGGTAACATCAAGTCTTTATTTTTCCTGGCAGGGACACTGCCAGTGTATCCCCCTATAACATTATCTATGCATGCGGTGCAGCTGTTACTAAAGCTCTCCTGTTGGCTTATACATTACCCTCTTCAGTCCACCAAGCAACTCAGCAGCATGCTTAGAAATTCTTTTCTCCATATTTCCTGTTGTTCAATTATCTATTGGTTTTGGGGCAGCTCAGTGCAATTATAATATATTATTCAAAAGCAATGCCCCCTGGTTTTAAGTGATTTGTCCACAGACTGTGGATTGTGGAAAGCAATATCAACAGTTCACTTCCCTTAATTGTTCTCTTTCCTTCTTGGTATACTATCATTATTCAACATCAAGTCCTGCTTAAAAAATGCAAGAGAACAGAGAAGCTTCAATCTACCTCAAAAGTATGATGTCTTTTGATTTTCAGAACTAAAATAGAGCAATGCCGCTCCATTTAAAAGTCTAAGGTCCCCTAAAATGGACTTGGATTGGTTCTCCTCCTTCTCCCCTATCTGGTATTGCCGTTTTGAGTAGTTGTGGTCTCATTTTTCAGTGTTTCTTTTCCTTTCCACGCCCTTGGCTTTTTATTCTTATTCTGGATTTATTTTATCATAAGTCACAAATAGCTTTCAAAGTATTGAGAAGCAAAGCAACACGGATGCTTCTAAGAGCAATTATGTTTTTAATGGAGCAATATTCTCTGCAGGTTCAGTTGTTTGCTTGCTTCCCAACACCATAGTTTAAGATTGCAATTTGAGCCTTTCTTAATTGTTTCAGGATAAGTTTCTGTTTCAACAGATTATGTTTCAAATATCAATCTCTCTGAGCAAGCAAAGGCATAGAGCACTTTCCTTGAACCAAACAGAATAACTTGCTTAATTTTTGCTGCAGCAGTTTGCATAGTGAATTACATAGCCTTTGTAATCTGATTATCAATGATTATCTACAATGACTTTAATCGTAGTAGTTATTCTGTAGCAAATGCCTGCAGACAATACTTGTTTTTCCATCCTTCAAAATATTTGGATTAAAACTCATGTTCTGTGATAGTGATAATCAGTAGTTCTTCGCTTTGCAGCAGCTTCCTTTATGTTAGCCTCTATTCTCTCTTCAAACTGGCAAGAAAGAAAGAAAACATGAGGGTTTTTTTTTCTTTACCTTCAATATTCTCTGTTTTTTGTGACTTAGTTTGTGTCCGCACGGGAGGTAGACGGAGCAGCCATGACTGTCTCGTATACTTTGAAAGTGGCCAATGCTCGCTTTGGGGGCTTCTCTAAGCTGCTCTTCCGCTGGAAAGGGAGCATCTACAAGCTGCTGTACAAGGAATTTCTGGGCTTCATTGTGCTGTATGCAGGACTGAGTGCCATTTACCGGTAGGTTGGCAATTATAATGGTTCGTCAGATATTAAAACTTAAGAGGTTTGCAAAACAGATTATTTTAGCTCTGCAAGCATCCTTCTGCAAATGAATCCTATCCTAAGCAGCAGTCTGTGTGAACTGTAATTCCACTGAACTATGAAGCACAGTTTGAAAACAGGTGGACGATGTTTATGAGAAGTGTATTTGCGGGATCGTATCCTGCCCCATACATCCCTTCGGCCGATCCGCTCACACAGAGAGGGACTCCACAGGGTGCCGTCCACTAGGCTGTGCTAGCAGGCGACGCCCAGGGGAAGGGCCTTCTCGGTGATGGGCCCGACCCTCTGGAATGACCTTCCCCCTGATATTAGAATAACCACGGACCTCCGCTCCTTCCGTAAGAAGCTTAAAACCCACCTGTTCAATTTAGCCGGCCTGGCCTAATTCCAGCTCTCCCACCTCAGTCTGTATTTTTAAATTTTACGGGTTGGTTTTAGACCGAGTTTTAATTTTTATAAATTTGTACAGGGGTTAAGGTTTAATTTGATTTTAATGGTATTTATTCTTATGTGTATGGTTTTTTAATTTGGTGCCTGTACACCGCCCCGAGTCCCTTTGGGGAGAGGGGGCGGTCTAGAAATCAAATAAATTGAATTGAATTGAATTGAATTGAAAATGCAATGGGGAACTCAGTACAAATTTCCAGTACCTGAGAATAATTTACGATAGAATCTTAAAACATGGAACTATAGCCCCACTTTTCTTCCAACCCTTTCATACACACATAAAATTTGTTTGTTTGCTTTAATTCCCAGAATTAAAACCACATGCTCAAAAAACAATATAAGTTCAGTATGAAGTTATATCATAATAACAATCGAATTTCCTATTCATCATTTCATTCCAACAAATGGCAAGACCCCAATTTTATTGTTTCCTCACAGAGCCATTCAAAGGCTGATGCTCATGAAAACAAGTGAAAGAGAATTCATTTTCCATTCCTTATGGGAAATCTCACTTTATAAGACTTAACAGTATTCCTAAAATCTTCACATCAGGCTGTATGTCCCAATGGGAGAACTACAGTGCGCATTTCCATGATTGGTGAGGTACGATGAATGGGGGCTTTTTCAGAAAGACAAAAACTGCACCCATCTTGAGATTACTTTACATAATCAAGGTGTGGCATCTATCTAGAAGGTATATTCAAAAGGGCAAAATGGAGCATCTAAAACAGATAAGCTGAGGATTTTTTCCCCACCACTGTCTTGCCTTAATGCTGCACAGCAAACTGTGTGATAGAGACCTTTGTGGACAGAGGGATGGGGAACTGACAAGTGACACTGGACTCTCCAATGATATAGAAAATTGCTGTAGTTTATTCTCCACAGGCACCTAAGCATTCATGGTCAGGGGTTGACCCCAGAAACAGATTCTTCAAGGCTCAAACTAAGAACTCAAATTGATTTCTCAAAATAAAATATCAAACCAAAGAAATAAATGGGTGTGGAGTCCGTGATCTCTCTGAGCTTGATTGCTTGCTTTCATATGTTTTTTTACCCATCTAGGTAGCAATTATCAGTTTAGTGCGTGTGGAGTTTGCTCCTGTTTATACAATAGAGTAGTTCGCCCTACCTGGATTCTCCTTGGTAGTTTTCTCCTTGATAGTTACTTGATTAGGGCACTGTTTTCTGCTTTAATGTTTGTCTGGTGCAGTGACGTGCGGTGAGGTTTATGATTGGTGAGGCACTGACACAGTGCTGAGTTTCAAATATTTTTAGACTTGTGGACTTCAACTCCCAGAATTCCACAGCCAGGCATGCTCAGTTCCAATTTAAAGCAACAGCATTTGTTTTTCTCCTTTGCTCCTTCTTTCTTTTTCTTTTTCTTCTCCTTCCCCTCCTTCCTCCCTCTCTCCCTTCCTCCCCCTCTCTCAAACACACACACACAGAAGTTGGATTGGACTATCTCTTCTACCCCTTCCCTCTCTCACTCACTCTCAAACAAACCCCCCCCACACACAAAAGTTGGATTGGATATCTTTTCCAGTGGCTTGAAAGCAGCTCCTCTGCCATCCCCCCTCCCATTCCCCTGCTGCCTTTCCCAAACACCTCCACCATTGCAAATGCAGCCTGCTGTCTGGGTGGGAAATGCCTGGAACACAATAAAGCCCACCTACCACCTCCTGCTGGCAGGCTGGGGTGAGAGGAGAGGCAGAGGGGAGCTGAGCCTTCCAAAAGAAAGAGGCTGGGGGGGAGTGTGTGTACTACAGCATGGCTCTTTGCCTGGCTTCCTGCCTCCTCCTGTGGTCTCCTCAGTGCTCGCTTGTGCTCTCCCTCCCCAAGTGTAGTTTGATTGCAGGTGGAGCCACGTTGCCTTTTCAAACCTGTAATCAGTGAAGCTGGGCTAGATTTTTATATAGTTTTATCCAGCTGTGTGTGTGTGTGAGAGAAATGAATGGGGGCCTGGGGAGGAAGTCACTACACTTGGGGAGGGAGAGCACCAGTGAGATTAAGCAGAGTCATCCACGGTGAGGCAGCAACTAGCTCAGCTTTTTCCTTTTACTTTTTTTTCCTCATGATGAGAGTGGTGAGGCTGTGCCTCACTTGCCTCACCTGACTGCACGTCACTGGTCTGGTGTTATTCCATGCTTACCTGAGTGTTAGCTGCTGGAGGAGAGATGTTCTAGTGTCTAAATGGCTGTGGCAGCAGCAATTTGAGGCTTATTCTCCTTTTACATCAACAGTTGCAATGTGCCGTATGGCAATAGGAAAACTATTTCCCAGAGATGCCTATATTGTATGTTTAATTTAATTAGCAACTGAAGGGACTTAATCACCATAATTTGTAAATACAAATTTAAAGTATATGCTAAATAAAATGCTAGTTGAATCCATGGAACACCATTCCCCATTCAATAGTTAGTTGTTGAACACTCTCTTAATAGTTTACTATACTTTACTATACTTTAATGAATTATGACCTCTAGCTCAGGTTCTACTCACATCAGAATGATCAGTTAGATCTTTAATTATTACTTTGGGAAAGTGAAAACTAATTTTGTTTGTTAGCCACTGCTGGGCAAAACCTGAAAAGGCTTCAAGCAGCTTGTTTTAATACACCTTGTCTGTTTGGATCTTGAGTATGTGCCATGCTAAGATTTGCAAACTGTAGCAGGGAATAGTGATGGGAATATCAATGTTCAGCTTAAACACTGTCCAACAAACAAATGGTGCATCTAACTGACATATCCTATATCCCAACAATAGAATGTACAGTGTACCACAGAAGTGAGTACACTCCCTCACATTTTGTAAATATTTAAGTATATCTTTTCATGTGATAACATTGAAGAAATGACAGTTGGCTACAATGTAGTCGTGAGTATACAGCTTGTATAACAGTGTAAATGTGCTGCCCCCTCAAAATAACACAACATACACCCATTAATGTCTAAACTGCTGACAAGATACACTGAAATATTTACAAAATGTGAGGGGGTACATACAATAATGTGGTTTGTGGAATAAAATGAACCAGGCAATCATATGATGCTAAGTCATAAACTACAGTTTACAAAGTACAGTAGAGCTACATATCCACAGATTATTACCCAAGTAGACTAAAAGAGAACTTGCTTTGGCAGAGATAGGCAAAAGAACCTCAACACTTATTAAAGAAGAATATTTAGTATGATGCAATCTCAGCTTGGTATTCTTTTATCTTTTCCTCTCTCTCTCCCCAGGTACCTTCTCGATGAAGATCAGAAACGTCTCTTTGAAAAGGTGGCTGAATATTGCAAACGCTCCACTGACCTCATCCCTCTGTCTTTTGTCCTAGGTAGGATTTATTTAACATATTCTTGATGCACAACTTGCTATGGTTTCTGTTTGTCTGCTTTTATTGGTCAGCTGAAATGGCAGAGATGTGATGCAAAGTAACTGGGTAATTTAGAATCCTATATTACTTTCTATTGGTCAAAGGGATAGTGTGTATGCTTTGTTTTTAAAAGAGGCCACAGCCAATCCTGTCTTCTTTAGCTAAGTAGGTCCTGTAACAAGACAGACACAGAATCCCTGGGGCCAGATCTAAGAGAGAGTTCTGAACTAGGCAGAGAAATAGTCCAATGTCCAATAGACCTGTAAGGTACTATATACTTTCCTACCTATATATGTTCCTAGGTGAAAATGTGGGCTGAAAAGTCTGTTAATTTTGGTAATAATAATAATAATTTGTTGAATTTATATGACTCTGGGAAGTTTATTTATCTTGGATATGATTATTAGCCTGAAATCTGAGAATTTATCCTGAATGTAATCCAGTTCCAGAAATTCAATTTTTTTACTATTGATTCTGTGGGCGTGGCTTGGTGGGCATGGCAGCGGTAGGATACTGCAAAATCTCCATTCCCACCCCACTCTGGAGCCAGCCAGAGGTGGTATTTGCTGGTTTTCTGAACTACTCAAAATTTCCGGTTCTCTAGAACCTGTCAGAACCGGCTGAATTTCACCTTTGATATAATCTAAATGAATTTATAATATATCATCGCAAGACAGCCATTTTAGTATAATGGTTAAGGCATCTAACTAGAAACTGGGACACTTAGGTCCACAGCCACTCCCCCCGCCTCTGATTGGGATTACAAAATCCAGAATTCCTTTACCATCTGGAAATCACTAGATTAATCTGGATTGGAATACTAGAGCTTTGAAATTTCCCCACATACTATTTACTCAACCTGTCTTTTCATAATCAGGAAAATGCCCAACATTCCTTGTTTCATTTTCATGCTATCCTTCAAGAGCTAAATGTAAAACTTTGAACTCCTTGCTTCCCAACTGTTTCTTCCTGGCCTTCTAAATGACATTCCTCTTCCATAGATGGGAAGAAATTCTGCAGTTCTGGATAATTGCCTACTTTCTGATGTAACTCTCAAGCATTTTCTTTCCTCTGAAGCTAGGAAGGAATACTTCCAGGATAATCCCATTCATTGTATAGAGCTTTGTACTTCACTCCCCTCATCTGCCCCTGTCCTTCCATCCCCAAGGAAACACTTCCTTTGTAAACTCTGGAGTTATAATCCACTGAGATGTGTTCTTTTTAAACTCCAGGGTTGGGAGAAAAGCTGATTAAAGAGAAGGAAATGGGGAAGTAGAACATAGCCACAAGGTAAATGTCAAGGCCTGGGTGTGGAAAAAGGGAAGTGAAGAGGAGAAATCAAGTATTGGTAACTAAAATGAAAAGGGAAGTGACAATCTGGTATTAATGCCTACATTATGCAGAATGAACATATCCAACATTTTCCTTCAATAAAGACCACCTTTGCAAGTTTTGCTCTAAAAAAATGACATGAAGAGGGTAACTTTTCAGAAATCAGCTTGCATGGTCAGAAAAATCAAGATAGTATTCATGATTGTGTGATCAAAGGTCCTGCCTGTGTTGCATCTTAAAAATAGAGCTTCAGTCATACTATAATGGTCACCTTCTTATGGGTCATACTTGCATCTTGTGGGTACCTTGGGCAGAGGTGGGTTGCTACCAGTTCGCATAACCGGTAAGGATGGCAGGATGGCCACACCCACTAACCAGTTCCCCAGTCATCCATGCCATTGCCAGCATGTTTTTAAGTCATTTTATAGTGTTCTGTGCATGCACAGAACAATTCTGCACATGCACAGAACAATGTACAGGCAACTGCACATGCGCAAGCAACGCATGGCACAGGGGAAGCGAACCGGCAGTAACGCCGGCAGCAACCCACCCCTGACCGTGGGTGTTAGTTTATTATTGCTGAAAAGAATGAGGTAGTACGAACAATAACTCTCCCTGCAGGGCCATTTTTCTTTCTTTTAAGGTTTGAAGAATCTATGTCATGCTCCAGAATACAGGAAATACATCAAGCTTCTCTGTTTATGCTGGTTGTGATTGTTACTGTCCTGACTTAGTATGACTGGCTGGATTTATCGTTCTTCTTTTTGAAACAGGAATGCATTTACTCTGGGAAAGTGAGATTTTGATGGCTGTGGCTTTTCACACATCTGTAGTTTTGGACCCTTCTAAGCATTTTGATATTGAGTCCTGGTGGCACAGTAGTTAGAATGCAGTATTACAGGCTAACTCTGCCCACAGTCTGGAGTTCAATCCTGACAGGCTCAGCCTTCCATCTTTCTGAGGTCGGTAAAATGAGGACCCAGGTTGTTGGGTGCAGAATTGTAAACCACTCAGAGAGTGCTGTAAAACACTATGGAGCAGTACAGAAGTGCTATTGCTAGTGTTACTGCTATATCTAAACTGGGAACTATTCTTTAAGTGCAGCAACTCTGAAGACCTTTAGCAGTTGGTCTCTGACATTTCATTGTATTGGAGCTATCTATATCAGGGCTGCAAACACCCAGATGACCCCAGATAGCAGCAAATGTACAGAGAAACTTGTTGAGGTCATGTAGCGATGACATGAGTTTTGCAACCCAGATCCAAAATTGCATGCTTGTATTGTATATTTATCAAACCTAGATATTGCATCTATCAATCTATCTATCATCTATCTATCATCTATCATCTATCTATCATCTATCTATCATCTATCTATATCTATCTATCTATCATCTATCTATCATCTATCTATCTATCATCTATCTATCTATCTATCTATCTATCTATCTATCTATCTATCTATCATCTATCTATCTATCTATCTATCTATCTATCTATCTATCTATCTATCATCTATCTATCTATCTTTGATATTTTGCTACCACACATTAATAAACATCTAATGGTGCTGTACATTTCCAGCTTTATTTTTGTAACTGATTTACTAATGAGCCTTCCTCCCCTTTTTGGCATCATTTAAAACCACAAAGGCAAGAAACCTCTAAAAAGCTAGGTTGTCTCAAATCAGATATAAAGCAAGAGTTTAAAACAACAGTGATTTTAATAACCTTTGGATTTGAAACATGTGAAACTCAAACAACAGCCACTCCCTAAAATTGATTACTGTCCCTCATCTTTGTACAAGGAACAGGTCCCAGTCCTTATTCTTTTAGTACCATCGAACTTCTCTGTTGGCAGGTTTTTATGTCACACTGATTGTGAACCGTTGGTGGGCCCAATACACCAGCATTCCCCTGCCAGATCAGCTGATGTGCGTCATTTCCAGCAACGTTCACGGGAAAGATGACAAGGGTCGGATTTTGCGGCGCACACTCATTCGTTACGCCAACTTATCTTCTGTCCTGATCCTGCGTTCAGTCAGCACCAGAGTGCTTAAGAGATTCCCCACTATGGACCACATCGTAGAAGCTGGTGAGCCTGACTGGGAAAGAAAGATTTAAGGCTGGGTGTGTGTCTGTGTGTGAAAGTGGATGCAGAGAAATCCACTTTCCACTGGGGGTGGGGGGAGAGAAAAACAGGAAGTCACAGGAAAAGCCAATATTGATCATCTTTGCAAGGCTCTCAGTCCTTGCCTCGGCTCATCTACTCAATGGCAGACTTCTTCACTATGGTGCCCTCAAGAACATTAGGACTATAACTGGCATTTAGAGGGCACAAGGTTAGGGACAACTTTTTTTTAATGCTTCATCTGTTTGTTTTTTACTGTATCTCTATAAAACCATCTGGATACAAAGTTTTCTTCAGGGACATCACTAAAACTGCTTTTGCTAGTAGCTAATTCGGGAACTCAGAATAATCCCTGCATAGGCTGCCTATAATGCATCATGTTCTAATCCAATTTCACCCGTTTGTTGGCCTACAATTTTAGTGGCCTTTTTAACTTCTCAGAATCCCCCAGGCAGGTTGGGTAAGGATGCTGTACTTTAAATCTTTCCAGCGAGTGGTTTTTGAGAAATTGGAGTTGCAAAGCAAGGAACTGAGAAGGGACCTTAATAATAATAATAATAATAATAATAATAATAATAATAATAATAATAATAATAATAATAATAATAATAATAATAATAATAATAATAATAATTATTAAATTTCTAGACCGCCCCCTCTCCCGGAGGGACTCGGGGCGATGTACAGGAATAAATTTAAAACATACAATCAATCATACACATAAGTAAAAGCAGATTAAACAGCCCCTGTACAATTTATAAAAATTAAAAAACAGACCTTAAAACCAATCTTAAAAAAATTAGAAATAGGACTGAGGTGGGATAGGTGGAATTAGGCCAAGCCGGCTAGCTGGAATAGGTGGGTTTTAAGTTTTTGACGGAAGGAGCGGAGATCCGTAGTCATTCTAATGTCGTGGGGGAGGTCATTCCAGAGGGTCGGGCCCATCACAGAGAAGGCCCTTCCCCTAGGCGTCGTCCGCTGGCACAGCCTAGTGGACGGCACCCGGAGGAGACCCTCTCTGTGTGAGCGAATCGGCCGGAGGGATGTGTGGGGCAGGATACGATCCCGCAAATAACTAGGTCCTGTGCCATGGAGCGCCTTAAAAATGATGGTCAACACCTTGAAGCGCACCCTTGCCCCTTTTCAGTTTAAATTTCCTCAGGCCATAATACTGTCCCTGTCAAATGCCTGTTCTACTCTTTTTTTTTTTGATTTTTATTATCCCACTTTTATTATGTTTATAAATTCAGGGCATTGAAAAATACCTATTATTCCTTCGTCCTGATACAGTACAAAGTATTACTGTAGCAATGCGACTCAGTCTGGTGTGTGAACCTGCTTCCAAGCCAATTTCTCCAAATTTCTCATATCACCCTCACCCCCCCTTTACAGGTTTTATGACACAGGATGAACATAAGAAATACGAGAGTCTCCATTCAGACTTCAACAAGTATTGGATCCCCTGTGTGTGGTTCACCAATCTAGCTGCTCAGGCACGACGAGAAGGGAGGGTCCGCGATGATGTGGCACTCAGATTGCTCATGGATGTAAGATCCAGGAACAATGGAGGAGGTTATAAGTACCCAAGTTTAAACTATTCCGATTCTTATTTTGCATCATTTGCCAGGGCTATTCTTGGCATTCTTGGGATATTCTTGCCTTTTTGAGGTCCAACATCTGGCAAAAAACCCTATTAATCTAAAACAAATATATAAATCTAACAAATATTGTAATTTATATAAAAGTGACTTCAGTTTGTTGCCTCTTACATTATGCTTTTAACTTCACATATCCCACCTATCTTGCAAAATAACCCCGATTCCACGAATTGGCTGAACGCATTTATCCATCTTCTTATCTATAAGCCTAACAGAAAGTTACACATCGATTTAAAGGAAGCCTCAAAGATCGATATTGCAATACAGGAGCAAACTGTTTAACAAAGCTGCAAATTCTGAAGCCTCTGGGTTTTTCCATGCAGGAGCTGAACCTCTACCGGGCCAAGTGCAGCATGCTTTTTCACTTTGACTGGATCAGTATCCCCCTAGTGTACACACAGGTCAGTGCAACCGGAAACATACAAACAAAAGCTTGTGTCTGCTGCTACAGCTACCAAAGCAAATCAAAAATCAAGAGCCACAGTGAAATATTTGGAATTGTCACTGTTTTATAAGTGGGTGGTGAATGTGTATGAAACAAAGGTTTCAAGAAACTCATTTAAATGGGAAAATGGATTGCTTAAAAAAATAGCTGAGCCCAGGGGTACCCAGTGATGACGTCTAATACCATGAATGCCGTCTTCTCCACAGGTGGTCACTATAGCGGTCTATTCTTTCTTTGCATTTTGTGTGGTTGGCCGCCAGTTCCTGGATCCAGCTCATGGTGGAGATCTAGATATGTATGTTCCCTTGCCCACACTCCTACAGTTCTTCTTTTATGCTGGGTGGCTGAAGGTGAGCAAATAGCGTGACGTTTTTTCATATTACAGTAATAATTTAATAAAAATAAATAGCTCAAAGCACCCCTGCCATACGATCTGTCCTACAGTCACTGAAAGGTGGCTCAATGACTAAGACTCTGAGCTTGTTGATCGAAAGGTCGGCAGTTCGGTGGCTCGAATCCCTAACGCCACATAATGGACTGAGCTCCCATTACTTGTCCCAGCTTCTGCCAACCTAGCAGTTCGAAAGCACATAAAAAAATGCAAATAGAAAAATAGGGACCACCTTTGGTGGGAACAGTGTTCTGTGCACCTTCGGCGTTTAGTCATGCTGGCCACATGACCATGGAGACGTCTTTGGATGGCGCTGGATGGCTCTTCGGCTTTGAAACGGAGATGAGCACCGTCCCCTAGAGGCAGGAATGACTAACACATATGTGCGAGGGGAACCTTTACCTTTACAGTTAACCTGGTCTTAAATAGATTGCGCAAACTTTCATGTTTGAGCTTTTGGTTGGTTTCATGCCAGTTTGTTCCACAGATGGTGTCACTATACTTAAAATATAGTGACACCATTTGTGGAATAAACTTGTATGAAGCAAACCAGATATTCAAAACACTGCGTCTTTCCCCAGTGAAAGTTTGCTGAATCTATCAACTATCCTTTCCTCTTCAGGCAACAAGATGCTGGTGGAGCTCAGCTATTTAATGTTTTTAAGTTGCATCACAATCTACATAAGGTTCATTTATTTCTGTTTAACAGAATGACTTTGGACTATTAAGGAACAGTAATGTTCTTGCTACATAGCTAGCCTTTATGCATAGCTAGAGTAAGATTTACAAACACGCTGTTCATTTTAAGCAAATTCACAGCTATCTTTAAAATATTGATTAAGTGTTCCTTCCCATATAGGTGGCTGAACAAATAATTAATCCCTTTGGAGAGGATGATGATGATTTTGAAACTAATAAATTGATAGACAGAAACCTTCAGGTGAGTCTTACATAAATGCTTAAAATAGGAAACACGCTACTTAGAAACAAAAATTATACCTGGTCTAGAAATCGGTGCACGAAAATGTTAACTATTGCTAGTGATTTAAAATATCCTTATGGCAGCTACAACAGCATGACATTAATCTGGGAAATCTGGGTAATCCCAACCTTTCTCCACCTGATGCTGTCAGACGTATTTAATTTCAGAGCATATGTCAAAATGGCACTGAAAGCCTATCGTAAGAATAATTTCCAATAGTCCCAACATCTACTTTTCATTTTTTTTCTAACTCTGCAAAAGCAGACATTAAAAGGAACAATTATGCAAAGCAAAGATCTGAATCTAACATTAAAGCACTGTAATCAATAGACATGTAGTTTCACCAGCTACTCTTCAAAAACAGAACAATTCTTTGTTTTGGCTAGGTATCGTTGCTTTCAGTGGATGACATGTACCAGAACCTGCCTCCAACTGGGAAGGACAAATATTGGAATGAATCTACGGCTCAACCACCTTACACAACAGCCACATTGGCAGAGACCTTGAAACCTTCCTTCATGGGCTCCACTTTTGATATGCGGTAAGTTTAATTGCCAAATGGATTTGTCGTCAGGCAACTACCTATTGAGGCTAGCAAATATGACAACTGCCTGGTAGAATCACAGCTCTGGTTTGGTGAACTTCCTCACCCAAATCAATAAAATAACTTGATACATATAATCTATCATGTAACATATGACTATTCATGCTGTCATAAAAAGGTTGGAGCCTGTCTCTATGCAAGATAATTTATTCTTTCCAATGCCTATCCTGGAAAATTTCTAATTTTCTGAAGAACTGCACATTGGCAGTTTGGGGGCAAGCAAGTTTCTGCTTGAAATAAATTTTAAGGGAATTGAAAAGGAATAAATAGCATGATTGGCATTCATGAAAGCATCAACAAGCACAGTAATAGGGCAATTTATTGATATTAGATGGAAATCAAATTGATGCAACAAAGCTCCTCCTAGATATTCAGCTGGAATCTGGTAACTTTTTCCAACTAATGAACATTATTAAAGTCATAAGCTTCCATGACCTGCAGCTTGCTTTAACTGATGCACCAGACTGAATTTTAACCATACTAGCACAGCTCGCCTACAATCCCATGTATCCGTCTTCCTTCCAAAATATCATTAAATTCTCGCTTTCATAAGCTATAACCGTGATGGCGAACCTATGGCACGCGTGCCACAAGTGGCACGCGGAGCCATTTGTCAGGGCACGTGAGGCGCTGCCCTGTCAGCTGGCCAGCGCGCATGTGCACACTGGACAGCTGAGTTCACCTTTTTAAAAGCTATTTTTCGCCTTCGCCAGGCTCCAGAGGCTTTATTAGGAGCCTGGGGAGGGTGAAAAGAGCCTCCCCCCCCCCCCCGGAGGCTTCAGGGACCGTCCCTGAAGCCTTCGGAACGCTTAAAACCACCCTCCGAGCAACCCGGAAGTGACTTCTGGTTTGCTCGGAGGGTGGTTTTAAGCGCTCCGAAGGCTTCAGGGACCATCTGAGGCTTCCCTGATGCCTTCAGAGCGCTTAAAACGACCCTCCAAGCAACCCGGAAGTACTTCCGGTTTGCTCGGAGGGTGGTTTTAAACACTCCAAAGGCTTCAGGGAAGCCTCAGACGGTCCCTGAAGCCTTTGGAGGGCCTCCGGGGGGTCGTGGGAGCCTCTTTCCGCCCTCCCCAGGCTCCTATAAAGCCCCTGGAGCATGGGGAGGGCAAAAAAAATGTAAAAATGGGGGGGGGGTCACGCGTTTTGCACGCATGCGCACTGGGGGGGTCACACATTGCATTATGGGTGCGGCACGCCCGCACTCGACCCCCCCCCTGCGCTCCCCCCATTTGTGGCACGCGAGCCAAAAAAGGTTTGCCATCACTGAGCTATAACCACTGTGTTCATAAAGTTTGGGACGATGGGATTTATAGCCCAAGAGAAGCTTGTTTATCACTCACGGAAGATGGTTTGCTTAGAGATTAGGAATCTGTTTAAAGTCATCTATGAAGGGGGGAAAAAAGCAGTCCATAATACTATATGATACAGACTGCTTATTTAAGTTAGCCATTATGCAATTAAATCAAATACAGGTAGTCGACATACAACAGTTCATTTAGTGACAGTTCAAAGTTACAACGGCACTGAAAAAAACGACTTTATGACCATTTTTCACATTTATGACCTCTGTAGCATTCCTATGATCATGTAATCAAAATTCATATGCTTGGCAACTGAGATACTCGTGTTTCAAGGTCATGTGATCACCTTTTGCAATATTTTGACAAGCAAAATCAAGGAGTAAGCCAGATTCACTTAACAATTGTGGCAAGAAAGGTCGTAAAATGGGGCAAAACTCACCTAGCAACACTTGTTCCTGCAAATAAAAACTAATTCTACATTAAAGCAAATTCTACATTTACTAGAAGGGAACTAAGAGCACACCAAATGTGAAATTTCAGACACCTCCCACAGATGGCAATGTATAGCACAGGTATTCTGTTGTACTCAACAACAGATTCACTCCAAGAAGCAATTAACTGGAATACTCTCCTGGAGTCTGCCACAGCATAGGTGCGTCACTATACCGTTTCCCCAAAAATAAACCCTCCCTGGATAAGCCCAATTGGGCTTTTGAGTGTATGTGCTTATTTTAAATAAGCTCTCCCCGAAAATATTTAAATGCATGCGCAGCTGGTCCCCGCCATTTCCTGGGAGGCAGGAAACATGCCCCATATGCACCTGCCATCCACATGGAAGGGCCTCGTGGAGGCTGCTCCCGCAAACCCCAACTACTGTGCCCCTTCTCTTAGTGGTGGCTGCAAAAAGAGCAGCAGGTCCAGCGATGCTAGGGATGGCAAGAATGTGGCAGAAACAGAGACAGAACTTCTGGCCCTTTCTGGATCACCTGATCCACAGGCCGCCGTTAAGGGACCTCCTGCATCTTAAAAATAATAAGAACTCCCCGAAAATAAGGCTTATTTTAGGGGGGGTCAAAAGAAAATAAGACCCTGTCTTATTTTTGGGGAAACGCGGTAGATCTGTCCTTCCTTAGTTCTCAAACCACCTTTAGTATGCTAAAGGAGTTACCAGCTAGGGTCAGACCATACATTCCTATCACTTGGCTAAGTCAGTGTACTTAATTCAGTTAATTTCTACTTAGATCAGTAAATTTATTGCTTCACACCTTATATATACCAAGTCACTATCACTATCAGCTGGAACGGAATCAGGAATTATCCCGATTTTTCATTTCACTCAGTTGTGCGTGGACTGAATTGTCTTTCCCCCTTTGTGTAGGATGAGCGACGACCCAGAGCAGAATCAGCAGGTCGACGCCTCACCCAGCATGAACCGCATACAGACACCTTTGCTCAGCCGCTTTTATGCTGCCGCTGCCTCTCCAGCAATTAGCCTCAAAAATTTTGGGAAGGGCAACCGGATTTCCCACCCTCAGTTACTGCGCTTGAGATCGGAGGGTATCTTTCCTTCTGCCAGTCCCAACTTCAATCGCAGAGAAGATCCAGAGGCAGTGGGGCGTATCGACGAGGAAGAGACAGAGGACGAGGAAACCGGAATTAGTGAAGCCGGTGCTCCTCACAACACAGAGAGAAAAGATATACCCATTATTACTGTGATAGGGTCCCTAGATGACAGCATCAGCAGTAATGAACAGCCATCTAGCTAAGATCATCAGATTTCTGGCTGCAATTATTTGATCAACTATGGCAGGGGTGTCAAGCTCAAGGCCCATGGGCCGGATCCAGTCTCTGGGGTGCTTAAATCTGGCCCTGGAAACAGACGACCAGCCCGTGGTGCATCTGCCAGAGAAAAGGGAGCTTGGGAGAACCACACATGGCCCTCCCAAGCTCCGTTTTCACTGGCAGGGGGTTGCAGGAGGCAGCTACAGCCGAAAACAGAGCTTGGGGACCCATTTTCACTGGCAGAGTGCTTGGTCCACCACAGGTGTCCCTGACATGAATGACATTGAGCTGGCCACTCACCCCGGCCCCCCAAGATCAAACACAACCCTGATGCAGCCCTCAATAAAATTGAGTTTGACACCCCTGAACTAAGAAGATATTTTCAGGTTATATTTTTATAAACCAGAGATCCTGACCATTTTCATCAGCACTCAAAAAAGCAAATATGGTTGCTGGGAGATAAATTTCTGAACTCCGAGAAAAGTAAAAAAACCCACATTTACTGGTACATAAAACTGGGCTATGTTCTCCTTCCAATCAATCCACAAGTCATTTCCTTTAAACTAACATGGTGTTCTTGAGTTCTTTGTGCTTTCTGTACTTAGCTGTCTGGGTTCTTTGTGTCAGATATATGAATAGAGATATGTATTTTCTTTAATAACCTAGCCAAACTTTGTTTAGCTTATGATTAATAAATAATCTTTTAAACGTGTTCTGCAACGTTTTATAATATAGGTATCTGAATAATAGTAAAATCCAGATGAGCCAAATATTCAACTAGGAAGATACTTTGTGTTAATTCTTAATTTATTTCATTGGAATCCATGCAATTTCAAAATTTAACAGCATAATCTTGTTTATTCAGACGTAAATCACACTTTTAAGTGAAACTGACTCAATAACATTGTGACTTAAGGAGAAAAATATGGGCACTGAAAAACATTAATCTGCATAAATATAAAACCTCTCTCAATGAAGGAGCAGCATTTAGATTTGGTTAATATTATATTTCAGTTGCTCAATTTAGCTTATACATTTGTCCAGCTTTCTATCAACGTATACTTCAGCAATTGCATAGTTATATAATTTCACATAAGTTACAACCATTTATGAAAATCTCTCTCATTGTGCCTCCATTTTCAACTGGGGAATGGCAGCAACAACAGGTCCTCTCTCAAATAAAAATGCAACAAGTTTAGAAAACTAAATAGCTTTGAAAAGATCAGTGAGAGAAATCTCAACCCTATTGCTTTTCTTGGGGCTGCAGTTAAGTCATAGCTTGGTCTACAAGGAAACACATTTGGCACCAGACTGAAACAAGCCGAGACGTTCTTCCAATTTACAGTCCACAGTATTAGTATAAATTCCACTCCAGCACTGACCATTGATACGCTTTGTCCCAATGCCCATAAATAACCACATTAATCATTTACAAGACTCTGAGATATTTATTAAGCCTGTTGCATACAATAAATGTATTCATTTGCCTTTTCTGGCCTTGATCTTCCTCAGATAGAATTCTAGCTCCTTGCCTTCCAAAATGTAGCCATCTGCTCGGCCACATTGTCCAGGTCTGGAGGCAATGCAAGCTGAAAAAGGAAAGGACAAAATTAAAGGAAAATGTGTCAATTAACACTGGTGAACACGCTTCTTTAAAGGCAAACTTTTTCTTGCTTTAATTCCATACACAACTGTGCTCATCTTCTCACAAAGTGTAGGTCTTTAAAAATTTAACGTCCTTCCTACAGATGAAGTTACCTTCAGAACTTGAAATGTCACCACTCACATTCAGCAGCAGAACTGGACAAAGTTTTCATCACAAGGTCAACTTCAAATCCCTGGTCAATTATGCAGGATAACATGGGAATCCCCTGACACTTGAATTTCTGGTTCTAACTCGTATAAAGTATCAAGAACTAGGCAAAGGCTCTAATAATTGTCAAGTTAAATATTATACCAAGATTTGAAACAAGTAAATCCTGCCCTAGAATAAAGAAGCTGCAACTTTGTCAACTCTTGAATATAGACTGCCACCATCACATAATTTATCAAAATAGTACATCTGCTGTATCTAGGAAGCTCAGTTTTCTGTCTTTTACATCTTACCAAGTAGCTTTCCTTGTTGGAACTGCTCCTCCAGGAGGCTACTGATCTTGGCATTCTTTTTCCGTTCATCATATTTCTTTTGAATTTTCTTTGAACGTTTTTTGTTTAAAATTTCTTCCTCCTCAGGGGTCTGGAACAAAAGCAGAAGTGTAAGCTGTTGTTATTTCCCATAATTCCACAAACACCTGAAACATTCAGCAGATTTTGGGGTTGTAAAAGTTAACATTGTGTGAAATGGTGCAAACTGTTCTGCACATAAAAACTTGTCTATGCCTAGACCAAACATGTTCTGTGTGTAAGTCAGCGGTTCTCAAATAGTGGGGCGCGCCCCCCTGGGGGGGCGCGAGGCTCCGTAAAGGGGGACGCGAAGGCTCCCTTTCCATCTGGGTGCAACGGCGGCGAAGGCGTGGGCGAGGCATAATATATGCCGCCTGGAAGTGGCAGCACTTCGGACTGTGGATTTTCATTGGAGCCCCGGGCTGGAGCTGTGCAAGAAGCCTGCTCGGGCGGGGGTGGGAGGGAGGGAAGCATGGGACCGCCCGTCTTCGCCACCGCGTAGCTCGCCTCTCCGCCAGCAGCTCCACCGCTAGCATTCCGTCTGGAAGCTCCACCGCAACAGCCGCTGTTGGGGAAGGGACAAAGGGGCGGCGGTCGCCCGATCTTGCCACCGCCACCCCTTCGCCCCTGGTAACGGCGACTGTTGTGCTGCTGCTTCCAGCTGGGATGCTGGAGGAGCTGCTGGCAGGGAGGGAGGGAAGAAGGGCAGAAGGGAGGTGGAAGGAAGGAAAGAAAAGCAGACACGCCGGAGGGAAAGAGGAAAGAAGCCAAGCAGGCAGGAAGGAGGGAAGAATGGAACTGGAAGGGAGGCAGGGAAGGAGGGAGGGAGAAAGGAAGGATAGGAGGATAGGGAAAGAGGAAAGAAGGCAGGCAGGCAGAAGGGAGGGAGGTGCAAGGAAGGAAGGAAGCATAGATAAGCAGGAGGGAAAGAAGGCAGGCAGGCAGGGGGAAAGAGGAAGGAGGGAACTGGAAGGGAGGCAGGGAAGGAGAAAGGAAGGATAGGAGGATAGGGAAAGAGGAAAGAAGGCAGGCAGGCAGAAGGGAGGGAGGTGCAAGGAAGGAAGGAAGCATAGATAAGCAGGAGGGAAAGAAGGCAGGCAGGGGGAAAGAGGAAGGAGGGAACTGGAAGGGAGGCAGGGAAGGAGGGAGGGAGAAAGGAAGGATAGGAGGATAGGGAAAGAGGAAAGAAGGCAGGCAGGCAGAAGGGAGGGAAGTGCAAGGAAGGAAGGAAGCATAGATAAGCAGGAGGGAAAGAAGGCAGGCAGGCAGGGGGAAAGAGGAAGGAGGGAACTGGAAGGGAGGCAGGAAGGAAGGGAAGGAGGAAGGGAGGGTGGAAGGAAGGATAGACAAGTAAGAGGGAAAGAGGAAAGAAAGCATGTGACTACGGTGGGAGACGAGGAAAGACCGGTGTGCTATGTTATGCAGAGGTGTACTTATAACAATTTTATAGACAAATGATACTATTTACAGTCGCGGGGGGGGGGGGGGCGAAATGTTTTCTTCTTCCTAGGGGGGGCATGACAGAAAATAATTGAGAAGCACTGGTGTAAGTGGAAGAGAAAGGAAACCACTTGGGAAGTGTAAGGTGGGAGAGGCCATCTTATCTGGTTGGACAAACTGCAAAGCCAGATTAGCTTTGGTCATTGCCAATTTCCCCAGATTGAACAGGAGTTTATTCAACCAGCCTATCACCCCCCATTTTCCAAGCACCGTTTTCCCCTTCTACTTCCCTATAGCCACTAATGCCCAAATGCCCAGTTCCTTATAGTCAGGAAAGAACTGAAAATATAAGAGTGCCAATTAGATGTGCAGTATCTAAATAAACACAGATAGTGGCAGTCAGGGGAAGGCACTAGGAATTTACAAATAATAAATGTACATATTGTCAGGGTGTGAATTCCGCCCTGTAAATTAACGAGGTATGAAATCGTGGCATTTCCTTGAAGCATACTTTTTAAATAAGTAAAATAAACCCGGGGTATATTCTAAGAAAAACATTTTATTGTAAAGAAAGTAAAAATACAAACTTACTAACTAAATGATTACATTTTGGCAGAGAGTTCCTGTCTGCGTTGGCAGACGGACAAAAGCAAAGGTAAAGTGAAGGTATGGAATGCGCAGTGAATCATTGCTGATAAGAAACAGTTCATTCTACCTTATAACTCAGAATGTGGGCACAGCTGGCAAACCAAATGAACGCAATGACACATATAAAGGCCAATTTAGATGAAGAGCTATAGGTGTGAGGTGCACAGGTCTTGTCCTACTCATCCCGACAAACTTTTCCAGATTTTGTTTCAGCTAATACCCAGGGCAATCAAAATGCTTTGAGTATTGTGCATTCTCCTAATATAACCTTTACACAGCATGACCGGTGTGCTGAACTTTTTACTACTTTAAAACAATTTCCAAATAAATTGAGATCTGAGCACTGATGGGATAACAGACTAGCAGTATTTTTCAACTTGGAATCCACGAACAGTAATTTATAGAATCCTTTTTATTCAAAACATTTGCCTCCATACTTCAGCACTAAGATGCTCTATATTGAAAAGGGATCCTACACAGCTTGGTCTCATGTCTCCTTCAGATCAGTCAATATCCATCATTGCCTTTCAGCAGCAGAACTGGTTTAATGGTATCATCATCAGAAGACAAATATATTTTTAAACCTCTGAACAGAGTAACATGTCACCTACCAGCTTGGCACCCTTTTTGCGCCCAAGAGGCAAGGCATAGTGGGCTTCATACCAGTGTCGGTATGGAGTGCTGTCGATGAGGACAATGCAGTTTTTGACCAGGGTCTTTGTGCGCACCAACTCATTATTGGATGCATTGTAGACTACATCAATTATTCTGGTTTTGCGGGTACAGCCTGTAAGGATAAAAGGAATTTATTTCTCAAGAGTAAGAAACCTGAATGCTGTTAAGAATCTTGGTGTACATAAAAATAGGCCTTCACACATTGTGCAAGATCTGTATAAATTCTATTTTATAATATAGCAACAAATTTTGACTGCTTCCATTTCCAAAATCACCCCATTTAAAAGAATGAAGAACAGAATTTCAAAGAGAGAATTTACAAACTCTGAAGTATGTGACTCCTCAAACTAGGATGACTAGAAAATATGATTGCATTTGCAAAGAGCATGGTGACCCTGCAACACAAGCGTGCCCCCTTTACACACATGTGCAACATCACTGATGATGATGCAAAAAGGACTGAGCTTGTGTCACAATAGTGATCCCTCCTGTGAATATTTTTGCAAAATATCATAGTCAGCCTTCTAATTAGAAAATACAAAAATAGACTTGTTTATCTTATGTTACCTTCAGCAGCCCCAATAAAGTCCTCATAACCAAGCTCAGCAACAAATATGAAATAAAGAAAATGTGCAGGGGCATATTAACCTCACCGACCAAACAAACACCAGGATTATGAACCGACCAGTTAGTTGCACCTGAATAGGAACAAAGCTACACTCTTGAGCAAACCTGTAACCCACCCCCACCCCCAAATACTAGTGGGGTAGCAAACTAAACATGCAAGCAAAGGTTCAAATTTATTGCATGGCTGTTTTTTAAAAATACTTGTGCCATTTACAACGTTCTTGTCTCTTCACCACTGAATAACAGTCTTTAAATCCATGCTGAACGCTTGTTTAAAGTTAGCTAATATTTTTCATTATTTCTATCTCAACCCCTCAGTTTTTACCAGACTTGAATACCTTTCCAGCTTATATAAACAATTTGTCTTCCCTTTAACATCTCTATAACAACAATGTATACTCTCAGCAGGGGTGGCTTCTAGCCAGCGTTACTGCTGTTTCGCTCGTGGGCAATCTTTGCGCAGGCACATGCACAGTTCAATAGAAATTGTTCTGCGCATACGCAGAACTCAAAAACAAGATGGCGGTGGCAACTGGTTTGGTGATGTGGCCATCCTGGATCGCTGCTGGTTCTGCGACCCATGCCGGCATACCACTACTGGTTTGGTTGAACCGGTAGGAACCCACATCTGATACTCAGGGTAACTATGACACTCTTATCACTGAGAGCTAGGAATTCACCAAAGCTCTCTTAAGGTCAAAGTTATCATCACAGTTTTTTTATTTGTGCATCTACAGTAGGTTACTAATATCCCCCCCCCCCCAAAATACTGTACATAACATCTGCTTTACACTTACATTCAGATCCCCAAGAGAAGTTTCCAACATCCAAACGCAGAGCACGGTATTTTTTATTGCCACCACGAACTCTTACTGTGTGAATTCTTCTGGGGCCAATCTGCAACAAAGTACCACAGGTTTGTTCAAACACAGCAATTCATGGAACTAAAATATTGCCTCAAATGTCCATCCTAAATGGCAACATGGTCAGTGTAACTATGACAACCCCTAGCATTGGTGACTGTGATGAAGACCAGAACAGTCTACACACTCACCTAAGGTGTACTTCTCATCACTCCAGTTGCCTCCACAATCAGAGGAACAGTATCTCCAAACTAAAGCACTATGCAATTATCTCAACATGACCAAAGGTAACTCTGGGTTTAAGTTTACTTCAAATCTTTTAAGGACTACAATAATTTCAAATTAGTGATATCGTGCCCCGATTAAGCATTCCACCACACATATGCAACACTTGGGTATACCTAAAGTAGCTCATATCTGTTTCACACTTATATCATTGTTGACATATAAAAATGGTATTGCAATTAAATTCAGGGGCACACTAATAACAGTTCTTAAAAACCTGTGTGCATAAGCCATACTATTGTTGTATCATGAAGTTTGATTACAGACATAACCTATAAACCCTCAGTTATCCTTTACTTGGGCATTTTAAAATTAACTAATTTCTCGTTATCTGCTATTAATACAGTATTCTGGATTAGTTCAGAATGAAGAACATTTGAAGTTTCCATGTGTTTTTTCTGCCTGGAAAGGAGGTTTCCCAGTTGGCCTATAGCAATCCACATTATTCAGGAAACTTAAAATACTTTACTCCTAACGATAGCAGTCTGAACTCTAACTCAAACATTCTCCCCCCCCCTCCCCGAAACAATTCAGCGTACGTACTTTAGTATTGGCAGGAGGTCGCCCCAACTCATACTTTCTTTTCTTGTGGTAGGGCTTCCGCTTTCCCCCGGTTTTGCGGCGTTTATGCCAATTATCCCTGGAGATACCTGCGTAAAAATAGAAAAATCAAGAGAAAAATCGAATGCATTAAATGTGGTCATTAAAGCTGTCCCTCCACGGCTTGCAGGCGTTCCTTCTGCCCAGGGTTACTCAGTTCTCCAAGGTAAGTCTCCGCATGGCACACTCGGCCCTAATGCAGCAGTGGAAAAAAGTTTCATCATTGCAACGCCGGGCAAAGAAACAAAAAAGGAGGCTTTAAGGCGAGAAAACAATTTCGTTCCATGAAGGCCCCTCTCTCCTTAAGAAGAGGTGGCTATACTGCGGCAACGCACAGCAAAGGCCGAAGAGGCGTCCGGATCCAAAGCAGGCCGAATGGCAATTGCTACACAAAACTAACCAGAATATCACGCGCATTTAACGGGGTAAACATCCTTCTCCCCGTTACTCGACTGGGAGCTTCGCGGGGATGTCTACCGGGGCGGATGGGGACGGATGAAAGCACGACGTCCCTCTCCCTCTAGCAACTCACCCATCCTGCTCCCAGGCGCCGATTGCAAAAAAGAAGGACGCAAAGCATTTCGGGACGGTTTGTTCCCCGGGAAATCTCGCGGCGAAAGACTCTCCTCTCAGCCGACGCGCGTCGTCGCGTCATCAAAGTGGGACATTTGAAACAGGCTGGTGGACGTTCGTTGTTGGCGTGACCGGGCTGGACGGTTTTCTTTATGGTTTGTGTGAAAAGCCGATGAGGTGTACTCAGGCTTGTTTTTCGAAGAATTGCTGAACACGGGGACGGGGCCTTCAAATTTTTTAATGATTGTTAAGGTTGTTGCTTGGCAGGGATTGTTTTTGAGAGGAAGGTGTTGCTGTTGGTGCTTGGAACCAACTGTCTGATAATCTGTTTCTACACCAAGGGTCTACACCTTTGGCAATTTTAAGATTTGTGGACTTCAACTCCCAGAATTCCTCCACCAGCAAAACTGGCTGAGGAATTCTGGGAGTTGAAGTCCACTAGTCTTAAAGTTGCCGAGGTTGGAGACCCCTGTTCTACACGATGTTAAGGTACCATGCAAAAGAGAGACGTTAAACAGTTAAAAACAGCAACGGAACGTATAGATATTGTAAAGGTAAACTAATAACGAAAGTAGCTTATGGTGTTAGAGCTACTACACCTGGACTGTCTTCGGGCGATCGCTGATGGCGGTAAATAAACTGAACTCCGTTATGGGTAGTCCACAGGATTTTTGCGTCTGATTAATGCAAAACACTAGTCTAGACCATGTCTTGGGAGTAAACTTCATCTGTTTTCTTCTGCCATTTCACAGCAGTAGGGGAAGATCTATCTTGCCTCTCAAATAGCCCCTTAACCTAAAATGGCCATTTATAAATATTAAGTCATTACTAGGGCATAAGTCATTAGCGAGTGCAAATGGTTAGTTGCCTTTGTCCAATAGTGAAAAAGCTTAGGACTAGACCTGGGTAGAATTTTCAGTAGGAGACACCAGGTTATTGTGAAGGTGGGTCATTTTTGCTGCAGAATATTTGAACAGACATTCTTTAGAACCTGTTCATCATTTGCCATGATTAAATCCATGGAAATTTATCTTAGATCTCATGACTGGAACCTATCATATTACTGCAGATAGAAATGCATTTCGCTCCAATTGTGCTGCTATATTTATGGTATCATGCACGCTTTGTTTATATGCCAATATTCCTCTGAAGTTTATAAATTTTTAATTAATTTTCAACCATTTACTTAACTAGGAACATAATTCAGTTTATACACACCCACACTGTACAATTTATTTCTCACATGCTAAACCAATAATCAGCATTGCTTTTTACCCTATCCAGGATGCAAAGAGAGTATCTTCTTAATTACAACCTCTGGTAATTTTCATCACAGTATTTCAAAATAAAGAGTCCATTTATAGCAGGTGTATAGTATTTCATCCACATTTGAGATACTACTTTAACTTTTGAAGAAGAAAGCAGTTGTATTATTTCAGATCATTTTTGTTTACAGTTGCTGTAGAAAACCTTTTAAAATGTTTCTAGTGATTAAAAATATTCCTAGTCAAGGATACTTTCTCTCTCATATTGATATATACTTTCAAATATTCAAACAGGATTATTCTCCACTGCAATATCTTTTGTTGTTTGGTGCTGTTCTCGATTCATGTACTGCAATTAAGGTCATCCATAGACAAAGGCATTTTGATATTCTGCTGAAAAATATTCCTCAGATAGATTCTAAAGTTATATTCTGCATGGTTTATGTCACGGAAGTAGTTTATGCATTCCACTTAGTTAAAACTTTCAACTACAGGAATGTTTGGAGGGATATGACTAATTACTTTAGGAACTTTTTGTGTGTAGTGCTTACTATGCAACCCTTGTGACATAGTCCATGGACACTTGAAAGAATACATGAATATAAATGCGTTTATCATCATCTTATGATGCAGAATTGTTTACTAATGCACTGTCAACATTAAAAAACTAGTTCAAAGACAATTGCAGAAGAATGTATTCTTTCCAAACCCCATATCCCACTGTAATTTTAACATGCAATTTGAAATACTTGCATCACACAGATGCTTTTTGCCTAGTTGGCAAGGAGTGCTGCATGAAGTTGAGGTATATTGGTTTCTATTATATAGTCAGACTGACTTTACAAATTAAATACTTTGTAGGTTGTTCATCTTTTAATCCTAATGAGTGCTAGCTTAGCAAATTTTTATGTTTAGCAAAAACTCCTTCCGTGTCCTAAAACGATCAGTGAGCTCTAGTGTCTTGTTCCTTGACCATTAGGAATGTAGTACTTTGGATGCCAGCCATTATATAACCTTATGCTGCTTTATGGATATATGCCAGTACAATCTTAGAGTTTTGGCAGACACTAGAGTGATTCGCGTATTCATCAAAAAAACAAGCAAATTAGACATCAGATTTTGAAAAATTACTGATATCTTAAAACTGAAATACGAGAAAGTCTTATTTAAGAAATTTAAACTAGTAATTTGAGAAATGACAGACTCAGAATTGGCAAACTGATGCAAAATATTTATTCCAAGTTAGTTATCTTTTGATGCAGTAGTTTTCCCCCTCATACAGACTCAATGTGATAGTCACTTTTTAAAATCTGTAAATAATGTTATCAAAATAATCTTAATCTTTGAAATCCCACAAAAATTTTATATTTTAACAATCCACCCTGAATATCAAGGTTGCAAGAACACAAACAATTCCTATATCCAAATATTTTACAGCTGTACCACCCCCCCCAAAAAAAGAAAAACCAAACACGCCTGGTTAAGTGATGAAGCTCCCCGAGCCGCCAAAAAATAAAAAAGTTCCATGTTATTAGCATTAATTTAACACAATTAGAACTTCCGTAGCCATTTTGTCATTGACAATGATTGTTTTAGCACATTATTGCCGCACAACATTTTGCAATGTGGACGGCAGTATGAGAAGCTTGTGGTTGCCCAACTTAAGTCTTTTGCATCCTGCTCCTGATGAGATGCCTTGCTCCAGAAGGCAGAATGGATTGTTCTCTATGAAGCACAGAAGGGCAAAATCAAAAAGTAGTAAGCCAATAGCTTTCTTCTTTGGGATATAATTCTTTCCCTTGTGCATGAAGTTTTCAACAATAAAAAACTGAACAGACTTGAGATAGAATAAACTCTGCTTCATTCGAACCCCAAACATTTATGTGCTGAACTACAAACTGAGTTTGCTGGGTTGGTTTTATATTATGGATTTTTGGTGCCCAACTTCAGGCATCATCGTCAGAAGTTTCACTGCTACTTGTTTCTGTGTCTGACTCTTCAAACTCTGTCTTAAAAGTGCTTCTCCAGTGGGAGAATAGTTGACTGCTGCCTTGGCCTCGAAGAAATTCACTCTTCCGAAAACCATTTCTTCTTAGCTAGAGAGAAAGAAAGAAAATTTTCATACTTATTTCTCCTTTTCAGCCAAAATAAACTCAAAATTTATTAATTGTTGTCAGATGCACCAAAACAAAATTAATTTTGACCTCTTAGTTTATTGTAATCAATGTTTTCAGAGATTTCAACATATAAGTTACAAAATAAAATGATGCTAAAAGGTAGGCAGTTGACCATACCTGCTCTGACTTTATTTGGAACTCTTTGAGCTCATCCTCTGTGAGGGGAAGGCAATTCTCATCGTTCTCAGGATATTCCTGCCATCCCATTGCTTTCAGTAATCTAGCACGGAAAATATAAAAAAATAAACAGAAAAAGAACTAAAGATGTCATTATGGAGGACAAGATGTTTTACTCCTTCTTAAGCACAAGAAAATTCACAGCTATTTTACAATATTGCTCAGTAGGAGAGAAATACTTTAATAAGGCAAGTTAGGCCAAGAGTTAAATGAAGCAGTCAAAGAAAAAGTGAGAATGGCGATTAAAAAGTACCACGGCAAGGTTCTCAAACTGTGCTGGTAACTCCTTGGGTGTTATGAACAACTGGATATAAGGGGGTGGTGTCACCATTTTTTATATTGATCAGCCTTGTATAGGCAGTGGGAGCACTGTCAAAACCTATTTTGGGCTTTGTTTCTCATTTTGTCTGCAAGCTCAAATCGACAACTGCAGGACCACACAGTCTGAAGACCCTGTGATTTAAATATTAACATGTATTTATGCCTTGTCAATGAAATGATTTGTTCTATTCATGGTGACATGGTGTTACAGAAATTCATCAAGTATTTTGGGAAGAGTAGAACCACAAAATTTGAGAAATACTGCATTAAGTATTAAAAACCCCGTTCGTGTCTTCTTTAACTACAATAAAACTATTATTCTAAAATAACTTAAATTACATACTTGAATAATTGTTACATGCTATATTGTACACTTGTTAAACACCTGACAGGAGTGAAGGAATAGAAAGACAGTTTTTAAACAAAGTATTGTTTTGGTTCTTAGACAGTAAACATACAAATGATCTACTTTCACCCCATTCCGCTTTGTTAAAATGGATTGTGTAGAGGCAGATGGTGAATGTCATCTGCTGTGTCTGATGAAGCAGCTCCTTAGCCAGATTGAATTGTGCCTCAATTCAAACCTCATGCAGGTTTCAAAACCGAGAAACATATGATTTGGAGATTAAAGACTGTTTCCATGTAATCATTCTTGCCTTATCACTAAGGAGGGGGATTCCATTCCCTCTCCTATGACACATTTCAATAAGAAATGGCAAAAAGGCAATGCTTCCATCAGAGTGCATCAATCACAGGATATCACGTGGATAGCAGAAGAGAAGAATGTTCATTACAAGAAGCCAAAAACTTTTATTGTATTGTACTGGATGACATGGAGTAATCGGGCTATTTCAAGAAACCACACGTTCTTCTTCTAGAGCTGGTTAAACCTCTATTGATTTCTATACATTTCTGATGGGTTAATATTTTCCAGACCAACTGCCTCTTTTCTCACCTGTGTTCTGCTTCTAAAGAGTGAGAAAGATTCTCTCCCTCTTCCAAAGGCAAAGAAAGCCCATTCTGATGGCAGTTCTCCTCCCAGTTTTCCTTTGGTTCTGCTGTACTGCCACCATCCACCTAGTGAGGAACAAAAGAGAGACCAAATCATACTCGTGTAATAGTTGTTTTAGCATTCATCAATTATACTTTAGAAAGTTCTCTAAATTACATACTCAGGTAGCATAGGTTTTATGATGAGGCTAATAACCTCCTCAAACTAACATTTATCAAAAAATGTTAATGGCTACTGTTTAATTTAGAATATAATTGCATTAAGACTTTTGATTGTAATAAAATTTAGTACAAACTAAATTTAAAAAAATAGGAGTAAAAAGTACAAGAAAAAAGAGAAACGTAATATAATAAAAAGAAGCTCACAAGACACTTGCAGCATCCCACAGTAATGAGCACCATTTGCAATCTTCACTGCCAGCTTCACTGCCAAAGTCAATAGGGAAGCCAGGAGAAGGTCACACATTGTGATCACATGATGTTGCACTTAGTCATGTGGGATTTCCTTAACGACAGCAGTTCTGTTGCAACTGCAGCCGTAAATTGGTTATGGTATATGATACTGCATTTTACAATCACATCTCTCAGCAATGGAATTACCAGTCCCAATTACCATAGTTAAATGAAGACCATCTGCATGAGTTTATAACACAGAATCAAGAATAACAAATAGTAACAAACCCCACCATCACTGTAATAATTGAGGATTACATGTTAAACTAATGCATGGGCACTGTTGCAAAAATGCATGAAGCCTTAAAAAAATCAGTATCTAGAATAGATAATTTTCTTCAAAAAAGCTACCGTTCATTCCGAAAGGTGAAAAGAAATGCCAATTATCACAATGATAAAAATTATGTGTCTTGCTATATACTTTGCATTTCTAGGGTTAAGCGCTTCTTGATTTATTTTAATTTGTCCTCCAAAATGAGAGTTCATATTTGTATAAATTATATACAACAGTCACAGAAACATGAAGACACAAACATGCTTATGCATCACTCCTATCTTCAAAAATATTAATATTTGCTACAATTATTTTTTATTTCCCATACTTTATACATGACAGAAGCCAGAGTCAAGATGCATATGCTACTTTCCCTTGCGGAAAGTAGCAAGTTTGCTAAATAAGCATGCAAGCAATACTAGAAAATTATTTTAAAACTCTTGACATTATTTTTTAAAAAGACATGGAACCCTCACATCCTCCAGTTTGTTGTTCTCATGACGCTCTGGCAATTCTCCATTCCTGTCGTCCTTCAGAGCTTTTAAGAACTCACTCTTCTTATCTGTGGTGCGGCGCATCAGCTTTGTCAAGCGAGAGGAGTTTATTTCAATAGGAGGGGTGGTACTGGAGGGACTCTGGAAATAGAGTAATAGCATTGTTAAATCTATTATAATTCACTGATTTGATAAGAGTGTGTTGAAATTGGTTAGTCCCTTCTGATTTATAGCAGGTTTATATCCCCCATACATGCTTACCTCTTTGGAAGAGGTGAGAACAGAGCCACTGGTTAACACAGCTGGTTTGGTTACAGACACAGGACTGGTAAAAGCTGAATCACGGCTGGAGGTTAGTGAGCTTGGTTTATGTTCACTTCTGTTAGCTTTCCATTGATTTGGCTATAATGAAGAAATGTGCAGTAATAATAGTGATATATTTGCCTAAAACCAACACTGACTTAGTAAAAATATTGTCTTCTGAAAATCTGCACTTATTTAAAATGCCCCTTTTGGGATCGATCTATCTGATATAACTATATTCCAGTTCCTAACAATAATATGTTTTTTCTGTTAAATTTGCTATGGCCATTCATTGCAATAGGCTCTTGCAACATCTAATACCATTTAAAATAATGAAAATCATAGGCAAAATAGGACAATCTAGATTAAAAACAGCTACTCCCCAACCCAATACATTTACCCCCCCGAGTCTCAGAACAAAGCCAGGTTTTAAGGACTTTATGGAACCTGAGGAAAATGAGTTTGTCACCTGTATCTCTGAAGAGATGCTTCCTAGTCATTCTGAATCTGCCTGAATGTACTTGGCAGGCAGAAACAGTGGAAGAGAAATGGTCCCTTTAGAAACCATGAATTTGCACCAAAAAACCAAGTCTAAACCAATGCAGCTTTTCTGTGACATGAGCAGAGTGAATAGTGGCCCTTATTGCTCATACCACTCCATTTTAAGCCAGCTGTGGCTTCCAGACAATCTTTAAGAATAGTCCCATGTAGAACATATTGCAAAAGTCCAATAAAGAGGCAAGCAGGGCATTAGGGACTTTAAGGACTCTTAATTGAGAAAAAAGCACACCTGGTGCACAAGATGAACCTGTACCAAAGTCCTCCAGGCCACAGCTGCCACCTGCTCTTTGAGCAGTAGTTGTTCGTGTAGGAATCCAAGGTTGTGCATCTGTCTTGAATGCCAAAGTACAACCTCATCCAAGAACAATAGTGAAATTATGACAAACCAGGGGGATCCAGAGAGCCAGAGCCACCCAGTCTTGTCAGGATTGAACTGAAAGTTATTCCTCTCCATTCAAACAGCTTTAGAGAATGGGACAGTACCTCAACAGTTTGACATATACCCTGGTTGGTTTCTTACCTGATACGCCCCTTCTCGAGGCAGGTGGAGACAGCAGCCATGCATGGGTTAACACTGCAAGTAACCAATAGGACTGAGTCTACCAAAATTACGTCATAGCCTCTGAGGAGTGTCCTCCCGCTTTCTTGACAAAGGAGGTAAGTAGACCTGTGCTGTAACTGAATGCTCTTGTGTGCTTGTTCCTCCAACATCATTTACAACTGCCCCTCTGCGACCTAGGCCCGCATGGATAATGGGGTGGGGATGGCTGCTGTCTCCACCTGCCCCGAGAAGGGGCGTATCAGGTAAGAAACCAACGCCCACTCTCCCAAGTTGGTGGAGACAGCGGCCATGCATGGGACATATCAAAACCTGGCTTGTCCCGGGAGGGAATGCGATAGCCTAGGAGACTGAAGAGGGGAGGACTTGTTGAAGAACCCGCCTTCCGAAGGCCGCATCAGCTGATGTGTATCTATCCACCTTGTAGTGGCAGATAAAGGGAAGTGGAGTAGTCCAAGTGGCCGCCCTATAGATTTCCTCCTCCGAGGATTGTGTTGTCCAAGCCGACGAAGTTGCCGCATTGGGCGTTGAGTGCGCTGTGATGTTAGGTGGTGGAGTAAGATGGTGAACTAGGTAAGCCCTTGATATGGCGGATCTGATCCACCGCCCTATCATTGAAGAAGAAGCTTTAAGCTCTTTCTTGGTGCGGTGGAAAGAGACGAAAAGGGCCTCAGTGCGCCTGAAGTCGGCTGTTCTGCTAATGTAGATCTTCAGTGCACGATGGACGTCCAACGTGTGCCACATACACTCGAGCCTGTGAGTTGGATTGGGGCAAAAATCTGGAAGGATCAGATCCTGAGCCCGATAGAAGGCTGAATTAACCTTAGGGATGAAGGTAGGATTGAGGCGAAGGACCACACTGTCCAGATGGAACACATATAAATCAGACCTGATGGAAAGAGCCGCCATTTCCGACATGCGCCATGCTGACGTGACAGCAACAAGACAGACTGCCTTCAATGTGAGGTGGAGTAATGAGGCAGACCTTAGATGTTCAAATGGTGGTTCGGTAAGGAAGTCCAGGACTTTGGTGAGGTCCCACGTGGGGAATCGGTGGGTGACAGGGGGGCTGAAGTTAGAAGCGCCCCTGAGGAAGCGTCGGACATGAGGGTGCAAGGAAAGTGGTTCACTGCGGTGCAGGGAGAGGACTGAAGAAAGAGCTGTCACTTGCCGCCTTAGGATGTTGGGCGAAAGTCCCTTGTCCAGAACCTGTTGTAAGAATTCTAAAACCTAGGCTATCGAGGCCTCGAGTGAGACAACACCACGCGAATTGCACCATGTCAAGAACTTCTGCCACGATGATTCATAGATTGAGACGCCTGAATAGTCCTGATTACCTTGTCAGAAAGGTTAGCCGCTGTCAAGGCCGCCCGCTCATCCTCCATGCGGTTACTGAGGAACAACTGCTGTTGGTTTTCTGGTATGGCAATAGAAACCACTGGAGGTAGCGGCTCTGAAGCCGCGCCCACGGGACAATGGAGAAGCATGAGACCATCTTCCCTAGTAACTGGGACAGTAGAATCAGTGGAACATGTTGTTTTGTACGCACCTCGTTGGCCAGATTTCTGAGGCTGAGTTGTCGTTCGCGGGACAGGAAGACCTTGCCCTGAACAGAATCTATCAGGGCTCCCAGATGAACCAACTGCGAGGTGGGAATTAAGTGGCTCTTGTCTTGGTTTATGGAGAAGCCCTGGTCCTGAAGGACCTGGATGGTGGTGTGGAGGTCCTGAAGAGCCTGGTTGTGAGACCTCGACAGCAAGAGGATGTTGTCCAGGTAGCACAATATCCTTATGGGCCTGGCACAGATGTGAGCGGCTACCACCGCCAGTAGTTTGGTGAAAACCCTCGGGGAGGGGGGGGAAGACAGCCCGAAAGGGAGGGCCCGATACTGGAAGTGGTTGTCTGCATAAACCTCAGGAAGCGCCTGTGTTCTTTGAGATGGGAACGTGGAGGTAAGTCTCTGTGAGGTCCACTGTGTTGAGGAGACGTTCTTGCGGACACTCTCGAGGATTGATAGAAAAGAGTGCATTTTGAATTTCCTGTATCTGATGAATCTGTTGAGGAATTTGAGATCAAGGATTACCCTCCAGCTCCCCGAAGACATTGGCACGCTAAAGAGACGAGAGTAGAACCTCCGCCCTGCCTGGCCCGGAGGAACAGGCTGAATGGCTCGGATATGGAGCAGGTGATGGATGGCCTGCTCCTCCAGGAGCCTCTTGTGAGGATCCCTTGAGATGGGGCACATGACAAAGTGGGTCGGAGGGCTGGAGCGCAAGTCCAAGGCTAGGCCGAATCTGATGATGGACCTGACCCATGCGTCGTTGGTGATGTCGTCCCAATGATCCTCGAACGCTGCTAGGCGTCCCCCAATTGGGAGGGACTCCAGGTAGTCACTTCTGTCTCTTAAATGATCATTGGAAGAGTCCTTGAAGGACTTCATTGGAGGGAAACATTGATTGTTTCTTCCAGTTCTATTGGAGAAGGAGGGTCCCTGTCTGAGAGGGGCCTGACGTTGTGGATGGGAGTTGGAGAAACCCCCGTCCTGCCCTTGAAAGGGCTGCCTACAATAGGAGGATTGGTTACGATTATCCTGCTTTTTGGTGGCAGCCTGAAGAACCTTCCGTTTGTCTTTAGATTCCACTAAGAGGGGCTCTAGAGGTGGACTGAAAGAAGACTGGAGGAATAGGCTGAAGAGGCGAGCCTCCATTTTGCCCGGACCTCAGCCTGCCATTGCTTAAGCCAGAGGAGCCAGCGGGATGTGACAGAGGAAGCTATGGATTTGGAAGCGAAGCTGGCCGCATCCAAGGATGTGTCCGTGGTGTATTCTAGGGCCGCTTTTATCTTGTTGATATCCCTGCAAGATCTAGAATCCCTAGAGAAAAATCTTGCCTGGAGCTGTCTGAGCCACAGGAGAGGAGAACGGCTAAAGAAAGAGGCCGATGTAGCAGCTCGAATGGCCCATGCAGCAGCCTGATGCCCCTTAACAAGCATCTGCTCAAACCTCTTGTCTTCAGGGCGCAGGGTCTCCTTGGGAACTGCCGATGCCGCACTAGGGGAAAATAAACTCACCACCGGTAGGTCAATGGAGGGTAACTCAAGTACCTTGGAGAGTTCCGGTCCCACATTATACAGGTGCTTGTCCAAGGTGTTAGGGAGAGGACCTGTACTTGGTGACACCCACTGGTTTTGGACAATGTCGATGAGTCTGGGCGATGGGATCACTTCCTTTTCCACCATGGGCTGAATGAAGAGAGAATTAGTGGTGTCTGAGCATTGGGAGCCAGTATGCCTGCGATCTTCCTTGCCTTAAAAGAAGAGAGCGAAAAATAGCAGGTTTAAAGAGGCCAACTACAGTAGGTGGGTCTGGAAGGAGGCCTTCGTTTTCAGATAGGTCCGAATCTCTGGCTGGACATTCCTCTTCTCTGAAGACGGATGGTTGACTGGAGGTGCCAGGCAAATGTGTGATGTGGAAGCCGAAAGGTCACCATCTCTACGTCTGGAGCTGGAAGAAGAAGACCTGTGTGGGGTGGAATATGAAGAAGGCCTGTGCTTGAGGCCTGCGGCTATGCCACGTTCAATGGCATCGGAAATGATTGTGGCCATATCAGGTGTGTAAGGGAGTGGCCTAAAAGGAGTGGAGCCCAAATTCTGGGAGAGAGGTTCCCCTTCAGGAGTGAGACTTCTGTTGTCGCCAGATTCCTCCCCACTGTAAATCTGCTCATCTGATCCCCTGGCCTCCTCAGGTTGTAAGATGGAAGCCGCAGGGGACAGTTCATCCTCTGAATCAGAGGACAACTCTGCAGGAGGGCTAACCTCTACGTGCCTCTGAGGTTGGAAAGGATGGGGTTCCACATCTTTAGTTTTGCCTTTTGCCTTCCTGGGGAGAGCTTGGGAGGCTCCGTCACCCTCCTCAGCCGGGGTGCCCGTAGCAGACATGTGACTATGCCTGGAAGCCTTGGGTAAGGGCTTGGAAGGACAGACCTCAGCAGTTGACCTGCATTTAGAGGCCCTGGGTTGTGGGGATCCAGCCAGAGGAATTGGGTCCTGAGGCTCTGCAGGGGACTGTGGGGCCTGGTCGGGAGTGGCTGCCTTGGCCAGTACTCACTGCGTTGGTTAAGATGGCCACCGGAAGATTTCCGCCAAAACAAAATGGCCGCTGAGGCAAAAAGCCTATGGGCCAAATCAGTAGCATGGCCGAGGGGACAGCAAGGCAGTCAGAGCTGGCGGTGGTTTCCTGCATAGAAGCGGTGGCAGCAGAGAGAGGAGTGGGAAAGCCCGCTGTGTCGGCGGTTCTAATGGCTCAGCGGTGGCAGCTGCAAGGGCCTCTGAGGCGAAGGGAAACGCTGCCTATATGGTGGTGGCCTCCAACGGCCAGTGCCAAACAGCAAAGATGCAGGGGAGCGTTCGACCAGCAGGGGGGTCCCTGAACGATAAGCCAGGGAGCTGCCTCATGCTTCTGCTTCTTCCAGCCTCAGAGGATGAAGAGCTCCGAGCCCGACGAGGCGTTAGCACCGCAGCAACAAGTTCCCCCTGCCTTATCAGTCCAATTAAAGGCAGGAGAAAGTAATTGGAACTAAATTTGAAATATAGCCAATTTAATTATATTTTTATTGAATTTAAGTTGAGGAGAGAGCTATTAGCACAGCCAGTCCCAATCAAACTGAGTCTAAAAAAGTGGGAGGACACTCCTCAGAGGCTATGACATAATTTTGGTAGTTGGTTACTGGCAGTGTTAACCATGCATGGCTGCTGTCTCCACTAACTTGGGAGAAGGATGCTGTTGCTGATGGTATCACGGCTGAGATCAGGGTGTACTGATAAAGCCACTCCAGGCTAGCTCTGCCAAAAATCATTGTTAAGTGCAACCAATATTGCCTCTGTACTGAACCCTGTGAAATTCCAATTGAAATTGGTTCAGATAACCCATTTCCCACCAAGAACCTCAAAGAAGGCCGTCTTCTTTTAAATGTCTACGCAATGCTAACTGAAAATATAAAAGTTGAACCAAGTTTCCAACAATAAAGATAGGAAAAGTCCATGGACCCTCCTATACTGTTGGTATTTTATTTTTATATTAGTATACCACAGATATTTATACTGTATATTACCATAACATAGTTTCAATCACCCCTATTGCTACTATAATAGCTTCTCACTGACATCCTGTGTACCTTTGATGGGGGTGCTGCAGGCTTAGGAACCAGATTTTTGTAGACACTTGGGACGATAGGGGTTGCCTTGTTGCCATTTGAAAGTTGAGGTCCTGGTGATGTGAATGCAGCTGAGAAGGCGGCAGCAGGATCCTCTTTTGAAACCTTTTTGATGACCAGCATCTTGGTAGGTTGCTTGGCACTAGGAGGATTTTCTAATAAAACAACATGGAAAAAACTAAGTATTTCAACAAAAAATGAGTTCATAGCAGTCCATCTTTTGTACCTGCTCATTAATGCAGAAAGTTATCAGGGATGAATTTGGAAGCTGAAAATTAACAATATTCTAAATGTTAAATAAATAAATGTTTTCTTTTAAAGAATTCCTGTAAGAATATGTTATGATCTTATAAACTTATGTGGAGTATCAAAAATCTAGCAACTGCATAAGACTTTAACTAAAGTCTTAATTTGGTTTTAGTTCTTCACCTCTCTTCTCTTTTTGATAGGCTTCATCCATATTATTGCTTAACAATGTTAAAGACTACCTGAAACTTGGGGCATTATATATTGATGTGAGTCATGGTTGAAAGGTTTAATTGCCAGTGTTGGTCAATATAATGAATATACCTAATCTTCCAAATCTGAACGAAGCAAGTCTTAAGCTTTAGGCACTTGTTGGATGTGTGTTCAATGATACAATCATATATAGTTTTATTTAGACGTATATTTGTATTTAATGGTGCTTATAATCAAGTCATGTAATATGTGATAATTTAGACACTTGGAAATTAGCCAGCAATTAGCCACCATCTACTTAGCCACAGTATGGTGTTCTAGTGTCGGGTAGAGTTACAGAAAACGGCTGCTTCCTTGCTCCCACTAGATGGATCATCCCTAAATAGATAGGATCTGCAATATACTCATCCTGCCCAACTTAATAGGATGGGCAGAAATGACTGGATATGGTCTTTCAAATACCTTGGCTCCATGCCAAGTAGAGCTTTTTAAATAATAATCAGCACTTAGAATTGCATCCAGGGGTTTGCAGAAGAAGTGTGAACATGGGCGTAACACATCTATAATTGCTTGGGCTGCAATTGGACTAAGTGAAGTTTCTGAATGTTCTTCAGGGGCAGCCCAATGTAAAGTGCATTGCAATAATCAGCTGAGGACATGACCAAAGCATAAATGATCATATGACTTGCCTTCTGATTTGGAAAGGGTCACAATATGCAATGCAAAACTGTACAAAGGCCCTCCTGCCCACAATTATCATTTGCTCTTCAAAAAGGACTAATGAGGTACCTCACGTAAGAGTGGCTATGGGGCAGACATCTCCCCCTCCCCAATCAACACTGACTGGAACTGACCCTGGAGGAAGGAGGAAAAATAATATTATAGTGTGCCCCCAATATTAACCCATCACTGGTCCAGAATACCATGGTGGGTGGTATCAAAAGTTGCTGAATCATCAAGGGGAATAAGAATTGACATGCTACCTTCATCCTGCTCCTTCCTGAAATCATCCAAAAGTACAATCAATGCTGTTTCAGGCCCATATCCCTACCTGAAACCTGACTAGAAGGGGTCCAGATAACCTGCTTTATCCATGGCTTTATCCAAGGCAACTATGTTTAGAATCAAAACATTTAGTTTAGAATGGTTCTCTTTGATTAGATCATGGAGGCTGTAAGAGAAAGCATCTTGAAGAATGTAGCTGAAAAAGCTTATACAACAAACTTTTGCTCTTAATATGAATTCTGATTTTAAAGTAATTAAAAATAAACCCTATTACAGGTTTTCTGAAGATCATGGAAGAGTTTCAGTGATCCAATCTGAAACAAACATGTAGCTGAAAAATAGATGCCATAAACAGTACAATTCCCATTTGAAAGTCTCTAATTCTTATGTTACACTTTAAGTAAAACTTCTTAGAAGATAGAAATATGCAAATTTCTTATGTTCTTCGCATTCTGTGACTAAAGCAAACATGTGAATTATATGAACTGTTAATACTCATGCTGATAAATTGAATAAAACGCGACAGACTGATCATAGGTTGGATTAGATTTCTTTGTTGGCTAATAAAAATAATTCATAGTAAACCCTTCAACTGGCATCAAGAATATTACAATCAATTCTTCTTTGTATAGAAAACATTTTAACTAGACTTTATGAGCCTGGGAATTATGGAAGTGGACGTAAAATATATCTTCAGGAAAGCATTTTGGAATTGTTAAAGGGAATCTCAAACACATTAAGCATGCTCAAGAGAGTAAGTTTCACAGTCTACTAAGAAAATATATACCTGAATAGTACTGAGTCTAATTCATTAAGAGTACATTTTTGGGAAGAGCTAAATAGAATATTGGATTCTGGTATACATACAATTAGAAAAAATAATAATGGAGTGTCAGTTCACATTTTTGAGGCACTGTCACTTCTGAATGAATCAATAATCATGCAGCTATTCAACTGCAGCTCTCTCTTGTATTACGCACCTGATGATTTTTACGTAAACATTTTTGGACAGCAGGGAAAAATCTTTATGATACTAGATGATCTTCTACATGAAGGTCATAAGAATTTCATTTTTTGAATGGGCAGAATTATATGTATTAAGTATGAAAAACTTTACATTGACCTTTCTTAAGTAACATAATTTTTACAGTTCTCCTGCCATGGCTGTCTTTAAATTCCCCAATGTATGGGGCTTATTTACATAATCTAACATCAACTAAATAAGTATGATATTTAAAAGCAGGGGTTTTTTTTTTACAAAAAAACCCTTAGGTGCTTAGGTTCTTCATGCATTTCTTGAGTGTGCATAAACATCTGAGGTTTATGAATCAATACGAATACTAATGCCAATCTGGGGCAGGGGAATGGGATGATGTACCCATATCTAGTTTCTACACAGTATTCTATCATTCCTAATAATAGGCAAGTCTCTTACAGTTTATTATTAAAATATAATTTCTAATATCATACAACACAGAGAAGAAAAACTTATTTGGTTATTTTTATAAACTGACTAAATGGAACAAAGTTAGACTATTTCTACAACTACAGAAAATACCTCTCTGCCAATGCCTCAGTACTTACCCCAAACACCAGATGGAGTTCCAGCTGGTTTACCCTGGCTGTGCTGTTTTCCAGCTTCTGGATTCAATGATGGCTGTAACAAGCACACCAAAAAGTCATACACATTTCATGTTTTGTTACAGTTTCAATTTCATTAAATTTCCTAGCTAGAAATAAGCATTTGACCCAACATTAGGTTCTCTAAATATAGTAACATTGATAATTTACCTACACAGAATCTAATATTCGTTTTGTAATGCATTCTGACAGGAGAAAAGTGTTGCACATTAAAACCATAAGAAACAATTATAAATGCTTTAAAGCCTGGTGACACTTGGTGAATAATTAGGGGAAGAAATCTTTGGCACCTGAAGTCCCTCTAAGACTGTAAAATTACCAAAGCTGATTCCTATACCGCTAAGCAGGAAATGTATGGTAACTATTAGCATACTCTATAATATGAGCTTATCATTTTTTAGAAACAAAGTCTTTCTACTGTTGCTGGAAAAATAAACAGAAAGTCCTGACTCCTTTTAGTATTATCCATATAGCAGGTTTTTCTCCCTTGATATAAAGCTATTAAATCTTATAATCTCACCCTTTTCTTTTTCTTTCCTCAGCACCTGTACTTTGGGTACCCAAAACCACCCACATGGTTGCATTTTGTATCAGCTGAAGGTTCCGAATAGTTCTCTATGGTAACCCAGCCCCAGGTGAAGTGCATTGCAAATAGTCCAACCGGTAGATGACCAGGTCACGAGTGATGAGTGGACAGCCTCCCTATTGTCCTAATAAATAATTGGATTTCTTTTGAAACTTGAGTTAATGAGTTAATTAGGGCATCCATCGGAACCCTGACAAAGGGCATAACTGGACCACAACATAAAGCTGAGCCAAGGCCCTCCTAGCTATGGCTACCAACTACTCTTTAAACAGGAGCCTTGAGTCCAGGAGGATCCTGCACAGGAACTGTCTGGTGCAACCCATCCAAGACCAAAGATGATAAAGTCATAGAAACAAATGGATATTTATATCAATCTCCAGGAAAAATAGTACATTTAAGGAACATCTTAATTTTATTCAGAGTATACTTACAAAATCTTCCTCCTCAAATTGCAATTTCTCCTTCTCTTCCTTTTCCTCCCTAGCTTCAGCAGTTGGCTTTTCCTGAAAAGCTGAATTCTTTCGGGAGTGGAAATTGCCATTCCAATGGCGATGAGATCCAGTTCCTCCTCCTCTCTGACTCATGCCATCATGGCCACGTGAAGAACCATGCCAACCTGGCTGACTGCCAGCTAGTCCAACATGAGTTCCTTTAGAAACACCAGAATCCACAGAATCATGGCGGTGCAGGGAAGGCTGATGCCAACAGTCTGGATAAGATATGAAGTAGTTACATAAACAAAGCTAGTTATCATTTGAAAAAAATGCCACAATATACAAGACCTACTGCAAAAGATTAGATACAATAATATAATCTCATTATAGGAGCATCTCCTAACTAATAAACTGATATTCTATCAATTCACTGATATTAAGAGTATCAAACTACTGGAGTTCAAAAATAGAGGGTGGGAAGCCACAAAATGGTGGAGAGAGGGGGACACCAGCTGAAGTTCAAGCCTATTTTTTCTCCCGTGCTATTTACTTATCCAGCAATGAGTAACATACCTCCAGCCGTTCTGAGGGGGCCATTATTAAAGAAACCATCGGAAGAGTTGTGGCGTCTTCGGCTTACACCAAACCGGCCTTCTCCCCGAGGAAGATGTTCTCCATGCTTTTCAAAAGTAGCTCCAGGAGCCTATGAATAAAGGGGAAACATGTAAAGACAGCTGTGATTGTATTAACAGTATATACATACATACAGTCATGTATATATGAACTTTCAGAAGAGGCGGGTCAACAGCAAATTTAAAATTAATCAGTCACATATGGTAAGATGCACAGAATAACTATGTATCAGGCTTTAACAATATAATTTTGCAATCTTTGAAAATATTTCTCAGAATTCATTCAAAATCTTTTAACAATACAGCAAAAATCACTCTGTAAGATGGATGGTTCCAAAATAATAAATAAACTAATAAGATATTCATCACTACAGCACACTAAATTGATAAGTCTCAATTTAGTCTACATAACAGAATATATCCCCCAGAACAAATTATGATATTAAAAAAAAATCAAACATGGGCCTATATTTATACAAATGCATCATCCAAATGATATCTCAAGATTAAATCAATCTACTGTTAAATATGTCTACTTTATTAGAAAACAGAGCAGAAATTAATTTGTTTCTTATTTCAACAATGTATCACTCTTATGATCAATTTGCTTAGATAGCACTGGTGGAATATCATCAAATTTCCAAAAGTAGCTTTTCACTGTTTAAGAGGGATCAGGCATCAACACATTTTAAAATTAAAATTAAAGAAATTAGAAAAATGGTCAAGATTTCATGTCAGGAAACAGATTTTACTATTTTGAAAAAAAAATCACTCTATTTTAAACGTCACAATATAATGTCATATTTTTCTGTTTCAAGTTTCCATTTTAAACTAAATGTGAGGTTTAACCAAAATATCAATGTATGTTGATACATTGCATAAACTCCCAGAGTATCTGCTAGACAGACCACTTCAATTTTGCAGGGTTGGCACACTCCAAATTCCTTCAATTAAATAACATCACCTAACAAGACTCCAGAAGCAAGCCTTCTCTTTAGCAGTGACTACTCTCTAAATAAAGTTTGTCCCAAGATCCAAAGGGCCCCCATCTGTTGTTCAGAAGAATGGTGAAACTCTTCACCAGGGCTTTCGATAGTGACCTGATCTTGTGTAGTTGCATGTCATCTGGTCTGTTGTCCTATCTTTTACTGATGTTACTGCAATGTTACTCTTCTTTCATTGTTGTAAGCGACCCAGGACCCACAGTATACAAGTTTAATATAATAATAATAAATTAGAGCCAACAAAGCAACATTTGTTTCCAATGTTTGAACATTAGAAAAAGAACGTTGGTCTTACCTGAACGTTTTTTTCTGGAGAGTGGAGGGAGGGGTCACTGAAGGGTTATTACAGCCTGATTGGTCCATTTGACTGAGAGAAAACTTCTTAGCCTTCGGCTTCTCCCGTTGGCTCCCAGTTTCCGCGATGTCACGGTCAGCGTCTGCATGATGTAAGAAGACAAGGGAAAGCCGCCCAGGGCCACCCGATCCTACCCCTCCCGGACCCTGTCTATCTACCTAGGGCGGGAAAGTGACCCCTCCCTCCACTCTCCAGAAAAAAACGTTCAGGTAAGACCAACGTTCTTTTTCCAGTAGAGTGGAGGGAGGGGTCACTGAAGGGACATACCCACGCTACGTCCCAGGGAGGGAAGACTGGGTCCCAGGGGGAGGATCGGCCGCCACCCGCTGGAGAACCCTCCGCCCAAGGGACACCTCAGCCGAGGCATAAGTGTCCAGGCGGTAGTGTCTTATGAAGGGAGTAGGGGAGGCCCAGGTGGCCGCGCGACAGATGTCCTCGAAGGGCACCCTTGTGGCCCAGGCCGCTGAGGAGGCCGCACTACGAGTGGAGTGAGCTGTAATCCCCGAAGGGGGGGATTTTCCCGAGGCTCCGTAAGCCTCAACAATGGCCAACCTGATCCACCTCCCAATAGTTGAAGACGAGACCTTTTTACCTAGGGAACTCGGATGAAAAGAGACAAACAGCGCCTCGGTCCTACGAATGCCCTCTGTCCGTTTCAGATAAATACGGAGGGCCCTGCGTACATCCAACCGATGCCACGCCTGTTCTCTCTCCCTTGTTCGATTGGGACAAAAATTTGGTAGGACAATTTCCTGGGCCCTATGAAACAGAGTGTTAACTTTCGGGATGAACGAAGGATCCAAACGCAGGACCACCCTGTCCTGGTGAATCATGCAAAGGTCACTTCGAACAGAAAGGGCCCCCAATTCAGAAATACGCCTGGCCGATGTAATGGCCACTAAAAATACTACCTTCAGTGAGAGGAGGCGCATGTGGACCGACCTGAGAGGCTCAAAGGGAGAACCTGTCAGCGCCTTCAGGACGAGGGTAAGATCCCAGGTAGGGAACCTATGAACGGGGGGCGGACGGATGTTGGCCGCCCCTTTAAGGAACCTCTTCACCAATGGTGAGCGAGAGAGGGTAGAGGAGCCCTCTCCTCCCAATATAGTGGATAGGGCCGCTACCTGACGCCTGAATGTACTATGGGACAACCCATCCTCTAGTCCTTTTTGGAGAAACTCTAAAACATCTGGAACCGTGGCCCTAGCTGGATCCACCCCCCTGGGGCTACACCACTTCGCGAAAGCCGTCCAGGTGGCGTTATAGATTCTAATTGTGGACGGTCTCCTCGCTGCCTCCAAGGTAGCTATGACCCCTGATGACAACCTCCTCCCCTTCAGTAATCCCCTTTCAAGAGCCACGCGGTCAGATGCAGCCACTGCGGCTCTGGGTGAACTAAGACTCCCTGACACAGGACTACCTCTTCTGGCGGAATCCTCCAGGGATCTGTGACCGAGAGCTGGACCAGGTCTGCGAACCATGGTCTCCTCGGCCAATATGGGGCTAATAGAATGACGTGAGCCCTCTCTGTGACTACCTTCTGAATGGTTCTGGGAATGAGGGGAAGGGGGGGGAAGGCATAGAGGAGACCCGGAGGCCACCGGGTTCTGAGAGCATCCGCTCCTTCTGCTGCTGGAGTCTTGAATCGGGTGAAAAATCTTGGCAGTTGTGCGTTGCCGGGGGAGGCAAACAGGTCTACAAGGGGGTTGCCGAATCTGAGGCAAATCTTCCGAAACAACTCTGGATCCAGCTGCCACTCGCCGTTGTCCAGAGTCGCCCGGCTCAACCAGTCTGCCTGGTGGTTGGACTCCCCCGATATATGCTCCGCCGTAATTGAGGCCAAGTGTCTCTCCGCCCATAGGCCTAATGTCTGTGCCTCCCGCCACAGGGCTCGGGAGTGAGTCCCCCCTTGACGGTTGACATGAGCTTTCGTCGCTACATTGTCCGTAAGCAGGAGGATGTGTCGCCCCTGCAGCCGGCAGTGGAAAGTCCGGAGGGCCAGTCTCGCGGCCTTGAGTTCGAGCCAATTTATATTGTGTCTGAGGTCCGAGGCAGTCCAACGTCCCTGGGCCATGTCGGACCCCATCACGGCCCCCCAGCCGTAAAGGCTCGCGTCCGTCGTGACTTGTACTCTCTCTGGCTCCCAAATTGGGGGCCCCCGTCGCAATGCCGGGGACATCCACCACCTGAGCGAGCATCTCACTTCCGGCATTAAGCGAAGCGGTCGCAGAGAGTTGCTCAACATTCTCCTTTGGGCTGGTATCAAGGCCCACTGGAGGGGACGCAGATGTAGACGGGCCCAGGGAACTATCCCTATACAGGATACCATCTTCCCCAGGAGTCGGGATAAGGTCAGGGTGGAAACGGACCTTTTTGTCCTGATGGACGTGATCAATTGTCTCAGACTGGTTAGGCGGTCTGGGGACAGGCGAACCCTCCCTGACTCGGAATCTATTACTGTCCCTAAATGCAGAATCTGTCTGGATGGGGATAGATGACTCTTGGGAAAGTTTACTGAGAAACCTAGTGCCTGGAGCCATTGTATGGTCAGCTGGAGGTCTGCTCTGGCTCTGGGGAGTGACCCTGCCTGCACTAGGACGTCGTCCAGGTAGCACTGGAGCCTCACCGGAATGGATCTCAGGTATGCAGCCAGGGCCGCCAGGACCTTGGTGAACGTCCGAGGGGCCGAGGCCAGGCCGAATGGAAGGGCCCGGTACTGGTAATGCTGGCCCTCGTGGGAGAACCGCAGGAATTGACGGTGAGCCCGGAAGATGGGGATATGAAAATAGGCCTCCGTCAGATCTACCGAGGCCATGTAATCCCCTTTTCGGATGCCCTGCAGGATAGACTTTAGGGAGGCCATCTTGAAGCGCCTGTAAACTAGATACTGATTCAGGCGCTTCAGGTCGAGAATCGCCCTCCAACCCCCCGAGGTCTTCGGGACTACAAAGAGGTTTGAATAGTAGCCCCGCCCCCTCTCCGGGTCCGGAACGACCTCCACCGCTCTGATGTCTAGAAGGTGTGAGACGGCGAGGTCCATGAGACGACGGCGTTCCGGATCCCGGGATGGGGAAAACACTCTGAAGCGTTTCGGAGGGTAGGAGAGAAATTCTAGTCTTAGGCCGTGGCGGATGGTCGCTCGGACCCACCCGTCTGATGTGATCTGGTCCCACTTGTCCGCATACAGTGCCAGGCGGCCGCCTATGGGATGACTCGGGTTCGAGTCATTTCCCTCTGCGGAAGGGGCGGCCGCCCCCCCCCCACGAAAGGGCCGTTTGGATTGGGACTGGTACCTGGAGCGGTCCTGAAAATTCTGCCTGTTGTATTGCCTGTCCTGTCTGTACTGCTGGAAACGGGGCTCCTGGTCCCTGTCATAATTCCTGAAGGAAGGCCTGCGATACGGGTGACTGCGTGTTTCGGCCTTCTTGGTGGAGGTGGGCATCACCTTTTTCTTGTCTTTATTCTCCACCAAGATTGGGTCTAGGGCAGACCCAAACAGATTGGGACCCGCGAAGGGGGCAGCTATTAAATCCCATTTGGCTTTATTATCGATCTGCCAATTCCTAAGCCAAAGGAGTCGGCGAGCGGCCACGGAGGTAGCTAAGGCGCTGGAGCCAAATCGCATAGCATCCAGGGTTGCGTCGGCCGAATACTGGCAGGCCGCCATAATCTTAGTTAAATCCTGATGGACGCGATCGTCCTGGATCGGGATACGATCCTGGAGTTGGCGGAGCCACATAACGGTCGTGCGATTAAAATATGAGGCGGCGGCGGCCGCCCGCATAGCCCATGCGGAAGCCTTGTAATTTTTCCGCAAGGTGAGCTCCGCCCTTTTATCCTCCGGCTTAAGCTTATCTGCCGCATCCCCCGAGACCACCGGGGAAGATGAGACCAGGGCAGCTATCGGTTGATCTATGGCCGGTAATTGGATGGCCTGTAGGAAGGCCTTCTCCATGTTATAAGCCCGCCTGTCATTGCTGCCAGGGGGAGAAAAATTTGACGGTCTAGCCCACTGACTGGTGGCCACCTCCAAGAACAGAGGAGGGGCAGGGATCTCTTCTTTATTGGTGGCCGTGTTTGAGAACATTACCATATCCGGATCTCTGGGCGGGGGCACTGTGGAGTCCCCCGTGCCCACCTTGGTGGTTCTCCTAGCCTTTTTCAGTAAGGGCTTAAACATGGCCTGGATGAATAGATTGGAAGAGGTGGGCTGATCAGTGGCCGCATCCTCTTCCTCAGAGAAACCCCAGTCGTCTTGACGACTGGCCTCCCCCCTAGAGGAGACCTCGCTCATGAGGGAAGGGGAAGAATTCCTAGACCTGGCCCTGCTGAATGGAGTAATCCTATTATGCCAGGAAGGTCTGTCTCTTTGAGCTATTCCCCTGGAAATGGCTGCAGAGATTAACCTTTTTAGGTTTTCAGGGAGGTGTTCTAGATCCTCCTCGTCATAATCAGAATCATAGTCATGGGGAATCGAATCCTTGTGGGACCTCCTACCCCGGGAGGGGCCTGCAGAGGGGCCCTCTAAAGGATCATTTCTATCCAAGCCCCCTGTCCCAGGGGAAGTTGGGGGTGGGGGTGAAGCCCCCCCGTCCTTCACTCCTAACAGATCTGGATGAAGAGGAAGAGGGAGAAGAAGGGCTGAACCCCCTGTTGACAGAAGGGGAATGACTAGGAGCCTCAGGTCTGGGGGATCTAGATCGAGGCCTGGGATCCCTGACCTTCTTCTTTTCTGCCCTCTCAATGGCTTTCTCAATTGCCCTGGAACGCCTAAGCTCGTCCCTTTGTAGGGCTCTGGAGGGGCGATCCTCCGCAGAAGGCCTAGAGACACGAGGCCTGGCTGGGGCAGTGGGGCCTGACTTATCTTCTTGGGCCTGTGGAGTTGCAGCTTGAGCTGCCTCGGATCTCGCTGCCATCGCCCCACTCACGTGCTCTGCTGAAGTATGGAAGTAGAGTAGTCGCAGCCAGAAGCCTCTTGCTGGTAGACCCTCTCAACTTGGGCCTTGAATGTTGGTGTGGGCTCGGTAGGCCTGGGAAGCTAGGCCCGACACGTGTCCAAAATGGCCGCCGGCTGAGGATTGTTGTTCTTCTTCTCAAGCGGCCGTTTAAAATGGCGCGTGAGCCTGCCGCTTGCCTCCCCAGCAATTTGTTAGGCTTGCCGCTTTAAAAGCAACAGATCGCGGCCCGTGGACGATCTCTGCCGGTCTTCACGCCCGGCAAGAGCCGCTGGCGCTCCAGTCTCGATTGCGCGCCGCCGCCGAGGGCACCGCCGACCCGGTAGAGGCGGCGCGGTCGCGTTTAGTGGCTGCCGGTCTTCACGCGCGGCAAAAAGCCGCCGGCACTGCGGCTTCAAGGCAAGCAAATCGTCTTGGGGGAGGATTTGTGAGCTGTAAGCCCCCCGGCACGCCCGAGTCACCAGGAATCAGTCGGGGGGGGGGAAAGGCCCGCAGGGAGTTGGATGGAAAGAGCTTCGCTCCGCGCTGCTTTCCCTGCCTATTTAGGACCGCGATAGTTTGTCCTATTGGGCACAGCTCTATTTTATGCTAGTAATTTGCTTTGATTTAAAGTATCCAATTGATCCAATTAATTTTCGAATTTAGTACTCACAATCACTCTGGGAACCAAAATTTAGTCTTTGGACCTTCTTGACTGAGAGGAAACTGGGAGCCAACGGGAGAAGCCGAAGGCTAAGAAGTTTTCTCTCAGTCAAATGGACCAATCAGGCTGTAATAACCCTTCAGTGACCCCTCCCTCCACTCTACTGGGAAATAATTGATTCATATTCAATTATCACTGAACAATGATTAGCAAAAAAACACCGCAAAAATAGTAGAAGAATAGAAGATGCTTACAATAACAATTGGAAATATAAATGAAACAACTGATATGAATTACACAAAGGATAACTTAGAAGACATAACAACATAACAAGTACAGGCTAATACAGAAACTGACCCACCAACAAGAAGAATTAAAAGAGAAGATTATGCAATAGTCCCCATGACCACAATTGAGCCCAACATTTATGTTGTTAAGTGAGAAATTTGTTGTGAATTTGCCCCATTTTACGGCTTTTCTAGCTAACATTTGTTAAGTTCTTAAATGCAGTTCTTAAATTAGTAAGGTTAAGTGAACCTGGTTTCCCCATTGACTTTGATTGTCAGAAGATCACAAAAGGGAAACATATAACTCAGGGACACTGCAACCATCATGAATGTGAGTCAGTTGTCAAGAATCTAAATGTAAATCACCTGACCATAGGGATGCTCATAAGTCACTTTTTTCAGTGCCATTGTAATTTTGAATGGTCACTAAATGAACAGTTGTAAGTCGAGGACTACCTGTATTAGGTAACACAATATCAACAGTAGAGACCTTCAAGTTTTTGGGTTTTATAATCTCCTAAAACTTGAAATGGACACCTAACATTAGAACATAATAAAGAACGTCCTTCTTGCACCAATTCAAAAAGCTCAGACTACCGAAGAAGCTGCTGATACAGTTTACAGAGGAATTATTTAGTCTGTCATTTGTACTTCTATAACTCTTTGATTTGGTACAGCAACTAAGCAGGACAGGTACAGACTTCAAGAGATAGTTAGGACTGTAGAAAAAACAATTCCAATTAGTCTGCCTTCCATTGAGGACCTGTACTGCACAAGCTAGAAAGAGAGCTGTGCAAACATCTACAGACCCCTCACATCCTGGACACAAACTGTTTCAACTTCACTATAGAGAGCGTTGCCAGAACAACTAGATCAGTGATGGTGAACCTTTTCGGCACCAAGTGCCCAAACCGGAGTGCGCGCACATGGGCAAAGACCAGCTGGCCGGTGCACATGCGCACACCAGAAACCAGAAAAGTAGCTGGCAACCGCGTTCGTGCCCAGAGAGGGCTCTGCATGCTACCTCTGGAACGCGTGCCATAGGTTCACTATCACGGAATTAGACACAAAGATAGTTCCCCCTCCCCCGCTCCGCCATCACTTTGCTAAACACATAATTCCCACAGTACTTGTCTTATGCCTAAGGATATCTAATCATGTAGTAGGACTGTATTACCATTATCCTTCTCATCTTTCCTGTTCAGATGCAAGTAATTAAAAAAAACACAAAAGAGAAAACTTGAAGAATGTAAGAATCAGAACAAACCAAATTTTAAAAAATTTGTTTGGCCCCAGACAATTAAAAAAGCTTTGGAAACCACAATGCAATAAATAATAGCAATAGGTGAGAAAACGGAACATCTATAAAACTTATCACGTGTCAATAATGAAAAATTAGCAGGAACATAATTCAAAAAGTAGCCAAAAATGAGGTTAAAATATTGTGGGATTTTCAAATACAAACTGATAAAATCACCAGATTTAACTGTGGCTGAAAAGAAGAAAATGTGGATAACCGGTGTAGCAATACCAGGAAATAGTAGAAGACAAAGAATTGGAGAAAACCACAAAGTATCTGAAAATCAAAACTGAAAGATTATGGCATAAACTGGCTTTGGTGGTTACCACTTGTTATTGACACATTGGGTACCATATCGAAATATTTTGGATGGTATTTAGAAAATATGCATCGACAACATTTCCACTTGCTTGGACCTGCACATTTTGCTGATACAATACAATAGTCTAAGCTCTTGGGAAGAACTTGCAGCTGTGATTTCACATTTTTGTTGATATAACAACAATTACTACTACTACAACTACAACTACTATTATCAAGACTGAGATGCTGTCTACAGTATGTTGAGTTTGCAGGATAGTCCCTAGATTAAAGGCATCAGATTGTAAAAACAGCACACTATTAGGATTTATATGGGGTTTGATTGCACTTGTAACCAAAATGTTCAGTCTCTATTTAATAGGGAACACTACATATGGCATGGATACAATTAACAATAGTAATATAGTCTATGCTTTATCTTAGTATTAGTATTATTATATTATTTAAAATATTATTAAAAAGTATTATCAGAAAGCTCTAGTTGGCCAAAATTATGGTGAGCCGGGAAAGTCAGTAATTATAGGTGGTCATCACTTATTCAGCAACCATTGAAATTTGTGATGGCACTGAATGAGACAGACCTAGGACCAATCCTTGAAGGTATGGCTGCTGCAACAATCTCACGGTCACATGATCAGAATTTCTGAGGTCCCCTGTCAGCTTTCTACCAAGCAGTTAAGGGAGAAACTTACAGGAAGTTATAAATTGCAAAATTGTAAAGTTCTCAATTAGCAGCATCATCTGGGATGGCTTGAATTGCCATCGCTAAACAATATAATCATGTGACAGTACTACAGGTAGTCCTTGACTTATGACTACAATCGAACCCAAAATGTCTGTTATTAAGTGAGATATTTATTAAGTGAATTTTGCTCATTTTATGACCTTTTTCGCCCCAGTTGTTAAGTGAATGTGCACAATCACTGCAGTTGCTAAGGTAGTGGCACAGTTGTTGTGAGTGAATCTGGCTTCCCTGATGACTTTGCTTTTCCGAAGGTTGCAAAACGTGATCACATGAGCCCAGGACACTGCACTCATCATAAATATGAACCAGTTACCAGGTGTGCAAACTTTGATCATATGATCTCAGGGACACTACAATGGTCGTAAATGTGAAAAACGGTTGTAAGTCACTTTTTTCAATATCATTACTTTGAACAATCACTAAATGAACTGTTGTAAGTCAAAGACTACTTGTACTATTTACAACCCCGTCACTTAGCCAGAACAATTCTAGTTCCAATTGCCATTGTAACCCAAGGTCTACAGTACTCATGTTTATATATTACATGAATGCAATCTATTTAAATGTTAGTAATCTGATATTGTGGAGCTAACGAATATATCTATGAAAATGAAGAGACAGGTTTAATTATGAATGACAGATCTAAAATCCATGTCACCAAATAAAACAGTTACAAATCAATAAATTATGGTAATTGTATATATGTCCCAGTGAAAAAAAAAATCCAAGAATCATAAGAGTTTGGGGAAACTACTGCTATCCCTGTCCGATGTGGCATATCCATTCAACATGCCTCTGGCCTATCTCTGCAACACATTCCATCTGTCACATCATATATTCCAGAGTGACATAACCAGTAGCCCATATACTTCATATATTCCTTCTCTCTTCTGAACTTCTAATGCTTTGTTCCACAACCACTACTTCAGCCTAAATCCAGTAGCTCCATTTCAATCCCTGCCAGATTAAAACAGCAAACTATAGATGTTCCATGCATGAAGCATTTTCCATATTCCTTGTTGAATTAATGTGCTAATTATCAACTTTTACTAATTTTTAAAATATGATTAAAAAAACTATGACTCCAGTACTTTATATAGTGTGGAAATATATGGGGTTATATTCGTTCTATATCTTAAACATGATTGTCTATATAATAAAAAGATTCCTAATTAAATCAACATAAACTTTGTTCAATATGGCTATAAATAGTGATTAGGATTGATCCATAATGGTTCTGTTATACTGCATAATAAATGGCATTTAAAAAACTTTTTTTTCTATGATGTTTCTGTAATATTTAGAAATTAACCTACCCTATTTTTCGGAGTATAAGACGCACCTTTTTCCCTCAAAAAAGAGGCTGAAAATCTGGGTGCATCCTATATACTGAATACAGCATTTTTTGCCTCCCGAAATCCCGCCCCCTTCAGCAAAATGGCTGTGCATAGCCTTTAGGAGGCCTTCAAAGTGCTCCTGGGGGCTGGGGAGGGCAGAAACGAGGGCTGTCTTTTGCTCAATTTTGCCCTCCCCCCAGCCCCCAGGAGCACTCTATAAGCCACCTAAATGCTATGCATGCCCTTTTATTTGAAAAAAAATGGGCTGTTTTCACAAAAAACAAGCCGTTTTGGGGAGGTCTGCAGAGTGCAAAAACTTTTTTTTAAATTTGCCTCTTCAAAATCTTGGTGCATCTTATATTCCGGTGAATCTTATACTCCAAAAAAAACGGTACATTGTCCCTTAAGGACTAAATTTTTTTACAAGTTACTCAGTATTGATCTAAATATTTTTTATAATGATGAAAGAAGCAATCTCCATGACTACAGGTACAACTTGTCTTACAACAATTTTTTAATGACAGTTTGAAGTTACAATGCCTTGGAAAAAATGACTTATGAGCCATCCTTGAAGTTAAAGCCCTCACACAACCCCTGCAATCACATAATCACAATTTGAGCACTTCACAACTGGCTCACATTTGTGAAGGTTGCAACATCTTGCAATCTTCCAACAACCCAGTCAGTTGAGGAAGACAAATTAGCATGCTTCACTTAACTACCATATGATTCATTTAATGACTTTGGTGATTCACTTAGTGACCACTGTCATAAAATCAGGTCCAATCATGTGATGATTCTCTTAATGATCGCATCACTTAGTGATCAAAATTCTAGTCCCAATTGTAATCGTAAAATGAGGACTACCTGTCATTTATTTTAATTAAAAATATGGTCAAAATTAACTGCACCTTGTCTTTAATACAGGCAGATTAGATTGTTCTATTGAAAAAAACAAGCAAACCACAATACCCAATATATTTTACATCTTTATCTTGGATCAGATTAGCTTACATAATGGTACATTACATATAGTGGGAATTCTGTATAAAATGAATAAATGGTCTAAGAGAAAGTCTGATTATACATTGTAAAGGGAATCGTATTAATTTGAGAAATGCTGATTGTAATAAGGAAAGTTTTATAAGATTAAATTAAGTGTTCAGTTATCACTAGAAATGCTTACTGTGAAATTGACAGCTGACATTCGGATTGTAATGGGATACAACAATGTGATGGCTTGAGAACTAACCCCTCCCCCCAAATACTTATTACATTTTCCCTACAATTCCTGGGTAGACTGTCACCAGCCATTCTTCTTCAGGAAAAGCCCTGTCTGCCACTGGTTTAACCTACATGAGGTAAGCCTCTTCTTCCAAGAGGTTGACCTTAGTGTAAGGAATATGTAAAGGCACATTATCCCCAGAATACACATATTGGTTTATTAAGAGTTCTAAGTCTTTATTTTATATAGCAGAACTAGAAAAAAAGTTGAAAACGAAAAGGAAAGGACAAAGAAATGAATTTTTGTTTTCAATGATCAACTGCTTCCTATATTCAGGATCTTACATTCTTCAAACTAAATTCACACCACGTCTCTTAGGTCCTAAAATAAAACAGAACCTATACAGCAACTAGCATTATTGATCCTAGCTTGGTGATCAAATTCACTAGATTCCACCATGGTTATTTTTGCCCATACCTAGCTTATAGCCAAACTCAGTCAGAAAAGTACCAAGATACCAAAACAAAAATTCAGACACTCTACCCTCCCGTAAAAGCACACTTGATTGAAGAAACCTATCCTTCTGATTGCCTCCTTAGAATTTTCTCAGTCTTCTGTTTTCTCTGCCTATTACTTGGACTGGGACACTGGCTGCTTTCCATCAATTCTTTCAGTATCCAAACCTCTTAAAACGGAAAGCATTCATAATCTCTGTGATGAACAATTGCAAATATACTTGTTCAATAAAGTTGTGGAGCAGAAACAGGTTTTTACCTGATGATTTTAATATAAACAACAAAGAATGTTCTTCTATAGCAGCTCTTTAAATTGTTCAGTTAACTTATTTTCAAAAGAAAACCTACGAAGTCAAAGGCAAAACTATTTTGCCCATACAGCTATAAAACAAAACAAAACCTCTGGTCCTAGTGATTAACCCAGATTGGATCCTGCAGCTATAAAACACTAAAAAAATGATTTAATAGAAGAAAAGCAAAGGGAAGCAAAATCTAGAGAAATACTGAAGAAAAAGCTCAGCAATGACCAAGAGAAATAGTCAATAGACACAATTCCCAATGCAGCCATTGGAGTACATGGCACTATTCATGCTGAAGTACATGCAATACAGGATAAGGTCCCTACAAAAAAAAAATCAGCATTAGAATGTTCTGAAATGCTCTGCACAGCCACAAAACTTTGGATGCAATACCTAAACCGCAAAAATATTTTGATTAAGCATTTAAGAAAAGTTTTAAGACCAATTTCCTTTAAATTTGTAACTATGCAGCATAATAGGGAGCTGGGAAGTTCAGAAATGTGAAAATAAATGCCATTTATGCATTTCACAATCAACATGACAATTTAACTATAACTTTGTCTGAGCAATTGATCTAAGGTTTAATCATTACCTTGGCAGACTGTGGCGTAGAGAAGTTAAGCCAGGCAGGAACAAAGTCATGCTGCGCCATTTAGGTCCAGTGTCTCTCTTCAATAAAGTGAGGCATCAAACCTCATGGCCAGGAGCTAAGACAAGAGAACCACCACACACACTGTCAGCCCTACTAAAAGCAATGGAAAAGAGCAGATTCTTCTGAGCATGCTTCGGAGAGTCTGGAAACATCTTACCATCTTTCTAGGGCAGTGGTTCTCAACCTGTGAGTCGGAACCCCTTTGGGGGTTGAACAACCCTTTCACAGGGGTCGCTCGCCTAAGACCATTGGAAAACACACATTTTTGAAAAAATACGGAAAACAAAAAATAATTTTATGGTTGGGGGTCACCACGACATGAGGAACTGTATTAAAGGGTTGCGGCCTAGGAAGGTTGAGACCCACTGTTTTAGGGACTAATGAAAATTTATTTAATTTGACTAAGCATCAGGTTGAGTTACTGTAGCTATATTGCTGTTTAATTTAACTCCCTTAAGCCACTTCAGTCAAGATCATCAGAGGCCAGGTTCTACCATCATCACTACTGGAGTTAAATAAAACTGAGGAGGAATTAGTGTACATTTCCTCTCCAAAATAGCATTTTACTAGCAGGGTTTTTTCTTCAAATTATTTTGATGTCTGCTTATCTAGAAATAGTTCACTAATTTACTTAGAATAGACAAATTAAAAATGTTTCTTCATATAATGTATTAAACATAATGTATTATTTTTAACTATAGAGTCCTAGAGTGACTTACCCAGTTTGGCCTTTGCAGTCCACTCTCACTTTAATACTTTGATTTCCAGGTTCCTTTCTTCGCCAGGGTGCACCTATGCCAGCTGTGTGGCAATGGTGAGTCCCAAAGGAAGCACGAGAAGCCGCACTTCGTGCTGACTGCACCCCTTAACCCTCTAGCTGCTCATCTTAAATGCTCTCTGAACTCATATGAGAAAAAAAACAAACCTAAAATGCAGTGTGCATTTTTGGAAAGCTACAACTACATTCACCTCATTAAACTGTTCCCTGTTGTCACAATGCTGTGTAATTCGGCTATTACATTACAAAAGTAGTTGTCAAATTTGTACAGCATTCAGAAAAGCACCGTAATTAATGGTGAATTTCACAAATCCACTTTGTTCATCTTCTGCAACAAATGAATTTGAAGCAAAGGGACAGGGGGAAAGGATGCTGAGGAGTCCTGCAAATTCTGGTAAACCTTTGTTCTTATTAAGTGCTAAAATGCAGGATTCATTTTTAATGGTTGCTAAAAAATAAGCTTTCTTAAAAACAGTATTTTGAAAGGCTTTTCACATAATGTCACTTAAGTTTCCTTCGTAAGGAACTAAAAGCAACTTGAAGATACAAGATTGAATTATTACTGTCTTCCTACCATTCCTAGTTATGCATTAAATTAAAGCTAAAAGTAAAAGGCTAAGCTAGCAAGCTATCCTTCTGCTGTATTTGAATTGCTGTTTTTAAAAACAGAGGAAAAAATGGCTGTATTTTAATGAGTTCACATTTGGGCAATCTTCTTCCATCAAAATGAGTAGAATTCAAGAAGTACTCTGCAAAGAAGGAAAAAAATAGTATCACCTATCAATAATCATAAAAGTGGCCAAAAGGAATATCAAAGACATATTACTTAGGACCCCTATTTCTAATGAAATAATATAAGCTAACAAGTGTAGTATTTATAGTCAGTGCCAGGTTGCCATTCTCATTTGGTAAATTAATGGAGAGTCTTCAGAGTTATTGAGGAATGATACCTGCAATTTACTGTAACATAGATTTTCAGTTATGCATACACCATAATTTACAATATAATAAATGCGGTTCAAACTACATATCTTTTTGAAGCAGAAAGAACTAGAGAATGGAACTGGGAATGGTCAAACAGCACTTGATTCCAAGTTAACACATTATTGGAATGGAGCCTTTCTTACTGAATTTTAATGAAATGTTTATCAGTCTATGTTTACATTTCTTAGGAGCAAACATTAACCATTCCCCATCAAACAAACTTATTATATTACTTTCCTGCTTTGATTGTATTATTATGTTTAGACACAGTAAATATCTATAGAGATTCTCAGTCATCCAGGTCATAGTTGTCCCAAAGGTACTTTTTCAAGAGGCAATTGGGCTTTCTGGTTTTTCTTTGAAGAAATTTTGCTTCTTATCCAAGAAGCTTCTTCAGCTCTGACTGGATGGTGGAGAATGGAGTATAAATCCTTCCATTCCCCCATCATCCAGTCAGAGGTGAAGAAGCTTCTTGGATGAGATGTATGAGAATGTATTCTTAACTAGAGTACTACGAATCAAAAGTTTCAGTTTTAATTTAATATAATATACTATCATCTGAAAATAATGCAAACCTTTCAAAGCAGCTTCATATATTAAAATAAATTAGTATTCATAAGAATACACTGAAATGTGTACAAAATTTTAGATGTGCATTTCAGTTTTTACACTTAGTAATTCTATTTTGTCAAATCTCCTCAACAGTCAGCTTGTGACACAGCCAGGGGGGAAAAATATGACTGATTAAACAACTTCAGTTATCTAAAACAGGGGTAGGGAAAGGTAAACCATTAGAAAATCTCGAATTGCACTATAGCAGCAAACATTTCTGTTTTAACAATAATTTATAAAATGATGCCCATAAAAATGTATTGCCTTTAAATTATACCAATGAAAGCTATTAAAATCAAGTTGTGTGAAAAATATCAATGAACTCTATTCAACTGTAGTATTCCAAAGAATATCGGAAGCTCAGAATTCCAAGCATTTTATACAAAATTCTACTTGTTTTATCTTGATGGTATACATACAAATATACAAAGTGAAACCTGCAAACCTACAGTATCAAGTTGTAAAGTGCTTTTTCTTCTGAAATTTTGAATACTAAGGTATAACAGTTTTGTAACAGTAACTTATTAAAATTCAAAGAGAATGTGTAAGAACAAGTTATCTACTCTGTTTGGAATATGAGGAACTTTCACACAAAACAACCTTCTAAAATAATTTAAGTAAAAAAACAAGACAACCGTAATGGTTCAATAAACAGGACAATACAGTATAAGTAACAAGGTTAGCAGGTAAAACCTGCCAAAAACTTCAGGGGATGGTATTCATCTCAGTTTCTTAAGTCAAAAAGCCAGCATTGTCCAGAGATGTTTCTGTGGTTAGGTGACCGACAAGACATCACACCATAGCAGAGCATTACAGCGAAACATTCTTAGTAGATAAGTTTAAATTGGCTTACTCCAATGCTACTTCTTAGAGAGCCAGTTTGGAGTACTGTTTAGGGCACCAGACTAGAAATTGGATATTTTGCATTTTAGTCCCAGCTTAGGCACAAATCAGCTGGGTGACTTTAGGCCAGTCATTCTCTTTCAACCCTAGGAAGCAGGCAATGACAAACCATTTCTAAAATCTTACCAAGAAAACTGCAAAGACTAGTCCAGGCAGCCGTCAGGAATCAATTCTGATTTTAAACTGTGTGCTATTATTTCTACAATACTTTGTTTCTCTTTGAATTATCTGAAACAGCCATTATGGATATAGTATTGGAGAACATAGGTTGATCACATCTATTGCATGGTGAGGGCATCGGTGTTTACTCTGTTGCCTTCACTGCATCCTCATATAGCCATCCAGCCGAACTTTCTCCAGTGATTCTGAAAACATTATTTTACAAACCTCAGTTTTGCTGCTATGAATTTGCAGATTATTTAAAGAATAAAATTGTTTCAAAAAGAAAAAAAGTCTTCTAATACTGTACAGTAGGGGACTCTGAAGCACTTAGTCCATATCTAGATAGAAAGTGTTTTAACTAAAATAATGCCACTCTTAGTTTATAATACTAATGTAATTCTTCAGACAATACATGACCATATTAAGGTGGGATTCCTGAAAAGATATATAAATATCCAATAAATATAAAATAGTATTTATTTAATTGTAATGTTATATCTACAAGCACCTGACATCTATATGTTAATGTGGCTTTCGACTGACCTTGTAATGGACCATTACTAATTCTATGCCCATACTTCTGAACTTATATTACACATTCTAAAACTTTAGTTATTACAATCTTATCATTCCATAAATCAACTGCATTAGTTATTCTGAAACATCAACAGCAATTGATCAATGTCTTGACATTAAAAATCTGTCATCTTCACATACCTGCCACTTTTCTCAGTACTTATATTCCAATTCTTTAGATAAGAAATTATAATATATTCTTATTAATCGGCTAAAATATACAGTGAACATTAGATATTCCAACAAAAGAACCGTATAATTTTGAAGATTCCCCCATATTTTGTCAGTCTATTCATAAAATGAAACCAAAGTTGGTATGCTATTGTATACTATGTCTCTTTTGCAACTGGGAAAAAGAGGGAAGTCTGTATTTTTCAAGCAATTGAACATGTCTAATTTACAACAAGCATCAAATATGCTAATTCCAGGATTGCCCATGAGGGAAGGTTCCTGAAGGCAAAATATTCCCATTAATTAACTCAAGAAAATTTAAAACATTCATTGAAGACTGAAATTTCCTTAAAGAAAATCAAGGCAAAGAATTTTTCTCATTAAAACTTTGAAATAGTGCATTAAATTGATGAACAATGCCTTTTAGGAACATGTAGAAGAATACCCAGAGTAGAAATTATCCATGGCAAGATATGCCTTTTTAAAGTATTAGCTGGATCTCTAAGTATATTTCACTTTTACTACTGTAGCAGTATATCTATATTTGGTTTCACTATCTAATATATATCTAAATACTGTCACATCAAAATAAGTTATTGGCTCCAGGCGCTATTTAAACCATCCAGTGAAAATGCTTTTGACAATTAGTATTTCACAAACAGCCTACAAATCTGGAATATCTTCACAATTCTTTTCCTCAATTGCCTTTGGAATCCTATAAGATATCAGAATGGGCATATTCCGGGTCACTTCTGCTGAATAATGTCATCTTATTAGACATCAGAGCTATGCCCTTTTGCAGCTGTAGCCCTCTGGAATATTTGCCCAGAGTCCATTTCTCCCCATCTCTATTTTATTTTAGGAGGGCAAAGGAAACGTGAATTTTCATACTGGTAATAGGCTGAAGTGTTTTATGTACTTCACATAGCATAATTTAATTTGTATACATTCTGATTGTTTCCATTGCATTTTTAATTTAAGCAACCTTGAGCCATACTGTTCAGATTTAAACCAATTATTATATTTGGGGAAATAATTAAAAACTCAACTAAATTATGTCTAACAATTATAATTGATAAAAATTGTAATTTGCAATTGTAATAAAAAGGAGCCAGATGTTCATGCAGCATCCAGGACATGAACATCAATGGTACCATTTGACATTTATAGGTCACATTTCTGTCCCTTTAAAATAAAAACTTAACATTTGAACTCCACTATGAGGGTCCAAATGTAAATATATCTAACTCTGACTCCTTAATTACGAAAATATATAGCTTACTTAATTTATAGTTTGTGAAGAGGGAAGTAGGCTACTACATAATTATGAGAAATAATATGAAGCATATGCTCCCCCCAAAAGAAAGCATGAATCTAATCAAATTGAACAGAAGCTTTACTGTTATATTATGAGCTTAATAGATATCACAAGGAATTTAAATCACAATTTTCTTTAGCTCCCTTTTTGGAAACTGATATTAATATTTTACAACTATATATAGTAAACAGGAAAAGTAGCAGTTCATGTTCATATGTAGTCAAATTATAAAAAATGCTTAACTGGGTAAACAACTACTTTTTTCTTGAAGAGATAAGAACAAGAATACACTGGAGAAACATACGTTACTTAATTTACTTCAGAAGTTTAACACTCTACTTTAAAATAAAAAGAAAAATTGAAAATAAGGGGATGTCCAGTTTTGTTCTCCACAAGACTATATATATTATAAGTGTTGGGAACTTTAATAAGTATAGATTATAACAGGAATTACATGGTATTTAAACAAGAATATCTTCAGTTGTCTACTAACTTGTGTTTTCTATGGCTAAATATGCATACTATTATTCTTCAAACATATATTGTTATGGATTCATCATCCAATGTGTTGGAAAGCTACATAATCTCTATGGCTTAATGAACAGAAATGACACAATCCATAAAGATTTTTAAAATTTGTTTTAGTATACAAAAAGTGGATTCTTATCTGCATATCATAAGTTTATATGATAAAACATGATGGCTTGGGAACATGCTTCCTGCTCCAATATTGGGTGATATTATATCAGACTATAGTCTGTTTATTTAGATTGGTCACACAGATATTAATATAATCTACAAAGCTCTTCTGGACCAGATTTTTAACTGAGCAGTTAAAATATAGTGGGAATACAGCTCCACCCACGAGCAAGTTATTACATAACATAGGGATATCATTAAAAGCCTCTAATCGGAACAAGGGTTGATTTGCTACATCCAAACTATGAAAAGTTTTACTACCTTAAACCAGGCCAAATATGTAATATGTACATACATATATTGGGGATACAATTAGTAAGGGTAACTCACTAATTATTTGCAGAGATTATTTAACTGTCCAATTATGCAACTTTATCAGGCTTTCATTTTTCTTAACAGGATCATAAAATATTTTAATTAATATCTCTTGTTAGTAGGGAATAGTTTTAAGTTAGTGACCAATTCAATATGAAAAAATTATCTAACAAAGTCAATCTCAACTTATAAAGTACTACTATAACTATATATATATTGTGTGATACATTTAGTATTAAAATGCTGTTTTCCCAAAAATAAACCCTTCCCAAAAATATTGCAACACGGCAGCAGCCATGAGGTGATCACGCTCGCCGCCTCCTGCACTCAAGCATGTGTAAATATAACATTCCCTGGATTTAAAACATATTTGTGACAGCAATGTGAATAAATTCTTCTTCAACATTGAACCATCAGAATATTCTATATTAAAAATGTTGAATATAGCTTGCCTTCCTAGTAGCCCAAAACAACTCTGGTTATCTAGCAGCAGTTTACATGAAGGAAACAGTTCAGAATTTCAATTCTAGTCTGAAACATTTAGTCCAATAGTTCAAACTCCATTCCAGTTGTAGTCCCTTAAAAGTTTATCAAGATCTTTTTCAAAAAGAAATTCTGTAGAGTTAACAAAATGCTTAAAACCTTACTCAATAACTAGTATTCCAAAAATATTGGTTGGAAATGGAGTTTGCTTCTAACTTTGCATGTTGTATGAACTCATCTGTGATCATTTATTCAGTAAAATAAAAAACTGTAAATCCAATTCCTATGCAAAATTCATTTCACATTTCCCCAAACACAGTATGCTGCCTCCAAATCGACAGAGCTATGTGTAACCAAAGACTTCAGGATTACCTAATCAAAAATCTTATTTAAACTTTAGCAATAGTGGTTGGAGTAGTGCAATGTACTAGTTAAAATGTGATTGGCTACTTTCTGGTTCTAAGTGTGTCCTGTGAATCTAGCCAATGTGGTTAGCTTCTGGTTCAGTGCTGTGCATTAACAGGCAAGCAGATTCATTCAAAAAAACCATGATTTAGTTTAACACGGGTCAAATTCTTCTTTCTTACCACAAATATAAACTCACGTATCTTTTTTAAAAAAAAAACTATTATTTTTTTTGCAGAAAAGGCAAATGTTACTAGTTCAAAAGCACTGGTATTACTTCCTTAATAAGTGGGGGCGGAAGGGGGAGGGGAGCTTCGAAAATAGCCCAAAACCGTTTCACAGGTGAGAAAACCGAGTTAAACCACCTTCTAAACGTTTCCCGTTTTGCCCCCGCAAAACAGAATGGTTGCCTCGCGAAGGCAGATTTACACCACCACCCCCCGGTAACCCAAGGACTCCTCCAAAACTCTCACACTTCCTACTCCGCATTCCGCCTCAGACCCTCTTTTCGACGAGATCGCGAAGTTGCTGCCGTTTCCTCCCTTCCTATAGCGGCACTTCCACCATATACATATAAAAAAACAAACTCCCACAACACACGCCTGCCTGCCTGCCCCCAGGCATACCTACCCTCTTTCCTCGTCTACTCTCTTCAGCCGCCCTGCCCACCCCGCCCCCACTCAAGTTTGCACTTCGAGGCCTACCTCGGCTTCCTATCAACCTTCTCCAGCCCAATCGAAGCTCTCTCGCAAACCCCCGTCCCCAGTCCTCCTAAACCCCCCAAGCCTCCTCTTCCTCCGCCTCCATTTCTCACGGAAACTGGGTCTCGAAACTCCCTTCCCTATCGCCCGCCCGCTCGCTCGCTCCTGCCCAAACCCGTCTCTCTCCAGCATCTCTCCATCCACCCGCTCGTCCCAAGCGCTTCCCGCAGCCAGTCTCCCCTCCCTCCCCACCCAGCAACTCCCCCAGCCACCCACTCTCTCACCCACCGGATCAATACAGAAGGCCTTCAGCCACCTCCTTCCTTCCTCTCTCCCAATTCCTGCACCCGAAGCAGCACTTATTTACACTCCCGCCCCCTTGCCTACTCCGGACTCTCTCTCCCCCCGCTGCCTTCCTACCTCAGTTTCTCCCCCGACGCTGGCAGCCACTCAACTCCCTCCTTAAGTCCAGCTCCTCTTCTCTCTCTCTCTCTCTCTCTTTTTATCCACGCAAGGCCGTGCTCACAGAACCAGGCCCCAACTCGCCCCCTCACTCTCTCCGTAGCTTCAGTTCCTCAGACCGAATCATAACAAAGCTCTGCCCAAAATGGCTGCCCGGACCGGCCGAGGGCCGGAGTGGGGCGGGGCTATTCACGCGAAAGGGGGGTTAGGGGGGATAGAAACACGCCCACCTGGCCCTGCCCGTGCTAAGGGTGGAGCGCACGCGCGCTCACTTGCTAAGCCATACAAAATAGCCCCACGCGCACCGCCTATCAAAGACTCTTCGGAACGCTCGCTCGAATTCGCCCGTTCTCTTTTACGCATGCGTGAGCGTGTATCATTCTGTTGGCGTTAAGTTATGCTCGGTTCGGTCTGCAACTACTATCTTTACACGCTTTGTTCTCGGCTCCTCTCCAGTTGGCACGACCTTGCTGTTATTTGCTCGGTCGTGTGTCTATTCTCGCAGCACGGTTATCCGTGGATAACTCGGTTCATTGTCCAGGGCTCGCGTGACACTCTGAACCATAATAAACTAAGCGCATACCGGAAGGATTTGCATGGTCGATTTAGTTTGGAACGAAATGAGCCATGGAAAACAGTATAATAAAGTTTTTTTCTTCCTGCAATTCTCTATGTGCTTTCGATAAATCAAACAGATTAATTTTGCTCATTCAAAATTAACGAAACGTTTGTTACTTAAAAAGTATCTAGTAAAAAGTTTAATCCGCCTGTAGGTATTGTACCTAGAATGTTAAATAAAAGTGTAAATTCCAGCATAGCACCCTTAATCATACTTTTCTAGCTGTGTTTGTCCCCGGTTTTCTGCCATCTTTTTTGCTTTTGTGTTTTTTGCATTGTTTCCTTGTTTTTAAAATTTTTAACAATTTGTAAACCTGGGAATCAAACGTCAAAAACATTTAATAATCATTACCATAAAACTTGGTGGTTAACCACTTGCAATGTTCATGTAAAAAGTTAAACTAATCAATTAGGACTTAAAGTGGCCTGGTCACACAATTTATTAAATTTATGTGTCGCTCACATCCCCTATAAAGTTGCATTTCAAGTGTTTGGTTTTAGTTTAGATGTTGTGGTTTGTATTGTGTAAAGGCATCCTCATTTATTGAATGAGAAATGTTAGATCAACATGCCCTTGTAAATGGCCTTTTTACATTCCTGTGAATGAGTCAGACAAAAGATGTAGATCTCTTTTTTTTAAAAAGCTAGTAAAAGATATGATCACAAATAGTTAGGAAAGCATGACAAAAGGCAAGAATTCTAGATTATCTGTTCTTCTAAATACATCCTCTATTTTTGAACTATTGTCATTGAACAACTAGATCATTTCTATTAAAATAATTTAAAAGGAAGAAAAATATCAGACACCCCCCCTCCCTGCCACCCCCTACTCAGTCTGGGAACCTATTACTTCAAAGTATGAACAAATCCATACAAACCAGGGATACTTTATAGATAGCTTTTTATTTTTACAAGACGGCACTGTTGACAAACTATCTTTACTGAACATACTGAACCACAATCATATGTAAGGTTAGCAAATCTTAGCCCAGCCTGTGCAAATTCAGTCTGTATATGATTCAAAGCATTATGCAAATACAGAATACCTAAGGAAAGCACAGTTGGGTCTACTAGAGATTAACCCATCAAATAAATAGTTAATGTGTTGCGCAATGCACGTAATGAATTGGATTAACCTGGTAAACTATCACCTAAGTAACCATTAATACTATGGCATATGCATACATCCTTTCTCTGCCACGCAAAAATATTTGTTTCATTTTTTTCTGCACATTTTTCTTCTATGCCAATTAAAGTATGTCAAATAAGATAAAATTATACTTACAACAAAGAGAAAATATTTAGTAAAAAGCAGTAGTATTTTATGGATAATTAAAAGGAATATAATTTAATCTGAGACATAATGTGAAATATGCTGTTTTTGTACATTTATACAGATTAAATGTTTTTACTATTTAAACTAATTGTTCGGAGTGCCAAACTGTAAACGTTATGTTTTCATTTTCTAGAATTTTAAGTAACAACCACGGCCCTCTTGGACTGAAATAACCTGCTTCTTTTTATTATTCTCTCAAATAAAGAATCTTTCACACTTTCGTATTCAGTGCAAATCTGGGTGAGATTGGAATGACAGTTTTGTCAGTGTGAAATCTGTCTCAGAAGCACACAAGAAAAGTTGTTAAATCATTGTACCTATAAATCTGAGCCAAAATTGTCCATAATTAAGGTGTTGGACTAGCACCGAGGGGACCCATGTTCAAATCCACTGTTAGCCATGAAAGCTTAATAAAAATGACTTTAGGTCTCATCTCAAAGTTTTTATGAAGGGGTGGGTGGGTTAGGAGAGAATGTTCTGTAAACAATTTTTTTTGCTTCTGGTTTTTTGCATGGTTTTATGTGGAAAAGCAGGATATAATTATAACACATAAAATATGTATTTTATTTATATGTATGTATTATAATTCAAGTTATTTTACAGTTATAAAGAATATACAGTGTAGCCCATAACTGAAATTTTATGTACCATATGGGTGCAATCAATGTAAAAAAATTATGTGTAAAGGCATCCAAATAATAAGAAAGAATCCTGATAGATTGTCATTCTGGATTAAATTAACTGTAAAGTGAAAATGGCTTTTTCCCCGTTGCGTTTTAGTATGTTATTGTTATGTATTCCCAGTGCTGGTCATTTACAAACAAACCATGGTTGCGATTCCTGAACTCAACGTTCATCCAATGCTGTAAACCATGATTATATAGGAATCACGGCTTCGGGTCTTCTGCCTTTACTGCCCCACCACAGTCAGCCAAATGTCGCATAACTTTTAGAATTAAAGTCATCCTTCACGCAAACAAACAAAAAAGCAGTACCAAACAGATCAAAAAGAGAAGAGCGGATGCCGCTCCTATTTCTTATACAAAGCAGGAACTTAAGGGAGGCCGCTGTTGCAGGCTGAGCGCCTATAGGTCTGACACGCGTACCCGGCGGACTTAAACCGGAGCAAAGGAAGTGCCTTGCCTTTCAAACGGATGATGGCTTGAGCGTTGGTGGGGTCGGTTTGCCTGTTACTAGGGTCGTATTTAGGCCGGGGAAAAATAAATTTCTGCTATTTCCTACAATATTATCGGAAAGTCGTGGATTTTTATGCTTTAGAGTGTTTCTGGCTTTCTGGGAATCCTACTATGCGAGGCTGGAAAGCCATTTAGGAACGGGGTTTCTAGCCTTCCCCCTTTCTTTTTTCTTTTTGCTAAAACTAAATCAAATATCGGGTGACCGGCTTTGGATTCTCCCCTGAATATTCGCTTCTCTGTTAACTCCTTCGGGTTTTCTTGCTCGTATATGGTGAGTATCTCCAATCATGTAAATGGGGAGGGGGGACAGGTGGCGACGTGGGCTTGAGTTAGCGGAGCTGATAACGAAGTCAAGTGCAGGAAAAAGGAATTTACTTTCGGTGTAATAACAGGGCGGGCGGTGGAAGCAAGAAGGATTTATCTATCTATTTATTTTATTTTATTTATTTATTTCATCAAGCATGAATTAGATAACAGATATATGTATAAACCTGACTATGAATACATGAAATGGATACAAATACGAGGGAATATTAGGACAGGGGACAGTAGGCACTCTGGTGCGCTTATGCACGCCCCTTAAAGACCTCTTAGGAATGGGGTGAGGTCAACATAAAATAATTAAATAAATAAATAAAAGTAAATAAATAAAAATAAATAAAGGAAAGGAAAGAGGAATTTACTTTCGGTGTAATAACTGAGGGGAAAGGAAGAAGGATTTATCTTAAGTTTTAAAATGTATTTTTCAAATTGAAACGATTAAAAAATGAATTGAGAGGCAGTTTGGTTTAGTGGTTAAGGTGTTGACCTAGAAACCAGGAGACGCAGAGTTCTAGTCCTGCCTTAGGCTTGAAAGCTGCCTGTGTGACTTTGGGCCAGTCACTCCTTCTCAGTCCAGTCCAACTAAGGGGGGTGGGCAGGGAGGAGGAAGGAATATTATGTATATGTGTTGACTCGAGTTCCTTATGAAGTAAAGGTAGTCCTCGACTTATGTCCACAATTGAGCCCAACATTTCTATTGTTAAGTGAGACATTTATGGAGTTTTACCCCATTTTACGACCTTTCTTGCTACAGTTAAGTGAATCATTGCAGTTGATAAGTTAGTAACCTGGTTGTTAAGTGAACCTGGCTCCCCATTGACTTTGCTTATCCGAAGGTGGCAAAAGTTGATCACATGACCTTGGGACCGAGCAACGGTCATAAGTATGAACCAGTTGCCAAGCACCTGAGTTTTGATCACATGATCATGGGAAATGCTTCAAAGGTTGTATCTGTGAAAAACGGTCATAAGTCACTTTTCGGTGCTGTTGTAACTTTGAACGGCTGCTAAATGAACTGTTGTAAGTCGAGGACTACCTGTAAAAAAGACAGGATAATTTTAAAAACAAATCTATGTATGCTTATATAAATACAGAGTATACATATACAGGTGAAACTCGAAAAATTAGAATATCGTGCAAGAGTTCATTTATTTTAGTAATGCAACTTAAAAGATGAAACTAATATATGAGATAGACTCCTTACATGCAAAGCAAGATAGTTCAAGCCGTGATTTGTCAAAATTGTGATGATTATGGCTTACAGCTCATGAAAGCCCCAAATCCACCATCTCAGAAAATTAGAATATTACGTGCAATCAATAAAACAAGGATTGTACCTAGAACAATATCGGACCTCTGAAAAGTATAAGCATGCATATGTACTCCGTACTTGGTTTGGGCCCCTTTTGCAGCAAATTACTGCCTCAATGTGGCGTGGCATGGAAGCTATCAGCCTGTGGCACTGCTGAAGTCTTATGGAAGACCAGGATGCTTCAATAGCGGTCTTCAGCTCTTCTGCATTGTTCGGTCTCATGTCTCTCATCTTTCTCTTGGCAATGCCCCATAGATTCTCTATGGGGTACAGGTCAGGCGAGTTTGCTGGCCAATCAAGCACAGTCACCCCACGGTCATTGAACCAGGTTTTGGTACGTTTGGCAATGTGGGCAGGTGCCAAGTCCTGCTGGAAAATGAAGTCAGCATCCCCATAAAGCTCATCTGCGGAAGGAAGCATGAAGTGCTCCAAAATCTCCTGATAGACGGCTGCGTTGATCCTGGACTTAATGAAGCACAGTGGACCAACACCAGCAGATGACATGGCTCCCCAAATCAACACAGACTGTGGAAACTTCACACTGGACTTCAAGCATCTTGCAGTGTGTGCCTCTCCATTCTTCCGCCATACTCTGGGTCCTTGGTTTCCAAATGAGATGCAAAAGTTGCTCTCATCAGAAAAGAGGACTTTGGACCACTGAGCAACAGACCAGGTCTGTTTTTCTTTAGCCCAGGTAAGACGCTTCTGATGTTGTTTGGTGTTCAGGAGCAGCTTGCCAAGAGGAATATGACATTTGAAGCCCATGTCCAGGATCCGTCTGTGGTAGCTCTTGATGCACTGACTCCAGCCTCAGTCCACTCCTTGTGAAAGTCCCCAACACTTTTGAATGGCCTTTTCCTGACAATCCTCTCCAGGCTGCGGTCAACCCTGCTACTTGTACACCTTGTTCTTCCACACTTTTCCCTTCCACATAACTTTCTATTAATGTGCTTTGATACAGCACTTTGGGAACACCCAACTTCTTTTGCAATTACCTTTTGAGGCTTTCCCTCCTTATGGAGGGTGTCAATGATGGTTTTCTGCACAACTGTCAGGTCAGCAGTCTTTCCCATGATTGTGATTCCTACTGAACCAGACTGAGAGACCATTTAAAGGCTCAGGAACCCTTTGCAGGTGTTATGGCTTAATTAGCTGATTAGAGTAGGACACTTTGAGCCTAGAATATTGCACCTTTTCACAATATTCTAATTTTCTGAGATTGTGGATTTGGGGTTTTCATGAGCTGTAAGCCATAATCATCACAATTATGACAAATCACGGCTTGAACTATCTTGCTTTGCATGTAATGAGTCTATCTCATATATTAGTTTCACCTTTTAAGTTGCATTACTGAAATAAATGAAATTTTGCATGATATTCTAATTTTTCGAGTTTCACCTGTACAATACATCCTGACTGATCTCAAATGCTAAGTATGATTGGACCTTCATGGATAACTGGGAATCTGAAGAAATAGATAATGACATAATTACTTTTAGATTGTTACTGAGAAAACTACATGGACTATCAATGAAATCATCAAAGGTTGGACTTGACTATTATGTTTTATCTTACAGAAATGTGGGGTACATCCTGATTTGAGTAAACTATTTTGGTTCTTCAGCTACATTGTAATAATACCGAGGCTTTAATAATACTGAGAAATATAAACTTTGCTTTAAATAGAGATGGTTCATGTGTTCTAATATGTGGTTGAGGGTCCAGCAATTTCCAACCGTTTGGGTCAGGGGGCACATTTGGAATGTTCTGATAGTAGATTTGACTAACTAATAAGTTGAGTTCTCTCATCCCTAGATGTTGTTTACTGTATTTGGGGTATCTGGGTGGACATGATAAAACTATAGTATTTCCCCAGAACACGAGGCTGCCTTCTTTCTTTTTCTCCAGAGTATGCGAGACTGAAATTATCCTTATCAATAGAGATTATGCTTGAGGCCGGAAGTATGCTACCTTGCTCAATTTAAAATGATCAAAATAAAAGTGGTATAAAATCAGGTGAGAATAGAGTCTTGTTAACCTCAAAAGAGAAATCTGTGAGTGCCATATTGGAAACTTTTAAGAGTAGTTTGTGGCTGAATGTGTCCTGCAAAGACACTGGCAACAGGGTTGACATCTGATTATTTGTGTGAAGCCAGACAACTGGGGTAATTCATTAACCCATGATTGGTTAACTATAGGTTAGAGCATGTACCAAGGTGACTTAAATGCATACTTTTATTTCAAATACTGCTATGTAGTATAATGAATTTCTATGCCATTAAATTAATTTGGGGAACTGTCATTTCCAGTGGTGGTAATATTTAGCTGATCTTGGAAAAGGTAAGTGCTGTCAGATCTGATTGGTACTCAGATCAGAGACTATCAGGAAATTCCTTGTTTGGCAACCAGACTGGACAATTGAACAAATATTCTGGAAGGCCAAAAAATCCATACAGCCCTCTCTATCTTGTGATTAGTAACAGAACTTAATTTTGAAGGCACATTCGCCTTGTATTCTTACAACTCAGATAATATTCCATAGCAGAATATGCAGTGAAACCTGTCGTAAGCAAAGGGATACTGGGGATACATAGCACATAACACAGTATAATATACGGTTATTGCATATATATTGTACAATGTTGGATTGATATCTAGTATTAGACTGATAGTTAAAGCTGTTTATATCATGACATCATTGTTATGTCTTTCAACAGCTTTAGCTGATAGGCTCCCTGGAGTTGACTTTCCAATTATAAATCTATATTTTAGATATATCTTTCCTAATTTATATTCATCAAGATTGTAGTGTAGTATATTTTATTGCAGTGGAAAATATCACCCAGTATTCATGCATGATACTCTTAATGTTAACCATTTAACTTTTTCTCTGTCTTTTAAGGTCTGTGAAAATGTTCCGTTTTATACAGCAATGTGGTTTCCAAATTCCTTCCAAGGTAAAATTCTCTCAGATAGTTGAATTGGAATTCATTTTAGATTTTTTTTTAAAGAGAACAATTTCTATTACACGCTGGGTTGAAAGAAGATAATCCTAGTAATCCTTTGTCTTCCAAGGGAGAAGTCAATAATAGTTTTGTAGCTTTTGTGAAATACGAAAATCTCCTGAAATATTTAATGTGTTCAATTACTATGGTTCTCTTACCTGTTAAAAGAAATTAAGTTTTAAATCAGATTCTCTTAAAAATTCTATTTTTATCAGAATGAAGGCATAAAATCAACATGTTCCACATTTATTAACTGTACTAAAATACATATTCCCCCAGAAATTAGAATGGCCCCCACTCTAACACTCTTCCAGAATGGGCTGAAGGCCTGGTTCTTCCAGCAGGCCTGGGGAACCCAGAGCGGGATGGAGTCCATTAAATGGCTTGTGTGTTCTGCTGGGGGGTGGGGGGTGATTTTGTTATATTGTGCTATATTAATTTATTTGATTCTTTTTGTTAGTTTTTATTGTTTTAAATGTGGTTTTATATTCTGTAAGCTGCCTTGAGTCGCTATGGGCGAGTAGGCAGAATATAAATTCAACAAATAAATAAATAAATTCAATAAATAAATAAGGTATATAACAGTGATGGCTAACTTTTTCTCGAAATTGCACTCCCCTGCGGCCTGGTTTGGGCCTACCAGGCCTTTCTGAAGCCTCTTGGGGGTGGCTCGCATGACTCTTCGCCCCCCACGCATGGACAGGGTCCCCCACATGTGCAGCAGAGACCCAAAAATTAGCTGGCTTGTGAGAGGCCTGCGTGGTAGAGCTCAGCTGGGCGACGGCTTGCATGCCCACAGAGAGGGCGCCGCGTTCCACCTGTGGCACGTGTGCCAGAGGTTCACCATTGCGGGTATAGAATATATGTAGTAATTTATGAATAGAAAGAAAAATAATTTTCCACTATAAATGTAGGTACTAAGAAATATTCTGACAATATTCAACTCGTGCATTTCAAGTACAGTGAAGACGTAGACTTTATATGTTCTTTGGAAGGATACTAGAAATGTGGAAAATATTTTGAATTTGAAAAAGACTTATTTGAACAGCATCCAAACACTTCATGTGAATGAAATCATTTGAATCTTTTATCATCCCCGTGTTGCTTTTTTGCTGTCCGTCATTTTAAGCATTAGTAAATTGCATGTGAATTCCTGATGCTTCGTGTCTTGAGTGGAAATCTCTTACAGGCCCAAAATAAGAGTGGGTTATATAGTATCCTAAAGACAAAGACTCTAGTTTTTATATGATTTTGGAATTAGGTAAAAAAATATAAGTTTGAGGCAAAATGTGTAGCAATTGCAGGTTTAAAATCGTACATTTCAGTGACATGCATGTTTATATTTCCAGTTGCAGACAATTCACCTTCAAAGATTTCTGCAGCCTAGGAATAACTCTTGCAGCGTTCCTCTTAAATACCGTCAGAGTTTCCTGTCAAAATTGCAACGATCTAAAAAGGCATCTTTGTGTACAACTAAGATCCAGGGATTTCATTCCTCCGCTTGCAACTGGAACAGTAAAAGGCCTTCAGAACCTACATTGGATAAGCATCCTAGATTATTTGACTTGACATCACTCAAGGACTCTCCAAAACCTGCCATTTACGTAGCAGCTTCAGTATTATTTCCATTTGTTTCAGTGCCGTTAACAATGGCTATCCAAAAAGCCTCCTACCCTGAGTTGGCATTTGCTGAAATTGCATATGCTGCCTCTATATTGTCTTTCCTAGGAGGGATCAGGTGGGGATTTACTCTTCTAGAAGGAAGTCCTGCAAAACCTGACTGGCTTAATTTGGGTAACAGTATAGTTCCTCCTTTACTAGCCTGGATTACCCTCCTTTTTAAAGATCTCACTACAGCTGGAATCATGGCCATCATAGGTTTAATGATAGCCCTGAATAATGACTTGGTCCTTCTTCCCACCTATCCCGACTGGTTTAAAGCCTTGTTAGTAATTTTAACTCTAGTGGCTGCATTTGCTACATTTGTCACATTAATTTATGTGAATTTCTATCCTGAAAGATATCTAAGTTTTAAATTGGGGGAAACAGAAGATTCTAAGTAAACACACACAAAATGCCCTTGTGGGAGAAACAGAATACAGAATGGAAAGAATATTCAAAATGTATGAAGTGAATTTAGAAAATTATTGGAACAGAAAATAATAAATGAATTATCTAATTCATTAAATTTACAACACTAGCCATAGAGAAGCAAATTAGAAAGGAGGGTAGGTGCTGAACACTGATAGATGGTTTTTAAATTACTTGGGTTTTCATTTGTGTGGCTTTAGTTCTCTCGATTTTTTAATCAGATTTGGTACAAATATGAACCAATTCACAGCATTATTCTTGGTAATTAATTCTAGATAGGTCAGTACCAGGGTTATTTGAAGCATGTAGAGCAGTGTTTCTCAAACTTGGCGACTAAGTCCTGTGGACTTCAACTCCCAGAATCCCCCAGCCAGCATAGCTGGCTGGGGAATTCTGGGAGTTGAAGTCCACAGGACTTAAAGTCGCCAAGTTTGAGAAACACTGATGTAGAGCAATACTTCACTTAAAATCTGGCAGCACATCTTCTTGGAAGGCTCAGCGCAGCCTTTAATGGTTTCCCCATTTTATCTGAACATGTGTGTGCATGCATGTAATGAATATATCTACTAGGATTCATGCTGAAGCTTTATTACCAACAAATTGTAATAAAAGTAAGATAGCTTTGAGGAAATTGGATAATAAGCTAATTGTTTCAGTGATTCGAAAGAATAATTCTGGGCCAAAGATATTTGGGTAATATGTTCTAAATATTTAGATATAAAACTATAGATCTACTGCTGCCAACAGACAATATATCATCTCTTATATCAAGGAGTTTTTAGAAGTTTTAACTTCTTGTGCTTAGTATTGGATTTCTATTTGCTGAATTAACCCCCCCCCCCCAAAAAAAAACCAGTATAAACAATTCATTTTTTTATTTAAAAAAATTATGAGAAAAATTTAAGAATACACTTGAGGTTTAAGAGAAACATTGATTTAACTGTGCCACACTGTTGATCAAAATCTTATGCCAGTCTGTCACTGTAATAAAGTATTCTTTCCCTTTCTCTCAAAATTTTCACATCAATTTTTAATTTTTTTTATTTCTTTATTTGTCTAGTGCCGAGTTTCCATAATGGCATAAGGTACAGTGGGTTTGGCTTGAAAATAACTAGAATTTCCATTGTGGTGGACTTGTAATCGGGCAAATGTCATTTAAGACTGGATAAAAGTGTATCATGAAATTAAATTCTACTTTCTTACAATCAAGTAACAAGTTTTTGTAAAGAGAACTATCATTTTGTTAAGAGAAAAATCAATGTTTGTTTTAACAAAGGCTTCTGAAGTCTCAAGTTCTATTAAGAATTAGGCCAAATAAAGGCAAGAGTTAAATATAAAGCCTTTCCAATAATTTATTCTAAATTGTAGAGCAAAGTTCATGATGGGGAGGAGAGTAAGAATATGTTATTAAAATTGGTTACAACTCATTGTTATCTCCTGCATGTACCCACATTCACTGCTCTGTTAGGGCTAGAGTCAATCTTGTTTTCCACCAGTCGGCATAAATATTGATGTATATTTTGTGAACAGTGTGGAGCTGGTCTAAATGGCAGACAATGTTCCAGTTAGAATGTACACCACCTCTCAGGTATAGGCTTTAGAATGTATGTATGGGAGATTCTCTCAGCTCCTGCCCTCTAAATACAGAAAAGTATTGCTCATTCAGAAGACAAAGGAAAATCTTTGGGGATACAGAGCAAAGAATTTTGGTACCTGAGACAGAAAAACAAGTGGACTGTACCATCTTCCCAAAAACTCTGATACATGGCACAAATTACCACAAGCTGAAGGAGTGCCAAGATCACAAAGGCAGAGGACTTTGCTTCTGGGTGTCAGGCCTGTAGTTATGTTCTTTTTAGGATCTTTGGCCTGCCACACTTTCTTATAATTTCCTATGCTGTTTCATTAGTGTAGTAGTTGGGAGGGGGGAATAGAAAGGAGTAGGGTTGTGGAATGTATTGTTGACATTCTTTTATAGAAGCCAAGGTCATCTTTTGTCTCCGCACCTCGACACCTGACCGGAAGCAGAGGGGTGTTGATGCCAGCGTGGAAGATGATGATTGGAACATGTGATGGATTATGGGGTGAGGGGATAGATCATGAACTTTCAACTGGGTGGAATTCCAGGAAGAACATTAGAGTTGGAATTCCATAGACGTGCTAACTTGCCTGTATGATTAAATTGGAACTTTAAGGATAACTTTGCCTTGGACAATGATTTAATTCTGCATGGTATTTAGAACGCTTGACACTGGGTTCAGCTTATCTTTCTAAGGAATAGATAACTACTATAGTTTAGCACTGCATTGTTTTAATTTCTTTTACTTATGTTAAAAACTATTCCTATTTCTATAAATGTAGAGCATTTTGTGTAATTTTTGGGTAGAAATTACTGTAATTTTCAGTAAGATGCACCCCTCCCCCCCAAAATGTGGGTGGAAATGTCTCTGTGTCTTATACAGCGAATGCTGAAGCGCCCACTCACCAGTCCCCACCATTCGGCTCTGCCTCCCAACAATTTGCTTCCTTGCAGTAAACAGCCTGGTCAGCTTCAGCAGAGCCTGATTTAGCACAAACAGCGGATTGGTGGTTGGATCTGCCTCCCGGAATACCGCTTATCAGCTGTTCCAGGCTGTGGGGATCCGCCTATCCCTGTCACCTGGAATGGGCCAAAAATGGGACACGTGGAGGCCGAAAATGGGGTGTGCGGAGGCAGCAATAGGTGGCAGCGGCAATGGTGGTGGTGATCCCCACAGCCTGGAACAGCTGATAGGCAGTATTCCAGGAGGCAGAGCCAATCAGCTGCTTGGGCTAAATCAGGTTGTGCTGAAGTTGACCAGGCTGTTTAATGTAAGGAGGCAAATTGCTGGGAGGCAGAAGCAGATTGTTTTTTTCTTATTTTCCTCCCCAAAAGCTAGGTGCATATTATAGTCCGGAGCATCTTATAGTCTGAAAAATACGGTACTTATTTCTCAGATGATATCTTTCTCTTGAGATTACTTATTATAGCTGGCCAGCACCATCTTGTGGCCAGCAGAGAGTGTTACATGTTTTCTTAAAAATAGAACTTCCTGTATTTTGTTATATTTCTCAAAATAAAGTTTGATTTTGCTTATCTCCTACGAGGTTGATTTACCTCCCAAAGGACACACCTTTATGCTACAAAGTCAGGAGGTCAAAACATCCCCCCCCCCTTATTGTGTAAATTGTGGAAGCAGGCCAGGATTAGAGGGTGCACCAAGTGAAAAGGGGGAAGATGTTCTTGCAGTAATAGCTACTGATAAACTAAAGGAGGGGCCTGTTGAGATCAGAAAGTATAGACACAAAACATTTCGGGTTCGGAGACCCATCTCTTGATGATCTCTACCTGTAAGCCTTACCAAGTAGACAGGACAGGAAATATAACCAGTTAGCTAATTCTTCTTTATTATAAGGTTACAATTAATAGAATCTTGCAAGCCTGAAACTAAAACTCTCCTGTTTCCTTTACACCCCAAGAAATTGGTGAGGATCACTTTCCTGCCATACCAAATATCTGGTGGATTATGACCAATCTCCCACGGTCATTCCCACATAATACCACTACATCATCTTTCCCCCTCCAGAATTCCCAAGAAAAGTTGATTTGTCATGTGTGAGAATCAGATGTTGCTGTACCGCTGGGCTCTTCTGCTGGTAACTTTCCCAGATCATGGAAGGCAACTATTAAATTAGCTGTGCCTGTGAAGGTGAGAGCTGTTCCTAGCGAATCTGTTGCTCTCCCATCCCCACTATGTTCTGTATGCCTGATGTGGAAGAAACTGCTCATTTTCCATGCCCTTTACTTGATTTCTTGCTATCCCCAAGGCACCCTCCACTCTCCAGAACTCTTCCTGTTCATTTTGGTCAACACCTAACTCCTGCAAAATGTGTAACTGTTAAGGACAGCATTTATTAAAGTATTGGTCATGAAACCAGTGCACATGCATTGCTACCTCCCTTGACTTATCCAACTCTGGGTAACCTTTCCTGGGTATCAAGTATTCAACTTGCTTCCTTCGGTGTCCAGAATCTAGAAGTTTCCACCTCAGGCTCTTCCTATTTACAGTGTGTGTGTGTGTGTGTGTATGTGTGCATGCGTACGTATGTGACAGGTTCTGGAGAACCGGTAGTGGAAATTTTGAGTAGATCGGAGAACTAGCAAATGCCACCTGTGGCTGGCCCCAGAGTGGGGTGGGAATGGAGATTTTGCAGTATCCTTCCCCTGCCACGCCCACAGAATCAGTAGTAAAAAAAGTGAATTTCACCACTGGATGGAATCCCTAAATTGCTTGGAACAGGGACATACCAATAAAGGAGTGCATCTATGGAGATTCTCTGTCATTCAGGTTATGGTTGTCCCAAAGATGCTTTTTCAAGAGGTAATGACTTTCTGGTTTTTCTTTGAAGATGTTTCGCTTCTCATCCAAGAAATGTCTTCAAAGAACAAGAAAGTCCAGTTGCCTCTTGAAAAAGCATCTTTGGGATAAAGGAGTGTGTTACATTTTAAGCAAATTCAGCAAGTATTGAGACCAGTCCAATTGTCTTGCTGATATGAAACATATATAGCATTTCAAATATTGCTGAGACAGTTGTTAATCTTTTCAGATTATCTATTGGTCTCCAGTGATGTGAGGAAGACAATTTTTATTATTTAATAAGTGGAAAAGGGCATCCTAAAATTTGGAACTCAACTGACTTCCTAGGTCAGAGATCATGATTGACCAGTTCTCTGTATCTATAGATAAATCCCCCCCCCAAAAAAAGTTGAACTGTTCCCTGCGTCATTCTGAGCCCTCAGCCCCTCTTTGAACTGTCAATCAGGACTAAGACATTTCATCCTACATTGCCAGCAAGAAAATTAAGTTTGAAATATATATGAGCGTATTCTCCTCTCTCCCTGCTTGAGATTCTGGATTTCTCAGCTAATATAAATTCTCTGTATGGGATCCCCAAAGCGTCCTTTGGTCTCATCCCTCTTGTTTAACATCTACATGAGGCCACTAGGTAAGGCCATCTGTTTACACAGGGCCATGAATTATCAGTATGCTGATAATAAAAAGTTAATATATCTTAACCTAATTGACCAATGTCAGGTCTTATCCCAGTCCCTGGAGTCTATGGGGGTATGGATGGAGAGCAACAAGCAACAGGTACTGTATGAGACCAGTCATACAGTTCTGCTAGATCCCAATAAGACCAAATGACGTGGGTGCATATATCTTATGGAACCAGAGACTTTCCATGGGGGCTGCATTTTCCCAGACAGAATTACTAAAAAATTAAATAGCAGAGGCCTTCACGCAGATTCATCTTCAGCACCTACTGTACTCAGGAGGCCACTCTGAATCACTCATACCTTGGTTTCCCATGTGTGGACCACTGCAATGTGCTTTATATGGGCTGTCCTTGAAGACTACTTAGAAAGCTCAGCTGCTCCAGATTGTGCAGGCAAGACCAGTTATGGCATACCATAATACAACCCTGAGGTGCCTTTCCTTTATGAACTGCTGCACTTGTTACCAGGAGTCTTTGGGGTGTAATTCAAGCTCTTGGTTACCATTTACAAAACACTAAATGACATAGGGCCTAGTTGTTTGAGGGACTGTCTATTCTCCATTATTTCTGCACATTCGATAAGTTTAAATAGGCTCGGTATGCTTCAAATCTCAATCATTAAATGACGACATCTGACACAAGATTATTGTCCTTTGGAACCGTCTCAAATCTCTTAATGAGTGTTGAAGACCTTGTTCTTTCTCCCTGCATTGGGCTAGGCTGGAAAATGAGTTCCCTGAGTGAAAGGTTTCACTATTCTCTGCTGGGGATAACCATTTCCTTCCTTCCTTCCTCTTTCTTTCCTTTCTCTCTCTTTCCTGCCTTCATTCCCTCCCCCTCTCTGTTATCTGACATAGAGATAAATCTAAAGTACATCACCCACAGTCATGTGATTGGGCAATTTAAGAAATGCACATAAATATTACTGTAAGCTGTGAAATCTTATGGGAAGAATTAATTTGACAAGTGAACTAGATCACTGAGTCACATTAGCCAATCCCATATTGCCCCAGAATGAGAGGCCTTTAATAAGTCTAAAAGTAATAATGGATTTTTAAAAAAAAAAATTAAATATTGAAATACATTTTTCAATTTTAACTTTTTCTGCTTCAAACGAGGTTCCTAACATAATAAACCACATAAATATTCCAAATGTCAATGGCAGATGTTAAAAATCAAGAAGTTTCTATTGTCAGAATTGTCTACAAACTGTTCCTCAAAGAAACAAAGATTTAAATGGTTAAATGGTCAGTAACAATTGTTGTAAACTTCTGGATATGCTTTAAAAATCAATTCCTCTTCTAACTGCACAAACTTTCTTAAGAGCGACCCAAATCTTCAATTTCTTTACAGCATTTAAATTCACACTTCAATTTTGCTGTCATTTTTTTTTAAAGCATGGCATTCTTCAAAGGACTGCTACACCTCCTTCACAGCGGCTGGTGATCATGTTAGCAGTTTCAGTCCAAGTATCCACATGTGGATTATACACTTCCACAGAATCTGAAGTCACAGGAGCAGCTGCCTCATAGCTGGCAGTCCTGCCTCCTGTGGCATAAAGGAAGCCATTCACAGCTATGACACATACTCCAGCTCTTGGGACTTTCATTGAAGCAACTTCTGTCCATTTTTCCTGATAATAAAACAACGTAAAGAATTATGTTTGCAGTATATTACATTTTTCTTCCAGAGCAAATCTACAGACATAAGAACAATTATAATGGTCTTTCATGCACTGGCAGGGTAAAGTACTGCTATATATTAGAAATCAAAGACAAAGATAGTATTTATTCAAACTCACAAATCCAGAAAAAATGCAGAGCCGGAACAGAAAATATTAGCATTTGGTTAATGAATTGGATTCAAGAGCAAAATTCTTGATGATTTTTTTAGGCAGAAGAAAGGAAATTTCTCAGATTTTGCTTATGTCCCTTAAAAATCTGCTCCGTCTGATTGGAAGTTCCTCCTGGCCTGGCAAACTGACTCCGATCACCAGGTTATCTTCTAATTTTGTTCAGTTTTATATTTTATATATAGTTTTATATTTGTCCCAGAAAGACATTCCTTCAGCTATATAACGCTTATACACAGAGTTAGAAGCATAAACTGCTCGTGCCATTCTGGAGAGCAAGCAGATACAACACTGATAGTACATTCAAAGAAAATGGGAGAAATTATAAAAGGCAGCACAAATAGTTACTTTGATGCGAAAGTTAAATCCTACCTCTTCAAATGAGTATTTCTCAACAGTTGAAAGGGCACCTTGAGTTTCATTCCACCCTCCAACAGCATAGATGCAGTCATTCAAAGTAGCCACTCCTAGATAAGCCCTTCTGGTGCCCATTTCAGGAAGGGTAGACCAGCGCTTAGATAGGGGGTCATAGACTTCCACAGAACATAATTCTATTTCTTCATTGCCAATGCCTCCCACAATGTAAATTAAACCTATGAATATAATAATTTCCTATTAGAGCACTGTCATTTGAATACAGTTGGTGACAAAGAAGTCATCATGCAAAATTGGCTGTTTTAAACCATTTTATATTGTAAATAGTGTATTTGAATTTTATTCTTCAAAACAGGACAGAGAATCTTATGAGGATATCAAATTTTCTGGTCACGTATTAACTGAGCAACCTTATCAGAGGTGGGTTGCTGCTGGTGGTTCAGCCTGCTTCAGCTGAACCGGTAGTAGCAGTGCTGGGAGGCTCCGCCCAACTGCCCAGACACTTCTGCGCATGCACAGAAGTGTTGCGCGCGCAGAGCGCACCCGAACCAGTAGTAAAAAAATTAGCAACCCACCTCTGAACTTTATATACATGGCTACTGAGAATTCAGTCCAATTAAGTCAACTGCAACTATTCTCAACAAATATATAAAGAATTTCAGCTTGTTTAATATATTAGGAGTCGTTGAATAGCAGTTGAATTTTCAGACTAACCCATTTTATTAAAAGGCATAAAGTTTCATGAGCTACAGGTGGTGATTTTTAATAAAATCTATTAATCTATAGTTACTGGATTTTGCCTGATCTTTAGCTACTATAGACTAATATAGCTATCTTCCTATAATATTTAAAATATTGAAGCTGGAAATTTTAATGCTTAGCACTTGCAGCTATTAGGACTGCTATGTTGAATATAGTTATTAACCATAATGATTGCAGACTGATTACTGCCTATTATCTAATTAGCACTAAGCAAAATGGTCCCAAAATTCTTAATCCCTCACCTCGTATTTCACAACAGCCAAAATTATAACGTGGCACAGCCATGCTGCCCACAATTTCCCAAGTATTTTCTTCAGGATCAAAACGTTCAACAGAGGTACCAATCTCTGCTCCAACCCAACCTCCTGAAAATGAAAACAAGTGTGCAGTAAAGAATATCGCATAGTAAACGGATTGTCACATTCTTGAAACAATCAGATATATAATAGATATAAAAGTAATGTAGATTTATAGCCCTAATACCTAAACATTCCTCAAACATGTTTTACAAATGTATGCTATTTTAGTGGCACAGGTTTTAATACTACATGGCTTTGGCTTTAAAACAAAATACAGTACATTATGTACCATACAACAATAATTAAATTTAAATATCCTCCATATTATCCTACAAAAGATACAATGTGGTAAGCGAGCTGGTGAAGCTGTTTTAGCAGCACTCTACCTTTGAATCTCTGAGGAAATCATTCGTGTTTGGCTACCAGAAATGATATTTATCAAGGTCTCACATGATTTGAAGACAACTTTATTATTGTATACTCAAAAACTGCCATGCTATGTAGTACATGACCCAAATACAATATTGCTCCTAACTTAAACAGTTAATAGATTCAGTAGTCAAAAGACTTGCCCAAAGCATAGATAGTCCCATAAGAGGTGCATACTCCAAGGCCACAGCGAGGATGGTTCATTGAAGCTACAGCAGCCCATTGCTTTGTAATAGGATCATAACGTTCAGTACAGTCAAAAATCATAGAGTCTTTTTCACCTTGGGAAAGAGGTAAGAACATAAAGGAAGTATGTTATACAACAGCCTGTGAAGACAGTTACTGTACTGTGGCAGAATACTGGCTCAATTTATCAATCTGGAGACAGGAGCTGAAGTTGCAACGGTATGACATGCGATCTCGGAGCTCCGAGATCGTAGTCGATTTGTTTTGCCGCTGGACGGTCCTTTTGGACCTAAATTGTCCCAAAGAGACAGTGACAGGGAAGATTATGTCTTGTTGATCTCAGGGACATGGCAAAGTTCCTGATTGATCCAAGAGAATCTATTTTTGCCGGCAAAATTGCACAGCCAAAAGCTGCTGAAGTTGGGACAGCTCTGCAACGGGAGGAAAGCGGAGAAAGTATGTCCATCTGGTGAGGAAATTTTATTGTTATAAAATAGAACTCCCCCCCCAAAAAAAAATCAAAGCTAAATTAAACTTGCAAAGAAAAGAAAATAGGCAGCAAAATTAAGCTATATTGGAGAGTGTGTTATTTATTTATTTTTGGGGGATGGAAGTTTTACAAATATTTCCTACTTTTTAAAGTGAAAGTATTGTTTTTTCTTCTTCTATTTCTTTTTTTTTACTTATGGATTAAATCTTTTTCTTTATTTTTATAATATTGGTTTGGATGGGTTTTTTCTCTTTATTTTGCTCCATTTAAGAATTTTGTTTCTTTTAAGCCTGGAATAAAAGAAGATATAAAAGGAATATAAAGAGAGTAGTAATATCAGAGAGAAAAGAAGTTGCACTGCCACTTGGAGGTTGAGTCCTGGAAATATTGCTTTCTCTTTTTTCTCTTTGATCATTTTGACTTTGCACTTCAAAGGCTTAAGCTTGTTTACAGAAGAGATAAGGAGAAGAGCATTGGTTATTTATGCAGGTGCTCTTTGGATGCTTCTTTGGCAGCTGGAGAGAAATGAAAACAAAACCTTGTTTTGAAACTAGAGTGGCAGTGTTTACTAGTTGGAAGAATGGCACAGCTCCAAAAAGAAACCATAACATTATAACAGATTATGTTTGAAATTCAAAAATTATTAGAAACAATGAAGAGAATTGAGAAGAGATTGGAAAAGATAGATTGTAAAGCAGTGAAATTTGATGGAAGAGTTGAAGATATCCAGCAAATGGAAAAAATGGAGGTTATAGTCCTAAAAACCCAGGGGAGAAATGAACAAAGAGGCAAGATAATTGTAGATACTGACGGTGAACTGAGTGTGGTTGGAGATGGAAAGAGTGGAACATGGAAAGGGAAGATAGATGGAAAGGAGCTCTACCCCAGATTTCAAGGCATAGAAAAAGAAAAAAGAGAAGAATTGATGGATTCAAGGAGAGAAACTTTGACAAAAGCACTACTGATAACCAAAGATAAGCTAATTAAAGAAGCTGATGGAGGGTCTCGAGATTTTACAAGATATGTAAAAAGCAACAAGTTGCGAAGAGAAGTCCACACAAATTTGATTAAGGAAATAATCAGAAGATTAATTCCACAAATGGCAAAAGACATAAGACTGCACTATTACTGGAAAGACACAGGTTGAGATATGAAAACTAATAACAAAATATTAGTCAAATTTAATTAAAATTAGAGCATTATGTTAAAAATGAAGTGATAATGGATATAGTTAGATAAATAATTGATAATGATAACAATGTACAGATATGTATTGGTTTGATAAGAGGAAATTTGGTATAAATTCTAAATAGTGATCATGAAAGGAAGTTTAGAAACTCTGTTATATATGAAAGCTTATAATATTAAAAAAAAGAGTAAGTTAAATTTAGTTAAACTTGGACCCAAAAATAAATAAATGAAATGACGGATATTGTTAAATAAATGCTTGATAATGATAATAATGTAATATTTGTATTGACATGATAAAAGGGAAATTGGATATAAATTGTAAACAGTGATTAAGAAAGGAGGTTTAGAAACTTTGTTATTAAACATAATTAATTATTATTTAGAAAGTGTTATAAAGATGTGATGTTGCAGGATGATATTGAAAATGGTAACGGAATGCCATCATGTGGTTTTGCTTTAAATTTTGGAATATTTTATATAAAGGGACATAAAAACAATTATAGTCATATGAGGATTGAGGTATGATAGTAATATATATAAATATATTTGATTTAAAATATATAACTTGATATGAATTGTAGGCGATGACTGTGGAAGGGATGCACGAAAGCTCTTTGTAACCAATTGACACACTTTTTACGATTTGTAATGGAAGATATTTTTGTAGTGTTTGTTGTGTTTTGTCTGCCTGTGTTTATATTCAAAAATAAAAAAATATATTAAAAAAATTATCAATCTGAATCACTATTAATGCAGATTACAAGTTAAAGCTGCTAAATGACCACAGCACATTGTACAGTCTCTAAACTGAGTGGCATAAATGTTTACTAAAGATGATAAGGAATTGTGGCTCTGATCAGCTTAGGGAGAATTTTATCTCCCAAATACACTTTTCCTGAATAGATAGATATTATATTACTAATAATTATTGTCTCTGAATAACATTTAAAAGAACTGGAAAAAGCAAATTAACATCTGGAAGGAAGAAAAAGTACACAGAAAGAATCATGGCAGGATATAATTTTCTCCTCCTCCTCCTCCTCTTCTTCTTCTATCTTCTATCTTCTTCTTCCTCCTCCTCCTTTCTTCTTTAAAAAAGGCTGTATGTATGTATGTTCCAGCATAGCTCTGGAGCACCTTGAGCAATTCCAACCAAACTTGGTACACAAATGATTTACCCTCTGGAAACAAATACTGGGGAGCGGGGGAGACACTCCCAGTGTGTGTGTGTGTGTGTGTTCCAGCATAATTCTGGAACACTTGGGTCGTCAAAGAGAGCAAGTGCAGCATCCCAGAGCAGCAATTGTTTATGTCATGGGAAAGGGGAGGGAGAGCCTGGGTCATTAAGGAAAGGGGGTGGCAAAGAGTGCATGGGAGGGGGAAGGGAGAGGGCAGGGATGATGGGCATGGGAGTAGGGGGAAGAAAGGCCCCTCTCAATGGCTCCCTGTCAGACAAATGCTTCGACACCTAGGGTCAGAATTAATACACCCATAGAGGCGCAGGCCTTTATGGAAAAAAATAAATTACTCCTAGAAAAACCAGAAGACATCCCAGTAGATGCACAAGACACGGGAGGGGCCGGAGCACTGCCAACAGGGGGAGATGGGGCGACATCAAGAAAGCTCAGATCACACAAATAAGTAAGAAAATCCACATGACATAAATTGATTGAAATTACTTATGAATTTACCACACTGACTATATGTTATTATGTAATATTTGAATGCTATGCAAATGTACACCATGAGTCTGGAGGGGGGGTATACCTACCGCAGTTTGCGGCTGCCACAATTTGTAACTTTCCCCATACCTTTTCCTTTTGTAAAACACCAAAAAACCAATAAAACTTTGTTTAAAAAAAAATAATGCTTCGACACCTATAAATACCCGGGCAACACCGGGTTATCAGCTAGTATAATAATATAATTAATATAATAGAATTAATAAGTATGAAATTAATATTATATTGTTAATAATAATTGTCTTTGAATAATGTTTAAAAGAACTGGAAAATGCAAGTTACATTTCGAAGGAAGAAAAAGCATGGCAGAAACAATCATGGTAGGAAGAAAACCAGGGTTGTTCAGAATTCAAAGAATTTCTATAATGCAAAATTGTTAGAGCAACAGTCCATATGCATAAGGCAAATTTGCCTCTTTTACATAATCACAATAAAATGTCCTAAAAATGGTAAGCATAGTACCTGCCAATGAAAATGCCGCCTGCCACCTATTGTATGATTTACTGTGTATATGGTAAACTCTGGATGTCATTGTATAACTCCGATATGCTCTGGAATAGTGTATGCCAATCTTAAAAGCTCTCGCCTTTAAATAGTTAAGCTATTGTCATGGTATGTGGGAATGAACTTGGGAGATAGGAGGGAGAGCCGCACAACCAGCATATATTAGATGTCTCAGCCCATAGAAAGTGAAATGACTTGGGAAACGTTTCAGAAGAAACTCTCCCTAGTTTTCTGAAGGGTAAAAGGAAAGGAGGGAGTAGTAGGTTCAGACTTGTAAGATTCTGTTAATGTAACCTTACAATGAAGATGGAACTAGGGCTTCTTGTCTGGACTTACAGGGCTAGCAGCTATCAAATGAGCAATACAAACAATAGTCTATATTTTTCTCAATATATTTTAGTTACCTCCAATAGCGTAGACCATTCCTCCAACTACTGTAACACCCAGACCACTGCGAGCCTGGTGTAAGGAAGACACAGTAGTCCAATACTGACTGAAAGTGTCGAAACGCTCCACGCAGCTGAGAGCTCTGCTATCACTCCAACGACCTCCCTGCAACCGAGTATAACCACCTACAGAAGGAGTGGGGACAGGATAAACAATCAGCAATTTTGTAGGCAGTTCTTGACTAGTTAGGGGTTTCCAAATATTTAAAAGCTAAGAGGAATCCCCACCAATTGCATAAATGTACTTCCTAGCTTTTCTCCGTGGACGTGTCTTAGTTGCCTGGAGAAAACTGCTCATCTTATTTTCTTTGGGAGACTGACCAACTTCACAATATTCTTTCAACAGAGTATGCAGGGCTACTCGAAGACTGAAATCTGAAATCCCTGAGAAAGAAAGAAAACAATCAAGTAAAAAGCAGGTAATCCTTGAGTTATGACTGTATTGAAACTTGCCAATTATGGCCGTAAGTCATAATGGTTATAAAAAGTTTGGTCATGTGACTGACCCAGTTTTACATTTTTTTGCACCAGTCATTAAGCAAACAGCGTAGTCAGAAGTACAAATGCTGCAATTGTTAAGTGAAGCCATACAGGCGGTCCTCAATTTACAACAGTTCCATTTAGTGATCATTCAAAGTTACAATGGCACTGAAAAAAGTGACATGACCATTTTTTACACTTATGACTGTTGCAGCATCCCCACGGTCATATGATTTACATTCGGATGTTTGATGACTGGTTCATATTTGTGACAGTTGCAGTGTTCCAGGTTCATGTGATCCCTTTTGCAAACTTCTGACCAACAAAGTCAAAGGGGAAAGTCAGTTTCACTTAACAACTGTGTTACTAACTTAGCAGCTGCAGTGATTCACTTAACAACTGTGGCAACTAAGCTTGTAAAATGGGGCAAAACTCACTTAACAAATGTCTCACTTAGCAACATAAACTTGGGCTCAATTGGGGCCATATGTCAAGGATTACCTGTATAGCAAAATGTGTTTTGATGTAGTTTTTTTAGTCACTGGCTAAGTGTTAATTTCTTAATACTTTTTGGTCCTTACTGCAGATGGTCTCCTTTGAAAACCTGATTAATTCCACAGAGGGTGGGGTGGAAAAACACTGTTCCATACATATCTAGACAAGATTTAAACAAAGAAAAGCAACTAGGGCATTAGTCTGATCTGTATTCTTCCATTAGGGGGAAAGAACAAGAGATGTCTCTTTCTGATCTTCTATCACCCTAAAAAGTAGAGAGATGGGTAATCCACAATGGGGGCTATAAAGCAGGAGAAACTGGAATGAAGAAATCTAGCTATTTAGTCTAGTTAAGTTCGTTAAATTTGGATGCCTGGTGAAATTCATGATTTCATACAACATACTGTTCTCTCACCATATCTTCAGAACAGAACAGCAATCTGCTCTCACAAAACTAGGGCAGATTACAAAATAGCAGCTATAAACCTAACCAGAATCTGGATCTTCATTTTTTAGTTCATGCCAAATTTCCTTACCTATCAATTCTCACATAAGAAATAAACACTGATGACCAATCCATCCTCTTCTGCCCTACTTCACCTTGATTTAACATGTCTTGTTTTCCTTCAAATAAAAAAAATCCAATATTTTCCTGATTATAAAAAACAAGTGCCATTGTGTTTTGCATCATGTCATGAGTTATTTGCTATGATATTCAATTTGTATTATACACAAATTGTATTTTAATAAATGTGTTTATTTTTTTCTTGATTTGTAGTAATACTATTATATAATAAACCACCAGGTAAACATATTGAAGGACAGCATACAAAATGTAATAAATAAATTCATTAACAGGACTTCTAATATTACAGAAATTTCATGTTATAGGGCGAGGTACTATTACATAACATAAGGGCACACTTGTATATACCGTAGTTAATAAGTCTTCATAAAACCAGTGTTTAATTCTTATATTGGGTAACTGAGTATCCTATCATTATTCTACAATTTATTATTAGATTTATATTCTGTATGACCTGCCTTAATTTTATGCAACTCAAGTTAGTGTATTTTCCACAGCAACAACCTGTGAGATGGGTTGGACTGAGAGTGAGCGACTTGGCTAGAGTCATTCAACTAGACTTTTGTGCCTAAGAGAGGACTAGAACTGACAGTCTTCTGATTTCTCATCCAGAACCTTAACCTACACCAAACTGGGTGTCAAGAAGTTACCTTCTATGTACTTCAAAAGTCTTTGTGGAGATAATAAAGGAAATCTCACTGCATCCAGTATTTCCACAACATGTTTCTTTCTTTTCCCTGAGTCTTTCAAAATCCATTGCATGGCAGCCAAAAAAACCTGGTACTCATCTTCTATGCTTAGGTCTTCACTTCTCAATATCTTAATCAGCTGGTCTTTTGTCAGTGCCAAGAATTCATCTCCATTGTGAACCTCCAGGAAGTGGGCATGGATGTAGTTCTCTGCGAATTCTAGCAGGTCATGACAGGCAATTTGCTCAGCAAACTGGAAGAGTCCAATGCAGTTCATAGGATCAATCTGTCCCTTTAGAAATTCACAACAAAGGTCCACCACCTCTGACAGCTGAAACATGTCTGCTGCCACAATCAACTCCTGGACATTATTTTCATTAATGCTGACAATACCTGAAAAAGGAAGAAATATTTTTAGCTGGCATGAAATTTTACCAACACTGTTAAGAATACAGGTAATCCTCAATTTACGATTATTAGTTTCAAGTTAAGAAACTAATGTTCAAAATTATGACGGTAGTGACTTACAACCAATCCTTGAACATATGATTATCACAGCATCCCCACAATCATGTGATTAAAATTTGAGTGCTTGGCAACTACAAGTATTTGATGGTTGCTATGTCCCAAGGTCACATGATCATCATTTTTGACCTTACCAGGGGACTTCCAACAAGCAAAGTCAATGAAGAAAGCCAGATTGACTTAATGATCTCAGCAAAAAATATTTTAAAATTGGGAATGTCTCACTTAATGACCGCACTGCTTAGCAATGGAAGTTCCAGTCTCAATTGTGGTTGTAACAAGAACCATCTGTATAGCTTCTCTGTAAGCAACCATAACTACAACCATCCTTTGAAAGATATTGATGTACACTGCTAGTAGATAAGATTCCATGCAATTAGAATAATGAAGAGAGTGAACAAAGATACTCCTTTAGATGTGAAAAGTACATTTATTAATGCAATGGTGCCGAATGAAGATTTGTACCAGAAAAGCTATAGATTAAATCTATTTCAACATCTCTTCATACTATATATAAGAATTTGAAAAATGTAACGCTTTCCTCATCTTTTTGAGAACTATTTCAGAGAGAAAGCTTTATCCTTGAAATACTGATTTTAATGTACAAACAACTGGCTTTATGTGGCAGTTTCTCCCTTGAATTTAAATGTGGAAACCAGTCCAGGTTTACTTCATTTAGCTATTTATGAAAATAAATGTGCTGTATAGGAGAGAAATTCTGTATCCAGTAACTATTGTAGGTTCTTTACCATTATGTTGAGGAACAGAGCAAAACACTCTTAATTCATGCTTAAACGTATTGTGACAAAATGCCACTGAATTTAATGGAATTTATTTCCAGATGTTGTGTCCATGTAGACAGTAGCAACACACAAATTATGTAAATAAAACATAGATATCTGCCCATGTCATGCTATGTAATTCATCCTGTTTTTTCAACTAATCTGAGATAAACGATGGATGTTTGCAAAATAGTTTTTAACTTAACAAGTACTAACTGAATCAAAACATTCAATTTGCAGGTTACTAGGTAATTAAGACATTAACCAAAGCATGTTAAGGAAAAGATTAGAAATTCTTGTACCTGTATAAATAAACTCCAGGAGGATCTGAAAAATATTAGCATCCACACCCAGGATCTGCACAACATCCTTTGAAGATTCCTTCATCCCTCCAGCAAACAAAGCAGCAAAATAAGAGCTACTTGCAGCCAAAACAAGCCGGTGAACTTTATATGCTCCTTCACCAACCTGGAGCTGTACATCACAGAAGTGTTGCCCGCATCTCATCTTGTTAATCTGGGCTAATAAAAGACGAGCATGCCTGTCTGCCAAGAAAGGGAACTCGTTTGTGCTGGGGCAAGCCACACAAGCCATGATAGCGTGACAAGGTCGCAGAGCAATTGAATGATGGTGCTCATTAGCTTCCAGTGCTACCCTAGGAGAAACAGGAAAAACACGAAAATGACAGGCCTAACAGTGAAATTACTATTGACACAAGTAAGATTAATTACCATAACTCAATTCTTCCCACTTTAATTAAAGTAAGAGTACTCTGAAAGATCTACAGCTCAAATTTGAGTTTGGGACCAATTCCCATTTTCATATCATAAATGAAAAAGTGATATACTATATAAAACCATTGAATTATACTCTAAGCTGCAGACCAAATACCAGTTCATGGCTTGTTAGGAACAGGGCTGCAGAAGCAGCAAGAGAGAGAGCAAAACTTCGCCTGCACATGTACAGGATCCAGGTTGCATGGGAAACCATCCTTCACACCCCACCCCATGGAAAAATGGTCTTCCATGAAACTAGTCTCTGGTGCCAAAAATGTTGGGAACTGCTGGTGCAATACATAAAATATGGTTATGTTTAAAGGGTGGCAAATTACGTTTTGGGTTTTTTTTTTCTATCTACTATCCTCCCCTCAGTTTACTACCTTCTTAACTGCACTCAATTCCTTAGTTACTCCATCAAATTATGATCAATTACCAATACATTTGGCTCCATTTTTCCCCCAACTAATTGTGTGGCATGTTTTTTCAAAGAAGTCAATAGTACGGCAGAGAAACTGTACAGTAGACTAGTCCTGGTGCTGGAGAAGACTCCTGCGAGTCCCTTGGACTGCAAGGCGATCCAACCCGTCAGTCCTAGAGGAGATCAACCCTGACTGCTCTTTAGAAGGCCAGATCCTGAAGATGAAACTCAAATACTTTGGCCACCTAATGAGAAGGACTCACTGGAGAAGAGCTTAATGCTGGGAAAGATTGAGGGCAAAAGAAGAAGGGGACGACAGAGAATGAGGTGGCTGGATGGAGTCACTGAAGCAGTAGGCATGGACTCCAGAGGATGGTAGAGGACCGGAAGGCCTGGAGGAACGTTGTCCATGGGGTCGCGATGGGTCGGACACGACTCGCAACTAACAACAACTGGCCAGTCCTGCATACTAGAGGAAATCTCTGGTTTGACATTTTTTCCCCAGAAATGCTACCTAGCATCTTTTAAGGTTTTGTTTCACATTACATTTCACATTATGCATCATTTCAAAGTTTCTCCCTTTGTTCTCCCTTCAGTCATTCTTTTTAAACTATCGCTGAGGGCTTCAGCTCTCCCCACCCCCACCCCCACCTCAGGCACGGCCACCCAGAAGATGGTTGCAGTCCCGCCAAACCTTTTGAGTGCCTGCACACGGTTGTTGGTGTTCCGGTACTCACTTCTGAGGTAGGCGAGAGTTGTTCACATGTCATTTTATTTTCCCGCCTTTAAAAAGAATCAAAAGAGACTCTACGGCGGGAGTTCTCGCAGCAGCGGCGCCGAAAACAAATTGGAGCCTCCACAGCCCCAGTAAAAAAAAAAAAAAAACCTGAGCTGCAAAATGCAAAGCGGCAGCCGACAAAAATTAGCACCTAGCGCCGAAGACGCGGCTGCAGAGAGAGAGAAACGGGGCGGAAAAGGCCAACCGGAGGAAAGGAGGAGCCGGGAAGCAGAGCCCTGGAGCGAAGGGAGCGCGCATGACGCGACGCGGCAGCCGTGAGGGGTTGCACCGCCGCCCGCCGCCCTGTGGCAGGCGGTGGAGGCGCTGCTGCTGCTCTTGCTGCTGCTGCTGCTGCTGCTGCTGCTGCTGCTGCTGCTGCTGCTGCTGCTGCTGCTGCTGCTGCTGCTGCTGCTGCTGCTGCTGCTGCTGCTGCGTACAGCGACGGAGCAGCTGGAAAGGTGGCTTCCCCCGTGGGAGGGCTGGAAGCCGCGCTAGAAACGGAGGCGCTGCACGGTTTGCAAGGGAAGGGAGCCGCCGGTGTGTGTGAAAGAGGCCGCTGATTGAATAGGGCGTTGCTTAAGAAGTGAAAGCGAAGGTTTTCCTTTAGGGCTCCTGGTTGGTTGGTTAGATGTTTGGATGATTCGCTGAAGCATAAGCCAGCCGGTGTTTGTCCACAACTTTAAGAAGCGTGGACTTCAACTCCCAGAAATCTGTAGCCAGCCTATAAAGTTCCACAGTAGGCTAGGGAATTATGGGAGTTGAAGTCTACACACTTCAATGCAGGGGTCTCCAACCTTGGCAACCTTAAGATTTGTGGACTTCAACTCCCAGAAATCTTTAGCCAGCTGCTGGCTGAGGAATTCTGGGAGTTGAAGTCCACAAGTTCCGGCGGGGGGGGGGAATGGGGATTTTGTAGTAACCTTCCTCTGGAGTGGGGTGGGAATGGAGATTTTAAAGTATCCTTCCCCTCCCATGCTCATCAAGCTGTGTGCCCACCAAGCCATGCTACACTCATCAAGCCACAACCACAGAACTGGTAGTAAAATTTTTTGAATCCCACCACTGCTTAAGAACATGTGACTAACTTAACAAATGCAATGATTCACTTAACAACTATGGCAAGAAAAGTCGTAAAATGGGGCAAAACTCACTTACCAAATGTTTCACTTAGCAGCATAAACTTTTGGGCTTCTAATTCTAGGACTACCTGTACTGTATGCAGTATAAATCAATAGCAATATGTTGCTGCTCATTAGGTCATTTCATTCTATTCCATACTATTTTCATTGCCCAAATCCCCAGAAGCAATTTCAAATTGACTCTTAGTTGTCCTTGCTGCTATTTCAAAATACAGATACAGTTAGCTTACTACCATTCATTTCATAAGTGTTCAAAGTTACAATGACACTGAAAAACATGACCTATGATTGGTCCTTGCATTTACTATCACCATGGTCATGTGATCAAAATTCAGGTGCTTGGGAACAGGCATGCATTTATGATGGTTGCAGGATCCAACTGTTAAAAGCAAAAGACGGTTCTGAAATGTAAAGGATTACACTGCTCACTTTATAGCTTATAATAATACCTAATTGCAGCTTTTTCAGATGTCTCTTGGAGGATTTGAAAGTGTTAAGTCAATTTTGTAATTGAGGCTGCAAATTCTATCAGTAGGAGGAAATCTTTAGGTATTTCAATAAATGTATATTCCCACAGGTGGCACAATTGCATCATGTTTTAAACATGGTGATTAACATAAACAACTGGTTTAATTAATTGTGGAAGTGGTTTGCAACAATTGTATTATAAAGTTGTAAATGCAAGCTTTATCACTGATTTATCAGTACAATCCTATACAGATACACACATACAGATGTGCCCAGTGAATAACTCTCATCTCAATGTGGCTTATTCCCAAGTAGAAACTGATAGAATTATATAGTGAAATATAGTTCAAATTTTAATTATAATTTAATAATTGGAATATGCTTAATAAGATCAGAGAGAGGGAGCCTGTAGTGGGTTCTGCTACTGATGGAAGGCCATCTGCAGCAAATGTACAGTTGAGTCTTTTCAATGATTGTGCCTCTTCTTTGGAACAAACTAGTCCCAAATAACAGAGTAACAGAATATCAGAGTTGGAAGGGACCTTGGATGTCCAACCTCCTCCTCAGGCAGGAGACCCTATACCAGTGATGGTGAACCTTTTTTGGCTCGCGTGCCACAAGTGGGGGGAGCGCAGGGGGGTCGAGTGCGGGTGTGCCACACCCATAATGCAACGCGCGACCCCCCCAGTGCGCATGCACGCACAACGTATGACCCCCCCATTTTTACATTTTTTGCCCTCCCCAAGCTCCAGGGGCTTTATAGGAGCCTGGGGAGGGCGAAAAGAGCCTCCCCCGACCCCCCGGAGGCCCTCCAGAGGCTTCAGGGACTGTCCGGAGGCTTCCCTGAAGCCTTCGGAGCGCTTAAAACCACGCTCCGAGCAAACCGGAAGTCACTTCCGGTTTGCTCGGAGGGTGGTTTTAAGCGTTCCGAAGGCTTCAGGGACGGTCCCTGAAGCCTCCGGGGGGGCTGGGGAGGCTCTTTTCGCCCTCCCCAGGCTCCTATAAAGCCTCTGGAGCCTGGGGAAGGCGAAAAATAGCTTTTAAAAAGGTGAACTGAGCTGGCCAGCGTGTGCATGCGCGCTGGCCAGCTGACAGGGCAGCGCCTCGCGTGCCATAGGTTCGCCATCACGGCCCTATACCATTCTGTATAAATGGCTGTCCAATTTCTTCTTGAAAACCTCTAGTGACAGAGCATCCACAACTTCTGAAGGCAAGCTATCCCACTGGTTTATTGTTCTCATTGTCAGGAAATTTCTCCTTAGTCCTAGGTTGCTTCTCTCTTCGATTAGTTTCCATCCATTGCTTCTTGCCCTGCCTTCAGGTGCTTCAGAGAATAGGTTCACCTCCTCTCCTTTGTGGCAGCTCCATAGGTATTGAAACACTGCTATATCTTTCTTTTCATTAAACTAGACATACCCAATTCCTGTGACCATTCTTCATATATTTTAGCCTCCAGTCAGTGGTGGGTTGCAGGCAGTACGCCCCAGTAAGGGCGTGCCAGAGCCTGCCCGGAGCACCGAGTACAATTCCAGTACGGTGCTCCGGAGGACCCACCCTCGCTCCTTACCTGTTGTTTAAAGCCTTCGGCTATTCCGCGCACGCGCATGGTATGTACAATGCCTGCGTGACCCTCCGCCAAGCAGCTGGAGCATTGCGGGGGCTCGCGGAGGGTCACTGGCAGGTAAGACGTATGCGTGTGTGTGCGCGCGCACCGCACGCGTTCATGTGGAGGACACCGGGCCCCGTTGCAATCGTACCGGTTGCAACGGGATCTGGAACCCACCACTGCCTCCAGTCCCCTAATCATCTTTGTTGCTCTTACTTGGACACCCTTACCCCCCCCTCTCTCCCTCTCTCTCTCTCTCACACACACACACACACACACACAACTAGTAAAAATGAAGTTAATAGTCTTAATCAGCTATAAGATATCTGTAAAATGTATAGATCTTACAAAATGAATAGATTTATATAAATTGAATGATAAAAATACAGCTAACATGATAAGACTTGTGATCTTAATTGTTTAGGGCTTTACTGAGACTAAAGTGACAATTTATTATTGCCACAAGTTAAAAGAAAATAAAAAAATAAATCTGGATGATATGCAAGAAGTTTTGAATAGAAAACTTTAGTATCTTCTATAGCTCCATCAATGGCTTCATGTTTTAAAGAAGCAGATTTCTTAGTACTTAAAAACTCAAAAACTATGTTTCTGGAAATATCATAGGAGAATAGAAAGTAGAGAGTAAATTAGACTTCAGGTGTACAATTTTAAAAAAGAAGGTTTCTGCAGTTAATCAATACAAAGACATACAAAAAGAATGATGGAATGCAATTTTATTTGATAGACAATTATATACATTGTACTAAATTGTAATGCAATTTTGGCCAAATGTAACACTAATTTTTCTTAGCTTTTATAAGAGTTTTCTTTTATTATTATTTTTTAATCAATAGTATTTTTATTAATCCAGCATACACAAAGGTAGATGTTTGATGTAGTATAGAGGTAGTCTTCGACTTACAACAGTTCATTTAGAGACTGTTCAAAGTTAAAACTACACTGGAAAAAGTGACTTTTGACTATTTTTCACAGTTACAACCTTTATAGCATCCCCATGATCATGTGATCAAAATTCAGGTGCTCGGCAACTGGTTCATACTTATGACCATTGCTGTATTCCAAGGTCATGTGATTCCCTTTTGCGACTTTCGGACATGAAAGGTCAATGGGGAATCCATTCACTTAATAACCAGATTACTAACTTATCAACAGCAGCGATTCATTTAACAACTGGGACATGAAAGGTCATAAAATGAGGGAAAACTCACTTTAAAATGTCTCCCTTAACAACATTTTGTGCTCAGTTGTGGTTGCAAGTCGAGGACTACCTCAGTGGTGGGTTGCAAATCCCATTCCAACCAGTACGGTTGGAACGGGGCTGGTGGCGTCCTCATGGACGCGTGCAGCGCGCACATGCATCTTAGCGCCTCCGTGACGCTCCAGCTGCTGTATGCGCCATGCGCCTGCACGGAAGCCTTTAAATGCCGGTAAGGCGCTTGGGCGGGCGGATGGGCCCTCTGGAGCACCATACCAGAACGGTATCCGGTGCTCTGGGCTAGCTCTGGTAAGCCCGTACAGGGGCGTACCGCCTGCAACCCACCACTGGACTACCTGTACTTTTCTTTAGGGAAAGGATTAATTAAAGCACATAATAATTTTTCAGTGACATTGTTGACTTGAAAGTATTCGTGATTCAACACTGAACTGAGGTAAAGATGTACTGTACATACAGCTTCCTTCTTTATAAGGGCCATCACGTAGAAACAATTATTTTACAGGAAACATAGCAACTTATGTTGTCTTACTCTGAAATTCACACCCAAACATAGAATTAATCACATCAGAGGGAATATGCAATTAGAAATCCTTTACAGATGCAAGCTGTTTCCTATAGGATGAGCAATAACTTTCCTTCTTTTTTCCTAGTATGAAGACAGCTCAGAAATAAATATAACCCTCTGGAATGACCTCCCCCCCCCGATATTAGAACCACTACTGACCTCCGCTCCTTCCGACAGAAACTGAAAACACACCTGTTCCGACTGGCTGGTTTGGCATAATTTTAACGTTTACCTCCTGGCATACACATTCTTACTGGTTTTTAGAGGGATATTGTTTTAAATTTAACTTGATATTTTAAACTTTTGTATTGATTTATTTATTAGCTGTACAGTTTGGCATATTTTACCCTCCTCTTATACATGTATTTATATAGTTATTTCTACGTTTTAATCTGTTGTATTTTGGTACGGACTGTATACCGCCCCGAGTCCCTTTCGGGAGAGGGGGCGGTATATAAACGCTAATAATAAATAAATAAATAAATAAATAAATAAGCATTCTCTCAAAGCAGGTAAATTCCTTAATAAATGTATCTGTTCTTTTGAAGTGTAAACACTTCTACTCTTAATTAACTTTACAGTATTTATTAACACACTACTGTATATTATATTTTTGTCACCAACAAACTTTCCCTACAAATTTCCCTGATCTTATGACTGTCTTTATAGTGGCACAAAGCAATGAGTTTTGTTTTCAACTGAAGTCTACCTCTGCGTCATTGGGCAACTTTTATTGAATTTCTCCCTCCTTTTCAGGAAGATATGCTCCGATGAGCAGAATATCCTCTTTCTTAGTCATTGTAGACTCCAGGGGAAGATATCCATCTTAGAAAAACAAGTGGGAAATATAAGCCACTGGCTATTTATCAAAGAATCAACGAACTCAAAATGTAATTAGGGACAACAGAGAAAGTAACTATACTTTTGAATTTTATACCTTCTGCTATTGAGAGCCTTTCTCTAATTACCAATTTTTTAGGCAGCAAAATCATGTTTTATTCAAGGCTATTCCTCATACCATATTCAATAAAGTGATCTTATATATAACAACTCGAAGAGATGTAATGTTAAATTGTGGAATATCTTTTACAATTAAAAAAAATGTTTTAGAGGAAAAAAATGACTGTGAATATAGATATTCAATAATGAATATTGAATATCTATTGAAGTGCTGAAAATCTCACGCTTCGTATCACTGCATTTGCTAAAATTCTCATTTCTACAGTGCCTTTGTTTTGAATTCGATAAATTACATTTTCTATCATCTTCTCTTTTTAATCTAGATGATTCTTCTTTCTCTTGTTAACTCTATCCCAAATTGTTTAAGAAGGATATTTAATATTTTGAAGACATAAATGTGATACTAGAGGCCAGGTTTAATGCTGGTTAAAAGGGCAATTATTATGTCTACACAAACTCAAATATTAGCAATTCTTAGCCTATGCTCCTGTTCAGTGTTTTTCATGTTCTTGAAACAACAAATCTTGTATTAATTTAAACAAAATAACTGCATTCCAAAGTCTACATTTGGAATAAACATACAATTTGAATATTGTATATTTCTATCGTAGGTCACACTACTAACACAGCTACCACTCAGGTTTTATTTTTAACATTCCTTTGACATGGCACTACACATTATCTGTCAGGTTTCACACCCATGTTCAGCAGTGAAGCAAACTGTCCAGACACGTAACTCTTTATTTAGCACTTGTCTCGGGTGAAAAATCTTGGACACACTTTGTAGATTAGATTTTTTTCCACACATGAATGAAAACTTAAATATAACAATTGGCTGCCACTATACAACAGAGAAGTCAAAGGCTATATAGTTACATTCACAGTCTCAACTCTAGAATTTTTCCTCTTGCCCTTCCAAGTTTATGGAACTTGGCCAATTTCTCAATGGGAAAGCAGCAGTATTAAACTATGTTTACATAATAGTTCTCTGTAGCCTGGGAACAATAGATCATTGCCTCTATGATTTCAATCTTTACATCACTATTGGTTCCACGCCCCAATCCTTCAAAGTTATTCTGAAATTTGTCTGGAATTACAAGTTACAACCACTGTTGAGACCAACATTTATGCTGTGAAGTGAAACATTTGTTAAGTGAGTTTTGCCCCATTTTACAACCTTTCTTGCCACACTTGTTAAGTGTACCACTGCAGTTGTTAAGTTAGTAACATGGTTGTGGGGTGTATGGGGTATTCAGAGAGGAGTGGCACCTCTGATGTAGGGGCATGTTGTGTCCTTTTAGGGCAGCTCATCCACCTTTGGTCCCCACCTGTCACTTAGCTGTCACCTGTGGCTCCTAGTAGCTGTAGCATGTGCAGTGGCCTCACCCCAGGCAACAGCTTCGAGAGGCTGGCCAACCCAGGTTGAGAGTAGCCATTGGGTCATTGACCTTCGGTGAGATAGGGACTTGTCTATCCCAAGCATGTGAAGACAGATTCCGGCGGATTGAGCGGATGAAACCTACTAGAATAGGACAACGGTCATGAAGGCGGTCTCTGCAAGCGATGTGGTACACTAAGAGCACGGCAAGACACGAAAGATGCCCTGGTCAACCACTGCGCCCAACCCATCTTCAACTGTCTTGACTCTTGTCCTGTTATTGGAGCAAGATGGAAGATGGAGTGAAGCTGACTCTGTGCATGTCTCCTTCACTTTAATCTAATTCACGTGCAAGTCTTGACATCTCCTCAATTAGATGTCAAAGTCCTCTTCGAACACAATGGACAAACATCATCAACATGTGACTCTGGCTTCCCCATTGATTTTACTTGTCAAAAACTTGCAAAAGGGGCTCATATGGTTCTGGGACATTGCAGCCATGATAAATACGAACCAGTTGCCAAGGATCTAAATTTTGATCAAGTGACCATTGGGATGCTGCTGTGGTCGTAAGTCACTTTTTTCACTGCCATTGTAACTTTGAATGTCACTAATTGAACTGTTGTAAGTTGAGAACTACATTACTTGTATCTTTCTTTTCTGTGGAATTTGGAAAACTAAGAATTATCAGTCCAAATAAATCCACTTCACAAGGAAGTCCTCTCCATTGAAGGCTGGGGCTTAATCTACCCCATTGGTCTAGTTCAGGTTGGTAGATGCAGGTTTTTCAAACTAGGGCTAAGAGACATTGACCTAAATTGCTCAGCTGGCTTCTGCAGGCAAAAGAGGATAAGAATCTGTAGCTTTCTATTCCTAGCCCAAGGCTAAGAATAAGGAAGCAACAATTTTCCCTATTCCAAACTACTATAGTCTGGAATAAATAAAACAACTTCATTTTGTATGCATTCTTACATACGTATGAACTATCCGTACCCTTGCTACATGCATTTATCTAGTGGCAACAGAGAGGAAAAATATTCAAACTGTTCAAGAAGTAATTGGACAGCCATTTGTCCAGAATGGTATACAGTCTCCTATCTGAGCAAGGGAACTAGAAGACCTCCACGATCCCTTCCAACTCTCTTATTCTGAAAAATGTGCTTAAAAAGTTATCACATGTTTATCCTTGAAAGAGCTGTTATGATACCTGAAGTGAGGAACATGGAATCATTGTGAGGCAAGAGATCCTACAAATGGGGAAATAGACCATTGAAAATAGCTTCACAGAACTGCAGTATTTGGAACAAATGATTAATTTTACCATGGTTTTAAATTTAGTTCTCTGCAGCTGTACAGGATCTTAAATGAAAGTTACCATATTTATAAAGCTATTAGGCATAAAGCATTATCTTCTGATATATTTGGATATTTGTCCAGTAGTACTGAACCAACCATAAACAACTTCTAATATTTATTGGTATGTATGAAAATGTTTCAGATATTGACAGACATTTAGACAAAGGCAATGTTTAAATACTACATCTAGATAAAATACATAAGACATTTTGCTTTTATGAGCAAAGTTCCTGAACCATGCATGTCCAAGTTCTGCATTATACAGTGTCATGTTAATACATCTCACTTCTCCCTTAAAAACAATGACTGTATTATGAAAGAAAATGGTTATAACAGGGAATTAACTCAAAAGTCTGTGTAAGGAATTCATCAACAGCTGTGTTACCAATAGGAGTATCAAATGCTTCATTTGCCAAGAGCTCAATGCATTTTCATTCCAAAGGCAGAACTGGAGTTAATCCAGGGACACAAAAAGAGCTCAGAGTTACAAAGGGGTGTAGTCCCATAGAGTTACAGCTGCACAAAAAGAAAAGAAAAAGAAATAGTGAGCAATAAATATTATGAGAGAAAGAGGAAATGGACATAACCCCTTCTCCTTCTCAGGATTAATATTGTATAATTGTATTAAATGTTCCCCCAAACCATCATTTGGATAAAGCAGTTCAAGAACACCTTTGTCAAGCCACTAGCAGCCATTCACACTCAAGAAGTCAAAATCCTCTACAATATTATTAGCCAAATTCAATAGAATGTTGTAGCTGCACATTTGAAAGAGCATTTTGTCGCATAACATTTATATAGAATCATATGATGAATTATCCAGTGTATCTTTTTCCTTATAGTATTTTCCCCCTCTCCCTTATATGACAATGTTTGTATATGATGATGGCTTTAAGAGTGTGACAGGATAAACATTATGTGACAGTTCTCATACTGATAAAGATAGTAGCTATTATCAATCAATGTACATCGATAAAGCAGACAAGCCTCTTCTGCTTTGCATTGCAAGAGGACATGAATGTTCACAAACTTTTGTTGACTTTGCCGATACATATATTCTGATTTGGAAGCAGAATGCAGTACTTGATGGAATTCTTTTAATCTTTCTAATCACAGCTCTTTAATTCCTGGGATTAACTCTTTCCGGTCCAGATAGGGAGAAGATAAAGCAGTTGTGGGAGCCTTTGAGCAAATTTACTTAGTAAAGATAGGGAGCAGGAAAATAAAGGAGAAATTCAACGTGTAAATGGATGAAAGAGATTGCAAGTGTTTCACATCTTGACCTGTTGGAGGAAATGTTCTTCTGGGTTCGGCTCCAAGTGGGGAAAAAGACACTGGAGACATGGAGGCTGCTTGGAAAGATGGTTTTAATGGTGGACAGGACCACATGGCTTGAGTCCTGAACAGAAAAGGTGATCACATGCTTCAATGTTGGGGAGAAGAAGAGAAGGAAAGGGAAGGGGCTTGCTAGGCTTTTTATAACCTGTTCAGTCCCACCTCTCTGTTTCCTGTTCCTGTGTAAGAAATGTATTCTGATTGGTTGTCAGACTCGCATGGGCCCATGCAGGGGCAACTCTCTAGGCTGAGTCCAGGTTTGGTTGAATTCTCAGAGTTCTCAGATGCCATGTGGTCAGTTGAGTAAAGGCTTATATTATCATGCCTTCATTCCCAACCCCCTGGAGCTGAAGGGGAGAACTCTTTATTATGTAAAGGAACTGGCTCAGGCTATAATGGCTCATGGACAAAAGGTGGGGGCAGGAAGCTGCAGGGAGAGTTTCCTTGTCTTTTTGAAACATGTTTCTTTTCACATCCAGAGAAATATTCTGCCTTTTCAATATTTCCTAGGATATTTCATTTTTCTGGGAGAGGGCTGGGTGATAACTTTCCACAGACCTTAAAGGTGTAGCATATTTTTTTCTATCTAGAGAAGACAAGTGAGTGTGAGTATTGCCAAAATTGTGGAGTGATTTAACATTGCCTTCCTTCTTTCAGAATATTTTTTTACTTCCCAATCAGAGTCTTCAACTCTTATATTTTCAGTTCATCTCCCATCTAAGCAGTAACCAGAGCCAACCTTGTTTAACTTTGAAGCTTGAAGTTGACCAGCTACTGTATCCTGCTGATATATTGTGTAGTTAACCATGTTTTATTGAACAAATTAGCTAAGCTCATACATCATACAAAATCATAAACCTTAGCTTACTTAAGTAATGATGGCTGAATTTACACAACATACTGAATCGAAACCAAATAACATAATTCCTTAATGCAATGTGTAAAATCAACCATTGCAACTTATGAATAACACCTTATTGTTTAGGTAGCAGGATCCACCATATGGTTTGTTAAATAAACTTTAATTAAGCAAATGGCTTAGTGTGATGTTGAACGCAGTTGCACATTAATGAACAATCAGCACTGGTGGATAAATAATTTAGCTCCTTGTTTCTTGCTTTCCTATATATGATGATTTTCAAATTTTAGGTTTTGGCTTCCAGCAGTTCTACTCCCAAACACTGCTACTGATTTTTTTTGCTTGATAGCATGACTGTTGCTTGCCTGAGATTAAACTTGATTGTGTAATATTTTTTGAAATATTTTTGAATTCACATTTCAACTATGATTTAACATCATGCTGTGTTTCCTAAACATGCTAAAATAAGTCCCCGCTTCCTGAATCACAAATTATTTAATTTCATTTAGTCCGGTCTAATCTAGTATGTTTTGCTAATTCAGCCATACAAAGCAGTAATCTGTGAGTTCAAATCCGGTGTTAGCCATAAAAGCCAGCTGGGTGATCTTGTGCCAGTCATTTTCCTGTACACCGCTTGGAGAGTCCAAGCAATGGGTTAATTCAGTCTGCTTGCCCTTAGGACTGAGGAACTATTTTTCCTTTAGCCACACCTCCTCCTGGTGTGATCAATCCCCCAGAATTCTTCCTCAGTCAGCCCGTTTGGACGTAATTAGATAGAGCTCTGAGCTGAATTAATCCTTTTTGGCTTGGACTCTCTATTTGCGTTTTATTTCTATTTCCTAACATTTCCCCAACTTTGTGAGACGTTTCTTTCCTCATCGCTGCGCTTTTCTCCAGCAGAATTTACATTTGAAGGCCAGGAGGTAAGCTGGAAGGTAGTGGTGGGTGCCCCTCAGCCGATCCTCATGGGACGGCTTCGGAGGCCTGCCGCTTGTCGTTTAAAACGGCGCGGCTGCAGCGGCGAGGTTCCTATGTTCCCAGGCCCCTCGTTTGTTATTTTAGACGAAGTATTTTTCGTTCCCCGGCCTGCTAGAGGACCTCTGCCGCAGGGAGGAGTGGGCGATCGTCGCCATTCGAGGCGCGTTCGCTCCTTGCTCTCCCTTAGCCCCACGCTGTTGCGGCGCCCATTTTAGGCGCGAAAAAAAAGCGCGCCCAGCCATGGCCGCCATTTTGCATCAGCCTCGTTATCAGGAGACCGCTGGAGGTGGCAGGGCCTAGCAAGGGTTTCTCGGGCTGGGATCGCCACCTTCGCCCTTTTGCCTATTTTTGCGAGCGGCGCTGGTTCCTGGGCCATACCAACGGTCATTATACCGGCTCAGGGAGGAGGCCTAAGTAAGTGCAGGCCAAAGCTTTTTCTAGTCATTCTCCTCCCTGCTTCTCCTGCGGAGCCTTGCGCCTCGGTGCAGGCCCCAATCCTACCCCTGGGCCTCTGACTGGTATTAAGCATGGGATAATTTCATACGTATTGACTCAATTACTGTGCATATGGCAATTTTAACGAATCTTTTCGTTTTGTTTCCCCTTGCAGCAACCAGTCTCTCTCTTTAACTTCTGCCTTGTCATAGCCTTGCTCCATCTTGTGTGGTCATTGACTATGGACCTGCCCAGTCCCCCTGATTCCCAAGATACTAGGCCGAGCCTCTCTCAGGCCCCTAGCAAGGGTTCCTCCTCATCGGGGAGTGGGGGTGCGGGCAAGAGTGGTGGGGGTAGCTCTGGGAAACAGCGTTCCAGAACCCCTTCTGTGGCTGAGGCCAAGGATGCTGAAAGGCGCCAGCGGGCCCTTGACAAGCAGTTTGAGAAGTCCAGACGCCAGGCAGACAGGGAGCAGTCCCTTTCAGGAATCCCTCCCTCCCGGGAAGATCTCCAGATGGTCCTCACCGAGGAGGTGGAGTCCCAGGACCTATCCCCAAATAGGTCATTTGCAGAGCCGGCTTCCCCGGCACCCTCTTGGGCCTGTGAGCAGGCCCCTCCCCCTGGGGATGCTAGCATAGATGATATGCAGGGTGAGGCTTCACCCCCCCTAGAGGAGGGCTTGGATCCTGATTCTGACTCTGAGGAGTTATCTCCCCGCATGCAGGAACTAATGGCCCGTGCCATTGCCAAGGGCATCACGGAGGCCATGAAATTTAAGAGTCCCACTGCAGTGGCCCCTAGGGGTCCCAAACTCGATCAGGCAGCTCCCCCTCCAACCAAGCGTGCTCGCCATCCTTCCCTGGAATCCTCGGTGGTCAGCGAGGCCTCTGCCATTGAGGACCCTGACCCGGAGGTGCTAGGTCTCTCGGACGACGAGGACCTTCCTCCTGAAGCGCCCGCCTTTGCGGGTCTGTTCAAGCCCAGCCTTTTCAAATCTGTCCTTCACAAGGTCAAGGCTGCCACCAGGGTGGGGATCAAACCCAAACCGGCCGCGCCGGCGGCGGATGCCACTCCGGCTAATCCCAATGCGGTCATGTTTGATGTCCCAGCACCCCAACAGGAGCTGGTTCCGGTCCCGGGGCTGTTTCTCGACCTAATCCAGCGCCAGTGGGCTCAACCAGCCACGCAGTCCTCTCCCAGTGGGGTAGATAGGAAGCTTTATACTATGGAGCCAGTGCTGGAGGACCTTCTGGCCCTTCCCACTGTCGACCCGCCCATCGCTGTGCTCACCTCCAACTTCTCCCTACCGGCCGACCTTCTGGAAGGCCTTAAGGCGGAGGACAAGAAGGCGGAAAAGGCGTGCCACAAAACCCACCTGGCGGCTGCCTGGGCCATCAGGGCCTCTTCATCCACCTCCTTTTTCAATAGGGCTTCTGTGATCTGGCTGCGCGAGCTCCTAACCAAGCTCCCGGCGGGAGACGTCCGCCTCCACCAGGACGTGTCTAAAATAATCGCGGCCTCCCAATATGCTGCTGACGCATCCCTTAATGCCACTAAATTCGCCTCCAGGGCGCTCGGCTCTAATATCACTTCTCGCCGGCTGATCTGGCTCCGACATTGGCAAGCGGACCAGAAAAACAAGTGGAAACTGGCTTCCGCCCCCTTTAAGGGGTCCAAATTATTTGGCGAGTCCCTGGATCCTCTCCTCATCGAGTCCAAGGACAAGAGGAAGATCCTCCCTTCCTTAAACAAGAAGCAGGAACGTAAGGCCGCTCCCTATTCTAGGAGGCAGTCCTTTCGTGCCTCCGAGCCTTCCACCTCCGCCTCTTCCTTCTCTCCCTCCAATAGGTCCTTCGGTCAGCAGGGCGACAGATCCCAGGACAGGGCGCCCTTTCGGGACAGAGGCAGGCAGCAGTTTGGCTTCCGCAAGTATAACCGCGGTGGGGCCTCCAACAGGCCGTTCCGTAAGTCAAAGTGACTGCCCGGGCTCGGCGCCCATCGGGGGTCGCCTCCAGCTGTTTGCCTCCCATTGGGCCCAGAACACCGAGGACGCTTGGGTTCTGCAGATAGTCAGGGAAGGCCTCTCCCTGGAGTTCCTGTCCCTCCTCCCCCGGACCTTCATCCGGTGCCCAGTCCCATCCTGCTCCCAAAAGAGGGAGCGTATGGACCAGGAAGTCAGACACCTCCTAGACATCAGGGCCGTGGAACCAGTTCCCCAGGGCGAAGAGGGGAGGGGGTTTTACTCCATCCTCTTCCTGGTACCAAAGAACTCAGGGGGGTGGAGAGCCATCTTGGACCTCAAAAAACTCAACAGGCACATCGCCTACCGGAGGTTCAAGATGCAGTCACTGCAGACCATTCTGGCGGGGATTCGACAGGGAGATCTACTCACATCTATAGATCTCAAAGAGGCATACCTCCACATCCCCATCCGTCCTCAGCACAGAAAGTTCCTGCGCTTCTATTATGCGGGTCGCCACTTCCAGTACAAAGCTCTTCCATTCGGCCTCTCGTCCGCCCCTCGGACGTTTACCAAAGTGCTGGCGGTAGTGGCGGCCCAGCTAAGACGCAGGCCCATAAGGCTCCAGTGCTACCTGGACGACATCCTTATCCAGTCGTCGTCCAGGCAGCAGGCATTGCGGGATCTCCGGATCACTATGAGATCCCTCAAAAATCACGGCTTCACTCTAAACCTAGAGAAGAGCCATCTCACTCCAACAAACAGACTTGTACACCTGGGGGCGGTGATAGATACCAACTTGTGCAGGGTTTTCCTCTCCCAAGACAGGTTGGCCGGTCTAAGGTCCATGACCAACAAGGTGATGAGCTTGAGGCAGGCTCCAGTGGTCCTTCTGTCGCAGCTGCTGGGAAAAATGATCTCCTGCATTTCCATCGTGCCGTGGGCCCGCCTGCATTCCAGGGCGCTTCAGTGGCTGCTGCTGCCGCACCAGAGGGCATCCAGGAGCAACTCTCCCAGGCCGATTCGAGTTACGCCGGAAGTGAAGAGGTCTCTCCACTGGTGGGTGTCTCCGGCCATCCTCAAGGGCCACCTATTCAAGGAGCCCGAGAGGTTAGTCATCACCACAGACGCCAGCCTCTCCGGCTGGGGGGCCCACATGGGTTCCCTGGTTGTCCAGGGCAAGTGGTCCCAAGTGGAAACCAGCTACAGCATCAACCTGCTGGAACTGAGAGCTGCTCGCCTGGCCCTGCGCCATTTCAGCCGGTCCATTCATCGTCAACATGTACTTCTGATGACGGACAATGTGGCCACCAAGGCCCACATCAACCGCCAGGGCGGCACCAGATCCAGAGCACTGATGAGAGAGGCGGAGTCCCTGGGCCGCTGGGCGGAGCGCCATCTGGAATCTCTCCGCTCCGACCACATCTCCGGAGTGGACAACACACAGGCAGATTGGTTGAGCAGGACAACCATAGATCCTGCGGAGTGGAAACTGGACCCTCGCCTGTTCCACCAGATGTCCGACAGATTCGGAAAGCCGACCGTAGACCTGTTTGCGTCCAGGGACAACAAGCAGCTCGACCGATTCTACTCCCAGTTCTTCACCCCGGGGGCGGAGGGGACGGATGCACTGCGTTGCAAGTGGCTCCGCGAGCTACTGTATGCCTTCCCTCCCCTGCCTCTCCTTCCTCAATTCATCTCCAAGGTCATCGCAGAGGGAGCGGAAGTCCTCCTCGTGGCCCCGCACTGGCCCCGCAGGTCGTGGTTCGCCGACCTTGTCCACCTGTCGGTGTCTCCTCCGTGGCGTATCCCTCCGGACCAGATCTCCCTCAGCCAGGGGGCCGTGGTTCATCCAGAGCCCCAGTGGCTCCAGTTGGCCGTCTGGCACTTGAGGGGGACCAACTGAAAGGCCAAGGCCTGTCGGAGGAGGTAGTGAACACCATTCAGGCGGCGAGACGCCCTTCAACCACCAGGATTTATGATGCGTCCTGGGCCGCCTTCGCCAAGTGGTCTGAGGAGCTGCTCATCGAGCCGACGACCGCGCCTGTTTCCAGAGTACTTGACTTCCTTCAGGCGGGGCTCAACAAAGGCCTGGCCCCGAACACCCTTCGACGCCAAGTGGCGGCCTTGTCCACCGTCTGGTCGGGCGACCATCTTTTGCCTCTCAGCAAAATCCCGAAGGTGCGCCTTTTCCTCAAGGGCGCCTCTAACCTTCGCCCTCCCACCGTTCATCGCTACCCCACTTGGCAGCTGTCCGTGGTCCTGCGGGCCCTCTCCGGCCCTCCATTCGAGCCTCTACGCACTAATTCTCTTCGATTCCTGACGCTGAAGACGGCCTTCTTGATTGCCATCACGTCAGCTCGCCGGATTTCGGAGCTGGCGGCTCTTTCTGTTCGCCAGGACCTGTGCGTCATCCACCCTGACAGGGTCATTTTGAGGCTGGACCCGACCTTTACCCCCAAAGTAAACTCATGGTTCCATAGAGCGCAAGACATTGTGTTGCCAAATTTTTGTCCTCATCCGTCGCATCCCAGAGAGCGCTCCTGGCACAATCTTGATGTCAGGAGGGCCCTGAAGGTTTACATTGCTCGTACTGCGGAATTCAGGAAGTCAGAGGCTCTTTTCCTCTCCTTCCAGCCTGGTTCCCTAGGGAAGAAGGTCTCTTCCTCCACGATTGGCAGGTGGCTTCGTGCCTGCATTGCGACAGCCTATGAAAGTCAATCCAAAGCCGTTCCGCGCGGCATCACCGCACACTCCACACGAAGTGCTGCTATCTCCGCGGCCTGGGCCACCCAGGCCTCGATCCTGGACATCTGCAGGGCTGCTACGTGGTCCTCTCCTTCTCCTTTTGTGCGACACTATAAACTGGACATTTTCGCCTCGGCTGAGGCGTCCTTCGGCAGGCGTGTGCTCCAGGCGGTTGTGTCAGAGACCGAATCCCGGGAGCCTTCTTCTGCCCACCCAGATGGACAATAACTTGGGTATGTCCCATTGCTTGGACTCTCCAAGCGGTGTACAGGAAAATGACCATTGGCTTACCTGAAGGGTCCTTTTCTGTACACCGCGGGAGAGTCCAACCCACCCTGGCTCTCAAGGCCGGGATTCGGGTTCTTCGTGTCAACAGTACATCATCTTGGACGCTTCGCTCCGTCCGCACGAACTGACTCCTTCTAAGAATTCTGGGGGATTGATCACACCAGGAGGAGGTGTGGCTAAAGGAAAAATAGTTCCTCAGTCCTAAGGGCAAGCAGACTGAATTAACCCATTGCTTGGACTCTCCCGCGGTGTACAGAAAAGGACCCTTCAGGTAAGCCAATGGTCATTTTCTCTCACCTTTACCCCCCTTATAGGGTTGTTGATAGAAGAGGTAAGGTACGCTGATTATGTTTGCTGCCTTGAGTTATTTGTAAGAATAATAACAGTGGGATAGAAATAAATAAATAATAAATGCAAATACTTCTTCTAATATATTCATATAGCGGTAACCATCAGGAGGACTACTTCTGTGTTACCATGGAAGTTCACCCATAGTGGGCATCATGTGCCATCCGTAGTTCAGCCTGAAGTCCTAATGTATAGAGTTCATTCAACTTGACAGTGCAATGGAAGTTATTCTTTACAAATTATAAAAAATATTGGTCAGGTGGAGCAGAATTTAATAAAACCGCATACAGAATTGATTGCAAAACATTTTAGAATTGTCAGATTTCTCTTTGGGTCTCTCTTTGCTACATTTGCAGAGAGAAATTATAAGATTTAAAAAACCTGTTGTACTACAGTTAAGCAACTGGATGAACGACACTTGTTTGTTCTTCTCATGATTCACAATATATTTTATTTCCTGAATGTCATATTTTATTTATTCTAAAATATTTATATTCTCTTCCTAGGTGACGGCACCTGATTATCTTTGTCTGAGTTTGGGAGCTACATAGGACTGGTTGACCTGGGAATTCCATGGCTGTGATTTAGATCAGGAAGTTAAAAATATTTTTGAAACAAGAAATGGCAAGTCACTTTCATACTACTGCCAAGAAAACCGCAGATGTGGATGTGTCCACAAAATTAGCAGATTGAAACTTAACTTGGAGAGTTTATCTTTATCTCTCCAGAAAATATCAATCAGATTTAATATGATAATAAAACAGTACATTCAAACATAACATATGCATTAAGGTGAATTCAAGAAAAGACAAATGTTTCTACCATTTACCCAAAGATGGGTGGAAACATCATTTTTTCAGTAGATGCCTAAATTATTTAATTGTAGATGCCTTTGAATATCAAAAGAGAAAGCACCATAACATGCTGAAATAGCATGTACATAGCAAGGTGCTCCGTTCAACAACCTGGGTTTTGCAGTTTGCTCCAATTGTAGCTTCCAACTTGGAACATCAAGCACATTGTGATACTCAAAGTACAAAATCATTATTGTCTGGTAAAGGGCTAGTAACACGCTCCTAGTCATACAGGTCACATGGGCCTGTGGTAAACATTGTGGGAAGGCAATGAGGTGAAGTTTGTTGTAGCCCAAAATCAAAAAAAATCTGGTAGCACCATTTCTAACTAACATGTTTTATTAAAAGGCATATATTTTTTTGCAAATTGTAAGCTTATTCCTTTTTGGGAAGGAGGAACTGGTTTATCTCTGTTTTGATTTTATACTTATCAGATTTACTATTGTGCTGTTAACTCTCACAATCTCTCACAAAGTCTTCAAAGAAATAAGATTTCAGCTGCAATTTATCCACTCCATCATTGCCTCCAAGCAATAGTTCAGGATATGATTCTGATGTTACTGAGACGAATTGATTGTCATCAATGTATTGATGGCACTCTCTCAGCTGGCCTATGACCTCTCACTATGTATGGAATAAATGGATAATCAAGAGTTGTCCTTTAGAAGTGTTGTCAGACACAAGCAACCAGAATCACTCTCAAGCAAAAACGTTATTGTTAGTCACCTATAAGAATCTCGTCAGACTGCCCACCTTCCATTGAAAACAATCAGATAAGGCTTCAGGAATTCTGGTGGAGATGCTTACTTCCACTCTGGAAAAAATGAATGAGCAGAAACTAATGAGATAAAAAACCAGTACTCTTCAACTCAGCAGCAGCCCATTCCTTGAAGTGTCCCTAGGGTAGCACTTAAGTTTTAAAATAGCCTCTACTGTTGCCCCAATGCCTTAATGCTATTTATAATTGTTTTTAAGTTTAGTTGCATAGGGACAGTGGTGTGTGTCCGTGCATTTCTCTTAGTTTTCATTGTGGACCCTCCTCCTCACTGGTAAAGCACTTGTCCAGAGGCAATTAGACCCTTGAATAGAAAGAGATTTCCTTGTTCTGACCTAGAACAGAATGGCAGCTGCCCTCCTATAATGGCAGCATGTCAGTAGAGATATCTTTGTTCAGCAGAAATTTACAGAGTTGAAAAGTTAATGTCTTTATATAAAAGTCACATTTCTTCCTTCTTTGTCCCCATATACCTACAGATTTTTAATCTAGAGTTTTAGTGACCATATTAGTCTTCTGGTACCATTGCCTCCTCAAAGTCTGATCGAATGTAATGCTGATTAATAATTCCCACAAGTGTATGCTGATAAAGAAAGCTATGGAATATAGACTTTCTACATGCAGCACCACATGAACACACTGGCTGGGAATTCTGAAAGTTGCAGGCTGACTCTGCCTGGAGTTGATGGACAGATGTACATAATATCAAGTATAAAAGTGACCAGTGATGAAATATTGGATGTTTGATCATTATTGATTTATTGATTGGTTGTTAATAGAACATTGGAAATCAGCAATTTTGTAGCTTTTAGTTTTACTTTGGTGTCAGAGAAAACTTATGCTGAAATAGACGCTGCCTGATTCCTGGTAGTCTTCAGATAGGATATTTGTCAGATGTAGATGCATAAGATTCATACGGCACTGTGGGGGATGAAAAAAGTCGAACATTTACATCTCATATTCAACAACTGTTTCATGCTAACATTATTTTATGAGCAAATTCACTAAATCTGTTTTTGATCATGCTTAGAAGATACCAAATTCGTAAGAAACATTGTCCATTTTGCAAATTAGTTACAACTATCTGCATACAACCCTTCTCTTTCATTCAAACCGTATTTCAGGAAGTGGACTTAATCTCCAAAATATGCCTCCATTAAGAATTTACTTGGCACAAGATGGCAAGTATTTCTACTAATCCTAATATATTCCCTTCATTCTGTACAGAGGTCATGGTATTGTACATCTGAAAGTACAATACTAATTATGACTGCAGTGTCTTGGCAACATATGTATGTGTCTTTGTTTTCAGCATCTGTTATCACCTATCCTAGCAAGTTTTAACTAGTAAATATGACTTCTTTTATAAACGTGCAAAATATTATGAACAGAAATGTCTTTGTGTGAGCCAGTTGAGACAAGAGAATGCATATGCAGACTGAGACTCAATAGAGGCTTCCATCATTCTAAATCCAAATTTCAACCCACCAGATGATTATTTGTAAACATTTTGTAGTACATTTATTAGCCATAGGTGATGAGAGTCGCAATATTTGGAAGATACCTTGTTGAAAAAGAAGGGATTTAGTAAGTTTTGATACCTTTGGAAAACAACTACTACAAACATATTTTCTCAAGATGGCTTCTTTTTATTTGTTATTTATTAGGTGCACTTCCAAACTGCTCCCTGTTGTTAAAAAAAAAGTTGTGTAGAGACAATTATAACTGGCATAGTTACAAAAGCATAGCAGCCTTCTTTATATAGAACGATTAAGACTGGAATAATGAAAAAGTACTTAGATCTGATTGCCATGGCAACCCATTGAGCTCAATTATAATTCAACAGCGTTGGAAGTAAGCTCTAAAAGAACCTAAGTGTATAATTCAGCGATGTGTTGGGGTTTTCAAGTATTCTCCAATTTTTGTCATAAATGACTATTAATTGGCTCTAATGTTTGGGTAGGTAAAATAAATTAGAATATATTGAACTGACAGCTGATTTTATTGTGCTTTTTGATCAGTATTCTCATTCAAGAAGCTACCATCAGTATGAGTAACTTGGTTATCGGTCTTGATCAGACTGTTCTTGAACAGGAAAATATGTAGCCTTCAAGAATTCTTGAAGCACTACACTTAGGAGGCCTAGATAGCATAGCCAATGTGAGAAATACTAGGAGCTACAGCTGCTGAACAGCAACATCTGGAAGACCAGCAATTCTAGCCCTTTACCCAGACCTTTGACAAGAAAAAATTGACCCCTCACTTCATCATGTTTTCCATTTTTTAATCTTTATTTTTTTATGCTTTATTTGATTATTTCTTTGTTTGATGGTTGAGAACTACCCAGAGTCATGAGATTTAAGTGGCACACTTTATAATAATTATAATTAATAATCTTCCAAGGTGACTCATTGTCATCTTAGTAGCTGTCATTGTTGTGATACTGTTTTCAGTTATTTTCAATAAAACAAATCTTGGTTATCAAACAGCAACCATGCTAATAAAATCTCACAGTTGCTTTATATGGATAATCTGAAGGTTTATAAAAACATAGAAATTGAATTCCAGGAATTGATAAACACTAAGAACTTTACTATTGATATAGCAATGGAGTTTGGCCTGGAGGACACCATAAATAACTGGTCAAAAAGAAAAAAAGTGTGAATAATCAATGTGGCAATACTGGGGATAGTAGAATGGAAGACAAAGAATTGGAGATGGTCACAAAATATTAGGATCTGAAAATGGAAAGCTTATGGCATAAACCAGTCCTGGTTTATTGGCACAGTGGGCGCCAAAAACTCTTGGATGACACTTAGAAAATATGCACATTGATAAAATTTCTATCTGTCAATTACAAAAGGCCATACTGCTTGGATCCCAGTAAGGGGTCCACAAGGATGGATGTCAGCAGTGTTAAAATGGCAGCTACATCAGGCAACTAAACCTTGCCCTTTTTACTTAAGCAAAACACAACGAAAAGTGCAGGCTGTGATCATTTAGACATGTTTGCCATTTTGGCATTGTTGATGTTCCTTCCATAGACACCTTTGATCCCAGCTGTACTCTTGATTCTGATGGCCAAGTCCTTCAGTATATTCTGGTGTGCACTGATGCTTATTTGATTTGCCATTGCTAGAGTCTCATTTCCACAAGCCCACTTTCCAATCATGAGAGCAGTCGGTCTTGAGAGCAATACAGAAACCTCTTGAAGAAATCTGTTTAGCTCTCTAGTTATTTAACTCATACTGCTAGATAAGGACAATTTCCTTTTATCAAATTTCTGTTTAGTTTTGGGACATCCAATGTTGATTTTGATGTTTAAGCATTTGCCATGTGAGTTGCATCTGAGTCTTAAATTTTATCATTTATTTGTTTATTATTTACTTATATGCTTTTGCTGCTGACACAGGTGCCTGCAGGATGGATAAAGGGAAGAGAAGCAGGGAGTGAAGTGAAGAAACATTCATCATTGCAATACAAACTCTGCTCCTTATGAATCTCTGAGTATGAAAGAGCAGCGCTTGCACTGCAATACATGTTCTACCACAGTGACGTGCGGTGAGGTTTATGGCTGGTGAGGCACTGACACAGTGGTGGGTTTCAAATTTTTTTAGACTTGTGGACTTCAACTCCCAGAATTCCACAGCCAGGCATGCTCAGTTCCAATTTAATTTGTTCCGACATCATTTGTTTTTCTCCTTTGCGAAAGAAGTTTCCTTCTTTCTTTTTCTTCTCCCTTCCCCTCCTTCCTCCCTCTCTCCCTTCCTCCCCACTCTTTCAAACACACACACACACAGTTGGATTGGACTATCTCTCCTACCCCCCCTCTCTCACACTCACTCTCTCTCAAACACACACACACACACAGTTGGATTGGAGGTAGAGCACCAGCGAGGAGACCACAGGAGGAGGCAGGAAGCCAGTCAAAGAGCCATACTGGAGCACACACACTTTCCCCCAGCTCCGGAAGGATCCAGCCCAGCTTCACTGATTACAGGGTTGAAAAGGCAACGTGGCTCTGCCTGCAATCAAACTACACTTGGGGAGGGAGAGCATAATCCAGGGTTCTTCCCTCCAGCCTTTGCCCAAAGCCCCACACCAGGAGGATGAAGTTTGAATTTCTCCCCCTCCCTCCAACCCACATGTACCTTTTCCAGCTGTTTCAGAGAGGATTTCAACTCTGCTCTTGCCTCGGGTCCTCTGAAGAATCCCTGCCCAAACGAGCACCCTCTACTATGAGGCAGGAGAACTGCGTGCCTCACCTACGTCAGGAATTTTTAGGCTTTTAACCCTTGCTTAACTCTGCTCGAGTGATCATAAAATGCCTAAAGTCAGACTAGATGAGGCATGCAGTTCTCCTGCCTCATAGTAGAGGGCACTTTTTTAGAGGCTTTTTTAAACAGTTAAGCAGAGTCATCCACGGTGAGGCAACAACTAGCTCAGCCTGACCTCAGCTCTCGCCTTTTTCCTTTTACATTTTTTTTCTTTTCATGATGACAGTGGTGAGGCTGTGCCTCCCCTGCCTCACCTGACTGCACATCACTGTTACCATTAGGCATCATTGGTTAGAAATAGATGCCTAGAGCTGTTGAAGTCCAATAATGGCAATGATAAAAATAATAACAATTTAACATTACTTACAGAAATTGGAATGCTCATTATTTTCCAGGCTATTATCATATTCCTGCAGCTCTCTTATCGTTTGCATCCTGAGACTACAGAATCTTTCATCATCATAGATGTCGCTGCTGCTGCTACTGCTGCTGCTGCTGCTGCTGCTGCTGGAGTATTTAGCCTTAATGAACTTGATTATCTCATGATCCGTTTCATCCATCTCAAGGCAGAGGCAGGGGGAGCGGTGATTCACCTTCAGTGAATCACCCCACATTTTCTCACACATGTCAGTTCCACTGGCATACATCTAGAATTCAGAGAGACATAAATGGTCTGGTTTATAGTATCATTTACCATCAGAACCACACTGTCCACCTTATGGCTTCCTTTACCTCTAGGCTGTTATGATGTGGTCCAATTCAGTTGGGGGTGGGGGTGGATTGGGGAACTAGTTTATTCAGCTCATTCCGGACCCAGAGCATACACCATATCAGAAAACTCCTAGTTGCTTTATTATGAGGTTAAAAAAATGAGACAATAGGAAACAAATCTTACCCAAAACTTTGTGTAGAATTTTAGCCTCTCTTCTTTTCAGCTTTATAAACACAGCTGTACTTTATATCATATCAAGGTTTTTGAACCATTTAATCCAATGTTTTCATTTTAATTAGTAATTCTTTCTGAAATAGGGGGTGGGAACCTTTGATACCCAGGAACTGCACAGTTTAAGTTTATACTACAATGTTTATGCATTTCTAGTTTCAAAAGTGGGAAACAACGGGGCTTATATTAGGTCATAGTGATCACAGTGAATCTGCTGCTGGAGGATCTATCCTGAATGAGTTTGATTGCATTGGGATCCATTTCATTCATCTCCAGGCAGAAATAGAAGGAGTAACTTATCTTCGGTGAATCACCCCACATGTCCTCAGGAAAGTGGTTTGGGAGCCATATGCAGCACTGGGGTTTCAGTTTGTTTTCATTTGCTCTAGAATCTCTAGCAAATATTTTCCTAATGTTTCTTTTATCTAGAGATGCATGAGATCTATCACTGAATTGGCCAACACATGCATTTCTAGATGAGCCTTCGCATAACAGACATCTTCCAAATTTCTAGCTCGGGTGTCAATATCCTAAAATATAGTAATGCATTGCTTTTTAAACTAGTGTGATGCAGTGGTACCTTGGTATTCAACATTAATTGGTTCCAGGGGGCGCGATAAATACCAAAAGCAATGAGTACTAAACAAAATTTTCCCATAAGAAATAATGGAGTGAGTCACAAGGCAGCTGGTACCAACGAGTTCTAGTTTCTGCGATATCAACGAGTTCTAGCTAGTACAAAATAAAGGATGAGTACCAGGACAAAAATTGTATGTCAAAATACATTGAGTACCAAATTTCATGAGTTTCAAAGCAGCTGAATACCAAGGTACCGCTGTAATACCTATAGTATAAACGTATGCAAAATCATAGAAGATCATGCACTTAATCTGCATTTTAATTTGTACAGGATTATGGGTGGAGTATTTAAAAGAATTATTGGTAGCATGCACTAGCAATACTAAAATATTTTAGAATTTAAGAGAGGGTGAATACATGAGTATCCTCTTGTTAATTTAGATCAATTTGTTAGATTAGAGTGCTAGCACTAAATGTTAAAGTCATGCTTGATTTTTATGAACTTTTCTTGCCATGGCTGTTAAACAAATCACCAGACTTGTTAAGTGAATTCATTAAGAGAATCCAGCTTTGCCCACTGACTTTGCTTGTTGGGAAGGTTGTAAATGGTGATCACATGACCCTGGGATGATGCAACTGTCATAAAAACATGCCATTGGCCAATTGTACAAGTGACCATGTGACATGAGGATGCTATAGTGGCCGTAAGCAGGGCTGGATTTAGATGAAAAGAGGCCCTAGGCTATTCCACTTATGGGGCCCTTTCACCTCCCATTTTTAAGTTTGTAAATTACATGAGAGATAATAAAATACATCATTACTGTGATATATATCAATATATTAAATGAAACATGTTGTAATTGGTACTAACCTTTATAAAAAATGTGGCACGGATAATAAATAAAAATAAAAGGGCCCTCTTGATCTTGAGGCCCTAGGCTGAAGCCTAGTTAGCCTATAGGAAAATCTGGCCCTGGCCGTAAGTTTGAGGGGCGACCATAAGTCACTTTTTTTCCAGTGCAGTTTAACTTCAAACGGTAGCTAAATGAGTAGTTTTAAGACGAGGACTACTTGTAGAGAAAGCCACGTGACACTTTAACATTAGGGTACTATGTATGCCTCAGAACTAGCTTACTGTACAAAAAACATTACCTCACTGATTGGGATACAGTCATCCTGACAGTGATTCTCTCCTTTATCATCAATTTCCCAATCAGTCAACCAGTTGCTGACACAAGTGTGATCATTTTTACAAGCTTCATACCTATAAGAGAAATCACAAAAGTAGAGGCCTTATTTGTGTTTTTACCACTCCATGTAAAGCAATATAGAATAATGCGTTTTATTTTTTAAAAAAACCTTCAGGATATGATTGGATATTATTTTTTACAAATGTACAGGGCAGTTTAAACAGGGAAGGGAAGAAAAAATAATATACAGTATTTTTCAGACTATAAGACACACCAGAGTATAAGACTCACCAAGATTTTGAAGAGGTAAATTAAAACAAAAACACAATTTTGCCCTCCCTGACCCCCAGGAGCACTCTGCAAGCCTCCCAAACCCTATGTGTGCCCCTTTCTTTCAAATAAAATAGGGCATGCAGAGAGTTTGGAAGGCCTGCAGAGTGCTCCTGGGGGCTTGGGAGGGCAAAAAAAAAAAAAAAAAACCCAGGCCCATTTTTCACTCATTTTTGCCCTCCCCAGTCCCCAGAAGCTCTTTGCCTCCCAAACCCTCTGTGCATCCATTTTTGTGAAAAACATGATGGGTAGCGCTGGGGTTTTAGGAGGCCAAAAATGCTGTATTCAGTATATAAGACACACCCAGATTTTCACCCTCTTTTTTGGGAGGAAAAGGTGCATCTTATACTCGGAAAAATACAGTACCTAAACCATGTGGTTTGTTACAATGATAGAACGTATGTTAAAAAAAGACCTGTAACTTTCCTAGGTGATAGCAATTAGACTAATAAGTAGAGAAGAATACATAATGACTAGAGTTGTGGTCAAATCCAAGCTTCCAAAGAGTGATATTTTCTCTTCATCAATGCAAGGTCAACCTAGGAATGAAAGTATTCTAGCCTGGAGAGGTAGCAGTGGCATAGAGGTTACAAAGTGCAAGATCAACCTAGGAATGAAAGTATTCTAGCCTGGAGAGGTAGCACAGTTATGGAGCTTACAAAGTGCACTTTATTGCTTCCATTTCTCATTTCTCAAAGCCTTCCAGTGGTTTTAACCATATAATTGGCAGAAAATTGGAAAGGAAGATCAAAAAAGACCACTCTGTTACTGTCATGCTCTAAAGTACTAAAGGTAAAGATTCCCTTCGCACATATGTGCTAGTTGTTCTTGACTCTAAAGGATGGTGTTCATCTCCGTTTCAAAGCTGAAGAGCCAGCTCTGTCCAAAGATGTTTCCGTGGTCATGTGACTGGCATGACTAAACGCCAAAGGTGCATGGAACGCTGTTACCTTTCCACCAAAGGTGGTCCCCATTCTACTTATTCTACCTATTTATCCTACTTATTCTACCTATTCTACTCCATTTCTACTTGCATTTTTACATGCTTCTGAACTGCTAGGTTGGCAGAAGCTGGGACAAGTAATGGGAGCTCACTCCATTACATGGCACTAGGGATTTGAACCGCCAAACTGCCGATCTTTCTGATTGACAAGCTCAGCATCTTAGTCACTGAGCCACTGTGTCCCTTTCTAAAGTACTACGGGTCTGCAGCATCATGGTTGGTAAAACGCTTCTTTGAAAGTTTTCCACAGCCCTACTACCTCTATCTGGAGTTTATGACTCCATATGAGGGTTCTGAATGAAGCCAAAAGACCATCTTTTTGTATTAAGAACCTGAAAACAGAAAGTAGCATCATCTGAAAATTTAAGATTCAGGTTTTTTTTTAAAAAAAAACTATGCTAGCCATTCCCAAAATCTTCAACATTTCCAGTTAAATTGTTTATTTTATTTTTTGAATGTCAAGACTTTTGCCAGCACCAGCTTTCAAAAACACTTGAAAACATCCAAAAGGTACAGAAGAACTTCAGGTAGATCTTTAAGCTGTGGCAAACAAAAATAGGTAGCTTGATCTATGGAACAAAACTATTAAAAGACAATAATAACAATAGAAAGCCATTTCAATTTATTTTCCCCCTAAGGAATATGATCTTAAAATGAATGATGCATCGTATCACAAGAATTGTAAATAACACTCTGTCCTGCTCTGGAAAAATGCATGTGAGTTTACCTCTCAACATTTTTTAAATGCTAAGAGAAAGTTACTGGTAAGTTAATAAGATTTTAAGAGTCATGAAATTGCATTGGAAATTTTCATTTCACTCCAAAGAATGAAAAAAATAGAATTTAACTGCAAACAGAATCTTTTTATTTATTTATTTTGAAAATAGCAAGAAGATCAACCTACCAGTTATCACAGAATCTTTGGCATATGGGAACAGAAGAAATAGCAGCTGCTTTTCTGGGACGAGCCCAGTTAGCAATATATGGTGAGCACCTATAAAAGCACTCTATTTTCTTCATATAAGTTTCACACCTATTTTAATGGAGAAAATATCCACTGTTGTTATATGAAAAATCTTCAACAAAGCAAATGGAAAATTGTTTGGGAAGTTTAATTCAGTTGTCCCTTAGACTTGTAATTCTAAAATTATGTTACAATTCTATTTAAGTAAATACTAGGTTTCATATCAAGGCTACATTAATACTTTATTAATCTCATTGATAACCCTGGGTAACAACACCAAAGGGCTGAATAAAAGATTTATTATTTATAAAATGTATAGGTCACCCATCTTACCCCTTTCTTCACCTAGTTTCTCTTGCTACATTGTCTTAATTACAGGTAGTCCTTGACAACCACAATTGAGCCCAAAATCTCTGTAGCTAAGCAAGACAGTTACCGTAAGTGAATTTTACAACCTTTCTTGCCAAAGTTGTTAAGTGAATCACTGCAGTTGTTAAATTAGTAACATGGTTGTTAAGTGAATCTGGCTTCCCCATTGACTTTGCTTGTCAGAAGGTCACAAAAGGTGATCCCATGACTTTGGGACACTGCAACTGTCATAAAGATGAGTCAGTTGCCAAGTGTCTGAATTTTGATCATGTGACCATGGGTATGTTCAATGGTCGTAAATGTGAAAAATGGTCAAAAGCCACTTTGTTCAGTGCCATTGTAACTTTCAATGTTTGCTAAATGAACTGTTGTAAGTTGAGGGCTATCTGTATTTGCCTTAATTCAATTGCCTTGCATTGAATTAATATACTATAAGTCACTTTGGGAATCTTTGGATTTTGGACAATAAAAAAAAATATTAATATAATTCTACTTTTAGAAGAAGAAGAATAACAGCAACATCTGGAGCAGCACTTGAATATTATCAACATCATTAACAAAATCACCATCTGTCAGTTGGAAAAGGTAGCTTTTCTTGGAACAGCTTACATCCTGCAACAAAACCTTTAAAGCCATCAAACAACATCTGCCTATCCTAGGTCCTTGGTGAAGACTCAATACTTGGATAAAAATGTCAACTCTAGTCTAAACATCTGGCTGATTGCACAACAAACCATAATAATGTATTAAATGTAACTTATGTCACCCATTTTTTATGTTATGCTGTTGTTACAAACAGCAATTAATGCAGAATTATGGCAAATAACATATTCCTAGAAACATGTGGAAAATAAAAATAAAACAAAACCTACGCGTGGCTAAGATTTCCACATCTGTTCCAGAAGGTATTATATATTTTAACAACTGGTGATTGAGCCAGATCTTCTGTAATGTCTGGATAGCAACAGGCGGCTGTGGGAAATTGAAAACCAAATAATTGTTAATAAAGGCTTATTTCTAACACAATTATAATTGTGAGGCCTCTGACCTAGTTAAATACCGACAAAAGCCAAGGTTGTTACAATTGGAATTAAATTATGGGGCATTTTTAGATGAAGAATTGTTTTGTTTCTCTTCTTGCAAATCCTCTTGAAAATTCAGCTTGTTTGTCATCTAAATCTAGGTAATTTAGGGAACTGACAGCTAATTAACACAGTAGTTGCTTTTTCTTGCCAACAACTGAGCAAGGACAGCTTTTGCCACTTTGTAATTGATAATATATTTTATACAAAATATTTTGTCTGTTGATTTCATACCTAGATGTGCATGTCCTTCCTGTCATAAAAATCTCTCTCTCTCCTCACCTTTATCTTACTAAAAAGTTTTACATGCCAGCCTCAGCTAGGTGGCAGAGATGGATGCCTATGGGCCCACCTGTAGTGACTATGTATCTGTATGTCTCTGTGGGTGCAGCAAAATTTAAATTTGGAATGTAGGAGGAAGTAGGAATTTAAAGAAAATAAAGTAGATACATGGGGAATCTGTAAAACAAAGAAAAGAAAGAATTTAATAGAACAGAAAGAAGAGAGTGTGATTTTGTGACCTATGGGGAAGTGAAAACATACTGATAGTAGTTTGAAAGAAAGGATTACACTTGTGTCAGAAATTATGACTTGATAGCATCTGTTCTGCAAAAGTTGGAAAGTAGAAATTCCTATGGTGGTGATAGTTGCACATTAAGCGCTAGTGAACCATGATAATAAAAGAACTAGGGATGAGTTTGAAGAAATTATGGAACATTCTTTATTCTATTAGCAACTATGAGTGGATGGGTGGGAAAAGATTAATGCATTAGTCTGTTTTCTGCAATTTTTGGGGTCAAACACTGCCCCGAGTCCCTTTGGGGAGAGGGGGCGGTATAAAAGTCTAAATAAAAGAAAAGTAAAAAGTAAAAAGTTCTCCAATTGGCATTGGAATTACCAGCTCCATGTTTACACAATGATATACCTGATTTGAGCAGCAGTGGCTCCTACCTCACTCGCTTTTACTCATGAATTACTTATATAAAAGAAGTGTGTTGAGGTGATTTGTTCTATAGAGTGAATGAATGAAGGGCTAACTGCAAAACTAGTATATGAAGGAGGTGTGAATGGGGTTAGGAAAGCCACAAGTCATGGCTGGAGGGAGTCCATGAGATACTCAGGAAAAGTGAATTGAGAGGTTTAAAGAGCAGAATGCAATGGGTGAAGCAGTGGTGGGTTCCTACTGGCATTTCTACCGGTTCGCTGAAAGAAACTTGAAAAAAACTTGCTCAGAAAGCAAGGAAAACAGCTGAGGAGCGTCAGTTTAATCTGCTGCCCCTGATCAGCTGGACTTCAGAAGCTGAAATAAAGGTAAGTGTAAACCGGGGCGGGTGGCCAGGCCCACTTTCAAAGCAACAGAGAACCGGTTCGCTCTCTGCTTGACAGCAGAGCAACCGAACTGGGAGGGACCCACCACTGGTGTGAAGTGATATAAGGAGATGTATGGAAGAACAGGGATTTATAAGGATACAAAGTAAGAGATGTCACAAATGATTTTGGTGTAAACTTTACCATTTTTCTACTTCTGCTTGAATTTCTTGGCTTATTCATTTTTATTCTTTTCTGTGCTTTTTTATTTTAATCTTTACAGTCCCTTTACTTTGTTAGTATTTCATCACAGAAGCAATCAGTTGGCCCCTAGTGTGCATGCATGTGGGTATATACAACACAGACACACACAGAGACGTGTAACTGTATCATGACATTTAGCTCACATTAGTGGCGTGAACAAATGATAAAGTAGAAAGTAATCCTTCAAGACCCCCTCTTAACAAAGGCACCAACACACACACCCTCTTGGCCACATGCAGTCTAACTTTTAACACAGTTTTGCAGCACTTACATTTGGCATATAGGGTACATTCCTGTAAGTGTTCCTCTTGGGTAGGCCTTGGCTTGTGACCAGCCCCTCTCAGACATCTTAGTCTCCTTCCAGTGCTAGGCATTAAGACAGCAAGGAACAGGAGCACTGAAAATCGTAACATCATCTTGTTACTGCTATTCTTGTCAGGGATCCTGTATGGAAGATGACATTTCAATCATAATGGTGGTTTATGAAATGTAGGGGCAACCTTAATGTAAAATGTCAGAAAACATTGCAAGTAAAGTCTAATAAGTGGAACATGGTTTTCCTTCTTATCCTCCTTAAACAATTGAACTGAAAATTTATTTATTTATTCAATTTAAATTTTCTGTTCAAATAAATGCGTAGGGAATTTTGCTTTAAAGGACATATGGCTCAAAGAGCAACCAATTATTTTCCTTTCCTCCTCTAACTCTCTTCTTTGTCATTGCTTCCTCTTCCTAGGGCTGAGAGAGAATGTCACTGGCCCAAAGTCACCCAGCTGGTTTTATGCCTTAAGGTAGAACTAGAATTTAGTCTCCCAATCCTTGGCCTTGTGCCTTAATCAACATACCAAACTGGTTCTTGCGTCCCTATCTTATATTAATTATACTACATCATTGCTACTTGTGCATACAGCTTAGCAAACATGATCATTTAATCATTTTTTATTCTAAAATTAAAATAATACAGTCATTTTATGGATTCTCTGAATTTTATATTCCTTTTGTTTTGAAGAACTGGTATTTAAACATCCCTTATCCATTTCACTCCCTTTCACACTGTTAACTGTTTTCACTTCTCAAATTCCTAGAAATAATTTGAGGCCAATTTGTGACTATTCTCACGTCCATCATCCTTGAAATGCAGTGAAACCATATGAGAACTAGTACTCTCCAAACAGCCATTGTTAAAATGTAATAAAAAAAAAAGAACTGGTAGAAGGCCATAAAAATGATATCTAATTGGTGCCCTGTCCCCTTCAGAGTCTATTTCAGTCTCTGATTAAAATATTTGTAATGCACTGAGAGATGGAGGACAGCTTTAAATAGCAGAAAAATTAAGGTTGAAGTTATGATATCTTATTTCCAGCAGGGGTTACATTGTATAAATACACTGTATAATGTAATAGTAATAATGTGATTTACATTGAACAATATTGTAGTTATTTTTATTTAGCATGTTATATGACCACATCTGCCATTTATTAACTATACCTATGGTACAATGTGTTGTACAAGTTCAGCTATTACATAAAGAAGATTGTTTATAGCACAATTTCATATCTGATGCAAAGATGGATTAAAAGTAAAAACAGGCCTGATATTATATGTGTAATGTTGCTTCTCTTTGAACAGTAAAAACCTGAATGAAGAGAAAGAATAAAGGAACAATGCCTCCATGAAAGGAGACTAACTGTTTACAGTATGGAAAGGTCTAACTTAAAAAGCCATTATGACACCCACTCATTTTTCCTTCCAAAAGTGAAGTTTCCATCATAAAGTGCTGAACATCCTTTTAAGTAAAGATTTGCCAAAGCAAGGGTTACAGAATTAGTGCTGGTAATTGTTCTAATTAATCAGTTCTAAGGCAAATGAAGCCAAATGTAGCCATTGATTGCTTACCTCTTTGGCTGGCCTTCTGTTCCTTTCTTTTCCCTCTGGAAGAAGACTGAGTTAAAAACAAAGTTTCTGGTCTTTTTGTGTATTATATCCTCTGTATGTATTGATTGCCAGCAGAAAAAAATAGTTTGCAAAGTAAAGATTCCTAGAATTTTGCAAATGCTAACAGACTTATCTCTGGGTCATTTATAGCTGGGATGTTGACTTATTGCTTTGTTGGATTAGAGTTGGATTAACTCTAGAACCAGCCAATCAGAAATCTCTACAGAAGGCCTGAAAACTTGCAATTCATCTACTAAAATACTACAGATAGACATTGAAAGATATGCTCATATTCAGTTAGAGCTGGATCACATTGCCCATTTACTGATTTCCACAATTGTTTTTTTTTAAATAATAATAATAATAATAATAATAATAATAATAATAATAATAATATATTTATTTCTTAGCCGCACCCTCTCCCGAAGGACTCGGGGCGGCGTACAACAAAACATACGAAATAAATATGTAAACAAAACAAACATAAAGCAAAAACATACACTGAGACATACACAAGGAGGAGGTCGATTGATAAAAACAATTAAAATACAAAATATAAAACCCCTAAAAATTAAATATAATTAAAATACCCGGTTAAAAACCCGTCAGGAGCGATATGGTTAGATCAAAGTTGAGCCAGGCCAGCTGCTTGGAATAGGTGGGTCTTAAGCTTAATACGGAAGGAGCGGAGGTCAGAGGTATTCCTAATATCCGGGGGGAGGTCATTCCACAGGGCTGGGCCCGCCACAGAGAAGGCTCTACTCCTAGGCGCCGCCCCACGACATTGTCTAGCGGACGGCACCTGGAGGAGCCCCTCTCTGTGCGAGCGAATTGGTCGCAGGGATGTATGGGGCAGAATACGATCCCGCAAGTAACTAGGTCCTAAGCCATGGAGCGCTTTAAAGATAGTTATCAAAACCTTGAAACGCACCCGATAGACCACAGGAAGCCAGTGCAGCTCGCGCAGGAGCGGTGTCACATGGGAGTACCTAGTACTCCCCATAATTACCCGCGCGGCTGCATTCTGGACCAACTGAAGCCTCCGGGTGCATTTCAAGGGAAGCCCCATGTAGAGAGCGTTACAGTAGTCCAAGCGAGACGTCACCAGCGCATGAGTGACTGTGCGCAAGGCATCCCGGTCCAGTAGGGGGCGCAATTGGCGCACCAGGCGAACCTGGTGGAACGCCCCCCTTGCCACGGCTGTCACATGGTCATCCATGGACAGCCGGGCATCCAGGAGGACGCCCAAATTGCGCGCCCGCTCCACGGGGGCAAGATGAATGCCCCCAATGGCCAATGATGGGATTAATTGGCTGAACCGGGGGGCTGGTACCCACAGCCACTCCGTCTTGGAAGGGTTGAGCTTGAGTCGGTTGTCATCCATCCAGATCCGTACGGCTTCCACACACCGGGACATCACTTCGATGGCCTCGTTGGGGTGGTTCGGGGTGGAAAAGTACAGCTGAGTATCATCAGCGTACAGATGGTATCCCACCCCGAAACCACGTATGATCTCACCCAGCGGCTTCATATATGTGTTGAACAGGAGTGGCGAGAGGACCGACCCCTGTGGCACCCCACAAGTAAGGGGGCGTAGGGTCGACCTCTCTTCTCCTGTCAACACACGCTGCGTGTGTACATTTTTTATTAGTTTTACAAAATTTTGAGGAAAAGGGTAATGGATATGGTTACAAATTTTGACAGCTACATTATGCAGGAAATGGTACTCCCCCCAGTTCTCATAACTTTTACATATTAATAAACAAAATGATTATTGCTTAGCTAGATTTTGACAGCTTATTTTTACCTTATATCTTTCAATAATTTCAATCTATTTTATATCGAACAGAAAAGATTCCCTATATCAGCAATTGCATTATTTTTCTAACTCACTTCTGTGATCTGAGTTTTCTCAATGTTGCCTCCTCCCCCCCACCTGCCAGCAAAGCCTCGGCACTTCCTGCATCTTGTGTAGTATCGTCAGCTTTATCTAGGAGAGCTTTGTTTTTTTCCATGAAGGCCTCCGCCTCCATAGTTGTATTAATTCTAACTCTACCGCCCTCCCAGAATATCAGCATACCTTCTGGCAAAAGCCACTGAAACCAAAATCCTTTTTCAAATAGTTTTTTCGCTAATAGCGCATATTTTTTTCTTTTATCTCTTACTTTCTTCGGGATTTGTTTCAGGATGGCTATCTCTCTATCCTTGTATTTTAACATTTGCCCCCTTTGTGCACCCAGAATCTCATCTCTTGTAGCCTTTCTAAGAAATTTAATGTGAACCTCTCTTGGAACATTGTGTGTTCTAGCATAAGCTGAATTAACTCTATAGACCAGGTCAATATCCCATCCTAACTGCTGTCTGTCTTTTTTAATATATTCAGCCAACACTTTTGTCATGATCTCCCTCAGATCTTCATTGTCAGTCTCAATTACATTTTGAAATCTAAGGAAAAAAGACATCCTTTCAAATTCCATTTTTATCATGTGGTTCTCAAGTTCTAGGTTTCCTCTCTGGACCCCCCTCACCTCCCCCCTCATCTCAGCCGTCCCATCCTCCAAGACTTCCAGTCTCTGTTTGTTTTGAGCCGTTTGGTTTTGATTCTCTCTGAGCTATTCTTTCATTTCTTTCAATTGTTTTTTCAAATCCTCCTGCCCCTTTAAGAGCTTTTGGAACAACTGATGGATTAACTCCTCCTCGGGAGCTTTAGGTTGTAATAGCGATGTTAATGTCTGTTGTCCACTTGGGCTGGATGTTGAAGATGTTGGAGCAGAACCAGCAAAACCTGGTTTCCCAGGTGTTGGTCTCTTCGGAGCCATTTTAATAAAGAGAACTCAGAGGTGTCTATGTCCATACAATAAAATGGCAGCTATAAAAGGGGATAGCCAAGAGAGACCACGGGGCAGGCAGTCCAGACAGAAATGAAGACCTTTTCTATAGTTCAAATCCAGACAATAAAATCAATTATTCCAAGTCCAGGATACAGTGTAACAAGAGATATTTCTGAGTGTCACGGAGGCCAAGACACAATGCTAGCAATTTCCATAGGTGGAGTCAAATTTCAAAGTGCATGGAGACAACGGAAGTGTGCCATCTTGCTTCGCCAGCAAGGCCAGCTAGGCCCAAAATGGGGCGCCGGGGTCACACACACATGGGGGGTGGGTGGATGGGAGGGCGGGGAGGGGTTGCGCATGCATGCACAGGGAGGCAGGCCATGCAGGGGGGTCACATGTGCATTGTATTATGGGTGTGGGCATGCATGCCTGTGTTGTGCGTATGCGCACGCTTTCGGCACGTGAAAACAAAAAGGTTAGCCATCACTGCTCTAGGAATAAGACTGCAAAGGTTGGGGAGTCCCTTTGTAATACATTTGAAAGATACCAGATTGGGAAAACTTAGTTACAAACATGCCTGTCATTTATTTTATTTAGTTATTTACATTTCTAGTTTCTTTGAATGTGAAGCAAAATATAATTATTTGTCCTATTTTTGCTTGTTTCAGAAAACAAATCAAAACTTTATACTAAAAAACATAATAGACACTACATATAAAAAATCACAATACTTGAAATCAAAACTCCACACATAAAGATCATTTAAATTTTTTGATGCATTTTATAATGAACTACTAATGATCAGATAACGTTTTGAAACAGGTAAAAATTAAGTACATCTTAGTTGTTATCAATCCATATTTGCTATCTGTTAATGATACAATTACTTCTTTGTGAAGAGGCAGCAATTCCACAAGAAAAAAGAAGGCAAGCCCTAAATCTGCAATTTTATGTGAAACTGGGCATCAAGTTTTTGATGGCTGTTAGTGATGCAGAAAGCATTGTTTCCAGGACAAAAGCCACACATTACAATAACTATATTTATTAAAGAGAGTGGTGGTGTCTAAGCCCAAAGGTGGGTGAAAAAAACAATATGCAAGTTTTTATGATGAATTTATTTTACATTTATCTAACAATACCAAGTAAACTGCATGCCTTGAAATTGTGTGTGTCTGCAAAGATGGATATGGTAGATAAATTATAGTGACAATCTTGTATAGAAATGGAAGCTTGTTACTAGACAACCAAAACAGCAATTCATTACAAACTATTTTATTTTCCTTTAATTGGTTTTTTTCCCTGAATTGCCACATATCAACTGGGGTTCACAAATTATATTATACTATTATGTCTTTTATGGTGTAACACATTGTATAAATTAGTCTGTGAGTTTATGTTTTCAGACTTTTCCTATGATTCCAATATTTTTTCATATATTTAGATGCAACTAATTTACATTTATGGATGTATGTGGGTTATTCCAAAATGTCTTTTATCACTAAATGTCCCACCTCACTCATGGAAAGTTCTTTCAGACAAGATATTAACAAATATATTTGAAAACTGATCAGGTCAAACTGACCAGAGCTATGTCACTCAGAATATAAGTAGTGATTGTTACTAAAGCTCTGCAAATATACAGTCAACCTTAAACAATTTTCATGTTTTTTTAAAAAAATCTATATATTGATTTCTTTCCAGGCTGAAAACCTTTGTCATCTAATATGGAGCAAGACTGACAACTGAGAATAATGCTAAAATCAAGACCAGTCACATAATTCTTGTTAAGAGAAGATACAAGAAATAGAACTTAGATTTATATACCGCTTTACAGCCCTCTCTAAGCGGTTTAGAGAGTCAGCATATTGCCCCCAACAATCTGGGTCCTCATTTTACTGACCTCAGAAAGATGGAAGGCTGAATCAACTTTGAGTTGGTGAGATTTGAATTGCCAAATTGCAGTCAGCAGAAGTAGCCTGCAGTACTGCACTCTAGCCACTGTGCCACTGTGGCTCATAACTAATACTGTAACAGCATTAAATTCAGATGTAATATAGTGAAAATTAGCTATGAAGAATAGTTTTCCAGATATGGGCAAACTTTGGGGGTTAGTGGGTACTGTACACAGGTAGTCCGCAGTTTACAATAATTTATTTAGTGACAATTCAAAATTACAATGGTCCTGAAAAAAGTGACTTATGACAGTTTTTCACACTTACAGCGTTCTCCTGGTCATATGATCAACATTTGGGTGTTTGGTACTGGCATGTATTTATGACAGTTGCACTATCCTGGACTCATGTGATCACAATTTATAACCTTCCCAGCTGGTTTTTGACAAAGTCAATGGGGGAAGCCAGGTTCACTTAACAGCCCATGATTCAGTTAAGAACAGTGACAAAAAGGTTGTAAAATGGGGCAAACCTCACTTAACAACTGCCTTGATTACAAATAGAAATGTGTTCAATTGTGATTGTAAGTCAAGGGCTACATATATAGAGATTACGTCATGCTTTGTGCTTTCTGAAAAGAACTGCTACTACTAAGAATGCTATGATCAGCATGATCAGACTGATAACACTGTTTGTCTAAAAGTAAATTATTGAAAATGAACCGTCTATATCTCTTTGTTTGCAGCAGAGACTAAAAGCAAACATATGAATATAAGTAATTTCTCTGTAATTGCCTAGAGCATTAGCAATGAACATTTATTTAACATACAAAATAATATTACTATAATGCAGGGGTGGCGAACAAGTTCGACAAAAAGAGCCAAAATTTTAAACTGTGAGAGTCAGAGAGCCACACCACGCGCTCCCTTTTGGCGCTAAACCCGGAAGTACGGTCTTGCCCCGCCCCTGGCGACGCGACGACGCTTGCCTGCGCTCCACCAGCTTGGCTGGGAACGGAGACGTTTCCTCAGCGGAGCGGAGCGCCTGAAAGGGACGCAGGCTCAGCCTGCCAGGCTGCCATCACTCCACTGAAGACATTGCTGAGCAGAGAAACGTCTCCGTTCCCAGCCGAGCTGGTGGAGCGCAGGCAAGCGTCGTCGCGTCGCCAGGGGCGGGGCAAGACCGTACTTCCGGGTTTAGTGCCGAAAGGGAGCACGCGTTCCGGGTTTAGCGCCGAAAGGGACAAAATCCAAACTTGGCAAAGAGCCACAGTATACAAAATAATGATAAGAGGCAAAGAGCCGCATTCATTTTGGCCGGGAGCCGCATGTGGCTCGAGAGCCGCGTGTTCGCCACCCCTGCTATAATGAATTGTATTAATTTCAGTTAATGTCCATCTCCCCCCCCAATTATTTATCCATGTATTTAAGAGACTAGGAAAGTCCTTTGTATCTCACCTGTAGTCATAGTCTAAAGAATTTTTGGGCCCATTTTCTTTTCTTAGGAAAGTATGATTGTCCTGTTTACAGGACAATATTTAACCAGGTCAAAAAATGCTATCCAATAATAACTGGACAGCATATGAGATATTTTTCTAAATTGTTGTATATATAAATTATGTGTTATTGCTTTTATAATTTTAAATTTGTATTTTTCATTGTCATATTGTTTACTTCTATGATCATAAAATAAAATACTATGATAATAGATAAAAATGCTAAATGAAAATCTTGGATTCTATTTCAAGATATAAGTTAGCGGTAACACAAAGATTAGAGCATTTATTCATACTGAAGAGTGAAAACAAGGCTGTTTATTTTATCAGTGCAATGCTAAAGCCCCAAAGGCACTTGCAACAGCTTAAAATTGGTTTATTAGTTTATAGCCGTTCCACAATTTGCTGCTCAATGTTGATGCTTAATGCTTGAAGTGATATAATAGAAAATTGTGGGGAGGAAATAATAATATATGTATTAAATCAAATTGAATTTAAATCATATTTACTTTTTATTCCGAGATCTGGCCACATTTTGGAACATGATCCTATCCTTGGACTGCTGTGGTTAAACAGAAGCCCTCTCTCTGTTCAAAACTTTTAATACTTGTTTTGCTAAGCAGAGAAATCTGATGATATCAATGACTTCATTTGTTGTAAGGACTTAACAACTGCATAAAACTCAGAAGAAAAATTTAATCTTTTATGGTACTAGCAGAAAACTATTTAAGAAAGAACTATTCAAAAATGGTGATGGTCAGTTTACTTGTGAAAGCTCTTGGTTTTGATATGTAAATAGACAAACCAATCTATATATATAAAAGCGAAATACACTCATGCATCATCACGAAATCTCCAGAACCATAAAGCCTTAAAAATTTGAAATTTGGCACGTATATTCCTCTTAGCTTCTAGGTGCTTGCTAAGAAAGGATTTTTCGAAATGACCATCAGATCATTAGTATTTCTTATATTATTATTAACACACTCTGTTAATAATAGCAAGCCTGTGGGAGAGACGGGGATAAGAGAGGATAATGGAGCCAGCCAGAGGGAGAGAAGGGGGATAGAGAGGAGAGGCTTCTCTGGGGCAAGCCTGTGGGAGAGAAGGTGGAACTACTCATTAATGTTCAAGCTTTAACTGTCAATTTATCAAGCCCAATCACATAGTTCCGTATCGAAGCATGGGTATCCAACTGACTAATTCAACAATAAAGGCAAAATACTTCATTTACTGTAATATTCCCTTCAGTTATAACACTGATGGTGTGTATTTCTGCCATGGATGTTGCTGATAAAATTTCAGTTGTAATGGGCTATTCTGTAAATACTCCTGTGTAAAAGAATACAGGTAGTCCTTGACTTATGACCAGGTGCTTAACAAATGTTCAGTTACAATGTGCTTGAAAAAAATATTAACAATCTGTCCCTGAAGCTATGACTGCTGTACCACCTTTGTAGTCATGTGATTGCATTTTGGTTGCTTGGCAACCAGCTTGCATTTACAATTGGTTGCAGCTTACTGCAGTCATGGTGATCACTTGTTATGATTTTTTTTTTGCCATTTTCCAGCAAAAAAAAAATTCCCATTTGACAAAGCAGATTCACATTTATGAGCAGATGTTTCTCTTAACAGCTGGAGTGATTCACTTACATGTCATAAAAACTGTTTTGGATTGAGTCTGGTCATGTGGTGCCTTGACTTAGAACTGCAAAACCTTATGACTGAAATTCTGATCCAATTGTAGTTGTAAGTTGAGGACTATTTGTATCCTAAAAACTCACAGAAATCATTATTTTCTTTAGTAATGATAATTATTTCAAACAATCCATCATGCTTCTAGCATTTTTTTGAAAAAGACATCCTGAAATTGTTAGCCCTTCAAAAACTGATTGGTGAAGATTTTATTCATAGAATTTAGAAGCTGTTGTGAGAGAGACTGGCTGAGCCAAGGGGAGGAATCAAATGGGGGATTAGTCTGGAATCCCTAATCAAAGTCAGACTCCCTTTCAATGCCATTAAATCTTATCTAGTTTTACCCCAGTACAAACTGTCAGTGAAGATTCCCGTGATAGGCTTGAGACACCCCCCCCAATTGAACTCTTCATGTGTGGATCTGATTGTTCCTGCCACTGTCCACTGTCTCTTTTCGAAGAAGTTACCCTGACATCAAAAATCAGGTCAAGCTGTTAATATTTGACAGGATGTGACTGTTATCCAATATTGTTGCTTGCTTTGCAGCTGGAAATCCACTTTCAGATCAAACTCCAGACACAGGTTCAGAAATAGCTCAACAGGTCACAGACATGGAGCGTTCCACACTTACAACCCATTAGGCAACTCAATTAAGCAATAAGCAATGCCAGCGGGCGGCGCCCAAGAGTAGGGCCTTCTCTGTGATGGGCTCAACCCTCTGGAATGACCTCCCCGCCGATATTAGAACCACCACTGATCTCTGCTCCTTCCGCAAGAAACTCAAGACCCACCTGTTCCAATTAGCTGGCCTGGCCCAATTATAGTTTTATTCTTTGATCCTCCTGGCAGTTATTTTAAATTTCTGGGGTAGATTTTAATGTTGTTTTAATTTCATTATTATTGTACAGATTTTATGTGATTTGTTTTTACGGGTTTTGATGCCTCCTCTATGTATATGGATATGGTGTTTTAACTTTCACTTTGACTGTACACCGCCCCGAGTCCCTTCGGGGAGAGGGAGCGGTTTATAAATTTAATAAATTAAATTAATTAAATTAGGCATCCAGAAACACTGGCACCCACTCCACAACACTTCTTCACAACACATTAAAGATAATGGAAATGTTTCTCCTGCTGTCAAGCAATATGTTCTAGCAGGGGTAAGAAAATTGGAGCTGGAAAACCCAGCCATCATTGTCCTAACGAACCTAATCTTACATTTGGACCGTAAAGACAGCAGCACTAGTCAGCTGCATAAGGATCAGCACAGCAAGTTGCACCCAAAAAACTGTTCTTCCAGCTTTGACAGAACTGGAGAATTGCACTGGCGGCGCCCTTAGGAGCCACTGCTGCCGAACGGCTATTTAGGCACGAAAGCCCTAAATAAGAGTGGGTTAAGGTGAGTTGACAGGAGAGCTTCACCATTCAGATCTCGCCTCTTAAGTACTTATCGGATCTCTGTTACATTACGCTATCCGCCTTTATTTATATAGATCCACCGTCCCGTCATACTTTGCGAGCCAATTCAGGGTGGACATACTTAAGTGTACTTTTTCCCGCGCGCTCCCGCTCCCCCTCAGGCGATCCTTTTCTCTCGGCCCCGCCTTCTTCGTTCCGTAAGCCCCTCCTCCCCGGAGTTAGCCTCTCTCCCCGCCCCTCGAGTTTCCTCGCGCGTCGGCAGCCCCTCCTCTCGCGATACGTGGCCGAGGGGGGGCTTGTCGCAGTGTCCAGCGTGCTCGCCGCTGGCAAGGGCGCGGAGCGATGCCTGCCTGGCAGCTAAACGGGGAGAGAGTCGCTTGCCGGGATCGTTTCCCACTCCCTCCGCGGCCATGGCGGGCTGTTTAGCGTGCGAGCCACCGCGCTGAAAAGTTGCCGCTGCCCTCCCCCGTCATGAGGAAGGGTCGCCCTCGGGGAGAAAAAGCGGGGCCCTCGGGGCTCTCGGTTCCCCGGAACCTGGAGCAGCCCACCCGGGTCCCCTTAGATGCTTCAAAGAGAAGAGCCTATGCGGCGGCGGCGGCGGGCAGTGCGAGAGAAGCGGAAGAAGCGGGTCCAGGCAGCGCCGCCTGTAGGGAGCCGCCAGAAAAGGTACTACTGCGGCGGCTGGAGGGTCGGCGGGTCTGCCTTGTTCGGGGTGGGGGGCGTCGGTACAGCCAGGGGATCAAGATGGTGGGGGTTGATTAGGGGGGGGCTTTACGTTGGGGGGGAAAAAGAGATTTCTTGGGGTACCGTGATTGCTGGTTGGAGTCATCTAATGTGGACAGCCGGATGCGCCTCCGTCACTGCAAGGGGAGACGCTGGGTGGGTGGAAGGGGGCCGTTGTGATGGAGATGCTCTTCCAGGGATGCCGAGAGATGCTTCCTCTGCGGTCAGAAAACTCGTGGAAACTTCTGCTTGCCTCTTATGAAGCCCAAGAGTAACACTACCCAGCCTTTTAGGCTACGGTAATTGCTGTAGTAGTAGAGGATGTTCACATTGGATCCCTTGGGTGGGGACATGCCTAGCAAGGTGATCCCTGTAACCTGCAAATGGCTGTGTGGTGGGTAGATCTTGGGTGTTCAGATATTTGGCCCAGATCAAAGAACATCCCAGTGAAGGGACAGGTAAGCACATATTTTGGTATAGATTAGTAGTGCTTCTGTTTGGTACTCTTTATTATTAGTATAATTTGCCCCAGTAAAAATGCCTACAAAGCAACTATGTGGATGATTTATCTTCTCTAAAAGTGAAAGATTAATTATATAATGTATACATTTACACATATGATCTAAACCAGGGGTCACCAACCTTTCAGACCTCAGGAGCCACTAAAGTCATAATTTTAAATCCAGTGGACCACTAATATGATTTTTTTTAAAAAAGATAAATAATATTTAGTGCAATATAAAAATTCAAATAATTTTTCTGTGGACCACCAAAATTTTCTCATGGACCACCAGTTGGTGTCCGCTGAGCTCAACCTTCCTGAGGATGTTCCAGAGGATTATTTATAATTACATTATGCTTTGCCCGGCTGAGGGAACTCAAGGTTGTATACTACAGTAGCCACCTTCTCAGACAGCTTTGACTGTGAAATAATGGTTGGGCCAAAATTTCCTGGTGAGTTTACTAGTTAATTGAAGACTAAGAACCTAAATGATAATTATATTTGCAGCATAAGTACTGTAGCCTATTTGAACATGCCCTCAAGTGGGAAATAATAAATGGTGTGGACTGGTGGAAGGAACAAAATAACCTCTCTTGTAATAGAGGATTCATTAAGGATTTTTTTCATAGGTATTTTTACAATATACGTTTTATTTGTACAGTATTAGCCCTGGTCTTATGCATGGTACTATAGCAAGTACCATTAAATACTTAGCTGCAGTTGATACATGAAAACCAATTTAACAATTGGTGTTCCTGATCAGTGCGCTGCCCATCTTATTAAACATTAGTCATGACTGAATATGAAGAAATAAAAAGTGGGATAGTCCATCTTTCTCAAGAAGATTGCATTGACTGAGTACTAGTAATCATTTATGATGCAGCATTCCCATGATCAAAATTCAGATGTTTGGCAATTGGCTCATATTTATGATGGTTGTGATGTTCCTAGGTTTTGTGATTCTTGGGTTATGTGATCACCTTTTGCGATCTTTTGACAAGCAGAGTTAATGGGGAAACCCAATTCATTTAGCAACCATGTTACTAACTTAACTACAGTGATTTCTTAACAACTCTGGCAAGAAAAGTTCAAAAATGGGGCAAAACTCAAGTAACTCTTGCTTAGCTAGAGAAATTTTGGACTGAATTTGGTAATACGTTAGATCTCCAGTACTGTGCAAGGTTTTAGGCAGGTGTGAAAAAGTGCTGTAAATAAAGAATGCTTTCAGAAATATAAATAATGATTGTTTATTTTTGTCAATTTTCAAAATGCAAAGTGAACAAACAAAAGAAAAATCTAAATCAAATCAATATTTGGTGTTACTACGTTTTGCCGTCAAACCAGCATCCATTCTCATAGGTACACTTGCACAAAGTCAGGGATTTTGTAGGATTATAGTCAGGTGTATGATCAACCAATTATACCAAAAAGGTGCTAATGATCATCAGTGTCCCAAACCCAGTCATGAACTGAAACAGAAACAGCTGGCTTAAAACTGGGTGAGGAACAGCCAAACTGCTACCAAGGTGAGGTTGTGAAAAACAGTTTCATGTCATGGCAAGATTGAGCACAGCAACAAGACACAAGGTAGTTATACTATATCAACAAGGTCTCTCCCAGACAAAGATTTCAAAGCAGTTTCAAGATGTGCTGTTCAAGCTCTTTTGAAGAAGCACAAAGAAACGGGCAACGTTGAGGATCATAGACGCAGTGGTCAGCCAAGGAAACTTAGTGCAGCAGATGAAAGACACATCAAGCTTATTACCCTTCGAAATCGGAAGATGTCTAGCAGTGCCATCAGCTCAGAACTGGCAGAAACCAGTGGGGCCCAGGTACACCCAGCTACTATCCGAAGAAGTCTGGCCAGAAGTGGTCTTCATGGAAGAGTTGCAGCCAAAAAGCCATACCTCCGACATGGGAACAAGGCCAAGCGACTAAAGTATGCACGAAAACATAGGAACTGGGGTGCAGAAAAATGGCAGCAGGTGCTCTGGACTGATGAGTCAAAATTTGAAATATTTGGCTGTAGCAGAAGGCAGTTTGTTCGTCAAAGTGAAGCATGGTGGAGGTTCCTTGAACGTTTGGGGCTGCATTTCTGCAAATGGAGTTGGAGATTTGGTCAGGATTAATGGTGTTCTCAATGCTGAGAAATACAGGCAGATACTTATCCATCATGCAATACCATCAGGGAGGCGTACGATTGGCCCCAAATTTATCTTGCAGCAGGACAACGACCCCAAACATACAGTGATGGCATGGCCCCCACAGAGCCCTGATCTCAACATCATCGAGTGTGTCTGGGATTACATGAAGAGACAGAAGGATGTGAGAAAGCCTACATCCACAGAAGATCTGTGGTTAGTTCTCCAAGATGTTTGGAACAACCTACCAGCCAAGTTCCCTCAAAAACTGTGTGCAAGTGCACTTAGAAGAATTGCTGCTGTTTTGAAGGCAAGGGTGGTCACACCAAATATTGATTTGATTTAGATTTCTATTTTGTTCATTTATGAACATAAATGTTTAAGACTTCCATTTTGGAAAACATTCTCTTTTTTTAATATTAAAATTGTAATGAGTTTTACAATTGTTTTCTCCCTCCCCTCCCTCTCCCCCCAACCCTACCTCGTCACCATCCCTCCCTCCCTCTGACCTCCCAGAGCAAATTACAGGGTTCTTTGTTTACAGCATTTTTTCACACCTGCCTAAAACTTTTGCACAGTACTGTACCTGTATTACAGATTTTAATGCCATAATGCTTATGCTGATCTGCAAGGTCGGAAGAGATGAATCAAATAAAAAATGCATGTATGCATGTGTGTGTATGTGTGTGGTGTTACAAGAATATAGTTCCAGATGGCCATCCTTTGTATTTGAAACAAAAACTCTAAACAAAAATGACTACTTATTCAAATTTTTATGTTTGAAACAAAAAATTTCTGTTCTATACGTATTTTGAGATGATTGCTTGTAGATAATAATCAATATAAATTGATCATCAAGGAATCAGATTTCCAGATAGGTTCAGATGGATTTTATAACCATGTAGCTTGGCTACTGCTATTACTATTGAATACCTTGTAATGTGTGAAGATAATCTAAAAACCTATGTCACATAAATACCCAGATGGACTTCGTGCCATTGATGATTCTTCCGCCATAACAAATATTTTCTAGCTGCACAAATTTGAATCAATTATCAAAAGTTAGCCAAGAACTTTTTAAAATATTCAGATCATGATATTTAATTAAACTGTTTAATATATTAAACATTTGCTTATTTTCGTAAAAAAAATAAACAGGATTTTGTAAAAATTAATTGCCTTTAATTTCTTTTAACAATCTTTGTCTTCAAGGATTGTCTTCAAAATGCTTGCTTATTTTTTGGAGAATGGGGGAGAATGCCAAGATTTTACTTTTACTTGGAATATGATGATAAATTTATGTTTATATTTAGTGGTGTGCATAGGTCCATCCAGTTGCAAGTCTGATCGGAGATACCGTGTTTCCCCGAAAATACAACCTGTCCTGAAACTAAAGCCTTGCCACATTTTTCGCGTGGGCAAAAATATAAGCCCACCTCCGAAAATAAACCCCCTGGACAACCCCCCCTCCAGCCAGGCAGAGCACCGTTCACTGACATAGTGGTATCCTGAAGGCGCCAAGCCGCAGGAGCCGGGGGGGGAGAAAGGTGCTTACATTGCCTGGCGCCTTTGGGATACCGCTAGGTTGGGGAATGCCGTTCTGCCGGACGGCTGCTCCCTTGCCTCAACATGTCCGGGCCCAGCTCTCCCTGCAGCAGCCGGTCCCGGCGCCACGGGGCTCCAAGCATAACATCTTCTCCGGTTCCAAACTCCCAAACTCGGCTGCCGAGTCTTCCAGCAGCGGCCGCTCTAGGAGTGCATTCTATGGTTGTAGGCTGGCTGCTGGAACTCTCTGTAAGAGTCTTCCAGGCAGAGAGTCTTCCAGCAGCCAGCCTACAACCACAGAGCGCACTTCTAGAGCGGCCACTGCTGGAAGACTCGGCAGCCGAGTTTGGGAGTTTGGAACCGGAGAAGATGTTATGTTCGGAGTCCTGCGGCGCCGGCGCTGGCTGCTGCAGGGAGAGATGTTGAGGCTAGGAGGCATGCCTGTTGGGACGGAACAGGCGCTCGCGCAACCCCCTTTTCCTGCTGGGCAGAACTCCTTGCACTGACCTAGGGGGTATCCCGAATGTGCCAAGCCGTGGGAGCTGGGGAGCGGACAGAGTGCCACATGGCTTGGCGCCTTAGGGATACCCCCTAGGTCAGTGAATGGCGCTCTGCCCGGCTGGAGAGGGGGTTTGCCGGGCGGTTGCTCGTGAGCTTGTCACCTCATGGCTGCTTCGCCCCTGAGGCTGTGCCCGACTCTTTGGGAGCCAGTTCACAAGGGAGCAGCAGCCCAGCAACCCCAAAACAATAAGCCCTCCCCTATAATAAGCCCAAGGCCATATTTTGTAAGTAAAAAGAAAATAAGACCCTGTCGTATTTTCGGGGAAACACGGTACTGGTAATCGATTGTGGATGAAGATTGCACAAATATAAGATGACCTGTGAATGGGAGACGTATGCAGAGATGAACCAGATGGAAAGATTTCTGGGAATTCTTGCTGGGAAGAATTTTTTATTTAGTGTGGACTTAAAACTAAATTAAGCTTAGGTAATTAAAAGGATTGGGTTTAAGCCTACCAGCAGTTTTCATTTCCAGTCAGGTAATAATTTTGAATATTGCAGTCTTCCTTTGATGCTTTTGCTAAATAGTATTCCATTCCCCAATGTGAGGGTTTTTTTTCCTTGGAGGATGAGGATAGAACAGAAGCTGACTTACAGTATAAGTTCATTAGTGATAGCCTTATGCATATCTTGATATAAATTGCAAAATTTGAACAGGTACCTTTCTAACAGCTCAGCTTGTTTCAATTTGCTGGTCTGCTGTTGTCTCAATATGATGGCACAAATAAAATTTATACATGTAAATGTTCAAAAATATGTTATATTTATGAAATCTCTGAAAAAAACACTTCCGGAAAATTTCCCAATTTTGATGGCTTTCCCAAGTAAGTCAGAGTTTTAATAAAATAAGATATGATAAAGAATTAAGAATATATTTAAAACAATTTATAGAAAATCAACATTGTAATCAAATTGTATTTTCATCAGCTAAGTTTGACAGTATGCGATTAATACACCAAACCTTAAATGCCACGGATTTTTAATGAAGATTTAAGTATATAGTGTTACTAAAGTGATGGGTTTCAGATTCCGTTCCAACCGGTACGGTTGGCATGGCCCCAGCGTCACCCACATGCACGCACGTGATGCCGCGTGCGTCCTACCTGTCAGCGAGGCTTCCAGCTACTCAGCGTCGCATCGCGCAGGCGCTGTATGCACCATGCAGGTGCGCGGAAGCCTTAAAAGACAGGTAAGGAGCTTGGGGGGGGCGGGGGCCCCTCTGGAGCATACCGGGGCATACCGCCTGCAACCCACCACTAGTGCTAGTAGTGACATATTTTTCAAACATATGTATCTATGTGTGTGTATCACAAATTCATATTGCTTGCATTTTAATGAATATTTTATGCAACCATGGTTGTGTATTTGGGAAATAACAGATCTGGATTTGGAAGGATGGAAGGACTTTGAAACATTGCCACTTGCTCAGGAGACAAACAATTTTTCTACACTGCCTTTTTGGCATAGGAGATTAATCAATCGTATTTTTTTTTATCTCAAATTTTGGAAGGTCCTTTAAAAAAATATCCTGGATATTCATATTCATTTGACATATTCTCATTTTCTGCAGTTGAATAGATAGATGAAAAAGATTAACACATTATTTTAACAGTATTTGCTTTAGTATGTCGTGTATCAACAGGGCACTTAGACTGATTTATTGCTTGTTTCAGAAATCGTTACAACTTTGCATTTCTCAATGCAGCTCGTTTCCTACCCCATATGCTTGTTCTCCACAGCATCTGTCTCCACTATTCCCTATAATGTCATTTCGCAATAGACATAAATCACTGCAATGGGTTATTTTCATATTAGACAGATTTTTGGGAATAACAGATAACCTTTCTCCACATTCAGTCCATTAAAATGAGATTTCACTCTATTTCAGATGGTAAAAGAAAAGTTCTTTCACTTGCTTTAAAATGGAATACATCAATTCTGCTTTATTTGGACACCCCATGCTCGTTTCCATAAAGTTCTGAATCTATGTCTACCTCCTTCTCCTCCTTCCTTCCTTCCTTCCTTCCTTCCTTCTTTCTTTCTTTCTTTCTTTCTTTCTTTCTTTCTTTCTTTCTTTCTTTCTTTCTTTCTTTCTTTCTTTCTTTCTTTCTTTCTTTCTTTCTTTCTTTCTTTCTTCATTCTTCAATAATGTACAGTGATGTTTATACCGTGTTTCCCCGAAAATAAGACAGGGTCTTATTTTCTTTTGACCCCTGAGATAAGTGCTTGGCCTTATTTTCGGGCAGTCTTATTATTTTTTAGGTGCAGGAGGTGGCGAGCGTGGTGACCTCATGGCTGCTGCTGTGTTGCAATATTTTCAGGGAGGGCTTATTTTGGGGGGAAGGATTATTTTAGTGCATGTGCTAAAAAAGCCTGATTGGGCTTATTATCTGGGGAGGTCTTATTCTCAGGGAAACAGGGTATTAACTGAAAATTACTGACATTTTATTATTTATATAACTTGGAGGGTTGAAAAAAGAGAAAAGAAAAATATTTTATCAATATTAGAATGATAATTACAAAAACCTTTAATTTTCTTAGAGAGAGAGACAGGCTGCACAACTTCACTTAAACGAAGGGTTAGATTTGGCCCAGGCTGCATAGAAGATGCCGCATATATGCATAGACAATCAATCAGGTGACAAGATTGGGATGAGGGATTTGGTGGGGGGAAGAGTTTCACTAAGTTTCTGCTTTTCTTTTCTGTTCAAGATGGGATTCGAAAGTTATTGGCCTATTATACATTAGCTCAATAGCCTATAGTTTTGTCTAAACCTGCCTGATTCCATGGGGGAAAGGACCATTAGAATATTGTATCTGATTCAATGGAAGGGCTATCCTTATTCAGAGATTGTGTTAGAGAGAGAAGATTGTACTTCTATCTGCAGTTCTAACATATCACCGGCTTCCCGAATTAGCATACAGTGAACACCAGGATAAAGGCGACATTTTGTTTCTTGCCAATTGAAACTTCAGTTGCTATTGTTGGAAGGACCACTTTCTAGATCCTTCTAAGTTCTAAGTCTGTCATCTATTGATCTTTACAAGGTAAAGGAAGGAGGGAGGAATTGTCATTGACAAGTTGACGCCCCACTTTCAGATGTGGGAAGACAAAAGGAAAGACTGTAGAGTGGGTAAGGAATGATCAAACTGTTAAGGAAAGAGTTTGAGTAAAAATTATCCTTCAGAAGAAGGAAAGTGTGAAAAGCAACACAAAATGTCCTGCCTTTATCTTGTTTGGTATAAACTGAAATTCTGAAAGAGGTTTGTGTTATTCTGCCCTGCAACAATAAATAATATTCCTGGAATCCCTTTGTCTGCCTTGAACAGCTGACAGTATAGAATACATCATATATGCTCATTGTATTAAATTGAGTCCCATTGAACTCAGTTTAAAGTGTAAGATTATGCTGATGCATATAATATTTAAATGTTCAAATGCTTCCTTAAGATCATATCTAGGAAGCAATGAGTAGAAATTCTAATTTAAAAGTTTGACAAAATGTACATTTTTCTTGAGTTCTTATGAAATCAAGAGAAATCTAATTATTGGGTAGATTAAAATATTTTAGAAATAAGCATTATTGCGGACCTATGTTTTTTCTGGCATAAAGGAGTCTAACATATAGATCCCAGGGGGTAAGAAGTGTGGGAGTGCCTCAACATATCCGTGAGCCTCTGTATTGTTGGATTTTACAACAGATCTACCAAAGAGAATATGATCATTTTGGTAGGGTGGAAGGTTTAACTAAGATGCCTCACTTCATAGCCTCCTGGTTCTGCCCATAGCCAAAAACTCTGCTCAGCTAGTTTTAAATCTACCATTTACATGGTTTAGCTTGGCTTGGCTCAGTGATGAAATTCAATTTTTTTTTACTACCGGTTCTGTGGGCATGGCTTGATTGGCATGGTGTGGCTTGGTGGGCGTGGCTTGGTGGGTGTGGCAGGGGAAGGATACTGCAAAAATCTCCATTCTCACCCCACTCCAGGGGAAGGATACTGCAAAATCTCCATTCCCACCCCACTCTGGGGCCAGCTAGAGGGGGCATTTGCTGGTTCTTCGAACTACTCAAAATTTCTGCTTCCGGTTCTCCAGAACCTATCAGAACCTGCTGGATTTCACCCATGGCTTGGCTTCAGATTGTGGCCCACAATTCACTGCTAGGTTTTAACAAGATTTTTCCAAAGTATAGGGATCCAGGTCCACTTATCTTCCATTCATCACCTGGAGTTAGATACCCTGTTTCCCTGAAAATAAGACCTCCCCGGATAATAAGCCCAATCGGGCTCTTGAATGCATGCGCTAAAATAAGCCCTCCCCAAAAATATTGCAACACAGCGGCAACCATGAGGTGACCATGCTCGCCGCCTCCTGCACCTCAAAAATAATAAGACCGCCGCGAAAATAAGGCCAAGTGCTTATTGGGGGGGGGTGTCAAAAGAAAATAAGACCCTGTCTTATTTTCGGGGAAACACAGTAGTAAATGGAACTAGAAAATTGGATTCTGGAACACTGTCTCAAATGTTTTATTAAGTACCAGCAAGGCAACTGGGCGGACCTCCTAGCACAAGCTGAGCTTGCTTATAATCACAATATACCTCCAGCCAAATGACACCATTCATGGCTAACTATGACTTCCATCCCCAATTTTTTCCACTGACCTCACCAGCTTCTTCTGTTCCAGCCTCAGATCAGCTCTTGTAGGAACTATGAGCAATTTATTGAGTTCTCCAAGCTCATTTACAGAAGACCAAGGATGATTATAATCACTTTGCTGATTGTCATTGCCAAGCAGACCCACTGATAGCCCTGGGAAACTTAGCACTTTTTTATCCATCACCTGTCAAAGAAATTGGATCAGTGAAAGCTGTCATCAACCCAGTTCCTTTATGACTAAAGTTACTTTCCAGTTTCTGTGTTCATCCTGTATTTTATCATTCTTTGCTGGTTCCTGCTGTACTTTCCAACCCTCATTGCTCCTTCATACTGACCACTGCCAATTGCGGTTGAATGGAATCTGAATCTGAAGTAGATTACATCTAAGACTCCTGGCTCCATTGGGAGTTCTGGTATCTGATGGACTGGAAGTTTTATGGACCAGGGAAGCATTCTTGGGAAGATATCAATAATGTTCATGTTCCCTGCCTCACATACCCGTTCCATTGATGGTATCCATGATAGTTTCATGGCCAGCTCAGACTTGGAGGATGAAGAGTATCATCAGCTTAAAAGAATTCAGTTGAAAGTTGCCTCACAACCAGAAGAGGTGGTTATCACTGGTCTCAGAAGACAAAGGGAGAGCTAACAGCTCCCTCCAATGCAAGGACCCGCAGTGAGAAGAGGAGAGCTAAACAAAAGCAATCAGCAAGACTACTGGCCAGAAAGGAATTGCCCCATCAGAGGAATAAATCAGGGTCATGCCACCCCTATATAAGGGGAGCCATGTGCCTCACAGATCTGTTCATGACTCTCCATTTACCTTATCATCAGGTTCCTCAACTCCTTAGCTGTCTTCTCGTTTGTTCAAACTTTTTGCCATTAGAGTTTTGCTTGAAAATCTTAGTAAAGATAAAAGACTTGCCTATAAGATGTAGGAAAGATAAAGGATTTGCCTGTGTGTTTGTGATTTTTGTGGACCAGAATAGGGCTGCTCCAGCTCCAGTCGCTTTTACCACCCTGCACTCTGGCCCCTATCATCTTGCACTCCATCCCCCTGGCTGATTTTTTGCCATCTCCTTATTCCCATTGTTGATAAGGTGTGTCCAGTGTGGTCCTTCATGATGAGGCCATCTTCCCCAGGTTTTGTGAGGAAATTGCTGTGCACAGCCTAGGGTAGAAAGTCTTATGTAGCCACAGCTGCCTTGCAAATGCTCAGGCCAGGCATGCCTCATCAACAAGATCAGGAAAAAGGTCAGCTAAAATGGCAGCATCATTGTAACTCTGAATGGCCACTGAATAAGTGGTCATAAGTCAAGTACTCCTGTAACAAGAATGTAAAGAGAGTGTCTTGGTGATGTGAGCAAAATAACTTTTAAAGTCCTATATACTCACATTATTGCCTTATCCTTGTGTAATTCAGTTTGTTTCTTTGCAACATAACCTCTCCTTGTTGTGTCTCTTCTTGTGCTCTGCTGCATACATATGTTGGTGTAAATGTCTGTGTCTCTGTCTGTATACATCAGGGTCCACGTGAGGATCTGTGAATATATTTAATATTCTGCATTTACGATTTGTTTCATTTGAAAAGCCTCAGCAATTTTTACGCCATACATAACACAAGGCCTCACTTATTTTGATAATGTGTCATCCCTGTATTTATTAAAAGTATATATGTCCCTTAGACCCCATTGTCTAGAAGTTACACAACTATGATGCATACCATAAATATTGACATTGGAAGAGGTACTATGTGGGGGGGGGGGTGAACTTCAAGAAGCAGGGTTAGCAGAACAATATAAAATAATATCAGGACATTTCAGTTTAGTTTAATTTAAATTAAATAATATGGTCAGTAGTCTTAATCCCATGTCTTCAATATTTTTATTCTTCTACTATTTTAAAGATTACAATTTGCTGGTAACTTTTCAGAAGAATATGAGTTACACATGCAAGATTTTTAGAGAATGTATCTCAGGTTTTAGATTCTTTTGTGGTATATAGGAGTCACTAATAACATGTAAAAAGATTGGAAATTAATGCATTGGCATAGAAAATGAAAGCTTTGTGACAAATGAAAACAAAAGGTATTTCAGATGAGGAAATGGCTTCTCCAAATCTTTGTCATTCAGTTTTACTTCCTATGACAGTGATGGCGAACCTATGGCACGCGTGCCACAGGTGGCATGCAGAGCCATTTGTCAGGGCATGCGAGGCGCTGCCCTGTCAGCTGGCCAGTGTGCATGGGCGTGCGCTGGCCAGCTGAGTTCACCCTTTTTTAAAGCCATTTTTATAGAGCCTGGGGAGGGCGAAAACAGCCTCCCCCGCCCCCCCGGATGCCCTCTGGAGGCGTCAGGGAAGCCTCCGGACAGTCCCCGAAGCCTTCGAGACGCTTAAAACGACCCTCCGAGCAAACCGGAAGTGCCTTCCGGTTTGTTCAGAGGGTTGTTTTGAGCGCTCCGAAGGCATCAGGGAAGCCTCCTGATGGTCCCTGAAGTATGTTCTTCCAAATAACAGCAAATTAACTTAAAATAATTTAAAACCAATTTTACATCATAGGACAGCAATGGCGAACCTTTTTTGGCTCGCGTGCCATAAGTGGGGGGAGCGCAGGGGGGTCGTGTGCAGGCATGCCACACCCATAATGCAATGCGCGACCCCCAGTGCACATGCACGCACTGCAGGCACTCCCCCCCCATTTTTACATGCTTTTTTCGCCCTCCCCAGGCTCCAGAGGCTTTATAGGAGCTTGGGGAGGGTGAAAACAGCCTCCCCCGCCCCCCCGGATGCCTTCCGGAGGCATCAGGAAAGCCTCCGGACGGTCCTTGAAGCCTTTGGAGTGCTCAAAACGATCCTCCGAGCAAACCGGAAGTGACTGTAGGCATTTTTATTTTTTCATCAGAGATAATATTTGAAATACACAGGACACAGGTTTGGTGAGTTCACCTTGTACATGGATTGTTAAATTCTAGCAGTTATAAAGAATTTGATATTAGGTATTATTTGCCAACTCTATGTACAGTATTACATTTGAAGTGAAAGCTAAACCTGCTGTGTAAAATTGATTTCCATAGAAAATGGCAGAGACAAAAAGCTGGTGGTTTCAGATAGCTTGTCTGAATAGAACGGATTTAAACAATTCCATGGCACTTATCAATGTTTGTAGGTGTCTCCAAACAGTGGTATCTGTTGCCATAAAGGATATTTTATATTTTATAGCACGTGCACGCTTTGGGCACTTGGTCCGGAAAGGGCTAGCCATCACTTATCTATGTCATTCTATTCGAATTTACCCTTCTGGGTCCTATACTAGTGCAGTTCCTAGGTAGGGGAGAGGTGGGGATAATTCTTAGTGATAACTTTAAGGCAATAGGCTTTGAGTGTGCATATGTGATGGTTGCAAGGACAAATTAAGGAATTTCCTCATGTTTTTCTGCCTCGCTACATGTGTAAATCATGAGTCAGAGCTAAAACTCCCTCAGAAAACTCACAGTTGAATGGAGGTCATGAACTCTCAGGTTTTCCCAGAGATCCTGCCCCTCATAAACTAAAAATAAAAGTACTCCAGCATAAAAGACAGGGACACCAGGTTTTTCCAATCCAGGTCTGCAATAAAATCCAGGAACCTATGAAGAGAATCTGTCATGTATCCAGATTGGGTTAACCTTGTCCTCTCATTGATTGGACTGAGTCAGATAAGCTCTTTGGGAACGCCCACTGGTCACAAGGTGCTACCCAGTTATCGACTCAGTCCACTCACTGGACGGTTGACCTTTCTGGATCTCCAGCAAATTTCTAGAATTTAAAGGAAAAAAGACTTGGACCCGCGAATTTTGCCTCCTAGCACCGCGCTTTAGCCTCCCATCTGCAAGAAGGACTGCCGCAAGCCCTCTGGGGTGGCAAACTGCCTTGGCCACTGAGTGAGACCGGAGTCACTCAGTGAGGACCTTTGCCGGGCAAGCAAGGAAGAGGGCACAGGCCTCCTGGAGGCAAGCCCTGCCGCGGAGGTTCTTCAAGTGCAGGAGCGCTCCGCCGCTCCCCTCAGGGTCGAGCGGTGAACCGCGGCTTTCCCAAGCGCCGCGGAGCGCACACACTACCTCCATGTGGCCAGACGATCGCAGGGAAGCCGAAGAAGAAATCCCTGGCCATAGCGGCATTGGAAAGAGGCAGGAGGCAGGAATCCAGCAGCAAGGGTGCGTGACAGCTCTGGAAAGCCCCAGCAGCTAGGTGAGCACTTTTAAAAGTCGTGCCCTTTCTTCTAAGCCGCACGGTGCCATTTTGAAGCCAGGAGGACCCACGTGGTCCAAGATGGCGGTGCCCAGCAGCTCCGAGGAAGGAGGAAGCCAGGCAGCTGCAAATCCAGCCAGCAGCCCCACTGGAGGGGCAGAAGAGCATCCACCCAGGTCAGTGGCCTTCCCAGAGACTGCCCATAAGAAGGGGGGAGGAAAGGCTAAATCTAAACAGAAGCACCTCTTCCCCAGGGCAGATCCAAAGGAAGGGGGGGTCACAAGCCTTCCAAGTCTCCTTCCAAGTACGAGAGGCGAAGGCATCAGACCTTGGAAAGGCTCTGCAAGAAGGCAAACGGCCACAAGAGCACCCCAGGCATGGGCACAGAGGGGCAGGCTCCAGGGACTCCCTCCCCCATTGGAGCCACAGAGGAGAACCCAGCCATGCAAGCTAGGATCCCTATAGACACCTCTGGCCTTTGGGGCCCTGCTCAGGGGGGGCAATCCCCCTCCCTTTCTATAGTGGGAGCAGTCCTGCCCACAGGATCTCCAGGCCTGGGCATTCCTCCGGCACAGGGAGGCATGGGACAGCCCCCTCCCATAGGAGCACCCAATTTCCAGGAGATGATGATGAGGGCCTTTCAGCAATGCATGGCAGCGGCATTCCAACAGCCACAGCAGGCCCCTCCTTCCCCTCCCAGGGCCCGGGACTATCTGGATATCCAGGAGGAAGACCTTCAGATCCAGGATCGCTCTCCAGCCCCCCAAAGCCTTGGGGATGACAAAAAGGATGGAGTAGTGCCCCTGACCCTGTTGCTCTGGGAGCACGGGCTGATTGGCCCTAATCTCCAACAGGTATTGGATGGCTTCCTGCATCAGCAACCTCCGGGTCTGGTTGTTAGAGACTGGACATATCTGGAAGAAACTCGGGGGGTTGGAAAGAAACTCTAGCGAAAGGCCATGCCTGATGGTATCCTGCACCCACTTATCGGAGGAGGAGAGGTCCCAGCAGTTGGCGAAGTACGCCAAGCGCCCCCCGAAGGGAGGAGAGCTGGACCTAGACTTAGTTTTTACGGAAGGAGCACCCCCCTCCGCCTCCTCCGCCCCCTCGAAAGGGGCGCTTTTGCTGCCTTCCTCTCTGTTGCCTGTCTGGGTATCTCTGCCTGGCAGAGAATCCCCCCTGGTACTGCCTGTTCCCTGAGGACCCCACCTCTGATCCCCTAAAGGAGTCTTACAGGGGGGGGTCTCTGGAGCACCCAGACTCCCAATGGCTCCAGCTGACTGCCTGGCGCTTGAGCGGAGCATCCTGAGGAAAGACCTCTTCTCCCCCAGGGTGATAGAAACCATCCAGGCCACCCGCAGACCCTCTGCGGAGCGCATCTATAGCGCCACATGGCGTGCGTTCTCCTCATGGTGCAGCTCCCGGGGGCACTATCCCATCCAGACCACGGTGCCACAGGACTTGGAATTTCTCCAGGCGGGCCTGGACAGGGGGCTGGCTCCCAACACGATCAGGAGGCAGGTTTCAGCCATTTCATCAATTCTCCTGTGTGGCAGGAACCAGAGCTTGACTCACCACCCCATGGTCAAGCAATTCCTTAAGGGGGCTTCCAATCTCAAACTGCCCACGGTATATAGGTACTCGTCCTGGGATTTACACAGGGTACTGGATGCTCTGACAGGTGCTCTGTTTGAGCCTTTAAGTACTGTTTCCCTTAAGTTCCTGACCCTTAAGGTGGACTTCCTGGTGGCTATCACCTCCGCCAGAAGGATTCCAAACTGCAAGCGCTGTCCACCAGGGAGGATCTCTGTGTGTTCCACCAGGACAGAGTGGTGTTGCGGTTGGATCCGTCCTTCATCCCCAAGGTGTGTACCTGCTTCCATCGAGCACAGGAACTGATCTTGCCCAACTTAATTAATTAATAATAATTTATTAAATTTCTAGACTGCCCCCTCTCCCCGGAGGGACTCGGGGCGGTGTACAGGAATAAATTTAAAAACATACAAACAAACATATACATAGCTAAAAATCAAATTAAACAACCCCTGTACGAATTTATAAAAATTAAAAACATTAAAAACAGACCCTAAAACCAATCCTAAAAATTTAGAAATAAAACTGAGGTGGGAAAGATGGAATTAGGCCAAGCTGGCTAGCTGGAATAGGTGGGTTTTAAGTTTCTGACGGAAGGAGCGGAGATCCGTAGTCATTCTAATGTCGGGGGGAAGGTCATTCCAGAGGGTTGGGCCCATCACAGAGAAGGCCCTTCCCCTAGGCGTCGCCCGCTGGCACAGCCTAGTGGACGGCACCCGGAGGAGTCCCTCTCTGTGTGAGCGAATCGGCCGAAGGGATGTATGGGGCAGGATACGATCCCGCAAATAACTAGGTCCTGTGCCATGGAGCGCCTTAAAAATGATGGTCAACACCTTGAAACGCACCCGAAAAGCCACAGGCAGCCAGTGTAGCCTGCGCAGGAGAGGTGTTACGTGGGAGTAGCCAGAGACTCCCGAGACTGCCCGCGCGGCCGCATTCTGAACCAGCTGCAGCCTTCAGGTGCATCTCAAGGGGAGCCCCATGTAGAGAGTGTTACAGTAGTCAGGCCGGGACATCACAAGCGCATGAGTGACTGTGCGAAGGGCGCTCCGGTCCAATAGGGGACGCAATTGGCGCACCAGGCGAACCTGGTGGAACGCCCCTCTGGCCACGGCTGTCACATGGTCATCCATGGACAGCCGGGTATCCAAAAGGACGCCCAAATTGTGTACCCGATCCACGGGGGCCAGATGTTCACCCCCAATGGCCAGTGATGGAGTAAGCTGGTTGAACCGGGGCGCCGGTAGCCACAGCCACTCAGTCTTGGACGGGTTGAGCTTGAGTCTGTTACTTCCCATCCAGATCCGTACGGCTTCCAGACACCGGGACATCACTTCGATAGCATCGTTGGGGTGGTTTGGGGTAGAGATGTACAGCTGGGTATCATCCGCGTACAGATGGTAATCTACCCCAAACCCACGAATGATCTCGGCCAGCGGCTTCATATATGTATTGAACAGGAGAGGCGAGAGGACCGACCCTTGTGGCACCCCACAAGAGAGCAGCCTCGAGGTCGACCTCTGCCCCCTGCCAATACAAATTGCACTCGGCCAGAGAGGTAGGAGGAGAACCACCACAAAACGGTGCCCCTCACCCCCAACCCCTCCAATTGATGCAATAGGATACCATGGTCGATGGTATCGAAAGCCGCCGAGAGGTCTAATAGGACCAGGATGGAGGAACAACCCCCATCTCTGGCCCTCCAGAGATCATCCACCAACGCGACCAATGCTGTCTCCGTGCTGTGGCCGGACCGGAAACCAGACTGGCGCGGGTCCAGATAATCATTTTCCTCCAAGTGGCGCGGAAACTGTTGTGCTACCACACTCTCTACAGCCTTCGCCAGAAAGCAAAGGTTGGAGACGGGACGGTAGTTGGCTAACAGAGCTGGGTCCAGGGAAGGCTTCTTGAGCAAGAAGCCTTCTTGCTTCTTGCTCACCACCGCCTCTTTCAGGACGGTCGGCAAGAGCCCCTCTCTCAAAGAAGCGTTGACTAACTCCTGGAGCCAGCCTCGTGTGACCTCCCAGGATGCCAGTACAAGCCAGGAGGGACACGGGTCCAATAAACATGTGGTGGCTCGCAGTCGCCTACGCAACCTGTCCATATCTTCTGTCCAGACCCTTCTCACCCGTTAGAGAAGAAGTGGCACACTCTGGGCATAAGGAGGGCTCTGAGGATTTACCTCAGGAGAACCAGGCCAAGCAGGAAATCCAAAGCCCTGTTCGTTTCCTTCCAGCTGGGGACTTTGGGAAAAAAGGTGACCTCCACAACCATAGGCAGGTGGTTGCGATCCTGCATTGCACTGCCCATCAGTCACAGGGCCTGTCCACGCCAGGTCGTATCAGTGCTCATTCCACGCGGAGCGCAGCCACTTCTATGGCTTATGCCACGCAGGCTTCCTTGGCCGAAATCTGCAGGGGCAGCCACGTACTATAAACTGGACTCCTTTGCTTCGGCAGAGGCCTCTTTCAGCCGCAGGATGTTGCAAGCGGCCCATAGGGCAGGGGCCACGCCTCACCAGGCATGAGTTGGGGGGGGCATGTGCCTCAGGAGTCTCCCTCCCTAGGGACGTGTAGGCTTTGGTACGTCCCAGGCTGGATACTTCTCCCCCTCACTATGGAGAAAGGGCGTTGGTACTTACCTGATACACCTCTTCTCATAGTGGGGGAGGAGTATCCAGCCCCTCCCTGACAATGTTATGTTGATGAAATGTTATGTTGATGGTTTATAAGTTTATGTTGTTTGATACAATAAAAGATAATATATGGATTAAGAAGTCTGGAGTGAATGGTGCAACGAGCCGGATAGTGTTCTTCACCGATAACTGGGTAGCACCTGGTGACCAGTGGGCGTTCCCAAAGATCTTATCTGACTCAGCCCAATCAATGAGAGGACAAGGTTAATCCAGTCTGGATACACCTCCCCCCACTATGAGAAGAGGCGTATCAGGTAAGTACCAACGCCCTTTTTCGGAGTATAAGATGCACCTTTTTCCTTCAAAAAAGAGGCTGAAAATCTGGTTGCGTCTTATACACTGAATACAAAAATTTTTTGCCCCCGAAACCCTGCCCACTTCACCGAAATGGCCGTGCAGGGCATGGATAACCTCTAGGAAGCTTTTAGAGAGCTCCTGGGGGCTGGGGAGGGCAGAAATAATTGCCTTTTTGTGCTCAATTTTACTCCCCCACTCCAGCTCCTAGGAGCACTCTATAAGCTTCCTAAATACTATCCATGCCCCTTTTTTTTGCAAAAAATGGGCCATTTTTTGCTCGTTTTTGCCCCCCCCCAAGCACTCTGCAAGCCCCCTAAACACTATCCATGCCTTTTTTTGGAAAAAAAAACAGGCCCGTTTTTGTGAAAAACAGGCCATTTTTGGGAGGTTTGCAGAGTGCAAAAACTTTTTTTTTAATTTGCCTCTTCAAAACCTTGGTGTATCTTATACTCCGGTGCGTCTTATACTCCAAAAAATACAGTAGGTTTCTTTCTTTTTAAATGGATTGAAGGGGCCCCATCCAGTGGAAGTCAAATTTGTGATTTGAAGATTTTTCAGTCTTAATAAATAGTACCGTGTTTCCCCGAAAATACGCCAGGGGCTTATTTTATTTTGACCCACGAAATATGGCCTTGGGTTTATTATCGGGGGTGGGTGGGGTGGGGGTCTTATTTGCGCCAGCCGAGTGAGTGGCCGGCACTGCTCTGATGTGTCCTGTTACCGCCCTGCGTCGGGCTGGGCTTTCTTTGCGAGGGGGACAATCTGGGGAGTGAGAGAGTTAGGAAGCCGGGGCTGGCGTGGGGCTGTTTCTCCAGTCAAGCGTCTGATTCATCCCCAGGGGTGAGCGTTTTGCCTCCTCTCTGCCCCGGCTTGGAAGCTGCAGAGGAAGCCTGCCATGCCCGGCGAGGGGGGGAGAAGAGACGACAAGAGAAGGCAGGTCTCGCTCCACACCTCTCACTTCTCCTCCACCCCACCTGCCACCCCTCTCGCTAAAGAGACGGTGGAGAAGGGAAGCAGCCTGGATTCTGTTAGCATTGGGGCGGGGTGGGAGGAGTTGGGCTGCGACATACGCGTCCTACCCAAGACTTGCAGCTCCGTCGTGTTTCTCGCTGTTTTGTCCAGGGAGGCACCCTGTAAAAAAAAATCTCGCGAGTTCAACTTCCCTGGACAAAACAGCAAGGAACACAACGGAGCTGCAAGTCTCGGGCAGGACGCATGTCTCGCAGCCCAACTCCTCCCACCCCGCCCCAATGCTAACAGAATCCAGGCTGCTTCCTTTCCCCACCATCTTTTTAGCGAGACGGGTGGCAGGTGGGGTGGGGGAGAAGCGAGAGGTGTGGAGCGAGATGTGCTCCTCTTGCTGTCACTTCTCCCTCCCCTCCCCGGGCATAGCAGGCTTCCTCTGCAGCTTCCAAGCCAGGGCAGAGAGATGACGAAGGGTGAAACGTTCACCCCTGGGGATGAATCAGATGCTTCACTGGAGAAACGGACACACGCCAGCCCAGGCTTTCTAAATCTCTTGCTCCCCAGATTGTCCGCCTTGCAAAGAAAGCCCAACCCGATGCAAACGCCGCCTCCAGCCACCTCTTCATCCTGGTAAAACTACGTTTTTAAAGGATGATCTGCGGGCGGGGGGGGGATTTCCTGCACATTGGCAGTGGCGTCTCCTCACAGGGCTTCTCCCGATGTCCCAGGGGTGAAGCAACATCCCATAAAGGAAGGCATGGAAATCCATACAACTGGGGATGTCAGAAGAAGCCTTGTGAGAAGACGCTGCTGCCAACCTGCAGGAAATCTCCTCCCCCTCCTCCTTCAGATAGTCTTGTGGGCTGGCCGGAGAAGTCTTCAATGAAATTCGCTCTGTCTGTGCCTCTGCAGGCAGCAGTATCTCCTCACAGTTCTCATTCTTCCTTCTCTTTGGCCGATTCTCATATATTTTCAAGCAAAACACTGCCAAGAGAGGGAAGTATCTCTTCTCCCTTCCTTGCCAAACTTTGAGTGTAGACGTAACGTTTCACAAAGCTCCTTAATCCGCAGCTGTTGGCTCCCTCGCTTTGTGTTTTTTATACACATACCGACATACCCACCCTTCCTGGGAATGCCGTTTCCCACTCCCAAGATTCTGTTTCCAAGGAAAGAAGAGCGCTGGGGCCGCACTGGACTTTCCCCCCTGCCCTGACTCCTGTCAGCCTCAACTTTGCTCCTGAAACCCTGCGGGCCACTTCTCTGCTTGAGCTCAGCCGAAGGGGGGGTTGAGGGCAAGGGTGAGATGAAGCTGATTGCTTCCCCTTTGCCTCCTCTCCCAAAAGCAGTCTCGGGCGGAGCGACTTTTGCAGCAGGAGACTCAAGCCGGCCTTCTGAAGGGTACTGTAGCAGCAGCTATCCACAATTTTTTTACCCTTATTTTGTCCCGATCCACGTGGCTCACTGGGCCACGTGGGTCGGGACGAAATAATGATTTAAAAATTGTGGATAGCTGCTGCTACAGTACCCTTCGGAAGGCCGGGGCGAGGAGCGTCGGGTGCATTATTGGCCTCCTGCTGCTTTTGTGGCCGTAATCGATGGCAAAGGCAGCCGCACCTGCCGGAGGCCACGGCCTGAGCAGCACCCGCAAATCAGCTGTTTTTTGAATGGAAGCCGGATCAGCTCAACTGATCCGATTAAAGAGCCGAGAAGCGCTGAGGTGACTAGGGAAGGGCTTCCTTCTGTACTTGCCATTGGCACCCTTTCACTTGGGCTTATTTTCGGGGAAGGGCGTATATTTACACCCACCTCAAAAACCAGGCAAAAACCAGGCGTGGGCTTATTAGCAGGACATGTCGTATTTTCGGGGAAACACGGTAAATAGAAAAGTAAATAGTAAAGAAAAAAAGTAACTTCCAAAGTGGCTAAACAGATGAGATTTAACTGAAGTTTGAGTCCCCAAAAAAGGCTACTGTCAGCCTCTGTTTTGCTATTTGCTTTCGGCTGCCATTGAAACAGCCTGGTATTTGGGAGGGGAAGTTTTAATGCAGAAGAGATTGTAAAAAGGGAGTTTTGGTCTCACAGTTTACTGCGCATGCTGGAGATTAGCGCTTGGTGTCGGTCAAGGCCAGCCGTCCTGCATACCAACCTGATGATGCTCCTTGAAGATGGAACTCACATGACACCTAAGGGTTTTACAGATTGGACAGTGGGATGAGGGTTACCAGGGGGAGGGGGTTGGTCACGTATTGATATGTATGATTTAGCGCGCTTTTGCCTCAGATCTTGCTTTGCTTAGCTGCTATCTTTTCATAACCAGTAAAAGTATTCTTAATTCTGCAAAATGGAGTTAAGTGGTTTCTTTCTTGGTTGCTGAGGGAGGCCAGCTCTACAGCTACATTAATGGTTGAGAGCATGATGGAGTCTTGTGACTCCCAGTTGATCATAAACAACTGTATGTTTCTGCCATCGACTCACCTGAAACAACTGTCTGAAGTGCCTATGGGTAATCTCAAAATCTCATTTTCATCTGGAGAAAATTTTCAGCAGTCTGAATCCTATATTCAACTGCCTTTCAACTGTAATGTCACCCATGGTTTATGGAATATCAGTTTGCCATTTCCCACCAGAACTGATTCCAGGAAGGGGATTTTCCTAACCCTTTTTACTCAGGATTCAAATCATGGTAAGACACAGAAACTGTGCTGTCACAAGATCTAAAAAGGAACCTGGGATGAAGCGCATTACTCTTTTGGGATTTTTCAGTGGCCTTTGATACCTTTGACCATGATATCAATCTGGACTTCCTGCAGTGTGGGATAACACAAGTCTAACTTATAATCAGCTAAAATCTAATAAAAACATTAAAATTCCAAGCCGGTTAAGGGTCAAAAGCAACACATTTGAAGTGCCTAGAAAAATATTGAGAACCAGTGTAAGATTTATTAAACCTGAGTGTAATGATGTCCCAATATTATGCACTAGTATAGCCTAATTGGTATATTTTACATCATTTGAAATTTCCAATACTTTTCATGGATGCTTATGTATTGTATATTAACTCTCTTTTGCATGACAGTAAAACAGAATTTAAGAATGGCAGCATTTTTCATTTAGTATTGCTTGATACACTAGCTGTAGTTAAAATTATTAAAGTAGTTTTGTGTTAATACATTTCTTATCTATTTCTATGTGGGAATCCAAACAGTACAAGTCCTCATGAACTTTTGTAGAATTTTTGTAAAAAAATTCTATTTATTTTTTTGCCTTTTTTTCTAGGATGTCGTAACAGAATCCATTTCTTTGCGCTGCCGAAAATTCAGCAATCCTGACATCTTTTCATCTAGCGGAAAAAGTAAACTCCAGCGACAACTGAGCCAAGATGACTGCAAGCTGCGAAGAGGTAGTTTAGCCAGCTCTTTATCAGGTAATTTAGTGCAATTATATAATAGCTTGATTTTAAACTTTGACCAGTATAAAGTAAAGATGCAGAGACAATGAAATTAAGAACTATAACTTAAAATTATATATTTAAAATCTGTCAGAACAATGATAGAATTAAAATTATTTTATTCAGCATATATCAAATTACAAATATAGTAGCAATATAATATTGCATGATTAAACCATTTTCAGATATACAAATGTAGTTTCATATCACAAGTAAAGATTTGTTGATAACTTGTGTGATGTCCCTGGAAAAGGCATGAAGGCCACACAGCCAGCTGAGAGTTCAAACTCCCCTTTAATGCTCCAATTTTCCCCAAATGCTCCCACGTTTTTGGCAAGTCTCAGAGCAAAGCATGCACTTACATACAGTAGCCTCTGGCTTTGTGCATTCCAGCAAAGCAAAGGAATAGGGAAATGAGTCCAGGAAGCAAGGAACAAACAATGAGTTCACTAAACAAGGAAGAAGCAAGCAGTCCTGCAAACTCCAAATGTCTGCAACAGCACACAGAACTCTACAAATTCAGTGTTTGTTCCCGACAAATGCCCGTTCCCACAGCATCTTCTTAAATCTCAGTCCCCAGGTGTGCTTTGTGAAGAGGGGCGGGGCATTCTCTTCCCAAGTCATCAGGTCAGCTGTTTCCGTCTTCTCTCTACTCTCCTGCTCGGAGATGAGGAGGGGGCGGTCCTTGCTCATTGCCTGAGCTCTGTCACTCCTCATTTCCACTGTTTGCCCTCCCTCAGTCATCCTTCCCCCTTTCCTCCCTACTAACAAGCCGTCCCAATCATGAGGTGGCCCTGGGCTGCCTTGTCCTCCTGCTCACCACATTTCTTCGAAGCCAATGAAGCCGACCCTTTGTTCTCCATAGTGAGGGGGAGGAGTATCCAGGATGGGAGTTGACCTTGTCCTCTCTTGATTGGACTGAGTCAAATAAGCTCTTTGGGCCACGCCCTGGCCACCAGGTACTACCCAGTTATAGACTCAGTCCGTCAACGGACGACTGTGGTCATCCTGAGATCCTGAAGAAAATTAAATAAATATCAATTTACTGCAGACTCAATTGCAATTGCCTCTATGCTGCCTGAGCAATCACTAGAGGATGAACAAATCCCTGGCGGGGGTAGAAAACAGCAACCGCTAAGGCAGTGCGCAGCCCATGTCATACAGCGAGACCCAGGGCTCTAAGTGAGGACTCTCACCGGAAAGCAGGCAAGCAAGCTCCGCAGAAGCCTCTGCAGTGAGGAACATCCGAGGAGGCTCTAAAGGTACCGGAGCGCTCCGTCACTCCCTTCAAGGGTTGAACGACGAGCTGTGGCGTTTTAAAGGGCCGCAGAGCACCTGCACCTACAGGCGATTGCTGAAAATACATGGGGAGCCAGAGCGGCTCGAAAAGAGCAGCGGAGGGTAGGGGGACGCGAGAGAGAGCCCCAGCGGCAGCGGAAGCCATGCGGCAGCCTGCAAAAGCGCAAGCCACTTCCACGTGCTCCCAGGAACTTTTTGAATATGGAGCCGGGCGCCATTTTGAAACCATGTGGTCCAAGATGGCAGCCCCCAGCAGCTCTGAGGATGCCGGCAGGACTCAAGCACCCAGACCTGCAACTAGCAACCTCATCAGAGGCACTGAGGAGCCCTTAAGCAGGTCAGAGACCCTCTCAGAGGCTTCAGCCAGGGGCGGGGGAGGCAGGCAAAGTCCAAAAAGAAGCACATCTCCACCAGGGGGGCCAAGGAAACAGGCTGTGGATCCAAACCTACCAAGCCTAACTCCAAGTACGAAAAGCAGAGGCACCAAGCATTGGAGCGCATCTGCCACAAAGCAGCAGTAAAAAGGCACCCCCTGGCCGGGAACCTGAGGAGAGACCATCTGGGCTGCCTTCCTCCAGCAGGCCTGCAGAGGGGGAGCCCTCCTACAGGTGAGGATCCCCTTTGATACCTTGGGCATCTGGGGAGTGCTCAGGGATGGCAATCACCTCCATGTGCACCAGCAACTGGGCCATCACCTCAGGTCTCCCCCCGCCACACTTGTGGGCATGGGGACTGGACAGCCAACCTCATCAGGGTTTCCAAACTTCCAGAATATGATGATGCAGGCCTTTCAGCAATGTATGGCAGCGGCTTTTCAACAGCCACAGGTGCAGCCTCAGGTGGCATCCTGGCCAGGGGTCCCTGAGGGGCTCGAGCCCCAGGAGGAGGACCCTCCAAGTCCCCAGGCCTCATCTCAGGAAGACAGCGACTCGGAATCCAAAGAGGGCAATATCAGCGAGGACAAACCTTCAAAAGATGAAGGTATGCCTCCTCCTAAACCTATCTTTTCCGGATTGTTCCAGCCCTCCCTGTATAAATCTCTGCTGTTGATGGCCAAGGCAGCTGCCAAACTTGGCAACAGACCAGCAGAAACACAGATGCACTCCCAGGGCTTCTCAGCTGAGAACATCTTTGAAGAGCAGCCCATCGAGGCCGACACGGTGCCCACACCCAAGTCCTTTCTGGATTGGTCAAGTGGCAATGGACATCTCCCACGGCAGGCCCCATGCCCACCTCTACGGACAAGACCTTTTTCAACGTGGACAATGACATGGCACAGGTGCTGTCGCAACCCGCCATTGATGCAACTGTTACAGCCCTGCATACACCTACCAACATGCCCAGGGAACCAGAGGATGCTCTGAAACCGGAAGACAAAAAGGCTGATCTCACGTTACAGAGGAGCCACCAAGTGGCAGCCTAGGCAGTGAAAGCAGCTACCACTGCCCCCTTCTTCAACCGGTCTTCTCTTCTGTGGCTACAGGATCTCCAGCAGCGGATCCCCATTTCGGATGTTAGGCCACACTAAGACATCAACAAGCTGGTGGCTGCCATCCAATTTTCTTCAGATGCCACCTTAGCTGCAGCCAGATCTGCCTCTAGAGCAATCACCTTTTCCGTGGCATCTTGCAGGTTGCTCTGGCTGCGGCAATGGCACGCGGACCTGCGCCACAGTGGCACCTGGCATCAGCCCCATTCACGGGGGACGCCCTCTTTGGAGCAGCTCTTGATCCCTTCCTGGTAGAGAACAAGGACAGGTGGAAGGTGCTTCCCACAGCCCCGAAGAAGAACAGCTTCAGGGCGGCTTCATACCCCAGACGCTTCTACCCTCGGGGACAAGACTTTGGGTCTTCCTTCCGGGGTCAGGATTCCTTCCGGGGGTCAGATTTTGGGTACTCAGGCCCCAGGCAGTACCAGGGAGGTTTCCATTCCAGGCAGAGATTCCCAGATAGACAGCAGAAGGGCAGACAGCAGAAGTGGCCCTTTCGAGGGGGTGGAGGTGGCAGCGGCGGGCGCTCCTTCTGCAAAAACTAGATCTAGACCTAGCCGCCCCCCCATTGGGGGTCGCTTGGCGTACTTCGCCGACCGCTGGGACCTATCTCAAACAACTCGACCCACAGGTTGTTAATGCAGGAGGCCATCCAACACCTCTTGGACATCAGAGCTATCCAACCAGTACCTCTAGAGCAATTAGACCAGGGATATTATTCCATTCTGTTTGTGATCCCCAAGTCCTTGGGCGCTTGGAGAGCAATTCTTGATTTGAAACGCCTGAACCGATTCATATGCTATCGGAGGTTTAAGATGCATTCACTGCATTCCATCTTGAAGGGGGTTAGGCAGGGAAATTTCCTCACCTCCATAGACTTCATGAAGGCCTACCTGCATATACCTATAACCCCAGAACACCGTCAATATCTCAGGTTCTGCTACCTAGGGCACCACTTTCAGTATAGTGCCTTACCTTTCGGGCTGTCTTTAGCCCCTCGAGTTTTCACTAAGGTAATGGCAGCATAGGCAGCACACCTGAGGCAGGTACCGGTGCGAATTCAATGTTATTTAGATGACCTGCTGTTACAGTCATCCTCCTTTAAGGGTGCCCTACAGGATCTCAGCATTACTACGTCAATCCTGAGAGATCACGTTTTTTCGGTGAACCTCACCAAAAGTCACCTTCATCCCTCCACTAGTCTGATCCATCTAGGAGCCCTGATAGATACAGAGGCAGGCATGGTCTCTCTATCATCAGAAAGACAGCTCTCTCTTAGGCAGCTAGCCGCCCAGGTAGCCAGGGAGCGTAGGGTGTCCTTAGCCAATCTGTCCAAGTTGCTAGGCACCATGGTGTCCGACATTGGCATCGTTCCTTGAGCTCGGTTCCACACCAGAGACCTCCAATGGTTCCTTTTGCCTTTCCAGTGAAGGCGCATGAACTGCTCCCAGATCAAAGTCCTTCTACCAACAGAGGTAGCCCGCTCACTGATTTGGTGGACGTCCCCAGCAATAACCAAGGGTGAAGTCTTCAGAACGCTAGACCAGGTGACAGTAACAACGGACACCAGCCAGTTCAGATAGGGCGCCCATCTGCGAGCTCAGGTGGCACAGGGACAATGGAGCCGGGCGGAACTGACTCACAACATAAACTGGTTGGAGCTCAGGGCGGTCCGCCGAGCCTTGCTGCAGTTTCATCACTCTGTCAGAGGCAACCATATTCTAGTCCTCACGGACATCATCACCACCAAGGTGCACATAAACAGGCAGGGGGGGACCAAATCAAAGGCCCTCATGCTGGAGGCCAAAAGACTGGGGCGTTGGGCCGAAAGACATCTTCTTTCTTTGACTGCAGAACATATAGGAGGGGTGGACAACACCAGAGCTGACTGGCTCAACTGGACTGAGGTGGACAATTCGGAGTGGAAACTGCAGCCAACAATATTCGAAGAGGTGGCAAAGGGCTTTGGGCGCCTGGAGATCGACCTGTTCGCCACTCCCCTCAACGCTCAGCTCCCAAGGTTTTACTCCAGGTACCAGACACAGGGGGCGGAGGGGGTAGACGCTCTCCGCTGCCCATGGCCTCAGGGGCTCCTCCAATGAAGCCAACCCTTTGATCTCTTTCGGCTCCAGCTCTGGCTCATCCTCCACCACTGATTTAGGCTTTGACTGGGGCATGACACCTTGGCTGCATCTTTTAAATATATGCGATCAAGAGCTCTTTTTGTAAAAATTCTTATCCAGGGCCAATATGATTTAAGACATTTGTGTTAAAATTGTTACTTTAAGCTCATTCATTGTATTCTATAATTGAACTGTTACAAATTTATGAATAAACAACTAAAATGGATTTTTTTTTCTTTAAAGGAAAGCAGTTACTTCCATTATCCACAAGTATGCATAGTGGAGTGGCACACACATTCGGACAGCCATCTGGGGAATCATCAAACCTGGTCCGCATGAGAAATCAATCACTAGGACAATCTGCTCCATCACTTACAGCTGGTTTGGTATGTTTCAATATATTTTTGGACAATTTTATTAAAGCAGGTTATGGAGAAAAAAGGCCATAGCTTCTCTATAGATTTTTTTAAGCATTCCAATGACTTGTAATGTTTTGATTTTGAAGTTATTCTTCATATTTTAGAATATATTTGTAAAAAATATAGGGCAAAAGGAGGCTAACTGTATTTTATTAGTCATGATGAGCACCGTTTCTACTTTTTCCTGAAGTATTTAAAAAAAATTACCTTGGACTTTGAACTTGGATTAAACTGTTTGGCAACTGAGAGTTTTAGTACAGTGTCTGTACTTTGGCCTTTATATGTGAATTAGTCCCCTTCCTGATATGTGTACACTTTATGCTTATTTACCTAAGACTTTGGAGAACTGAGTTTGTTTGTCATTCATATAGAGAGTTCTCAATTTCTGAGTAGTTGTTTAACCATTTGAAATTATGAATGCTTGGAAAGGTGCTTTATGATCAGTAAATCTCTTCTGGTTGCCTCTGGGTCATGTAATCATGATCTGAGTTTTTGGCAACTTGTTTGCCAGCACCCTATGCTCATGATCGCCATTTGCAATTTTCTCTTCTCCCTGGTCAGCAGGGAAGATTACAAACTACTGTCACCTGACAAAGGATTTCCCTCCCTTCCACCTCCTTGTGTTGGTGGAATCCTCAATGGGCTGCAGGAACAAGCTGGGATCTTCAGATCTGAGCTTGGTTTCTCCAGCCCAGTGCAGGAGTTCCCTTCCTCGCCCTGGAAGCCGCTTGCTTTCCTGCAGGTTGTCAAGTGCCCTGCAGTTTATTAAATGTCCTGCAAGTTATTAGTAACTACGCAAGTTGTTAAGTGGACAAAGTGAAAGAACTGGCTGCCGAAGGAGAATAGGCAGTTCTTTCTCTTCGTCAACTTAATAACCCACACAGTTTCAGTGACCACAATTGGGAGAGTTGGGATTGTGATTGCTGAGTGACATAGTCACATGGACGTCTCGCTTAAAATCTGCTTCACTAAACGACTGAGACTCTGGTCCTAGTTGTAGTTGTATGTTGAAAACTACCTGTAATGTAGGCCTTCTGATTTCCAACCTATAATTATGGGGAAATAAGAATATTTGGCATATAGCCATAATGCATTCCTCAGCTTGGGATCCCTAATTTCATTATGGCCCCTATAAACTTCAAAAGGTATTAAAACTATTGTGAGATTGTACTAATTTTAATGTACTCTGTGGAGTTGTTTAATGTATTCTCTCTGGTTCAGAAAAATACAAATTCTTCAGTTTACTTCTTCAGTTTACTGAAGAATTTCCTCATTAGTGTACTGAATGTGTCCATCCAATTGAATAATGCACATCTCAGTGAAGGCTGAAGTTCTTCATTATTTTTAGTTGAACTGTTTAAGATGATGCAATTCATTTGACTAAAACAAGATATTGAATTATAAAATTGAAAATAGAACATGAATTTTGTTTTGTTTTGTCTGTTCATTGTAAAATCCCATTGATTTTAAAAATCCAAAATCATATTTAAATGTTTATGAATAATTGTGACTGTCTAAAGAGGGTACCTCATTTTTTCTGGAACTTACATAGCAGTTTCATTGTGGTAGGTTAAGCTAAGAGAGAGTGAGTAGCTTAAGTTATCAAATCAAACTGAAGGCCTTGGCCTCCAAACCAAATCTAAACCCTAAACACTGCATTACATTGTTTTGTGACATCTTAAACTTGTCAAATTTGTACTACAAGAAGCTTGTATTCTGCTATCCACTTACTAGATTTAAGCTCTCCTAAAACAAATGGCACATCTTAGCAAATGTATGTGCAATAGCAGAGGAAAATTGTAAAGTATCATAATAGTTGTTTGTTCATGGCAATTGTGATGCATATCTATTAATTTTGTGCATGTATGCATTGCAAAATGTTATAAGGTACATCTTCAAGGTATGGAGGCCACAATTTTTTTTACACATGGTATGAACTTCATGCTAGTGGTGCCATCTACTGGGCAACATATACCTTTCAAAAAATCAGGAGAATACTTAAAAAGAATTTTAAAAATAGGGTAATCTTAAGTAAAGGCTTTTTGTTATAGCTGATACTGCAGGAAAATCACATTAGTTAATATGGGCAGTCCTTGACTTATGACCACAATTGATCCCAACATTTCTGTTGCTAAGTGAGACATTTGTTAAGGGAGTTTTTGCCCCATTTTATGACCTTTCTTGCCACAGTTGTTAAGAATCACTGCAGTTAGTCACATGATGGTTAAGTGAATCTGGATTCCCCATTGTCTTTGCTTGCCGGAAATTTGCAAAAGGGGATTGCATGACCCCCGACTTGCACACATCATAAATATGAGCCAGTTGTCAATCATTTGAATTTTGATCAAATGACCATGAAGATGGTGCAACAGATATAAATGTGATTAAGTAATTAATTATAGTAATTAATTTATTTACTAAAATTATTTGCCACCCATCTCATTGTCACATGATTTTGAACAGCTTGCAATCCACTAAAACTGTATTATAAAAGATTAAAACAGTAACAATAAATACATTAAATTTAAGAAATAGCTAAGATAGGGGGGGATATAGAACAGAATTGAGGTGGGAACGTCCATTTAATCGAGCAACCACCTCTAGGATCACACAACCCTATCCGTGCCACAGGCCAACCTTTATGGAAGGCCAAGAAGTTGAGACAGATCCTAAGGGGTAGGATATTCCAGGGGGGATAGCTGCCAGGGTGCAAAAAAACCTTCTCCTTGCTAGGAATCTTCATTAAAAATAACAAGAACAATCAAACAGACATGCCTTGTTTAATTATTGATATGGTCTGTATTATTCGAATGAGTACTCAAATGAACATTTGTTTTTTACAAATTAAAATATAACATGAAATTTATATTTGTCTAGAATCTGTAAACTGTATGATAAAAATTTTTTTAGAGTAAAATTAAATTTTAATCTGGATTTAATAAGGATTTTTAATCTGGTATAACTTCAATGCAAAATTGCAAGGCTGCAGAACTGCATTCTTATCCTTGTTTTGCTTAGGTCTTCTATGAACTCATTAATCTGCTTCATGATGTTTCACAAGTGGAAAGAATACAATTTACATTTATTTGAACCTTTTTAAAATGTGGCTTATGACAGCTGTAAAAGGCTTAATTATGGTTGAGGCTAGACCATGGCTTTGACTTTTTAATTTTTGGTAAAATATTATATTGTCCCCCAGTAGGATTAACTTCCCATAATGTGCTTGATAATTTTCAGCTAAACGTACATAGGCAGGCACTTAGAAAAAAATTAAGCCTGTTTGGTTTTTTTTACTCTTATTTTTGTAATCTCCTAGTGATATGGCATGCTAAACAGACTTTCAGATAGCAAATAATAATTGTATATATTGATAGTATATATAAAAGATTTGAGGTAAATGTCACATATAAGCTATATAGGAGGTTTTTTTAACCTTTTCAAGCTACAGTTTCCTGAATAAACTTGTGATTTTTGAAATATTGTAGAGAACAGTATTCGTATTGGTCTATTTCAATGTTCAGTGGAGTATATTTCTCTCCATTGGTGAGGGACTTTTCCCATGTGAAAGGGAGAATTTGAAACCATGTGTTGTGGTCTCTTGTATTGTTCGTTTTACTGTAAATAACTGCCCACATTGCTGCCATTGCCTTTTAGTGAATGGGCCAAGTAAGTCTGATAATTGTTATATTTGCTCATGTCTGCAGATCTGGCTGATCTGAAGCCATCAATTACTGTCAGAATGGCAGAATTCTGCCTTGCTGTTTGCAGAGTTAGGCATATGTTGATTCAGGGGTTTAATTGTTACATATTTAGATAATTATGCCAGCTGTTTTAGGCAGCTGGATAGTGTTCATTTTGATACTCATGCCAGTTGGTCCAGTTCAGTGTTTATTGTGTTTTATCAGTTGCAGCACTGTACTGTGCCTTCATAATATGTCAGAATATTAAGATAAAGGTGTTATTCGAATTAATGATTCATCATTTAGTGAATATTTAAAATTATGATAGATCTCTCTCACACACACCCTCCCAAGCTAGTTGTAACCCATTTTTGAAGTTCCTATATCAGTTCCCTACACGTCGCTTGCTAACTGTCCTGCATTTATGGCTGCTTGCAGTGTCCTACAACTATGTGACCATGATTAGCAATTGTTTTGCTGGAAATATTTTTCTTAACATGCCTAATTCTCCCTTTCATGGACTACATTGGGCAGAAACACATTTTGTAATTAGTGATTTTTATTCTTTTAACAAGCTTTTCTTGTAGGATCACATATTGTCCTCTACCTTCCTACTCGGATTTGCACATTTAAAAATTTTCCTATTATTAAAGAAGTTTGTCATTCTATTAGACTAACAACTTTTCCTCATTTATCTATAACCTAGCAATGATTAATTAAATCTGTTTTCCTTGTCAAACAGAACTATCTTGGTCTTCAATATATTTGTTTCTCTCTTGTTTTATTGTACTATATCAGCTAGCTAACATTTGCTATAAAATATTCCAGTTCCCATCTCCTTGCTTATATATACATGCATTAATATTCTTTACCTACACCTGCGCCTAATGTCATCGCAATCATTCCCTATAAATTTATCTATGTGCATTAACTAACTAAACATTGCACAAAATTATTTCTTGCTTACTGCTGACCTGTTTCCTAAGCATTCTATTTATTTTCACATATGCTTTACTTTATATTTTACACTACCATCATTGCATTCAGAAATCAACCTTTAAGACAGTTGTAGGTTCTGGATCCTATTGCAACCGGTATGGTGCAACAGGCCGTGTCCCCCCCCACATCACCGCACGCAGCATGTGCGCACACATGCGAGCACGTGAATGCATACTTACCACCCACAATGCCTCCACAACGCTCCAGCTGGTTGGCAGAGCATTGCACAGGTGCCGTATGCTGCATGTACGGAGGCCCCAAAAATCTCAAATACTGGTAAGGAGCGCAGGGAGGCGGAACGGTACCTGGTGCTCCCGGCAGGGACCGGTACGCCTGTACCGGGGCATACCAGTCGTAACCCACCACTGCTTTAAGAACATATTCATACAAACCATATCATAAATCAGTCCCATTTATTCTCCATTGAGGTGGAGATGGCATCCAGATATGGGTTGACTTCGTCTGCTCGCTGATTGGACTGAGTCTGTCAAAGCTGTTAGGATACACCCTTGCTTTCTAGGGATTCCCAGCTTTCGACTCAGTCCTTCAGTAAGGACAGACATGTCATCTCTTGCTCCCGACAACTTATTTGCCACTTTCTACAAATTCTGAACTTTATTACTGTTTCATCTTGAATTTGTGAGTAATCCCCTTGGCCAGTAATAGAAACTTCAGCTGGCTCAGCGGCTAGAGCCTAGGCTCCAGCTGCTGGACTTCTGACAGCCAGAGCCAGGCAAGAAGATGGCATGATCGCTGGCATTGCCAACTCCACCAAAGAGAGGCTTGGTCAGGGGCTGCACTTTAACAAGGACAATTGATTGCGCCATTTCATAGAGCTCCATGCTCTCTTTGTAGCCTCATACTAATTTGACACGCTTTAGGTTTTCAGAGCTTCAGTGCTCTCTCAGAGTTTGTAGGAAAGCTGCTGGCGCACTGGGCGTTGTGGGGAAGAGCTTCGTGCTCTTCAGTTTGCAAGTAAAATCCCAACAATACTCAAACCGCAAGGACTGCACCTCCATAGGAAGAAGCTTCGTGCCTCGCACAGAGGTGATTCGCACAGCGGTCACAGATCGAAGCATGGGTGCAATCTGCAATGTCAATCACAGAGCTCCCCCCTTATCGGCAATAACGAAGCCTAATGGAGCAGACCGCGATTGCTAGATAGTTGTTTAGAAGGCTCAAATAGCCTGTCTTTAGACGTGAGCGTCTCTAGAGCTGCAGCCAGCTGCTTGCTTCAAAAAAAGGGTGCGAAACGGCCATTTCACAGGAGAGAGCAGCCTGTCTGTCAGTAAATCTAAAATGGATGGCGCAGCAGCAGCCGGTTTCAATGAAGGAGGCTCTGACAGAGGCAGGGACCTGGAGATCACAGAGTTAATGGTCGTTTCCCCTGTGCCTCCATTATTGTCCTTTGCATCTACAAGGCACAAACAAAGCTCTAAGGCTGTTTCCAAACTAGGGAAATCCAAGAAAGGCTCTAAAACAGCCTCCAAATTCAAAAAAGGAGGGAGAAGACTTTGAATCACCTGTGCTCCAAAGCTAGCAGCCAAAAGGCTCAAGGCATCCATGTTAGAGGGGACTCAGGGCAATCTCATTGCAGGCACACTTTGTCACTAGGGGGAGCTGAAGAGCAAATTTCTCCCCCAAGTCTTGTTTTCCCTATTACCACCTCTGATCTATGGGGATTGGTGCCTGATTTGCACAGTTCAGCTGCCATAGTAGATCAGCCTCAGTCCTCAGGCAGGGGTCTCTAGAAGCCACGTTCACACCAACAGCTGCAGGCCTTCGTCCAGAATTGCAGACAAACCCAATGGTACTGCCAGACTTCCAGGATATTATTGCAAATGCCATAAAGCAAGGCATTACGGCTGGGCTTCAGCACCAGTCTAGCCATGCATCCTTAGCAGAGCCTGAATTACACCTGGAGAGCACAGGTGCCTTACCAGACTTTGGGGCACACTCACTACCCATTCGCAGTGCAGCCAATCTCCCCCTTCTGTGTGTGAGAGAGAGAGAGATCAGGGATACAGACTTATCAGAGGATGAAGGCATGATTTCGGAACAGCCTGCCTTCTCCGGATTGTTCCAACCGCCCCTCTTCAAATCTCTTCTCTTCAAGGCCAAGTTCTCAGCGAATCTAGGGGCCAAGGTAGCTGCAACCACTCCGAAGGCACCATCTGCTTCAGCTGAACCACTCTTTTCAGAGCACACCACAGAAGCAGAGACTATCCTAGGCTTTTTGTGGATGTAGTTCAAAGGCAGTGGGCCTCTCCTACTTCAGGTCCTATGCTGACCTCTGCTGATAGGCATTTTTACAATGTGGCTCCTGAGCTAGTCCAATCACTTCAATTGCCTACCATGCACACTCTGGTTGCGGCGCTCTATACCTCTGACAACATGCCGGGGGTACCCAAAGAAGCCTTAAAACCAGATGACAGATGGGCAGAGTTAACTCTGCAGCAAAGCCATCAAGCGGCGGCTTGGGCGGTCCAGGCATCCACAACGGCTTCCTTCTTCAATAGGGCCTCATTGCTTTGGCTGCGTCAACTGCAGGAGAGGATTTCAGTGACCAATTCCAGGGCACACCAAGATATCAACAAACTGGTGGCAGTGATCCAGTTTTTGGCTGACGCCATCCTCAACTCCGCCATATTTGCGTACAAATCTATGGCCTCATCAGTTGCGACGTGACACTTGGCAGGCCGATGTTCGACACAAGTGGTGCCTAGCATCAGCCCCTTTCAAAAGGAGGGGGCTAGTTTTGAGAATCCCTAGATCCCATTCTTGTGGAGACCAGGGACAAGAGAAAGATCTTGCCATCAGCCACCAGAAGGAGCCTCGCCTTAACTTGAGAGGTCCTGCCATTCGAGCCCAGACTACGGACCTGCAAATTTCAGGCCACAGGGGGTTACATCTGTAGGCCACAGGGGGGTTACATCTCTAGGCAACAGCAACAGATGGACCGACCATCTAGAGGTAGACAGTCTAAGCAGCCCTTTCACAGCAGAGGGGGTTGGTTCTTCCATTGCCTCTAATGTAAAGTACCCTAATGATGCCTACTTCATAATAAGCGACCCAATATTGTAATACAAAAAGCAGTGATTTATTAACAGCTTCATTAGGCATTCTTCATTAGGCATTTCTTACTCACAGCCATCTTTTTTGCTTTCTTTATCTGCTTTGGAACTTTGCCCGTGTTTCTGTCCTCCCTTCAGCCTGTCATAAATCATGTTATCCAATAGCTTCATTCATTTCAACCCAGCTACTGTAATCTGAGATCCGGCTCCGCTGCCGATGTGCATGGAATGTCAACACAGAGAGTTGACACCTAATACCATAGCATCCATTCCTCCCATCGGAGGCCGCTTGGCCCACTTTGCAGATCAATGGGAGGAAATTACCTCTGACACGGGTCAAAAATATGGTGAGGTCTGGGCTTTCCCTGGAATTTATCTCCACACCCCCAAGGTTTTTCATTCGTTGCCCAGTCTCAAACAACCCGGCAAATAGGGCCCTCATGCAGTCTGCAATTCAGCACCTGCTGGAAATTCAAGCCATACAGCAGGCACCTGAGGACCAACTAGGGCAGGGGTTCTACTGAATTCTATTCATGATCCCTAAAGCCTTGCGGGTGGAGAGCTATTCTAGACCTCAAGCGCCTGAACTGCCATCTGCTCTACAGGTGTTTTAAAATGCACTCATTGTAGACTATTTTGGGGGGCATATGGGAGGGCGACTTTCTCACGTCCATAGATTTAACGGAGGCCTATCTTCATATTCCCATTTTGCCTCTCCATTGGCAATACCTCCGATTTCATTATGCGGGCTGTCACTGCCGGTATAGAGTCCTACCATTTGGCCTTTCTTTGGCGCCTAGCCCTAGACCGTTCACAAAAGTCCTAGCAGCATTAGCCCATCTACGGGCTATGCCCATGCGGGTCCAATGCTACCTATATGATATATTGATCCAGTCCTCCTCTGTCATCCAGGCCAGGGAGGATCTGAGAATCATGGCCCAGACATTGCAGTTCCAAGGGTTTTCTATTAATATACTCAAGAGTCACTTTGAACCAACTAACTGGCTGCTCCACTTGGGAGCGCTCATTGATACGGTGGCCTGCAGGGTTTACCTGTCCCAGGAGCGACAGATCAACCTCAGGGACATAACAGGGCAGATCGAGAAGGAGCGGACTGTATCCTTGGCCAAGCTCTCTCAGCTCCTGGGCAAAATGGTGTCCAGTTTTTCCATCGTCCCCTGGGCGCTCCTGCACGCCATAGATCTTCAATGGTTCCTTTTACCATTTCAGAGAAAGGGCAGGAGAAGTTCCCAAGCCAGGGTCATCGTCCACTCGGAGGTCATCTGATCTCTGTGCAGGTGGAGGTCCCCAGCTATTGCCAGGGCGTGCTGCTTTAAAGAACAATAACGACTGACAGTGACTACAGGCGCCAGCCTCTTTGGATGGGGGCCCTACCTACAGTCGCAGATGGCCTAGGGACAGTGGGACCAGAGGGATAGGACTCATAATATCAACTGGCTGGTGCTAAGAGCAGTCCACCTTGTCCTCTGGCACTTTCAACAGACAGTTGCAGGCAAGCATGTGCTGATTCTGATGGACAATGTGGCCGCCAAAGCTCATGTAAACCGTCAGGGCGGGACCCGCTCCAAGTCCCTCATGCAGGAGGCCAAGCAACTGGGCCTCTGGGCGGAGAGGCACCTATTGTGGCAGAACACATCTCGGGTGACAAATGTGCAGGCGGTCTGGTTTAGCCATGCTGTGGACCATGCCGAGTGGCGCCTGCACACGCCACTATTTCGGGAACTCACGGACCATTTCGGCTTCCCAGTAGTGGACCTCTTCATTACTCCAGGCAATATGCACCTTCCGAGGTTTTATGCCAGGTTCCCAGCACCGGGGGGAGGGGGGCGGAGGGGGTCGATGTTCTCTGGTGCACCTGGCTTCCCAGACTGCTTTATGCCTTCCCTCCTCTTCCCCTTATCCTAAGGGTCATTTGGAAGGTTCTAGCAGAGAGGGCGGAGATCATATGTCTTGTCCCTCACTGGCCAGACGGCCATGGTTCGCCAATCTACTGACCCCATCAGTGGACCGGCCCTGGAGGATCCCTCAGGACAGGATCTCCCTCAGCCAGGGGTCGTTAGTTCATCCAGAACCACAGTGGCTCCAGCTGACCGCCTGGCGCTTGAGTGGGGCATTCTGAGGGTGGACAATTTTTCCTCCAGGGCCATTAAGACCATCCAGGCCTCTAGGAGGCAGGTAGCAGTGCTGGCTTCTGTGCTGACTTTTAGGGAGTTGCAGTCCCTAACACAGCACCCCATGGTGCGCCGGTTCTTGAAGGGGGCATCTAACCTGAGACCCGATCTGGGACCTGTCCAAGGTTTTAAACTCAATCACTGGATCTCCCTTCGAGCCTTTATGGATGGCCACTTTAGGTTTTCTTACGCTAAAGGTAGCTTTCCTCGAAACAATCACCTCAGCCAGGAGAATTTCAGAGCTGCAGGCCCTCTCCGTATTTCCCACCACAATAGGATAGTGCTACATCTTGAGCCCTCCTTCATCCTCAAGGTGTACACCTGGTTCCACAGGGCCCAGGAACTGATCCTGCCGAACTTCTGTCCATCATTAGAAGAGGTTTGCTGAGCGGCCACGTAGTCCTCTCCTTCCCCATTCATAAACTACTATAAACTGGACAGCTTTGCCTCGGCCGAGGCAGCGTTTGGCCAATGAGTACTACAGGCTGTTCCCATGGGATGGGGAACCTCGGACCAGGTGCGGACCCACCCATAAGGACAAGCCAGCTTTGGTATGTCCCATGCCTGGATGCTATCTCCACCTCAATGGAGAAAGGGTGTTGGTCTTACCTGATACGCCTCTTCTCATAAAGTGGAGATAGCATCCAGCCCCACCCTGAAGGATGCTCGTCCTTACTCCAAAAGAACAAAACTTTACCATAAGCCACGTTGAGTCTGTCACTTCAACTTCGCCGAAAGCTGGGAATCCCTAGCAACTAGGGCGTGTCTTAACAGCTTTGACAGACGAAGTCCAATCAGCAAGCAGATGAAGTCAACCTATGCCTGGATGCTATCTCCACCTTATAAGAAGAGGGGTATCGAGTAAGACCAACACCCTTTTTATTACTTTTTAAATTAACTAACATACAATAAAATGACTTTCTTACGTTGATAGATTTCTATGTGATTTGCTAAAGACCAAAAACCTGTTCCTTCTCAGAAGTAGCCTTTTGTCCCGTCTCACTCAGAATGCAGTTAAACTCATTCCCCTGTAGTTTCTATTTTCACTCTTCTTTTCTTTCCGTTTGCCTAACAGAACAAAAATGGCATTCTTCCTACTTCAATAGAAGAAAATATATGTAGCTCAGGGTTGAACTGCGGAGTCCCTGCTGCTCTCTGTGCTTGGTTGTTCGCTGGCAGACATTTCATTGGGCGAATGTGGAATTTGCTTCCTATTTGCATACGGTAGCTTGCGTTGCCACTGTTGGTGGTGGTATGGTTTGTTTTGAAACAAAAAGACCACATGCATCACCTCCAGCAGCCAAGATCCAGATTCGTAGGGATTGACACCAGACAACCAGGCAGAGAACAATACTCTAATCAAGGAACTACAAAGGAGAAAACTGTACTGAGGATGTCATCGTCCTCATTTATGACTAATTTCTCATCAATATTCTTGGAAATTGACATTGATGGTATTCATTTCTAATTCATTCTTTGATGTATCACTGAATTACATTGATTTGACTCTGCATTTCCCTTCCTTTTAAGCTTAATGTTTATTTTCTTTTTTATTACATTTTGCAAATATTTTATTCTCTCCATATGTATTATGCAATGTTTTCTCATTTTTGTAGAAATTATTTTTAATATAATATTTTGCCATCCACAGTCTCTTTCGAACAAGTATACTTTTTCCTACTTCCTATTAATGTAACTTCACATATTTCTGTGAAACTTTATAATGCAATTACTTTCAGTCTGTTCAAGTATCCTCTTTTCTTATGCAGATTTCCAATTCATTCTTCTGTGAGATTAATGCATCTATTTTTTTTTCAGATAGGTTTTACATTTCCTGTTGCAATGGTGGTTCTTTTACTGTGGATTCTTTCATTTCTTTCCTTTGCTTCCATGCCCATTTATTCCCACTTTTGACCTACCCTAAAAATAGCTTGTTCCACCTCTCATTACCATACTGCAAGGTGGATAAAAATATATGATTTTTTAAAAAAAAATAAAAATATCAGATTTTTTAAATTGGATTTTTTTATTTTTATGAAAATTTATTTTAATAAAATTTAGAGTTTTGGAGTAAAAATCTATCTAAAGATAGTTTTCTATTTAAGATACATTAATAATTTAGTTTATTCAGCATGAAATGGAGCTTAGTTATGTAGCGTGAGGTTGTATATTCTGCAATATTTACATTTTTTGTAAACTCATTCAATGAAGTCAAGCTCTGCAAGCTGAGATAACATGCACCGCATTGATGCATTCACACAATTTCACACTAACCATGAGATAAATCATAAAACAAAGTTCAGGAATATTCCTTTATCCCATTGTTTTGCAAATTTATGTACACTGCAAACTGTATGATTGTTGGAGAGAAATGCATCAGACCCACCAGGCTCTTCAGCGTGAGGAGGAAGGGTAAGCAGTAAAAATGAAAGTGAAACCTTCTAAGCAGCTTATGAATATAATATTAAAGAGCACCTATCATTTCAGATCCATTATGGCAGCGCCTGTTGGGATCCACTCACTGCTGCCCGCCACGTCCCTCATCATGTGTGTCACTGCTGCATAACTAACTGTCCCATTAAAGTGAATGGGACTGTCAGTGAGTCAACAGCGGGTCAGAGGAGGAGCCGCTGTGGGACAGAGATGACAGTTGCTATTTAAAAATTATGATTTAAATCAAGCCTTTTTACTACTGATTTAAATCGTGATTTAAATTGACTTGATTTAAATCAAATCCACCCTGCTGTACTGTCTTACACTAGTCTTCTACATAAATAATATGCCAGTCAGGTTTACATTTAAATTCTTTCCTTTGCTATATCTACATATATGTAGATTTATGTTTAAGTCATGTATTCAAAACAAAAAGATAATAGACTTCTTGGGAAGTAATGTCAGACAGAAGATGACTGCGTGATAGCAGAGCATATGGCTGTGGTGGAAAGACGAACCAGTGAAAGGAATGGCTCTTTGGAACTTCTCTCTGGTTCAAGGAGAAGACTAGATGATCACAAGGATCACCTACAGCAGGGGTGTCACACTCAAGTCCCGGGGGCTCGATCTGGCCTGCAGGGCCATCCTAGAAACAGCAAAGGACTGGCCTGCAGTGCCTTTGCCAGCAAAAATTGAGCTTGTGAGGGCCACGTGCAGCTCTCTCAAGTTCCTTTTTCACTGGCGGAGAGTTGCAGGAGCCTATCACAGCCGAAAATGGAGCTCAAGAGCCCATTTTCACTGGCAGAGCGCTCAGGCCACCAACATGAATGACATCGAGCTGGCCATGCCCACCTTGGCCATGCCCCACCCTAGCCACCACACAACCCTGATGCGGCCCTCAATGAAATCAAGTTTGCCACCCCTGACCTATAGGTTTGCTCCATAGAGAAGAGAGAATAAAATAATGATCTCCAGCAAGAGTTGAGAGCTGTAGGAGCCAGGGGAAATCATTCTGCCTAAGTCAGGGTTTGGTGCCTTTATTCGAATGCTGCATTTGCCAGCCTTCTTTTAATCTACTTTAGGAAGTTGCTTGTTATTAATTTTCTAGATGTTAAGAACCTTCGGAAGGGCAAGTTTCATCATACTGGGAATGTTTCCTTCCGCCCTACAAGAAAGAAGCTTCATGTATGATTAAGGATTAAGGAAAAGGTATAAGGGGGATATTTTGGAAAGTTAAGGGGTGAACCTGAAAGAGTATTTACTGTGGATTGTTTAAAATTTTATTAAAAAATACGAATATTGTGAAAATCCTCCCATGGGACAGTTTGTTGGTTAGAAAATAAACATATAAGAGGGGTCTTTGAAAGTTGATTATAGGGGACCAAAGATATTACAGTTGAAGAAGGATCCCCATTAATTCAATGGAGCAATATTAGTTTATCATAAAAGAAATTAAAGCTGTTTGAGAACAGTGTACTTAGAAATTACTTTCAAGCTTGTCTGACACTATAAAAGGGATTTAACAGAAGATACAGAAGGACAAATTTTACTGGATAAAATATAGCTTGAGATTGATTTGAATGTGGTTTTGAAAATGGATCTTTTTTTAAAAATAATCAGAGTACAACAATAATGGAAACAGCGGCTATGGATCTGAAAATGGATTTAAAATTGCCAGACTGCAAGAGTGATGTGGAAAAAGATGCCACAATAGATTTACATATGAAACCAGTTGATGTCTTAATAACTAAAGGGGACATACAAATAATTGGAAGAATGATTTGGAAAGCCTTCTTATCTTGGATTTACAGAAGGGGTATATTAAACTACTGAAGCTATTTTTGAAAAGAGGCAGAGAAAAGAGAAAATGATAAGAAATCAACTTGTGGAACATTTTTCAGCAGGATTAAAGATCCAGCTTTTAAAAAATAAATGGAAGGGATATAAAATTAACTTATTTGACTGGGGTTAAAATATGTATGATATAGTTTCTAGTTGCCATTAATGGATTTTTTAAAACCAGGATTGAATGATGAGACTTCTGCTTTATTTCTTAGAGAATGTGATAAATTTGAATACAAAATGGATTTGTTCGGCTAAGATTAGAGTATATATTTTATTATTTTTGGTAGCTTTTAATAGAATTTTGCTGATTAAGTCTGAATGACAAGGCTTTATAATTTGCTTAATGATAAGGGATGTGATATAGGAAGAAGAGAGATTTTTAAAAATGAACTACTAGAGAAGTATAAATTATTGAAATTATATTTGACTGAAGGGAGATGGAAGTAATTTTTTAATATATCCTTTCTTCACTTTTTATTTTCTTTTTTCTTCGCACTTTTTACTTTTTATATTTTTGTAAGTTTGTATTAGACTTTATTGTTGTATTTGTAAAATGTAATAAAATTACTATTTAAAAAGCCAGTAAAATACTTGACAATCTCCATCCTCCTTCAGTCTGGAATGTCTGGATTGCCCACTCTCTTTTTCTGAACTTTCATTTCCACCCATCCATAATATTCCTGCATATACTGTTCTTGCATAATTCTGATTTTTCTTGTCTGTTTTTAAATTTCTATTTATTATTACAATAGAAAAATAATTAAACCTAGTTTTAAGAGAAACATATAAAGAAAAATTCATATATTATGGGTCAAAAGAATCATACTATTAAATATTTTTTATGACCAGTGAGCATATCATGTACAATGTTCTTGTTTTAAGTATTCCAGTGGCAAGATAAGTTTTGGATTTAATCTTTCCTTGAAATGAAAGAAATGTATTTTCTTATCAAAACAAATGTATATAGATTTTATATACAGATCCACCCACCCACTTATCTATATCAGTGTGTGTGTGTGTGTGTGTGTGTGTGTGAGAGAGAGAGAGAGAGAGAGAGAGAGAGAGAGAGAGAGAGAGAGAGAGAGAGAGAGAGAATTATTATTGACCCTTGGTAACTGCCTGGATTAGTCCCTACAGTTTTCGTGCAAGGTTTTTCAGAATCGGGGTGCCATTGTCTCTTTTCTAGGTCTGAGAGAGAGAGACTGGCGCAAGGTCACCCAGCTGGCTTTGTGCCTAAGACGGCACTAGAACTTAAAGTCTCCCCGTTTCTTTCCTGGTGCCTTAACCACTACACCAAGCATTTTCTGTTGTTTAATTAAATAAATATTATTGAGATTGATAAGAATTAAAGGAACTGCTGCCCTTCCAGCTGTTGACTATTGAATCCCTTTGCTGTTGTCTTCCACATTGCAGTTTCTCTTGAAAAAGTGTCACATAGTAATAATAAGAAAATTCATCATCAGTTCTATAAGAACTGCTTTATGACCTCAACAAAGAATTCCATTTGAAGTTTTGAATGGAGATAGGTTTTCAGAGAATCAGCTGGAAACCACTAGGTCAGATTACTTATATTCACTGATGAGAATGTCACTATTACGTTGTACATTGAGATATAAGTAATTTTGTTAATCATGCTTCCTTTCACGTTCTGCCAAGAACTGCTTTTCTTTGACCTTCTAGTGCCATCTAGGATTGCATTGATATAAGGATGAACAAAATTAACATGACTTGCTGTTAAAAAGTTGAATATTTTCCTTTTCCTAAATTAATGGATTCCGTTTACTCTGGAACCTGCCATAAGAACTGAAAATGCTTGACTTAGAGTTTTTTAAGGTAAGCTGCTTAAAAAGCTTCAGGGTACAGCACAGTAGTTGTCACAGATTGTTGAACCTAAGCTCGTCTTTTTTAAAGCTTGTCTCTTCATTAACATATATAACTATTATTATATCTCTCGAATAAGCATTTACCATTTCTAAAATTCAAATTGTATATCTTAACACGGAGACGCTGAAAACCTCGAAGGATAAAGATTGTAATATAACTTCAGTCCTCAAGCACATTTCTCCGTTTTGGATTGCTAAGCTAAAAACATCCATCATAGTTATAGAATCAAATGATGTCTTGCCTTTACTCTGTCAAAAACTGTAGCACACCAAGATTCAAGCAGTTTTATTTGCCAAATAAATGGGCATAGGACTGGGTTACCCGAGGGACTGCATCTCCCTGATTTAATCTGCCTAACCCACCACTACTAGCAGAGAAGTTACGGATTCCTTTGACTAGGGAGCCCCCTCAGGCAGGCTCTAGGTGGCAGGCCTTTTCTACTGGGTGCTGCACTGTGGAATAATCTTCCTCCTGAGGTGAGATCGGCTTTCTGTCTTCTGAAAGTCTCTTAAGACCTGATTATGCTTTGGAAGCCGCAATGGAGGACAGATGGCATATGCTCTATGGTTGTACGCTCTGCAGCCTACAACCATAGAGCGTACTCCCAGAGTGGCATCTGTCCTCCATGCTTTGAAAGCCGAAAAAAAAACCCAAGCGGTGGGCGGCGCCAGCAGCAGAGATGCCCTGCCTTTGAAGGTACTGTAGAGTTAACCAAGGGCATCGTGAGCCTGCGAGTTGCGCGAGCGGGGAGCGGAAAAGTTGCTCGCGCAACCCCCCTCTCAAGCCATGCAGAGCCCCATTCACTCACCTAGGGGCATTCGGAAGGCGCCGAGCCACGGGAGGTGGAGGGCGGCGAACTGGTGCTCGTGTTGCTTGGTGGCTTCCGGATACCACTAGGTCGGTCAGCGGCGCTGTGCCCGGCTGGAAAGGGGGGTTGCCGGGCGGCTGCTCGCAAGGTGGTCATCTCATGGCTGCAACAGCGCAACACATCCATTCGACCCTGAGGCTGTGCTCGACTCTTCGGGAGCCCGCTCGCAAGAGAGCAGCTGCCCGGCAATCCCACCTCTTCAGCTGGGCACAACGTTGCTGACCGACCTAGCGGTACCCCGAAAGCACCAAGCAATGCGAGTGCTTTGCCTCCCCACCTCGTTCCCGTGACTTGGCGCCTTTGGGATACCGCTAGGTCGGCGAGCAGTGCTCTGCTTGGCCGGGGGGGGGGGCATTTTCCAGGTGGCTTATGTTTTGGGGGGGCTAATATTTTTGCCCACCCAAAATATGTGGCAAGGTTTTAGTTTCAGGACAGGTCGTATTTTCGGGGAACACGGTATCTGAACAATATGTACGGTTACTTAAATGCTAGGGACTGAGTATCCCTAGTTTGCCTTGTTTGGTTCATTCGTCTGAAGTAGTGGCCCTCATCCTCTATAATAAGAATACAGAGAATGGTCTTGGGTGGATGTGGGGGTAATGGGAGTGGCGTGGCCCATTTTCCCCTCACTCTCTTAGCTCCTCATGGTTTGATCTGGTTGGAAGATCCCCAAATTGATTTTTTAAATACTTTTATGATTAGAAGACTAGAAAACTCTAGTCCCATAATAGAAAATAGTGCTATTCAAACAGAGGATGCCAATTAAGTCAATGTATGATATAAGGGAGCTAATTTATCCTATTTACCTTGTTTTCTTACCTAGAGCAATCTTTTTATATGTGTATTATTAGAGGAGAACTTTTTCCTAAAAAAAGAATATTTGATAAATTCCAGGGCTTGTGATCACAATCTTGTTGTTGGAATCCGTTTCGTGGGAAGCTGCCATACAATTAGTGTTTCTAATCCAATATAATGAAATGTGTTGTTTATGTTTTAATATTAGGGATAAGTATAAAAATGAAAATGATAATGATAAATTATAAAAATATTTACAAGCTGTTTATATTTGATTTAAAAAACCCAATATTTTTGTAATACTTGCAGAATTCTGAATTTAACCAGTGAATACAACATGTAATTTGCTATGTGGAAGACATCTTGATATCTTGTAATGAGCTGGAGGCCATATTTCATTTGCATAAAATTATTAACATAATTTGGAACGTTAGACCATGCTGGGATTTGTCACAAATTTTCTCTTGCTAGTGAAATACTTAAAGACAGCTGAAAAAAAAGTCCTTGTACTACTGATTGCACATACCATAGTTTGTCAACTCAGTATTTATAAATCAAAATACAAACTTACATAGTTCAAGTTTTTAAACAAGTATTTCAAAGCGGATGGCAGTGTTTCATTTTTGCTAATAATCCTTTACAATCCTCATCTCCCTGCTTTGTTTGAAAAACCCTCAATCTCCAAAGCAGCCTTTGGAGGTTACTGGTGGAAATAAGGGAAAGAGGAAAAATTGTCATCTACCCTTTTCTTCAACATCAGCAGAAGCCGTTGAGCTTTGATCAGTGTTCAGAATTCAGAAGATTTGGATGCAACACCCAAATAGCATATGCACCGATGATTTACTGCTTGCTTTTCAGTAATAATTAAATTATTATTCTACATGTTGAAAAGAAACACTATATGTATTATTTGTTAGAGAGATGCTGATTTCTAGGTCAAGAAAAAAAGAGAGCATTTAAGTGAGAGAGGAACAGATGTTCCTCAACATCTTTCTACAATGCTTTGCTTTAAGGATAAATAATATGTCATGTCTTAAATTAATAATAGCCTTGATGAGTGAGCATAACACAGGGGAAAATACACACACCCTATACACATATACACAAATGCATGTTAAGGAGAAAGTGGGATACCAGAATACCCATTCAGAAATTGATTTGATTTTTCCAGGCCATTTGATTCAGAAAGATGTCCATCAGAATGTTATGAAGCAAGATATTTGAAACAATCTCTTTTTGAGAGACATTTAAGGTAACTAACAAGCAGAGCGACATTGCAGTAATGATAAAACTAATATGAGTTGGCTTCTTTTAGACATATATTGGAAAGCTTATATTGAGATTTTAGATTTTGATTACAAAAACATAGCTAATTGATTATTCAAGTTGTGTAATTTTAGGAACAAGATAATAACGATTAAAAAAAAACTAACAGAAAAGTTTCAGAAGCAAACTAATTGTAAAGTATCTCCCTGACAAGTTTGACATTTTAAAACCCACTTATTTATCCAGCAAACTGCACGGAAGGTTCCCGTTCCAATAAAGTATATTTAATTTGCAATTTAATAAATCTTTTGGGTAATCTATAATAACCTGAAAAGGTAGCTGTGTATCGGTATGCTTTTTAATAATAATTTGTACATATTTATCTTACAGACCAATTGCTTATGCAACCTGAAATGCTCTGCAAATTATTTATTTGAAAACTAAGATTTAATCTGGGTATATAGGAAGTTCTTGAGTTATGATGGCAATTGGAACTGGAGTTTCTGTCGCTAAGTGATATGGTTGTAAAGCTTGATGTCATGTGATTATATTGCTTAGTGATAGCAATCCAGCACTCCCTGTTGCTTTATTAACCAAATTCTACCAGTCATTAGCTGATGATCTACCTGGCTCCTAGCCATTCCTAGTTTAATCTGTCCCAGCTCCAAGCCTCTGTTTTTCCAAAGTAAGGGACTTCTTCACTTCATCTCCCTTATTTCATCCATCTCTTCCCTTTTGGCTTCCTTGAACCTTGTCTTATGTGTAACTCTGGAGCTCTTGCCCTGCAGTTCCGGGGATTCATAATATGTTGAAGCTCTGAGGTTGCAAGAAGCCCCTGAGCCATAGTACAAAGCTGCAGCTACTCCAAGAATCGGCAGCTGTCCCAGCTTGATAGTGTGGCATGAAGCTGAAACTGCCCCAGGAAACTGCAGCCACCTGGCCCAGCCCAACAGCATAATGTGGCATGAAGCCCCAGCCACATTTCTTGCCTTATACCTTGAGGCCCCTGCTACCCCACACTCTGTTGCCGAGCTTACCTTTGCTGTCTTCTAGTTCCTGCTGCTGACCAAGTGTGCCCAGCCGGGCTTTGTGAAGAAAGCCTTGTTCAGTCAACAGCTGCCTTTCAAAGGGCCAGGCTGGCTGTGCTTAGTCAGCAGTGGAAGCAAGAAGATGGCAAAGGCAAGCTGGTGGAATGCCCGAGGCCAAAAAGCACAGATGAGGGGGAGATAGGTGAGTGGCTGGAGTTAAAACACCCTTGCAGTTGTTAGTCTGGATAGGCTGCCAAGCTCCTAATATGATTTAGATCATATGATTTACTGGACCTTTGCAATGGTGGTAACTTCACAGGAATCCATACCAAATAACTTGTTATGTGGGTATTGTACCACAGAGTTTGATTCAAGAGCTCTTGGTTCATAATGTGTAAAGATTAGTTGCAATGTTAATCTGTTGAAACAGAATAGTAAAGAATGCTTTCGAATGGAATATCTTAATAATGTTGTTTCTTTTATTATCACCTCCCCCTCCCCAAGTTTAAAAGATATCTGATTAAAGTAGTTTCTCTCTAACATAAAGTTATTATCTTCTGTTGGGGCTGCTGGCAGTATAAGGCACTATGATAAAGAATTGATTATATCTTTACAAATATACATTCCTGGATATGCTGCCATAGAGGGCATTATCCTGGAGTATAAAATTGAACCCTTCATTTTATTCACCTATATGACTTCATTGAGTTCAGCTAGTGAGGCTGGATTATTTAAAAAAAAACAGTTACCAATTTTACTGTAAGCAACCTTTAAAAAAAATCTTGGGTCTCACTTTTTAAAAATTATGTTTTGTTATTGTTTTTCATTATTTATTAACTACAAGTATCTAGTTTCAGACAGGATAGTATTCCTCTGATAATTCCCTTCTTCTGCAATAAAGATAAATTAGCAAAATAGATAATTCAAAAATTGAGCAATGATATGTGATTTTCTCATTGTATGAGACCCTATGTATTAATTTGTGCCATATTAAGAACTATTGGATAACAAAACACAGGCATAACACAGGTTATGTAGACAGTAAACACAGGGTCAATCAAAATGTCTATACACCAATGCACAGAGTATGAGGAAGAAACAGCGAATTAGAAATTCAAGTAAAAGAGGGCAGATACGATCTTGTTGCCTTACAGAAACTTGGTGGGATGAAACCGACAAATGGAACATACAGCTAGAAGGATTTAAATTATTTAAAAGAATTAGACCAAATAAAAGAGGAGGTGGAGTTGCACTATATATAAGAAATAATTACCTCTCTCCAGAAATAGAGCACAACAATGATGAGAACTATCTTGAATGCATTTGGGTCAATATTAAAAGGGGGGAAATGACATTGCCATAGGTCTATACTATAGGCCACCCAACCAAGCAGAGGAAGTAGATGAACTTTTTGCTAGTCAGCTAACTAAGGTATGTAGGAAGCACACCACAATAGTAGTGGGGGATTTTAACTACCCTGACATCAACTGGGAAACAAACTGTGCACCAAGTGGAAGATCCAACAGGTTCCTAACAAATCTAGCAGACAACTTTGTTTCCCAAAAAGTAGAGAAGGGAACAAGGGGATCAGCCATATTGGACTTAATTCTCACTAACAGAGAGGAAATGATAGAAGGTGTTGAAACCACAGGAACCCTTGGGACAAGTGACCATGCAATATTGGAATTCAACATTATGCAAACACAAGTAGTAGAACAAAGTGAAACTAGAGTCTTGGACTTTAAGAAAGCTAATTTCAATAAACTTAGAGAGAGCTTGGGAAAAATTCCATGGATGAGAATCCTCAAGGGCAAAACAACTCAAGAAGCTTGGGAAATTTTGAAAAATGAGATTACAAAAGCCCAGTCAAGCACAATACCAATGAAGAAGAAAAATAACAGCTCCCAAAAGAAACCAGCATGGCTGCATAAAGAACTCTCTGACAAATTGAAAGACAAAAAAGATAAGTATAAAAAGTGGAAAGGGGGGGGAACATAACTAAGGCAGAATATCAGCGAATAGCCCGAGCCTGTAAAGATGAAGTGAGGAAAGCTAAGGCTCACAATGAAGAAAGGCTTGCCACAAAAGTAAAAAATAACAAAAAAAAGCTTCTTCCAACATGTTAAAACAAGAAAAAAGTTAAGGAAACAATTGGTCCATTGCTGGGAGAAAGTGGCAAGAAGGTGACAAGCAACAATAAGAAAGCAGAACTATTTAACTCATGTTTTGCATCTGTCTTTACACAAAGGGATAAAACAGACCAACCTATCAAAAACAGCACCACAAAAATCAGATTAGGAACACAAGTTGAAATAGGGAAGAAAATGATAAGTGAGCATCTGTCTACCCTAGACGAGTTCAAATCACCAGGACCGGATGAATTACACCCCAGGTTCTGAAGGAACTGGCAGACGAGATCTCAGAACTAATGAACTATATCTTTCAGAGATCCTGGAGCACCAGGGAACTACCAGAGGACTGGAAAAGAGCTGATGTGGTTCCCATCTTCAAAAAAAGGGAAAAAAACAGATCCAGGAAACTACAGACCTATCAGCCTGACCTCAATACCAGGAAAGATTCTGGAAAAGATAATGAAGCAACGAATTAACGAACACCTAGAAGCAAACAAGGTAATAGCCAAAAGCCAACATGGGTTTGTCAAAAACACATCATGCCAGACTAATCTTATTGCATTCTTTGACAAAGTGACAAAATTAGTGGACCAGAGGAATGCCGTCGATATAGTTTACTTGGACTTCAGTAAGGCATTTGATAAGGTAGACCATAACCTACTACTACATAAAGTAGAAGAATGTGGGTTAGACAGCATCACCACCAGATGGATTCGTAAGTGGCTGACCAACCGCACTCAACGTTTAGTCCTCAATGGAACTGCATCTACATGGAGGGAGGTATGCAGTGGAATACCCCAAGGCTCTGTTTTGGGCCCAGTACTCTTCAACATCTTCATCAATGATTTGGATGAAGGAATAAATGGAGAACTCATCAAATTTGCAGATGGCACCAAGCTGGCAAGAATAGCCAACACTCCAGAAGACAGGCTAAAGATACAGAAGGATCTTGACAAACTTGATCATTGGGCGCTATCTAATAAAATGAAATTCAATGGTGAAAAGAATAAGGTTCTACATTTAGGCAATAAAAATGAAATGCCCAGGTACAGTATAGGTGGTACCTTGCTCAACAGTAGTAACTGTGAAAGGGATCTTGGAGTCCTAGTGGACAACCATTTAAATATGAGCCAGCAGTGTGCAGCAGCTGCCAAAAAAGCCAACACAGTTCTAGGCTGCATCAATAGAGGGATAGAATCAAGATCACGTGAAGTGTTAATACCACTTTATAATGCCTTGGTAAGGCCACACTTGGAATACTGCATTCAGTTTTGGTCACCACGATATGAAAAGAAAAGATATGGAGACTCTAGAAAGAGTGCAGAGAAGAGCAACAAAGATGATTAGGGGACTGGAGACTAAAACATATGAAGAACGGTTGCAGGAACTGGGTATGTCTAGTTTAAAAGAAAGAAGGACTAGGGGAGACATGATAGCAGTGTTCCAATATCTCAGGGGTTGCCACAAAGAAGAGGGAGTCAAACTATTTTCCAAGGCACCTGAGGGTAGAACAAGAAGAAATGGGTGGAAACTAATCAAGAAGAGAAGCAACTTAGAACTGAGGAGAAACTTCCTGACATTTAGAACAATTAATCAGTGGAACAGCTTGTCTCCAGAAGTTGTGAATGCCCCAACACTGGAAGTCTTTAAGAAGATGTTGGATAGCCATTTGTCTGAAACGGTATAGGGTTTCCTGCCTAGGCAGGGGGTTGGATTAGAAGACCTTCAAGGTCCCTTCCAACTCTGCTATTGTATTGTATTGTATTGTATTGTAAAACAATTGTATTGGCCATATTTTTGGAAATACATAATTTTGGAATTCATTCAACTTTTCCTGATTAAATGTAAATATTGTCATTTTGCTAAATATTCAAGGTAATTTTCTGGGAATTTCAAAACATGGGTAAGAAAAGATGTCACTTTTGAGGAAGATAGATTAAGAATTACCCTTGGCTTCTTAGTAAGGGTTTATAGTCTTATTGGATTATGTTGGTTTAGATAGATAGGCTATTTAGACTCATTATCTCTATATCTTGCACAAACAATAGCATCTTATTTGATCATGCAGAAAAGAAGAGTTGGATTTAGATTGGACACTACTGTGGAAAATACAGTTCTCATTTGATGAACTAATAGAAGCAAGCAAGTTATGCAGAACTTTAACTGCAACTTTCAAGCTGAAAGCCAAAGATTCTTCAGTTACCCCCTTTTTTCTCCATTTATTTTATAATGGATAATATAATAGAAGTAAAGACTCCCTTGAGTCAGCTCAAATACTGGTGAATACATGGATATGCCCATTGAGTTTTCTTGGCAACAGTAGAAAAATTGTTTTGAGAATGGTTTCTGCATTTTCCTATTTTTTTAAACTTCTACTCTATTATTTAAACTTATAATTCTATGCTGTTTTTAAAAGTTCTGTGTTGTGGATCTGTTTAAAATTGGAAATGGCCTAGGCTGGATAATAGCTTAGTAACACTATGCCAGAAGTTTGGCAGGATCATTATGTCACATAAATAATTTTGTGAAAGAGCATTGGAATAGAAATGTGGTTTCAGCAGCATTTTTTTTCATAATCTAAAAAAACCCTTCTGTACCACTTAGGTAACATTCAGCAATTTCAGAATCTTGAATCCAATTTATATTAATATATGTTCATATATATTAGTTCCCTTCAGAACTTTGTTATTCTCTTTCTCTGATCTGAATTTTTTGAAATAATTTTATTTGGCGTAATACCTGTTCTTATTGGCTAGGGTAGATAAATTTAAGGTTACTATTTTCTATTGAGTTATTAAACTGTGATTAGTAAGAATCCTAAATGTATAGTGAATGTCTTCATACTTGACATTAATCTGTAGGAAGCATGGCAAATATTATAATATAACCAAATTCATCTATATTTTGTAATTTTCATTAAAACAAATGAAGGGCAAAATATTATTTGTTTAAAAAGGATACATAATTTTATGTACATAAAACCTGGATAAAACACATAGTAGATTACTCTCTTTTTGGTTGCATTGTTTTACCATCCTCCAAAATAGACCTTAGGTGGGAAACTTTTGGGTTGGAGTAAGATGGGCAAGAGATTTCCCTGGGAGCTATAAATTGATGGAAATTGAGCAGAACTCCTTAAATGAATAAACATATCTTATGTTTGCTTAGGTTTTTTTTTGAATTTTACTCTTTACACTGATTGATTGATTGATTGAGTGATCGATTGATTTGCAAATTTACAAACACATAAACACATGTGCTTCTATGTATGTGTGTAGGTGGATAGCCACTAGTCACAATATACATCCACATAAACTATTGTTCAGTAGTTTCAAGTTATAGTGATTACCTGTTTTATGTTTAGGTTCTTGTCAACAGAAGTTCAGTTTTCTTTTTGGGATTTAACATACAAGAAGGTCACTTTGGGGAGTTATAGAAGAAGTTCTGTTGATTTTTAATTATAGTACAGACATGCATCCTTAGGGGTGTGCTTATTTTTTATGTCTAGTATCTGCACAGTTTCTGATTTCTGCAGATTTCATAGGATACAAAAATTTATAGAGCAATGGAAAATATTAAAAATGGACTTTTGTGTTTTAAACATACAATTTTAGAAAATGTGAAGGTGCCATTTTGGAGTGATTAAAATAGTATACTGGAATGGTACAATTAATAATTGACTTATTCTTCTCAAAGTATTTTTGGTATTTTATGGTTTATTTTATAGTTGAAAATTTTCAAATAAATATACATTTTATTGCAAGAAAAAAGATTAATAAGTGTTAAGCAGTTGAAAGATTATGCTGAGGAAGAATCTTGACCTTACACTGTACTTTGTAAAAGCAAGCATTTTATGAAGTAGCAAAGATTTAAAATAACGTTAGATTCTGAGTCGCACACATTTCTAATATTCTTAGTGCATGCTATGCACTAAATAAAGAGTAATACATATGACAAAACTTAACTTCATGTCGCTGTTGCTTTCTTGGGGAAATAAAAATGCTGTTGCTGTTTTCAAATCCATCTGATGGTTGTTTTTCCAGAGAGCGCACTAGTTCATCATTGTATAGTGCAGTATGCAAATAAGCTGCTTCAGCTTAGATGCTCTGTTGAGTGGCTCACAAAGAATCAGTAGAGCTAATTCAGCGTTCAGTTGTTTAAAGCGGCAGATGGAAGGCTTTGCTGGAGAGCTATGTGTTCATTAGTTCTTTACAAAAAAGAATAGGGTGTTTCTGTGGAGGATCAGAATACCGCTAGTGAATGGAGCTAAGCTTTATTTGCTTTTGGGTCAATATATAATGGCATGGTTAGCTGAGGCAACTCTAAGACGCTTAGCTGCGACATTGGCTTAAATATGTAAATATCTATTCTTTTTAAGCAGTAGCAAACTGTATCTGATTGAGACACTCTGATGGCAGCTGTCCTTAAAGGAAAAGGCTTTTTGTAGATACTCTAGCAATAGGCAGAAGTCTGAGATCTTGTTGCCATTATACCTTTAAGAGGTGAAATCATCTAATGAAATCAAAGTCATACATTTTCTCTTACTATTGGAGGGGTTAGCTATCGTCTTGAATCAATCAGAAACAAGTATTTGTTTTTTGGGGTGTCGCATGATTTGATCAGAAAATAGGCTTTTGTTTTCTGGAGGTCTTATCTAAAATTGCTATGCTGTCTTTAATAAGCTATTTCATAATGTATCCTATGTGTGCAGGTTTTTGCTATTTAAGGCTATTCTGCAGAACGTACCTGAGTTAAAAACTGTATTAGTTTCTATTTTGGACATTAAGTTTTATTTTATTTTTTAAAACTTCTCTCTTATGATTGCTTTATGCCACCTTTTAAAATATAATTTTCATGGGTTTGAAAATGAGAAGAAATATTTGGACTATGCATTGATGAAATATATTTTGAAAATAATGGATGTAGGGAAGGAGATCATAATTCAGGGTGAAAAAGCATCTATCGAACTATGAATACCACTCAGCGCTGGGATGGGCTTCTTTAGAGTAGCTCTCTCTGCGATAAACAGCTCTGCCAATGAATGAATTCTTACGTATTCAGAAGCACAACACGTGTTGCAAGTAATTTAGAACATAAAAGGAATATTTAGCTCTCGATATAGAGCTAAGACAAAAATAATCATGCTTATTACCATCGGGGAAAGAGAAGATGCCCTGCATATTTCAGAAAAGAGAAACAAAAGAATCCTACTGTATCTGAAGACTCCGACATCTGCTTTGTCTGTACAGAGGATAAAGGAATTTTGCATGCTGAGCTAATAAAATCCCTTTATCAATGTTGGACTTTTACTTTTGTTTGATTCACTAAAGGGTGATTTTTTAAAAATGGGAATTGTTCTTTTTCAGTGAAATATGTTTTGGATGTTGTGCATGGAAGATAAATGAAGCTGTTGTAGTTTACTGAGCCTATGTGGGAGAGCTGTTTGACTGAAGTAAGGAGAAATATGAACTGATTGTTTTTGGCAGCTTTTCATTCTTGGATTCCTAGGTGTTTAAGCTGCACACAAATATGTGTATGGACAAAAACATCTCCATGCCGAAATCTAGGTTCTAGTTATCACAGTTATTTGCATACCGTATGACAATGCCAATAAGGAAGCAAATTACATATAAATATTGAGAGACACCAACTTTGATTTTTCATGTTGCAAGAAGCTATTTTTTCTTTTTGTTGAAAAAGAAGGAAACACTGAAAATAAATGAGAAAACAGTAGAAATAGTAAACAGGAGAGTATTGGAACATTTTGATAAACTGAAGTAGGCAAGAGTTGAAAATATGGATGATTCAAGCATTCTTCGAAGGAGAGGGTTACAGGTAAGAAACAATTCTGATTGGTAATCTTTGACTGGCTTGTTTAGAATATTGTGAAAATGTTCTCTTTGTTTTAACAAGAAAACCATAGTGGTATTATGTATAGATTTTGAGCTTATTTATTTTGATGCTGTGGATGTTCTAAATGGGGTTGAATTGAAATTGCTAGTAAAATATTCAATAAATTATGTTACAGGATTTGAAAAGGGAGCTCTGAAGGGCTTTTTAGTCAGCTCAATTGATAATAATCAATTGATAAGATAATTAAGTTGCAAAAACATTTGTATTGAGGAATATATTAATATTGTTAACAAGTAAAATAATGTGAATAGTATGCCCTCCAATTTTTTTAATTAAATGACTTTTCTAGTTCTCTAAAAATGTAATGGCCCAGAAGTTCTACATCGTGTCAGTTTGAGATTTATAGAAGGAGAGTTTTTTTGAATCTTTATAAGAGAGATTAATGACTTAATGTCTGTCCAATTGGCAATTTCCAGTTAACAAATTGGCCCCTTATTTGATATAAAACTATGCTTTGATTTGTTGATGCATAGTTGTAGGAAAAGTATTATTTCAGTAATACGAATTGATGTATTTACAGTTAAAATTTCTAAAGAGGTTCCTAGAAATAAATATATGTAGGGAATTTTTTAGTAAATGACAGTGTAGATTAACTGAATTTTCTGGAAGCACCTACCAAGTATATATATTTTTAATGTAAAACTTTTTATAATAGGGCCATGTTTATTGGAACATTATTTGGTGTGAAATTATTCTAGTCTCAGAGACTTTGGAACAAATATATTCAACTGGTTGTTTAAACTTCTCCTGGATATTATTTGTTTCTTTTAATGCAATATGCCTTTATGGTGGTTGTACGAAAAAACTCAGTGATGAGGAACTAATGTTGAATGTTCCCTCTTTTATTAGAATAATAATTATTTTTGTGGAATTCTGATTAATTTTAATATAACTTGAGCTATATTTGACATAGTATTGCATTCAAAATTAACTGGAGAGGCCTAGAAAGAACTATATAACAATTTTTTTGGAGATATAGCAGAGATTTGCCATGAAGTTGAAGTTAGACCAAAAAGTGCTGTTTTAAAATTTATAAAAACTATAGTAATAAAGTCAGTTGGAATGTGTTCGTTTGTTCGTTTGTTCTCCCTCCCTCCCTCCCCCTAACTTTTATTGACCTAGAGAGGGAGCTGGAATGAGCTCAAATTCTATTTCTCTGAGAGTTGTTGCATTGGTAGCTGCTCTTCCTCCTGTCCTTCAAAAGCCCATTCCCCGTCCCCTCTACATTACATTTTGGATCTGCTCATTAAATTTTACTAGCTTGGATCCCAAGTGTTCCAACAGATCAAACAGTTCTTGATTTCTTAACTTATTTTGGTTTGCTAATCATAAAGATTTAGTCAGATCATTCATTCAAATTGCACATCTATGAGTTCTTTTACTCATTGCCCAAGCAATTCATCAAATTAGAGTTTATCCCTTCTTGGTTTTAAATACGCAGTTGTATATGCTCATAATTCTGCCTTTGTTGTTCAGACAACTAGTGTGCTCAACTCAGAAGCTTTTACACATTTGGATTTGGAAAAGCATGCAGGAAATAAGAAGTTGTGCATTTTCTTCTCTTACAGTTTTTCAGTTGCCCGTTTAGTATGTATACATGTATGTTTGTGTGTACATATGTGCGTGTGTATGTGTGTGTGTAGGCTTTAATGTAGCTCATGTTATTTGAGAAATCAAAGGTGGAAGGTGATTTTTGAGGTGAAAATAAAATGTTAAAAAGTTACTAGTCTGTTTTGGATTGTTTTTTTTTTTAATAAAGTGGAACCATTCAAAAAGCCAGATGTATGTACTCTGTTCAGTATCAATATATACCTAGTAAATGAAATATTTTTTTACAATGTGTACAAGGCTGAGTTCTATAAATCTGAAATATTCATTTTAATTACTGGGTTTTTGGAATCTACTAATTGTGTAATATAAGGTCACACACATTCTTATTAAAACCATAAGTTCTAACCAGATTATGGTTTCAGTATATACATTTATACACGAAGAAGAGAACAGACCATCAGGGCCTTGCTAATCATGTTATTAGGTGTCCTATATCTTATATTCATGTGTCAGTGCAACATTTGGAAATACAGGCAAGTTTTATGTGATTGGTACTCCAGTGTTAGGAGTCTAAGGTATATGGAAAATTACATATAAACAATTGTACCTACTTAGGATTTCCTTTGCAGATCCCACATAGATGTAGGGGGTACCAGTCAGGGGTGGGGTTCAATTTTTTTTACTACTGGTTCAGTGGGTGTGGCCAGATGGGAGGCATGTGACTTGACGTCACTCACACACACTCAGTCACATGACCACCTCCACCAACCCAAGCCTACCGAAGCGGTGGTGAAAGGTTTTGAAGGGGAGGGTGCCAGGCTGGGGCTCTTCGCTGTCTTTTTTGGGGGGAGATCCCCAGAGCACCTTTATTTTGTTTCATGGGCTCCCTCATAGGCAGCTTCTCTTTCTGGCCCACAAGCAGAGAACTTGGCTCCCCTTCCCTCAGTCTCTGCATTGCTGCCTGACGCCAACTCGACTCTGCAGAGTGGGCTGCAGAGAGTGCCAAAAGCAGGGTTGATCAGGCCGGCGTGCTGCTCCAAGAAGCCCAGCACCCCGAAGAGCTCCGCTTGTGGCCCCGCCAGCTGCAAAGAGCAGCACGAGGGGCAGAAGCCCCCAGCAGCAGCTGCGCCCTCCAGGCTGAAGGCGCCCTTCCCCTCCATTGAGCAGAAATGTCCAGGAGGAGCCCGCGCTGTCCTCTTGGCCACTTTGCGGGTGGAGAGAGACAATTCCACACTAGAATCCGTGAAACCTTGGAGGAGATGAGCATGGAACAGGTTCGAGACACTTTGGCAACCTGTCTATCCAGCAGGCTCCTTGCATTCACAGGATGCCCCTTCGTTTTCAGCAGCCTGAAATATCTTTTCCTTGCAAAATAAAATAAAATAAACAAAACAAAAGCTTGAAAACTTCTGAGGTTGCTCCTGGAGGGGGCAGGGAAACGGGCAGCATTCCCTGCCGGGAGCCTGCAGCAACCCTTGTGAGAAGATTTTCTTTACTATGCAAGCTCCCAGAGCTGTTCCAAAGCCATGGAGGGAGAAATGCTGCCTATCTTCCCCTCCCAAAGCAGCCTCGAAGGTTTTCAAGGTCATCTAGAGAGACTTTTTAAAAAAGAAAACCTCAAAAAAGCAGCAAGATCCGGAGCTGCCAGAGGCATGCGGGCCCAGGTGGAAAGCAGCCTTTTCTGCAGCATTCCCCTCCCTTCTTTGAATCGCCCTGCAGCGGGACTCTGCCTTTGCAGAACGGGGCGGGCGCATGTGCAGCAGCCCCGGGATGTCAGCTTGCCTTCCCAGAGCACCGTCGCCCCTCTCAGCCCCAGCGCAGCGTCTGCGTTTCTACCAAGGGCCACTGGGCCAGGCTGGACGCCAACCTCGGAAGGCAAGCGAGTGTGGGGGACTGCCGTGAAGGTCACATGGAAGGCAGGGAAGGATGGCAGGGCTACGGAAAAGGGAGCAAGCAGCCTCCATGCTTCCCTGATTGCCACACGGCCTTCCTCTTGCCTGCCTTCGCAAGCTGGCTATGGGGACGCCGGGAAGGCTGCATGGAAGGCAGGGAAGCATGGCAGGGCCATGGGAAAGGAAGCAAGAGCAGCTAGCTAAGCCATGATTTGCAGGCTTACCTGGCAGACAGATCAGGGGCGCAGCATTTCAGGGAGGCAAGCTGCAGAGCAGAGACTGGGCGAGGCAGGGCGCATACACAGTACTAAAAAAATGCTTCTGCACAGAAGCAAAAAACAAGATAGGCACCGCCGATAAAACCGGTACGGTCACATGTCCACCGGAGTTACTACCTATTCAGCCATACCATACCGTACCGGAGGAACCAACCTCTGGTACTGGTAATGTATGTAGTATCAGAAATAGTGATGGCATGTCTACAACTGCAATTTTTCCTTTATGTGTTAGTATATGGATGTGTATGATGGTCCAAATGGATAAAGAACACGTGTCTTCCATTTATTTTTAAGTTCCGGTAGTTTTATATAATTCAGACTTCCTGCATTTAGATATTTTATTTCTTTACATCTAATAATAATTTAGTAATTTTCTTTAGTAATTTAGTAGAAGATCAATTTGAGTAGAAAACATTTGTGTTGGGGGTTTATATTTTAAATGGAATGAAATATTCTCTTTGCCGTTGATTTGTATGTAATGTTTTTTTTTAAAAAAACAAAATTTGTTAGTATTTTTTTGATTATGAAGAACTGATTAAATAGTGTTCATTCTTACTCTTCTGCCATTCTTAAATCTGTACTATATTGTGTCGATAAGGTGAGCTTTAGTAATTTTATTCCCAGTGTGATGAGGATAAATAGTCAGCAGTGCCTTCTGTAGAATTTGTTTTTCCAGTCTGAGAATAATGACTTGTATTCTTTATATGATCACTCAAGACACAGGATATATCACTTCTGTTAATATCACCCCAGATGCAACTGTATGTGTTCCAGAAATCCTGAGTTTATAGTAGAAATCAATTTTCCCTCATGGCAACATAATATAATGCCAGCATATTGGAGAGCAGACTTTTTCTAATTTGTTCTGGTATCCATCTCCAGTATATGAGAAACCTCACTTGTCACTTTAATGAGGAGCATCTCACAGCAATGCAACATGTATTTTGCTTACTAAATCTAATGCCCAGAGGCAGAAATTGGTTATCGAATTTGATGTCACTCTTACTTTAAAAAAAAAAGGTCTGAAGGGATGAGGGCTGTGTTATATTTGCTTTAAAAATGACTGTGAGTTTGATAGACACTATTCAGAACTCTACATTAAGGCATAATTTACATTTAAGGTTTTTTCCTTCCATATGAATATCTACCTATATTGTTTTCAGAAGTGCCAATTCCTGTTGTTTTAATCATCAGAAAGTGTAGTTTGTAAGTTGAGGCGAACCAGCATAACTGGATCAATGTGGCAAATCAATTCACATTGTCCTCTGTTAACAACCACTTGTTCAGCTACTTTTGAAGTTACAACACTGCTGAATAAATGGTACTTGGTCCTTAAATTTCTGGCCATGCCAGCACTTCCACAGTCACACGATTGCAATCTGGGCACATGGTAGCTTGCCCCAGCTTAATGACAGCTGCAGCATCCCATGGTCATATGATTGTGATTTGCGAACTTCTCTGCCAACTTCAGTAGGAAAGCTTGCAGTGAGAGTTGCAAGTTGCTCAGGTAATTCTCCCTAATTCTCTTTCCATGCACTCTCCCTGAGCCTTACTACGCTCAGGCTACACCTCCCCACCACTCACACACCTTCACACACCGTCTTACATTTAGCAGCTACCCCAGGAACACTTCCTCCCAATTGTCTTGACTATGAGAAAGTTTGTAACTTTGGCTTCTGCAGCATATTTTCTTGTTGTTATTTAACCTACAAGGGTGTGGTGCGGTTTGATGCCTTGAATCAATAGTTGATGTAGCAGTGAAAACCATGTCTTGACAATGTTATGCAACATATATTCCATCCTATTCAATAGTGTATGCAACCTGAAAACAGCAACCACATTTCTATTGTTCCTGGAAAAGGTAACTCCCATACAACAATTTGAACACTCCAAATTATTAGAGATCAACAAAACATCTTTCAGTGTCTCGTTATAGTTCTAGCAACTTTACAATTGTTTTTAATGTGATTATTTGACCAGGTATATCACTCTTCTGTTTTAAATTTAAATCTTAATATTGCCCTATTTGTGATGAAAAGTGTCTATGAAGGGGGAGATGATGTGATGGACCACACAGCAGGTAGCCAGGAAGGAGAGAGCACATTCCAAAGAGGCGGGCAAGACAAGTACAGCCCAGTTTGTACCTAGATTGAGAGTTAAAATTTCCTGTCACATCAGTGGAGAGAGATTGGTAGTTGTTTTACTTGACAGAAGGCAGCACTGGGTAGGAAAAGAAGGGAAGATAAAGATCCACACCCACCCCATTGCTGCATTTTCCAATATTACATCTTGTAGTGAGAGGAGCACTTGACTGTTCTTTCATGTACTGTAGCTTGTTTAGGGAGGCAGTACAGTTCAACATTTTTTCCCAGCTCAGGGAGAGACAACATGCACCATAAATGTTATATGGTTTCTCACAGTCACCAGTATGTCATTTATTCTGATGCAAGTGTAGCATTGTTTAAATTACCGTATTTATTCGAGTATAACGCGCAAAATTTTATACCCAAAAAAGAAGTCAAAGTTTGGGTGCGCGTTATAAACGAGGGCTGGGCTGGGGTGGCAATGGCGAATTGTAAATTGTAAATTTCCGGACTGCAGCCTCGATCCCGGCCTCAGGCGGCGCCGCGCCGTGCTCAATAGTCGCAACTCAGCTGCCTGCCGCCTTTCCCCTCCTTTGTCTCCCCGCCGCTGCTGCCGCCGTTTAAACCAAGTAATCGTCGCTTGTTCTACCTACAGAAGGTCCAGCACAGAAGCGAAGCCGAAAGAGATCCTTGCGAGGCTCTGCAGGCTTCCTCGGAGTAAGGAAGGCAACAGCTCCCCTCACCCCCCAGAAAGCAGCGGGGCTCGTCGCGATGAAAAAGGCAGCCCTGATGCCGAGGAGAGCATTGCAAGGAGGCGGAAAGGAAAAGCCCGAAAAGGCACCAAAAGAAGCGGGGGGAGCTTCGCCCGCCTGGTGGGCAGCCATCAAGGCGTTTTCAAAGGCGGCGCCTGGGAGAGATGAGGCGGCGCTCCGGTGGTCCTGTTGCCAGTGTTCGGCGGCAGCAGCGGCGCTCCGACTTGCCGCTGCTGCTGCCGCCGAACGCTGGCAACAGGCGCGCACAGGCTGCCCACCAGGCGGGCGAAGCTCCCCCCGCTTCTTTTGGTGCCTTTTCGGGCTTTTCCTTTCCGCCTCCTTGCAAGGCTCTCCTCGGCATCAGGGCTGCCTTTTTCATCGCGACGAGCCCCGCTGCTTTCTGGGGGGGTGAGGGGAGCTGTTGCCTTCCTTACTCCGAGGAAGCCTGCAGAGCCTCGCAAGGATCTCTTTCGGCTTCGCTTCTATGCTGGACCTTTAGCCTGCTCTTCCTCTTCTCTATACAGCAATCGCCTACTCATTACAATGCCTCCCGCAAGTTTGGTCTTATTTTGTCTTGACTAGAGCAAAAGCTGGCGCGCCTCCGCCCCCTTCCCGCCCCGCCGGCGGCAATAGTCATTACTATTACAATGCTTGGTGTGAAACAAAATTTTATACCGATTTTTAATCAAAAATTAGGGGGTGCGCGTTATACACGTGTGCGCGTTATACTCGAATAAATACGGGTACTTCAATTTGTCTGAATTTCTAAATGAGATTAGATTAGGATTAGGATATTGCTGTCCTAATTAGGATTTACTGTTATAAATCCTTTTCTTTTACCTAATAGCTAATTTATTGAATAAATAGTCCCCACTTAACTCTGATAACAGAGAATTTTCATTGCTAAGCATCACAGTTATAAAGCATGGTAACTGCCCTGCTTAGTGCCGGAAATTCTGGCACTTATGGTTGCTGTTGCTAAGCAAATCTCGCAGTGTTGTTAAATGCAACATCACCTGGTTGCCATTTGTGGCCTTCTGCCAGTTTCCTCATTCATTTTGCTTGTAGCAAACCAGCAAAGAAGGTTGCAAACTGGCTGCAGGATGCTGTGACTTTATAATTGCAAGCTGGGTCCTGAGTGCCCAGATCACAATTACCCTATTTTTTGGAGTATAAGACGCGCCTGGGTATAAGACACAACAAGATTTTGAAGAGGCAAATTTAACAAAAAGTTTTTGCACTCTGCAGACTTCCTAAAAATGGCCCATTTTTCGTGAAAATGTGCCTGTTTATTTTCGAGAAAAGGGCATGCATAGCCTTTAGGGGACTTACAGAGTGCTCCTGGGGGCTGGGAGGGGCAAAATTGAGCAAAAAAAGACCTATTTTTCGCTCATTTCTGCTCTCCCCAGCCCCCAGGAGCACTCTATAAGCCTCCTAAAGTCTATGCACGGCCATTTTGGTGAAGGGGACGGGGTTTCGGGTGACAAAATATGATGTATTCAGTGTATAAGACGCACCCAGATTTTCAGCCTCTTTTTTGAGGGAAAAAGATGCGTCTTATAGTCCGAAAAATATGGTACATGATCACAGGATGTCTGTGACCATTGTAAGTAGAAGGATTGGTGATAAGCACTATTGGTTCAGTGCCATCTTAAGTTTCAACAGTTGCTGAAGGAGTGGTTGTTGTTAAGCCTAGTAAAAAAGCTTTGTCTTTTCCTTGTAACTGATTGAATATTAAAATTTCAGAGCATTCTGCAAATGCTTGTAACAGAATTTGTGGTGTTAAATATTCTAAATTTTCTAAACTAAAATAATCATACCTAAGAACCTATGAAGCTATATTTATTCCTGTAAGTTGTTCTATTAATTTTCAAGTAATTGAAGTATAATTAACTAAATTCAGATCTAATATTTTGAAGAAGAAAAAACACCTCTTTGATACAAATTAATTTTCTGCTACCTGAGCTGCATTTCTTCTTTCTTTAGTCAGTACATTTATTTTGAATTGATTAGAGAATGTGTGTGTGTGTGTGAAAGAGAGAGAGAGAGGGAGAGACGGGAGGAGGGAGGGAGCTTTGATGTTTTGAAAAGGTAACAGTGCTTAATTTATTTTATCTAATTTTCATCAAGCTGCTCAGTGACTCATTTTACTGCTTTTTTTTTTTTGCAATCAGATTATTGCAGTACACCAGATGATGCTTTTGCAGATAGACTCTTCTAACATCATTTGGTTTTCCAATAAGATAAAGGCTGTCTGGCATATTGTTTCAGCAAAATGGAGGTGATGTAAGAGTACTTTGCTCCAGTTTTGTCTTGGAAAAGAAAATACATACTAAGAAATATCCCATGAAAGCAGTATTTAAACATTTTTAGACTGTTTATGTAAAAGCAAACTTCTTAGGTAGTATCAATATGATAAGGAAATAAATAGCCTTGTTTCAAGATTGCCTTTTCTGATAAAACTGGACATAATACCAGTAAGATTTCTATGAGGGGCCCATGGTGCTGTCTGAGCTTGGACAGATATTTTATTATCTGAAGTAGGTAATGCCATCAGTGCTAGTAGGGAGTGGGGTTTGCTCTCAGTTTATATTCTAGTGCTTGCCCTGTCAATGTTGGAGGGGATGGTCCTGGAAGCTCTTTGGTTGGGCTATTTATTGTTAGCTTGTTTGACAGTTCCTTGAGGAGAACTTCTTGTTTACTTCTTGATTGTTGTATGATAGTAATCTGGTTGATGTTGATTGATCGTAGAGAGCTGTTTGGGCCTTTTTGTTCCTTTTTTGGCTTGTTGATTGTTTATTTTGCACATTATATAGATATGGTTTATGTCTATGTGTCTATTGATGGCTAAATTGCCAGAGTGCCAGACTTCTATAAGTTCTCTAGCTCCCCCCTCCCCATCACTATTTGTTTAACCTACTAGGAGAGAAGCAACCTAGAACTAAGAAGAGATTTCCGGACAGTTAGAACAATTAATCAGTGGAACGACGCCTCCAGAAGTTGTGAATACTCCCAACGCTGGAAGTTTTAAATAAGAGATTGACAACCATTTATCTGAAATGGTATAGGGTTTCCAGGTGGTTGGACTAGAAGATCTCCAAAGTCCCTTCCAACTCCTGTTCTGTTCTGTTCTGTTCTGTTCTATTCTATTCTATTCTATAGCTTTTTTGTCTAGTAGTATACTTATTTAAAGATAACAAACCTATTTCCAAAGTGCTGTATAAATAAGGCAGTGTTGTAGTTTTTTGTATCTCCATGTATCTATAGTCTTGAACTATCTTAAAAGTAAATCTTGCAGTCTTACCTTTCTGATTACTTGGTGGTCAACTCATGTACTGATTATGAAAACTTCTATACCAATGTTGGCGAACCTTTCCGGCACCAAGTGCCAAAAATGGGAGCTGCGTGTGTGGGTAGGAGCACTGGAAATCGATAGAGCAGCTTCCTAGTGCGCACACGTGGGAGCACCGGAAACTGATAGACCAGTTCCATGGCATGCATGTGTACATCGGGAAGCTGAGCTTCCAGTTTCCAGCGTGCACATGTGCGCCGGTCACCTTGCCTTCTGGTTTCTGGTGCTTATGCACGCATTTAGACCAGATGGTCAGTGTGCATGCATGTGCTGGAAACTGGAAGATCATGTGATTGGCACGCGCATGCGTTCCAGGGAGCTGCACTTCTAGTTTCCCGCGCTCCCACGCATGTGCACTAGAACCCGGAAAAGCAATGGGCGACAAATGCCATGTCTGGAGAGATGGCTCTGCGTGCCACTTCTAATATGCATGCCATAGGTTCGCCATCACAGATCTATACAAATGATTTCATGTCCTGATATAAAAATGCTGTGAATTTAATCAAAAAAATTATGTCATAATTATGTTGTATTTATCATATCAAAGGCTCAGAGTTTATTTAGAGCTTATTATTTGAGTAGTAAGTAATTGTTAAAAGTTGAGATTTGTATGTCTGGTATCTTTCTCATCTTTTGCAGCCAATAGTATGGATCAAAGAAAAACTAGCACTGACTAAACTGAATGCACTTAAAAGAGAAGGAGTTACTTGTTTGATATTGAAGTGCTAATGATAAGAAATAGTGAAGGGTTCATTACACACACACACACACACACACACACACACACACACACCCCGCCAATGTCCTTTCATAACCCCTAAGATTTTCTAAAAAGCCTCTTGGAAAAAAACACACCCACATATACATAGCTGTGATTTTATGGGCACAGATAGACATTCTTGGTAGTTTAATTACATTTTTGAAACTCCTCTGCTTTATATGTTCCTTAAATATAACTCAACTCTATTCCAAAAAGATTGACTTTTTTCTGTGAGTTTACACATTGCATGAGTAGGAGCAACTTCCAAGTTAAGTGTGTGTGTGTGTGTGTGTGTGTGTTTACCTATATTTTATATTTTACCTAATTTGTAATTTGGTATAGAGACAGAATACCACGACTTTCCAGGAGGCATAAATATTAATTTATCCAACTGTGGTGTGTAGAGACAATTTTTGAATACAGCAAATTCTTTTTATTTATTTTGTGTCAGTAGTACAACGCTCATCTAAAGGTAGTCCTCGACTTAACAACCACAATTGACCCCAAAATTTTTGTTGCTAAACGAGACAGTTAAGTGAGTTTTGCCCCATTTTATGACCTTTCCTGCCTCAGTTCTTAAGTGAATTGCTGCAGTTGCTAAGTTAGGAACATAGTTGTTAAGTGAATCTGTCTTCCCGATTGATTTTGCTGGTCAGAAGGTTGCAAAAGGAGATCACATGACTCCGGGACACTGCAACTATCGTATGACTCAGTTGCCAAGCATCTGAATTTTGGTCACATGACCATGAGGTCATGCAGCAATGATCATAAGTTTGAAAAATTGTCATAAGTCACTTTTTTCCAAGTACTGTTGTAACTTTGAACAGTCACTAAAGGAACTGTTGTAAATTGAGGACTACTTGTACTGTGATATGATACCAGCCATTACAAGATGTAGATTTTATTAAGTGAGGCATGCCAAGTTGCTATATTTCTTTGAAACTGAGTAGTATGAATCATTTCTCATGTGGAAGTGAGAATATACTAATGTTTTAGAAAGCAGTGTTGTGCTTGATTAAGTTCAGAAGATGATGGAGAAGTATAATAAAATATTATCTGTGAATTCTTGTTGTAACATGGAGTGTTGTTATACTTGTGGGATATTTAAAGAAAAAATGTACAGCATATTGTATTAAGATATGAATATAGTAAATGCAGTAATGGTAAAAATCATATTAATTTCTTACATATTGGGATGGGCTGAGAAACTCTTTCGTATGTTCAGTAATTCATGTATATCACTTTGTAATATGTGCAGCCTGTTTTAGCACCAACCTGAGAAAATAAACAAGAAACTGGCTAGATGTGAGATTCAAGGAAGAAAAATAATAAAGTAAAAGCAATATGGGTAATTTGAATTGCACTCATATTAACACCTCTTGAATGATTTCTATTTATAGCTGCAGCTGAGAGGCATAATTTTCCTGCTGGAGAAATAAAGTGAACAAAATAAAGTTTTCCTCCTTCTCCCCCTTTTGGTACATCCAATATTACTCTTGAAGTCCTTTAACCCTCCAAGTCAACTTCTTAGACAATAAAGGTCCTGTTGCTATGGAAGAAGGGATATGTAAAGCCACCATCCCATTTTCTTTGCTTCAGATTAGATGCAACTTGAAGGGAAATATGGATCCAGCCATTTTTTAAAAAAGTTTAACATTTTAAAAAGTGTGAATGAAAAATCTAAGTAAGAAGATATAGAACAGATAAGAAAATCAAAGATATTTGTTGGTCTTAAATTGAAAATACTTGATTAATGCTGTAAAAATTATAACAAAACTTTAAACAATAAGCCAATGATTAGTTCATGAATGAAAATTGTAGATAGTTTTCTGAGTAAGTAACTCAAATTTCAGATATGGCATAAATCCACATGTAACAGTATATATGGTAGGGGTGTATGTTTTAGTGAGGTTATATCAGTTTATAATAGAATTTCAATCTTCAAAATTTATTCCATTTTACTATGTATAATTGTCCAATATGGTTGGGCACAACTATTACACACGGAAAAAAGATTCAACTATTTCAATACCTTTATAGCATTTTTAGAGAAGGAATTATTCATTTGGCATTCAAGACTAGAGTAATGCATCACCCTCATTTGTAGTTATGCTAATTCATTGATTATCATGTTCTTTATTTGACTATTCAGCTACACTGAATACCATTATGCAGATTAAAAGTGCTAATTTTAGTGATCTTAACAGGCTATTCCGACTCATACAGTGGTTAATCATTTTTTAATATTTACCCCCATTTTTTAACCTTTACATTAATAACATTGTTATAGCTTTTGCCAATCCAACCTTCCACCCTATATTCCTCACCCATGGCCAATTCCTGTTCTTCTCTGTTCATATGACGTAACTGCTTCAGTTTCAGAACTGAGTTATGGAAAGGTCTCAAGGAGCTTTTAAGATACTGTGATAGACTATGCCTTAAAATAAAATACCAAAACAACAAAAGTTCTGCTTTTTTCCAGAAGAGCTTGGTTAAGTCATCAAATTAATGCCTGACCCAACAAACAGGTGAAATTGTTCAAAGCCAAAATTCTTGGACTGCTGCCCTAGCTAATCTTTGATTAATGACAATAATTGGGACAAGAATGCCTGTTGCTAAGCAATGCAGTCATAGCAATGACAATCCTGGCAGTCCCAATTCCCATCATTAAACAACAATTAAACAAGCTCCTCTTTGCAACTTCTTGACAGTTTCCAACAAGAAAATCAGTGGGAATCTGGGAGGAAATTGTAAGGTTTGGGTGGCTTACAGGTGGTTGACAGGAAGTTAAGCGTCTGTTGCCAAGAGTGGAAGGATATGTAAGTGACCCCATATTCTATATCCAATACCCCCTGCCAGCTCCAACTGACTTATTGGCGATGAAACATGCCCAGCCTGGCCCATTGTGAAGCTGCAGGTACCCCAGTCTAGCACATAGACCCCAGCCTGGCTCACCAAACAAAGCCATGGCTGATCCAGCTACAGCTGCCCTGTCACCCTGCACTCCATTGCCTTCATCTGCCCGTAACCAACTTTTTGCTGCTGCTGCAGTATTCCTGGCCTATTAATAAAATATACCTTGTGGTCATAAATGCAGGTGGGCTGCAAAATGCCTGAATTGTGATTACAAAGGCGCTCCAGTGGCTATAGCAGGCATAAATATCATTTGAACAGTGCTCTTGGAACTTCAAACAATAACTAAGTGAATGGTCTGTAAGCAAAGTCTATATTTATGTGGTTTTTAGATGTATATTTCCGAAACCTCTCAGTCCTTCAGCAAAATTCTAAAAAAAAAATGTCATTTTTTAAAAAAGGGAAACATCTTTATAATTTATTGTTCAGTGGTTAATCCATCTTTGCTTTTTTTTTTTTGCCAATCTTGAAGAAAATGTCTGTGATTCAAAATATGCTAGGCCTAAATCATTGATAGTTCCCATTTCTATTAAAATAACATTATTTTTGTTATGTCCTGCTTCTAAAAATAAGCAGCTGGTAGTAATTGTTCTACCAAAAAGAAATCATGTACTGCTAATTATGTCTGTACAAGAGCATTCTTGGATTTACTTTGACTCTACTTAAAAGCCAATAATGACTGGGATTAACGGTGCTTGGAAAGCAGGAGGGAGTGCATTTATAACAGGTTTCTGAATTTTTGATTAAGGCATTGCTAGTATTAAATCTGCACCTGGCTATTTAATGTATTATACTCTAATACTAAAGATAAAGAATTTATGAGCTGTATTTGGTTTTCTAGTACTGTGAAATCAGGTGTAGAAATTTGATAAAATGGCAGAATTTGAATAGTGTATCCTTGCCCATATTCAGTTTCTTGTGAGAATGGAAATTTTAGGAAGGTTTCTTGTCCCCACTTCTATGGTTGGAACCATCTCACTAAAAGGACCCAAAATTTGGTCACGCTGCTTCTTGTAATAGTATACAAACTTCCAAATGTTTTTCAGCATTGCTAAACTGGGTCTGAGTTGCCCTTTAAAATGTTCCATTTGTGTTTGCACTTTAAAGCTTTTAGTATTTTTTTTAATACAAAAAGAATATAATCAATTGTAAACATTGCTTTTAGTGAATGCATTAGATTGATTTTTAACTATATATCTTGAAAGGAAGAGAAAACTTTATTCCCATCTTCTAGATATAAAAAAAACAGTACAAAGAGTAGTTGCCAACTTTGCTGAATTGATTCTCATTAAGTCATAAGTAGAGAGCATTGTGACAGATGATCAATAAGAATTCTCCAGTAATTGGATATTAGATTTATAATATTTACTGAATTTTTTAATGCTTTCAACTTAACTTTATCCAAATTGAATATCTTGCATTTTTTCCCTTTAATTTGTATTGGATCATAATGCATGATTCTTACAAATGCTGACTTTTATTTTTTTGATTTCGGAACGTTGTAGCAAGTTGTACTTTATTCTTAATACAACATTTCCTTTAAGCAGCTTGCTTTATTTAAAATATTTAATAATGTTAGAAATGGAAATTTAAAAATTTCAGTGTTGAATTGTGCTATCAAATGTCTTTTCCACACATTTCTCAGATAAAAGATCTGCTGTACCTTGGAGTTCCTAGATATCAATCATCCTACAGAATAACTAACACTGAAAATTCATCAACTGATGTATTAAATTTACTATTTATTTATTCACGTGCGATGACCAGTAAGATGAATTTAAGGATCAACTTGGTAATTAAGGCTGGATTCTGGTAGTTAATGTCATAATTATTATGCCCTTTGTAAAATTGGTCATTCCTTAGATGTCATCCAAGCTTCAACCTAAAATTTGTATATCATTTTTAAAATATGTGAAATAAGTAATTTTTCTTTTATTGTTGCTATATATGCAGTGATATCAATGATTGTTTAAGCATGCAGTGTACATAGGTTTTATAAGATCCATCACTTTATTAAAATGTTTATTGTACTACATAACATAGTAATTTTGCATTCAGATATACATTATAATCAAATATAAGGAAGAGTTGTCATCAAGTGTAATTTTGTTGCTTTGAAATCTTTGATATAAGATAGTGTGGATAAAATTATGCACTTTTTATATTTTATTAATCCTTTGCATTTCTAAGTAATTGTTTTAGTATGGAAAACTTTAGAGCTTCAAACTCAAGGCTGTGTGGCCCTCCTGAGCTCCGTTTTCACTGGCAGAGGTTGCAGGTGAACATCGCAACCGAAAACAGAGCTTGCAAGGGGCACGGGTCGCACTCCCGAGCTCTGTTTTTGCTGGCAGAGGGTTGCAGGAGGTCATCACAGCCAAAACGGATCTCAGGAGCCCATTTTCGCTGGCAGAGCGCTTGGGCCTCCACAGGCACCCCGACATGAGTGATGTCGAGCTGGTCATACACCCCTGCCCCCCTCCAAGGTCAAACACAACCCTGATGCGGCCCTCAATGAAATTGAGTTTGACACCACTGCTTTAGATTTTAATATATTTTCTTAGCTGAAGCTTGCACTGATGACTCTTGTTACATTAGTTATATTAAGATATAATTGGTATTTATGATATGATCTAAATTTGCAATATAAATTGATCATATATTTGTCTATTTATAGAATTTGCATTGCTGCCTGTCTCAGTCTTGTGACTGGATGATTTACAATACCGTATAAATATAAAAGTAATATGCTTTGCAACAAAGCTGAGGTCCTTAAAAATTATAATAAAATCAAATCACATATATTGAGCTCTACTGACATCTTGCCCCAGTGCCTGAGGGAAAATCAAGAATTTCAAGGTTTTCTGGAAGATTAACAGGGCTGTCTGGTTTAAATGGAAGCTATTTCGTAAGAGAGCTACCATGACAGAAAATTTCATGCTTCCTGAATCCCATTAGATGGCATTCTTTCAGGGAAAGGAACCCGAAACATGTCCACTCTGTTGGAACATGTGAGAAAGATAGACCTAATCAGAGATAGGTGACCCTACAAGTAATCTACCCTGTGTCTATAGGACTTTATTTGATAAATGGCTCAAAATCACCTGACAGTAGTGCTTTATGGGCCCCATGGTCCTATGTACATAGGAGGGATAATGTCACTGCCAGCTATCTACAAATGCGGTAAGAGTGGAAAAATAGTCACATTCTCTTGCTTTTATCACCACAAGGTAGTGCCTAACAAAGGATTGGTAACAAAGAAACGTTGATCAATAATTTATTTTAATATGTTGCTCATTCATACAATCCCATTTAGAAACTCTATCACAGCGATGGCGAACCTTTTTTGGCTCGCGTGCCACAAGTGGGGGGAGCGCAGGAGGGGTCGTGTGCGGGCGTGCCGAACCCATAATGCAATGTGCGACCCCGCCAGTGCGCATGCGCGCACAATGCGCAACCCCCCATTTTTACATGCTTTTTTCGCCCTCCCCAGGCTCCAGAGGCTTTATAGGAGCCTGGGGAGGGTGAAAAGGGCCTTGCCCCCCCCGGAGGCCCTCCGGAGGCTTCAGGGACCGTACGGAGGCTTCCCTGAAGCCTTCGGAACGCTTAAAATCACCCTCCGAGCAAACCGGAAGTGACTTCCAAGTTGCTCGGAGGGTCGTTTTAAGCGTTCCGAAGGCATCAGGGGAGCCTCCGGACAGTCCCTGAAGCCTTCGGAACGCTTAAAACGACCCTCCGAGCAACCCAGAAGTCACTTCTGGATTGCTCGGAAGGTGGTTTTAAGCGTTCCGAAGGCTTCAGGGAAGCCTCCGGACGGTCCCTGAAGCCTCCGGAGGGCCTCCGGGGGGTGGGCGGGGGAGGCTCTTTTCGCCCTCCCCAGGCTCCTATAAAGCCTCTGGAGCCTGGGGAGGCGAAAAATGGCTTTTAAAAAGGTGAATTCAGCTGGCCAGCGCGCGCATGCCCGCTGGCCAGCTGACAGGGCAGCGCCTCGCGTGCCCTGACAAATGGCTCTGCGTGCCACTTGTGGCACACGTGCCATAGGTTCTCCATCACTGCTCTATCACTTCTGTTCTAGTCATTTTAACTTTTCTTGCCTTAATGGTAGCTATTCCTATAGAAAGGACGACATTTTTTAATGGGATGCTTTTCTTACCTTGGGAAAATGATTTTTTGTGTGTGTTTGCATTTATAGATACACACATATATATTCAAACACATGTAAACGTGCACATAAGTGTCTCTCTTTTCACTCTTTAAATTAGTTCTTTTAATTGATTTATTTGCTTCTTACAGCAGTCTAGGATGAAATGCAGCTGCAAATTAGAATCAATTTTAAGTAATTTCATGGTTTCAAAATCTGAAGCAAAATCCAGAAAAATACTCAAGCTGAAAACTCCATCAAGCTGCAGTTAATTAGTCAATAACACAACCAATTAAATTGCATAGCAGTCTCGATTTTGTGTTAGAAAAGCTGTTCTGGATAGGTAGCCTTATTGAAGTTGAAGAGAAAAAAAAATTCTATTAAAGAACAGACAAATGGTTACTGTAAAACTAGATAATGAAAGCCAAAGACGATAGTACTGAAATAAAAAGGAATTAATTCTCCCCAGTGAATCTAACTGAATATACAAATAAAATGAAAACAAAATAAGCTCAGTGCTGTGGCAACAACCGTTGCAATCTTACCATTATAAATATCCATATGTTTCAGCTGATTAAGAAGCACTTCTCAAGCGAAGCTTTCAAATATATTTATACCATGTGTCACCTGTCTCCTGAAAATATCAACATAGCAGCCTCTAATTTCAATTAAATTGTGTCTTTTCCAGAACATTATATTTCGAAGTGGATTATTTATGACAACACAATTTAGGAATAGTATTTTGGTTTTAAAATATTTTCTTCCTAGGTTTCACTCATCTAAATGGTAGGTATTACTGTTTTGTGGCTAGAAGGGTTTTGAAGAAATCTGCATAAAGATAGACTATATTGCTGCCTGATAATGAGATTATATTAATGGAAGGGTTTAGTCTAATGAAAATCTTCTATGGGATAGGCATACTGATTTTCAGTGAGCTACTCCTACCAGTCACATATCTTTTTGCAATTTTTCGTCCTGTTCTGTACTTCAAAAATGGCAACAGTAGGAAACAAAAGGAAGAGTTATACCAGTGATGGCGAACCTATGGCGCGCGCTGGCCAGCTGAGTTCACCATTTTTAAAGCCATTTTTTCGCCCTCCCCAGGCTCCAGAGGCTTTATAGGAGCCTGGGGAGGGTGAAAAGAGCCTCCCCCGGAGCCCCCCCCGGAGGCTTCAGGGACCGTCTGGAGGCTTCCCTGAACGCTTAAAATGACCCTCCGAGCAAACCGGAAATGACTTCCGGTTTGCTCGGAGGTTCATTTTAAATGCTCTGAAGGCATCAGGGAAGCCTCCGGACCGTCCCTGAAGCCTTCGGAATGCTTAAAACAACCCTCCGAGCAAACCGGAAGTCACTTCAGGGAAGCTTCCGGATGGTCCCTGAAGCCTCTGGAGGGCCTCCGGGGGGGCAGGGGAGGCTCTTTTCGCCCTCCCCAGGCTCCTATAAAGCCTCTGGAGCCTGGGGAGGTGAAAAAAGCATGTAAAAATGGGGGAGTCGCGTCTGTTGTGCGCACATGCACACTGGGGGGGGTTCATGCATTGCATTATGGGTACGGCATGCCCACACACGACCCCCCTGCACTCCCCCCACTTGTGGCACACAAGCCAAAAAAGGTTCGCCATCGCTGAGTTATACTTATAAGTTTAAGAAATCTGAGTTGCAGATATCTGTATGACCACTAGATGGCAACAAACAGTTGGTTTCTTTGGTTCTTTTGCTAACAACTTATATGCATTATATTCCTCCTCCTCCTCCTCCACCTTTGGGTATCGAGGGAGATACATAGTTCTGGCTTTTGCTCTTTTGGCAGCTTCAGCCTTTGTTAATTGATGTTGTTATGTGTCTTTGATAGTGTCTCTGCATCTTCTGGGTCTGCCCTGTGTTCTTGGCTGATTGTATGCATTAGATTTGCTAAATAAATCTGCTCATTAATGTGTTACCTGGCTTTGTTTGAAGATCATTTTAATATCTTCATTTTCTGTGTAAAGGGGAAAATAACTCTCAAATGCAGTACAGCATGTTAAATGAAATAAAGTGGGGATGAAAGAAGAGTTGAGATCTGTCAAATATCTGGATGATTTTGCCAAGCTTTGATATTGTTATTGAACAGAAGAGGGAGAGGAATAACTACTGTTCAAAGAACCATTTGGCCCAGATTAGCAATTAATTGGAATTGGATTTTATACTTGACTTCAACTTTTGCAGATGGAGTCAGCTGCAGATGCTTTTAGCTTTCTAGTAAAAATGAAAGCTCTTCATAATCTGGGAAAGATTGAGCACGTATTATGTAGGGTTTGAATACAAATACTATCATTCCCAGCTGCAACTACTTTTCCTGGCTTCTTCTGGTTGTTTACCCATTTTTCCTAAAACAACGATTTCTCTCTCTAGGGGAACAGAGTGGGGAAATGGAGGAGAAAGTACATATTAACTCTAGAATTCAAATTGGTTATGTAAAAAATGATCAAAATCTAGTCAAAATATTTCAGTGATTCATAAAGAAAACTTGAGCAGGTTGAATTATATTGGACTGTAAGCAGATATTCACCTATGCATAGAAAGAACATATTTAATAATACTGGAAACTTACTAAGAATGATGAACAGTGTTAAGGAAGAAGAGAAGACATTAGGTATTTAAATCAAATCCAGAATTAATAAAGGTACTTTTTCCACATGTCTGCTCCACAGATAAATAAGAAGTGTGGAGGCAATAGTATTGATAACAGAGGGAATAGTGACAAAAGAGGCAGTCTCTGTCCTCATCTCTGTACCTTAACCAAATTCAGCCTTTTCCTTTACCTAGTTGAAGGAACTAGTGAACAAAAGAGTCTTGATGCAGCCAGGACATTTAATTTTCCTAAGAAAAACAAAGCTGAAAAATTAATATTTGGCAGTCATTCAACTGCTACATGGTTAGATCTGCAAAAGATATCTATTGAAGAGAATTTAAGAGGTTGCAAAGGCTACACAGTATATTACCCTCTTGAACCCATTGTACTCCGTTGCTTCATGTGCTTATTAAAGCCAGGAATAAAGCAGAATAATGTTATTGTGAGATTGTGATCCCTACCAAATAGCTGTCAAAGCTGAAATATCATTAGATATTAAATGATATTTTTAATGAAATTCTATATGGCTAGAGATATTTGTCATAACAGAGATATGTAGAACGTCTCAAAATTTCATATGGACTATCATAATTTTAACCTTGTCAGACTTTAGGTTTCAGAGTCATGAAACTGTTTGTTTAGAAGAATACTATACTGTAGCATTTTTAAAATGACAAACCAGTGTTTTTAGTTACATCATATGGCAATAAGAGAGACTAAATTATAGGTAGTTCTTGACTTATGACCATAATGTTATAGTCATACATTGTGATAGGTGTAAAATGGGTCAATCACATAACTGGACTGACTTTACAACCTTTTTGGGAGGTGGATGTTACTGTGGTGGTCGTTAAAGGAACCAATGGCTCACAATGGGTATGGTTTTGCTGAAAAGAGGAAATAAATGCTGGCTTTTGGCAAAGCTCTCATAAAACTTGGTAATGTGACCACAGGATGCTGCAAACAGTTGTAAATGCGTCCTGGTTACAAGTGCTCAAAGTTTGGTCACATGACCAGAGCGGCGGCGCAGCCGTTGGAATTTTGAATCCAGGTTGTAAATGGCTCCCAGATAGATCTGTTGTAACTTGAAACAGACACTAAATGAAGGACTCTCTGCAGACATGTTTCTTTATGAAATTGGTTATATATGTAGCAGCACTGAGAATTCTTATGTTGATAATGTGTGGCCAATCTTGGAAATCATCCTTTATTCAAGGCAAATGCATGTTTGTTAATACTGGTTTCACTAATGATTTTTAGGAATTCTTACACACAAAGAAGAATGAAAACATGTGTGTGACTTTAGTCTACCTGAGTACCTCTGTTGTTATGTGTATTTTCAAAGAAATTATTTTCAATTTACTATGTCTGATAGGTTTCATTATAGTTTTATATTTTTAATTACAATAGAGTAATTGCACCTCAAGGGCAGCTAAATAGCTTATTGGGTGGAAATTATTTTTGGAAGAATCATATTCTCAATGTTGTGGGTAGAAGTTGGAACTTCTTGGGTTCTCTGATAGAGTTCCTTTGAAAAACACTTCTGGGCAGAGAGCACAGTATTATGAGAGGAGCAGCTTTGTATATTCAGAGGAAGAGAAGCAAGAGGGAGATTGAAAATGCATGCAATGGAGCTATCATTCCACAATCAAATTTACACCATTCCCAGAAAGGAAAAAGACATTATTGGAGAACCCATTTAACACAGGGTCTTTTCCTAGCAATCTAGGTTGATCTTAATCATTCTTACTAGCCAAGATTAGTCATGATGGCAAATGGGGTTCCTTGGATTCCAAAATATAAATTATACCACGATAATCTGAGGAAAATATTGACGTTAACCAAAGAGAGGAAGAATCCTCAGGTATTAGGTATTAAAATGATTTTGATAGACTTTTCAAAGATTAAATAACAATGAAATTTTCCCTTCCATAGTAAATTTTTAAAACTTGAATAGATTTGTTTTTTTGAACACTGTTAATCTTTTCACTTTTCTTCTACAGCTGCTAAAAAGAATAATCGTACCATCTAGTGGTGAAGGATTATATTTACATGTAAATGTAACAAAAAAGTTCCTAAAACTGAATTCCATATTTTGTATTAGGGCTGTACTTGCTATGAAAATGACTTGTAAAAACTGTGTCGAACCTTATGCAAAAATAAATGCCTCTATTTACTAAAGCAAGCATAAACCCGAAAAACGATTCAGTTGCTTTGAAAAATAAACTCATTAAAATTAGTGCCACTGAAAGCCTTAAGATTCATTATTATGATTTGTTTATACCTTGCTGTACAGTTTTTACTTGTAAATCAGTTAAAAAATTATACAGTTGAAAAAGAATATATAAATACTTACAACAAAATGAATATTTACAAGAGTTACATTTAGAGTAATGCAGTCAATATACGCTTTGAAAAAAATCTAACATTTTTACAATGCTGTATTTAGAGATAGTTATCTTTTATTTATTATTCCAGTCACTGTAAATAGCTACTCACTCACCAAGCAACTCTAATAATCTGCTCTAAATCATCTTATTGGTTTTCTTTTTTTCTCTCCCACAGAAAGAGCTTAGTCTCCCTAGAAGAGGAAGCTTGTAAGTATAACTTCTTAAAATTATTGATTTAAGACATATTTTTCAAAATGTTTAATTTGTATTATGGCTTTGTATTATTTTTTCAGGATTACCCAAGTTTTTTATACAATTAATATTGCTGCATGTTACCATTTATCATTCTCCACCACTGTTTGTGATGTTGTGGAATTGAAGATGGATCAATTGGAAAAGGAAACAATGCAGACTTCTAAAATTATATGATTCTCAATTAAAATATTTTACATTTTATATGCACTGAAGAATATAAAATGTACCACAATTTCATTCAGATTCATGATTTAAGGATTATCTGTCATTGGGGTTGCTTAGCAGTGAAATAAAATTCTGTTTCTAATTGGGTTATATGAAAGTCCTAGAATTAAGACTTAATCCTGGAATAAGAATGGCAATTGAGAATCATGATCTGAATACTGATTTTATCCTTTGTATTGAAATTTAATGGATTTCTATGAGAAAAAGATATAGGTTAAGAGCAATATTGATGCTATAAGTATGTCAAGGCAGTTGAGCCGTAGAGTTGAGGAACTGAGGCTTTGATTACAATCTCTTTATTTCTGTACAATTTTTTCCTGCACCTTTCTATTCACATGTTACTATTTTGTCTAACTCCTGCATGTCCTTATCTACTCAGTCTTTCCTAGCCATTCTGTAGGATTTTGTACTTTATTAGCAATTTTAATAACGTCACCTTTTAACAGCTTTAATAGTATTAGCTTGTTTTCTTCTTTAGGATAATTCAGTATACTTAGACATGTGGGCTGAGATGGTAATGGATATATTATATGATTTGGGTACAAAGATTGGAACATGATATGAAACTAGAGATCTGACATACTTTAAATTCTGATAAGAAACTTTGCTAGAGTTAGTCAAATATACAATATGTCAAGTTACCACTTGCATTAGTATGTACTATCCTCCCCCCCCCCCAATTACATAATACAAACTGGTTGTTAGATGTATTTTAAGTAAACAGAAGGTGGTTCAGAAATGAGTGTACATGTAATTGTAGTGACTGTCAGTATTTTCCTGATGGATACTGATTTAGTCTGAAAATTCCAAGCTGACAAGAGAAAAGACATCAGATTTGTATAGAACAAAATGGCAGAAATATTCATTGTGCTAGTAAAAGGCAAAGAGTTGCAACTCAGAGGAGAAAGAAATAGGCATAGAAGCAAGTGTAGGGTCTCATAACTGGAGGGAACGAATCAGCATACAGGGAAGAAGTCCAGAAGGTATGCGCATGGTGCTCAAGAAACAACTTACATCTAAATACTAGTAAGACAAAGGAGATGGTGCTAGATTTCCGGAAGCACAGAGAGGAAGCTGCCTCGCTGTATATCGAGGGGGGCTGTGTGGAGAGGGTTTCCTCTTTTAAATTTTTGGGAGTGCTTATTAGTCAAGATCTCACCTGGAAAAACAACACGTCTCTGGTGATTGGAAAGGCCCAGCAGAGACTTCATTTCCTTAGAGTCCTGCGAAAAAAATCAGGTGGAACAACGGCTGATGACCTCTTTCTATCGGTCCACCATAGAAAGTGTCCTCACATATTGTATTACAGTATGGTATGCTGGGTTAACAGCTGCGGACAGGAAGGCAGGAAGACTACACAGAGTGATCAATTCGGCACAAGAATCCATTGGTTGCCCTCTGACACCACTGGATGACAATAATACAATAATATAATAGCAGAGTTGGCAGGGACCTTGGAGGTCTTCTAGTCCAACCCCCTGCCGAGGCAGGAAACCCTATACCGTTTCAGACAAATCGCTATCCAACATCTTCTTAAAGCCTTCCAGTGTTGGGGCATTCACAACTTCTGGAGGCAAGCTGTTCCACTGATTAATTGTTCTGTCAGGAAGTTTCTCCTCAATTCTAAGTTGCTTCTCTCCTTGATTAGTTTCCACCCATTGCTTCTTGTTCTGCCCTCAGGTGCCTTGGAAAATAGTTTGACTCCCTCTTCTTTGTGGCAACCCCTGAGATATTGGAACACTGCTATCATGTCTCCCCTAGTCCTTCTTTCTATTAAACTAGACATACCCAGTTCCTGCAACCGTTCTTCATATGTTTTAGCCTCCAGTCCCCTAATCATCTTTGTTGCTCTTCTCTGCACATCGCCAGATCTCGCTGCTTTAGCAGAGTAAGGAAGATACTCAGAGATGATTCACACCCTGGTCAGTGTCTCTTTGCACTTCTACCATCAGGCAGAATACATCAAAGTATAGCCAGCCGAACAAACAGGTTTAAAGATAGTTTCTATCCTTAGGCTGTGAGACTTTTAAATACAACCACAATCACTCCATGCACACGCTAGTTTTTTTTCTTTTTCTTTCTTTTTTGTTTCTGTTACAATTTTGCATCAGTGAGGTTAAAACCAATTTCGTTGTATTTAAGTACAATGACAATAAAGATTGTACATACATACATACTATACATACTCAGTCACATTTCCATCTATTTTCCTGTCTGGAAGTTTTGCCTAAGTGTTTCAGTAATTGAAGTTCAATCTCATGAGACCTCACCAAGCTCAGGGATATAATTTTAAATACTCATTTATGTTCAAATGTGAAAGTGCTTCACTTTGTTTTCCCCCCCCAGAAGTCCCATTAGAATTGTGATAAAAATATATATATTTAACAGAAAAAGCACCATTCAGAAACTATTCTTGGTTCATGCTGTATATTAATTATTGTTACTTAACTGGTTCTTTTTAAATATTAGCGCTTTGAAAATGGTAAATAGATTATAAATGGAAAATAGCTTTCGAGGTGAACAAATGAAAGAAAAATAATGAATCATGTTTCCTGCACGTTATGTGACTCTTCCTAAATAGTGCAGCCAATAAATCATTTGGATACCGCTTGCTGCTATTATATCTTCCTGCCTGAGGTTTTATGTTAGTTTGTTTTGCTGTTCTGTGATGTTTCCATCTACTGTTTTATTCCTTGTCTTCAATTCTGTCTTTTTCCCTTAGCAAAACGACATCATTCTCATTCAATCGTCGTCCAAGGGACAGGCCTTGTGGGACCTCCACATCACCATGCGGTCCCTCCGCAACCACGGGTTCTCCTTGAACCTGGAAAAGAGCCATCTTTCCCTGACTACCAAACTTCTCCACCTGGGGGTGGTAGTAGACACTTCCACCTGCAGGGTATCCCTCTCTCAGGACAGGATAGTCAGCTTAGTCTCCCTAGCCCACAAGATTCAGGGGCCAAGGTAGGTCCCGGTGCTGCTTCTCTCACAATTGCTGGGGAAGATGATTTCGTGCATCTCTGTGGTTCCATGCGCACGACTGCATTCCGGGGAGGTGCAGTGGTTACTCCTTCCCCATCAGAGAGCCAACAGAAGCAACTCCACCATGAAGGTCCGTCTTCCTCCAGCAGTGAGAAGGTCCCTCAAATGATGGCAATCGGCCGCTCTTGGGAAAGGATTGTAATCACGATGGACGTGGGACCTCGCGTTACTCAGGGCAGGTGGTCTCCAGCTGAGGCGACTTGCAGCATCAACTTTCTAGAGCTGAGGATGGCCAGGCTCGCCCTGCCATCATTTTCAACAGGACATTCTGCACCAGCATGTACTCTTGATGATGGACAATGTGGCCACCAAGGCCCACATAAATCGCCAGGCTGGCACAAGATCAAGGAAGCTCATGGCGGAGGCAGAGGCCCTGGGCAAGTAGGTGAGCGTCACATCGGGTCTCTCTGCTCCGATCTCATCTTGGGGGTGGACAACACACAGGCGGACTGGTTGAGCAGAACCATCATAGACAGTGCGGAGTGGAAACTACCCCCAGTCCTGTTTTGCCAGTTGTCTCGCAGATTTGGCACGCCAACGGTCTACCTATTTGCCGCGAGAGCATGCAACTCCAGCGGTTCTTCTCCCGCTTCCACTTGCCAGGGGCGGAGGGGACGGATGCCCTCCACTGCCGGTGGCCCCAGGAGCTGCTATATGCCTTACCGCCCCTGCCCCTGTTACCACAAGTGATCTGCAAAATCATTGGAGAGAGGGCGGAAATACTGTTGGTCGCATCTCACTGGCCTCGGAGGTCCTGATATGCCGAGCTTGTAAGTTTGTCGGTGTCCAACCCGTGGTGAATCCTTCAGGATCAGGTCTCCTTCAGCCAGGGGGCCATAGTCCATCCGGACCCCCAGTGGCTCCAATTGGCCGTCTGGCACTTGAGGGGGACCTCTTGAAGAGGGACAGGCTATCGGAGGAGGTGATACGTACCATTCAGGCATCCAGACGTCCTCAACGACCAGGATTTACGACTCCACATGGTCCAGCTTCGCTAAGTGGTGTGACAATCTTCACGTTGATCCAATCACAGCACCGGTTTCCAGTTTATGGACTTTCTTCGGGGGGCCTTAACAAGGGACTCGCTCCTAACACCCTCTGTCACCAGGTGGCTGCTCAATCGACCGTTTTGTTGGGGACTTCAGCCGAGCCCCTCAGCAAGATTCCGAGGGTCAGATGTTTTCTTAGGGGCGCTTCCAACTTATGCCCTCTGGTGGTCCACCGATACCCGACTTGGCAACTATCCATGTTCCTGCAAGCTCTCACTGCTCCTCCCTTCGAGTCTCTGAGTACTGTTTCCCTTTGACTGACTCTCAAAACCATCTTCCTAACATCTGCGAGGCGCATATCTGAGCTGGCTGCCCTATCAGTCCGTGAAGACCTTTGTATTGTTCATCCGGATAGGGTTGTCCTGCGCCTGGACCCTGCCTTCATCCCAAAGGTTAACAACTGGTTCCATAAGGCGCAAGAGATCATTTTGCCGGACTTTTGCCCCCATCCAAGACATCCGAGGGAACGTGTCTGGCATACGCTGTACGTGAGAAGTACTCTACGAACATACATTAAACGAACAGCAGATTTCCACAGATCGGAGACCCTCTTCCTGTCATTCCAGCCAGGGGCCAGGGGCAAGAAGGTGTCCTCTGCTACTATAGGCAGGTGGCTGAGGGCATGCATTGTGGCTGCGTATGAACATCAGCCCAGGGCTGTTCCTTGGAACGTCACTGCTCATTCTACGTGGAGCGCCGCCACCACTGCAGCCTGGGCTATCCAGGCTACCATAGATGACATCTGCAGGGCGGCTACATGGTCATCTCCGTCGCCCTTTGTCAGACACTATAAACTGGGCATGTTTGCATCGGCCGAAGCTTCGTTTCGGCAGGCGGGTCCTCCAAGGGGTTGTTTCCACATCCGAATCCCTGGACAGACTTTCTTCCCACCCTAGTGACATGTAACTTGAGTATGTACCATTGCTTGGACTCTCCAAGCAGTGCATAGGAAAAGGACCTTTGGCTTACCTGAAGGGTCCTTTTCTGTGCACTGCCGGAGAATCCAACCCGCCTTGGGTTATCGTACCCAGGGATTCGTTAACATCAATTACCATCGGACTTTTCTCAAGTCATCACCAACCTACTACCTTCACTCGATCCAGAAATCATCAAAAATCTGGTGTCACGTGGCACCAGGAGGCGTGGTCAAGGAAAAAGATTCCTCAGTCCCAGGGTAACCAGACTAATTTAACCCATTGCTTGGACTCTCCCGCACTGCACAGAAAAGGACCCTTCAGGTAAGCCAATGGTCAATTTGTGGTTTTAATATTAAAAAAAATTGAAACAGCTTTCAATTTATTTAAAGATTTTTTTAAAAAAAATTAATTTAAAGGAATTAATTTCTTTAAAAAGAAATTAACAATCATTAGCTAAGTAACCTCCAAACTGAGAGACATCATGACAGCAGGATTAATTTCTTGCCTTCTCATCCTGCTTATGGACTTCTCTGTGACTTGGTTATATTGGAAGTGGAGGGACTGTCATTTATTTGAAGCTGCAAATGCAGTTTTCTGTGTCTGGAAGATAGATTTAATTATGTGGATGAAGAGAGAATAGCAAAAAAAAAAAAGACTGCATCATTGAAGAGCGTGATTGATATTGTTCTTAGCAGTTTTTAATGGCAGAAAAAACTAATTGTACAATGCATTTTAGAACACTTACTATTGAGCAACTCTTACTTTGTTATGATAATAGACACTAATTATCAATAAATAATTGAAGGATTTAGCTAGGAAGGAGTTGACTTCCTTGTTAATTATAAAAATAAAAAATATGGGATATAATAAATAAAACAAAAAATGAACTAATTATGGTACATGCTCAAGATATTCTAATTTATCAGAGGCATGTAAATATGTGCTATAATGGTTGATAGATTTATATAAATTTCTCCAGATGGTGGATTTGAGGACACTGATTAGCAATGACATGTATATAATTACAATTCCTTACGACCAGTTGTTTAACAACAATTTGGCATTTCAACAGTCTTGAAAAGTGTAAAGCACTTCCAACTGATGTAAAATGCCACAACGTCTCCTCCCATGGTCACATGACCACATTTTCAGATGCTTGGCAACCGACTTACATTTACCATTAATTGCAATATTCCACAGTCACATGACTGCGATTTGTGGTTTGTTTGTTTTTGTCAGTTTCCAGCAAAAAGTGGCCATTCAGTAGAATGGATTTTGCCTTACAACTATGTGATTTGTTTCACAACCACTATAAAAACCGTTGTAAAATGAGGTCTAGTCATGAGGGAGTTTCAACTTACGATAATCACAACGTACAATTAAAATTCCAGCTCCAATTGCAATTGTAAATCGAGGACTTTACATTGATTTGACTCAGTAGCTAGGACTGTTACTTGACAATCAGAAAGAATGATTGATAAAGGAGGAAATAGATTCTTCTTCAAAAAGATTCTGTGATCTTCTCAAAAAAATCAATAGCATTTGAACCCTTGTTTTTACCAGTTCATTCCTAGATTCATTTTAGGAATCGTAACTGCCAGAACACATTTTCCATCTCCTGGAAGTCTAATAAAATAGTTTAATAATTTAGGTTTGAATTGTATTTTAATATAAGAAAATTATACAGAATAAGGCATAAGAAGGCATGACATTGTTCTAGTGGTGGGTTCCTAGCAGTTCGGACTGGTTCGGCCATACCGGTAGTGGTTTGGTGGCCTGGGTCGTTGGAACCCGCAGTGACCCATGCCTGCCATGCCCCTGACCCGGTTCTCTGGGCAGCGCCATGGGTGGCGCCATATTGTTTTTTGCTTCTGAGCATGCTCAGAACAATTTTTATTGCAATGCACCTGCGCACACAGCGCACCCACGAGCAAACCGGCAGTAGTGACTGCCGGAACCCACCCCTGCATTGTTCCCTGATTAACATCCAAAAGGAAATATCAAAAATGATCCGAAGAGCAGCTGCTCATAGCTTTGTTGGAAATCTGGCTCAGAGCAGTGCCCGAGTACTACTTTTACAGTGTGAGTTTTCATGTTGGTATGCAAGACTTCTGCCAAATGTTTTTGCTCATGTGCCATTTCTCCCTCTTGGTTTCTGTTTTCCTTGCTGCTTGCTGAAGTGAACAAACATTTGTCAGTGATTTGTTGAGCTGCAGTGTGATTGGTGGTAGAAGTATGCTGTAGGATGGCTGTGTGATAAAAAAAAGTCCAGTCCTTATTTCAGGCTTCACAGTCCTAGTACTTCATACTGGTTGTCTATGATTTAGCTGTTTCGGGAGGTTATAAATAAATTTCAAAAAATTTCTTTGAAAGCTTTTGGACAGCATCTGATAGTTATGAACAGAAGTTCACTGCATAGAATATGTGACTGATATTGGGCCTTTGCTGCAAGCTAAGTATTGGATTTAACCGGCTCTAAGATCTCTGGTTGTTGAGCAAAGTGTGTCACGCAGTGAAATGATGAAACGAAGAAGAGAGCGATTTGGAGCGCCATCTCTACGCATTCAGTAAGGCTCGTTTTGGAAAATAGATTTCCGTATCTTAAGTAATCTTATTGGAATATTTGTTCCTGAATTAGTGTTTAAAACATGTTCTCATGTTTTTTAGTAGAAAAAAAGGACAGTTTATGTACTATTAGTAATACAAGATATTTCCCCTAAATGAATGCTTTCACCTCTTGAAATAAATATTCTTAATTTTTGTTAATCTTTATAATTAATGGAGGAGTAATGTAGAAGTAGTAAAAAATAACCAGTGCTTAACCTAATATTTTATAAAACGAGTCAGTGTATTTGGATTTTTGTATTCATTTGCATAAACTGAATAAATGTTGACTCTTAGGTTTTATATGTTTTAACTCTTACAATCATATGGCTAATAATTCAAATAAAGTATTTAGTATAGTAAAGACTAAAACTTTATCTGCATTTTTCCCAATTCAGATCCTTCAGATAAAGTTTGTCTCTCTCTCTCTCCCCCCCTGTATGTATGTATGTATGTATGTATGTATGTATGTATGTATACATACATACATACATACATACATACATACATCACCTTTTAGAAATAAGTGAAATCAGCCATTTTGTCTACAATTGGCCAAATATTAAGAAAAGTCCTGTTGCAAATGTCATTTTTGCCATTTGCGAGAAAACTGCCTGTGGTTTATTAATTATTTATTTGATTAGAAAAAAGGAAATGGCACCCATTCCTTTGATAGTTCTAGGTGATTTACATGGTACAATAAAAGTGTAACTCAAATTCTAACATCATGATCAGCAACATTAAAATAATAATAATAATAATATCCACACGTAGTTATAGTAAAAATTAGATTTGATTTATTTCTACCGGCAATTCATTGCAAACTATGGCCCCAGTTATGGAGAAAACTAAATTTGTCATGGGTCCAACAAAAGACATTCCACTGAAGACTTAAATATAGTGAATAGACTCTATGGAGACAGGCACATTAAAATGTCATTGAATGCAAGTAGATTTATCATTAAAAGTGAGGACAATATAGAGGACTCTGTCATCAGTCTGTAAATTCCAATTCAGTATTGAAACCAATTTTAAGAGCTCATGCTTTTATGTGATCAAGCTTTAAGACACATATGGACTAACTGACAAGCCATGGTCTTTATGTATAGCTTTAGTACTTTTTGTTTACAGTGTCTAATAAGATCTCAAACCTTGAGGGATTTTGAAGATGGAGATACATCTGGTTAGGAGTGGATACATTATTGTCAGGAACATGATTTTGTTTTCTGAAAAGACTAGAGATGTGAGATGATTTAGAAATTGACTCTTTCTGTTGTGGTACTTTATCAGAATCTCCTCTCCTTTCCTCTCCCACTGCCGAGGAAGCGATGTCCATCAACATATGTTCTCCCCTACATCTGCTCCAAGTCTGCAACATCTTAAAATTCCACTTAGTGCTGATTGTGCCCTTGCAACCTCTCCTCTAGTATTTTACCTCAACCCACAACCTCAAAGCAACCCTGGTAGTCCCTGCCACAGCAGCCCACTTCAGTGGAGGTAAGGAGGAACTTACACTGGGAGCGTTTTATGTGGAATATTTTAGATATTTTAAGGCACTTTTTAACATTCAATATACTATTGTATTCACATAGCTAATGCTAAGGTAATGTCCAATTCATTTATCAGTTGCCCCTCTTATTTTACCAAATAATAAAGGCATCTTGGGCAGTGACGGATTAAAGCTCACTGGTAGCCTAAGCACTGACAAATCTTGGTGACCTCTTCCTTTGTACATACTATACAAATCTTCATTGGTTTTTTCTTTCTTTCTCAATTTTGTGGTGTCCCCTTTGGGCTTCGTGCCTTAAGCACATGCTTAGTCTGCTTAATGGTTAATACACCACTGATCTTGGACCAGACATGTATACTAAAGGTTTTGTTGATTCACATGGTTTTACATGTTAAAGGTGTAAAATTAAAGAGGTGTTTCAGTGCAGATCTGAGTAACAAAAGATTAATGTAGGTATAAGGGAGAATTAAAGATTCCCCTTGCACACATATGCTAGTTGTTCCCAACTCTAGGGGGCGATGCTCATCTCCGTTTCAAAGCTGAAGAGCCAGCGTTGTCCGAAGATGTCTCCGTGGTCATGTGGCCTGCATGACTAAATGCTGAAGCTGCACAGAACACTGTTACCTTCCCACCAAAGTGGCCCCTATTTTTCTACTTGCATTTTTACGTGCTTTTGAACTGCTAGGCTGGCAGAAGCTGAGACAAGTAACGAGGGCTCCCTCCGTTACACAGTACTAGGGATTTGAACCGCCGAACTGCTGACCTTTCTCCTAGGCTCTGCTTGGAGTGTCCAAGCATGGGTTAACTTCAGCTTGCTGCCCAAGGACTGAGTTCAAAGTTCATGTAGCCTGCTTCCTTTAGAGGCCAGTTTTAAAAAACTCAGTCGCCCTAAAAGGATGCAGTTGGGGAGCTCCAGTCCTTAATTACAAGGTTGGATTCTCCAAACAGTAAAATAGTATATGTAGCCTTTTATTATTTTTGTTCTAGAAATAGCATAGGATTGTGACTATCAGTTGGAATTGCCTTTCCTATTCGTGTGGAGCAGGCTGCTTGGAGTGAGGCTGCCTTCCGCATTACCCGCGGTTGAGATACCACAGCAGGGGGGCTTGTTAGCAGCTGCTGGCGAGCCTGGGGCCAGGTAGGTAGTTAGCCCCCCCCCCCCGAATGCTGTGGGAGCTCTCCTGTAGCTGCGGAGGCTGACAAAGCCCCTCCGCAGTTTCCGACAGTCCTCGGTGCCGCTCTGAGCCTCGCGGTGGCCATTTTGGACCGTTTGAAAGTGGCGCGAAAATTCCTGGGCCATTTTAAACCGCGCTTCCTGACTCCTGAGCAGATCGTCGCTGGGAGGGGTCACTAATTGAAGGACCTGGTTCCCGGTCTCCAGACAGGTTTCCCCCCCCCCCCCCCGAGAAACAACATTCCCTAGCGGCTGCAGTGTGTTTGGTTGTTGTTTTGGCCATACCCTGCTTTAATTTAAGCACGGATCTGCAGGTGCTTTGGACTTTTCCGTAAGGCGCCTTTTTGTCCTGCTTAAACTCTATCTCGCCCAGACAGAGGCCCTTTGTTTGGACTTGGGACTTGAATTGACTATTGCCTTATCACCATCTACAACAATCCTGCGGTGTAGAGTTGACTGGTTTTGCCTCGCCTCTTCAGCATGGCATCCACCAGCGCAGCCAAGGAGATAGATCAAGCAGGCTCACCTCTCTCTAAGCGTAGCAGGCCAGGGCCTGCTGGCAAGGGTAAAGTACCGGGAACCCTCCAAAAGGGAAGCAGCCCAAACCTCTGAAGTGTCTAAAGCATCAGCTAGGTTGGCGGAGAGAAGCCAGAGGGCCCTGGAGAAACAATTTCAAAAAGCCCAAAGGCTTGTCCTCCCCCCCCCCCCGTGGAGGCTCCTGCTGGGCCTTCTCTGCCTTCTTTTCATAGGGAAATCTCACCTGTTGGAGGAAGGGGACTTTGATCTATCATCAGACCACTCTGGGGAATCCCCAAGTCCCTCCCTAGTGGGAGGGTCAATACAGGAGGCCTGTTCCCTCATAGAGGAGGAGATTCCCTTACTCCAGGCACCTAGATCTCGGGACCGTCGCCCAGCTGAGGACCAGGGCCACAATCTCTCCAATGAGATGAGGGAGGTCATTGCCAGCGCAATATCTCAGGGTATTGCTGAGGGCATGAGACAGCTAAGTCACTGCCTGCCTCGCCAGGGCCATTCTAAGGCCAGGCCCCAGGAGGCGGGTCCCAAAGACCAGACAGGAAGGTCAGCGAGAAATCCAAGGCAGAGGAGGGTAGTCAGGAGGCCCCGGAATTGTCGGAAGATGAAAATCCTGCTCCTGATCCCACTGCCTTTTCTGGATTATTTAAATCTTCCATGTTCAAGGCCATCCTCACTAAGGCCAAGACATCCTCCATCCAGATGGGTCTCGCAGGCCAGGCCAGCAAGGAGACCACAGAGCAAGGCAATAAGGAGACCACTGGATCCCCAGACCCAGGCGCCGGCCTCTTCAAGGAGGCTTCTCTGCCCCAAAAGCTAGTTCTAGCTCCCCAGCTGTTCCTGGATGTTATCCAGCATCAGTGGGCTCAGCCAGGGTCCTTGGCCAATCTGAGTGGGGCAGATAAGAAGCTCTACTCAATGGAGAGCAATATTGAGGATCTCTTAAAGCTTCCCCTGGTGGATGATCCCATAGTTGCCCTAACTTCCAACTCCGTTCTTCCAGCCGATCTGCTGGAAGGACTTAAGGCGGAGGATAAAAAGGCGGAGAAGACCTGTCATAAGACCCATCAGGCCACCGCATGGGCCATAAAGGCCTCTTCCTCCTCCTCCTATTTCAGCAGGGCCTCACTTTTCTGGCTCCGTAAACTACAAGTCAATTACCAGCTGGCAACACTAGGTTGAGCCAGGACATCAACAAAATTATTGCCGCAGTCAAATATTCAGCTGACGCTTCACTTAATGCCACCAAATGTTCTTCAAGGGCATTAGCTTCCAATGTAACATCGCACCATCTGCTGTGGCTTAGACATTGGCAGGCGGACATGAAGGCAAAGTGGAAGCTCGCTTCCGCCCCCTTCAAAGGGGGGAAGCTCTTCAGAGAGGCTTTGCATTCAGTCTTAATAGAATCCAAGGACAAACACGAGATTTTGCCAGCTGTCACCAAGAAGGCTGATCGCAAGAACCAATCTTACTACCGCAGTCAGCCTTTTCGGAATGCGGATCCTACAATCGCCTCTGGAGATTTTAACCGTTCCTACTCACGACTGCAAGATTGCACACATGATAGGGCATCGTTTAGGGACAAGAACAGGCAGCAGGGTAACTGCAAGTCCTTTTGAAGGGGGGTTCTCAAACCGCTCCTTTCGTAGGAATAAGTGACCATCTCCGATCCCCTCCCATAGGCGGGCATCTGCAACTCTGCACCAACAGGTGGGAGGAGTTGATGACAGACGCCTGGGTCTTGAACATAGTCTGTCACGGCCTTACCCTAGACTTCCTGCATTGCAGTACTTCCCTGGGCATGGCTGCATGCACGGGATCTTCAGTGGTTACTTCTCCTGATTCAGCGACGCAAGGCCAGCAACTCCAAGAAGGTGGTGAGCATTCCTCCAAAGGTGGCAGTCTGCAGCACTGAAGAGGGGGTTTCAAGGAACCAGAGCGTCTGGTCATAACAACGGACACCAGCTTGTACGGCTGGGGCGCCCATCTACAGACGCACATGACGCAGGGCAGATGGTCACAGGGGGAGCTCGCCAACAACATAAACTGGCTGGAGTTCAGAGCCGCCAGGATAGCCCTGCGCCACTTCCGTCAGTTCATTGAAGGATCCCACGTCTTAATACTGAAGGACAACATCTCCACCAAGGCCTATATCAACCACCAGGGCGGAACTCAATCGAAGGCCCTGATGAAGGAGGCAGAAGCCCTAGGGTGATGGACAGAGTGCCACCTTGAGTCATTGAGAGTGGATCACATCTCGGGGGGAGAAGAACGTGACAGCAGACTGGCTAAGCAGAACAACCATCAGCAACTCGGAATAGCGACTTCACCCATCTCTGTTTCACCAACTGACCCAGAGTTTTGGCCTTCCGACGATAGACCTGTTCGCCAGTCTGGAGAACACACACCGTCCCCGGTTCTTCTCAAGGTTCCAATGTTCCAGCACAGAAGGGACGGACACCCTTCGGTGCTGCTGGCGTCCTGACCTATTATGCGCATTTTCACCTCTCCCCTTGATACCTCAGGTGATCAGGAAGATCTTGTTGGAGGGCGCCGAGGTGCTGCTAGTCGCTCCGCACTGGCCAAGGATGTCCTGGTTCGCCGACCTTGTCAGCCTGTCAGTGACCAAGCACTGGCGCATACCTCAGGAGCAGATCTCCCTCAGCCAAAGGGCCATTCCGCATCCGGATCCTCAATGGCTCCAATTGGCATTTGGCCCTTGAGGGGGACCTCCTGAGGCAGGACAACTTCTCTGATAAGGTCATCCGCACTATCCAGGCATCCAGACAACCTTCTATGGTGCGGCTCTATGATGCAACATGGACAATCTTTTCCTCTTGGTGTCAGTCCCATCGCATCCATGCCAAAGCAGCAACCATTCCACAAATCCTGGATTTCCTCCAGGAGGGGTTGGAAAAGGGCCTTGCCCCCAACATGCTTCGGAGACAGACGGCTGCCCTAGCCACCATTTTGTCCAGAGACGCTTCTCAACCCCTCAGCAGACACCCAAGGGTCCGCAGTTTCCTAAAGGGGGCTACCAACCTCCGCCCCCCGACTGTACACCGATACCCTACTTGGGACCAACAGTTGTCCTGCAGACCTTAACAACTGTGCTATTTGAACTGATTCGTTCCATTAGCCTACGACATTTGTCATTTAAGACTGCCTTTCTCGTATCCATCACTTCAGCGCGCAGAATTTCAGAGCTGGCAGCGCTTTCAGTTAGGGAGGACCTTTGTATTATACATTTGGACAGAGTCATTCTGCAATTGGACCCAGCGTTTCTCCCGAAAATTAATATCTTATTAATTATTTACTTATTAAAAGGACGGAGGTCATCCTCCCCGGCTTTGCCCACATCCCAGACATCCCAGGGAGCATGTCTGGCACAAATTGGATGTGCGCTGCGCTGTGCGGGTATACAAAAAGAGGACAGCTTCCTTTTGCAAGTCGGAATCATTCTTCATATCATTCTAGCCCATCTCCATGGGCAGGAAGGTGTCATCTTCCACCATAGGACGTTGGCTGCGCGCCTGCATTAAGCTAGTTTGCGAACATCAAGCTAGGCCTGTTCCTCCTCGTATAGCAGCGCACTCCATGAGGAGTGCCATGACTATGGCCGCTTGGGCCACACAAGCGCCTATCGAGGAGATATGCAGGGCAGCTACCTGGTCCTCACTGTTTCCATTCATTCGGAATTACAGATTGGATTCCTTTGCTGCCTCAGAAGCTTCCTTTGGAAGACAGGTCTTGCAATGGGTCATTGCGACTCCCGCTAACCAGGACATTCTTTCTTCCCACCCTGGGACTACATAGCTTGGGTATGTCCCATGCTTGGACACTCCAGGCAGCGCCTAGGAGAATGACCGTTGGCTTACCTGAATGATTGTTCTCTAGGCGCTGCGGGAGTATCCAACCACGCCCTGGGGTCGTCCGTAGGTGCGTATGTTACCACCTCTGAGGACATAGAACACATGGGTACAACATCCTTCTAGGGCTTATCCCTTCATTTTTTAAAACTGGCCTCTAAAGGGAGCAGGAGGCGTGGTTACACGAACTTTAAACTCAGTCCTTGGGCAGCAAGCTGAAGTTAACCCATGCTTGGACACTCCCGCAGCGCCTAGAGAACGACCATTCAGATAAGCCAACGGTCATTCTGATCGACAAGCTCAGCAGCCACTGAGCCACCGTTTCTCAATATAGGTATATATTGGCTTAATCACCTTCTTTTATCTTTTTTAGCAGTAAGTTTTAACTTGCTTCTTATTCTAAAATAAATTAAGATTTCTTAATATTTTTTCCTTTTTACATATTAACAAATGCTGTTTAAGGCTGTGCATTTCAATTCATATTTATCCATTCAGGCTTGCCTGGGCATTTTAAAGGTTTTAATACTTTGTAATAAAATAGATTTTGTGTTTGTGTGTGTGTTCATGCTTAGTTAAACAGTTACAGATATGAGATATGAGACCACATCGTCTGCTGCATCTAATTGGATGACTTTTGCGTCTGCTCCCCTAAAGTTGTTCAAGAAAAAAATCTCTATCTCTATATCCACACACACCCCTCAAACCCCATCCCATGTGTCTGTGTGAGACAGAGAAAAAAAAAGAGAGCGAAAAGGAGAATGTAGGAGCTTTTTAAACAGATCTGTCTTAATATTCTCTATACAAACTCATAATTCACAATTAAAAGAAGGGCTGTTGATTCTTTCCAACGTTCTTAAGATGATTCACATTGTTGAAGAAAGACTGCTATTAAAATGTGGAAAAAGCCATGAGTGGCAAGGAATGCAATTTGGAGAATAAGGTGCAACCCAGAAAAATTGTTGAGACTTGGATAATATGAATAAAGTGAATGCCATATGAAATGATGTGGAAAAGGAAGAAGAGAAGAATAGTATCAACAACTACCTTTTAGGCTGAGACATTTTATTTGAAGTGTTTTCTTTTAATTTTAATAATGAAATTACTGGAATAGTCCTTATTGCAGTCTATCTCCATTTTTTATTGGGCTTGATGTCCATAAAACTATGGCTAAAATGTTTTAAAATGAAATGTAATTTGGTCCTAGAGTCTTAAGGATAGGGCCTGCAGTCAGAGGTTGAGGGTAAGTGATCAGGTAGTGGGGCAGACCAGGCATTCATATATAGAATGACATGATGGAGCTGACATTGCATCCTTTATCCTTTCCTTCCTGCCCACCTACCCAACTGAGTCTGATCAAAGAGTGGGGCTATGGATTTCTCCTTAATTCCAGATGTTCATTTTATTACTTTTACTTTAAAATGTGATGTTCTTTTCTGCATCGCAATAATGCTTACTCCTAAATAAGAAATATGATTTGCTTTGTAAAATATAGAGCTGTGCACATAAAATACAGAATAAAATGTTGCAATGAATGTTCATGCATAAATTAAAACAAATCTTGTGAACAGTTTGAAAAATGTATGCGATACAACCAGAAAACATTCAATTGGATGTTAGGAACTGAACTGCTGACAAGTATATAGTTTTCATTGAAGGAAATAGTACTTATAAGAAGGAGTAAAAATATGAATAAGAAGCATAATTTTTTAAAATATAAAGTCAACACACATTCATGAAGAAAATTACATTTTACTTTTACCAATGTAACTTTATGGTTCTACATTTTCAGAAGTTCATCTGCCATTCAAAACTTGTTGATAATCAATAGATATGCAATCGTGTCTCAGAAAACAAGACATTAAAAAAGAAGTGTTATAAACACTAACACATATACATATATTGTCCCCCAGTTGAATATTGATTAATATATTATATTAATATATTATGACAATATCAATCCAGTGGACCCTGTCAAGCAGCGCTTATATGCTATGTCATAGATAGAAGGAAGTGAACTTCCAATAATCTTTTCTGCCATACTCACCACTCCACTTTGCACAGCCTTCCTCTCTGAAACAGTAATAGCTCCAAACTAAACAGCAATACAATATGGCAGAATTCTTTTAATTGCCACTCTATAGAAAGTGGTAAGGACAGGAGAAGAAAGATGTGCTCTTCTCATACGACACAGAAAATGCAGGCATTGCTGTGCCAGTCTCACCAGTGTTTCACTATTGAGCAATCAAGCTAACCTGCTTGTCAGCTGCACATGCAAAAACTTAATCCTACTAACCACCTCCACATTTGAATCATTAATGCACCAAGGTTACCAGCATTTTCTGAAATTGATAATGATCTCTTTTATTTTTCCTACTTTCAAAATTAGGCTGTTTTTATTATACCAGTTCATCAAATCATCTACCTCACAGGTGTCAAATGTGCAGCGTCATATTGCCATCACGTGACATTTGACAATGTTTTTCCCATTCGCGCAGCTGGGGTTGGCGTGGCCTGTGTGTGACACATCTGGCCTGCAGGGCACCAGTTTGATACCCCTGCTCTACCTCCAGTAATCACCCTCATTATCCTGAATAAGGTCCACCACTGTTGTGTCATCCACATACTTTACAATATGGTTGGTGACGAGCATATAGCTTCTCAACTTGCAAAAAGTGACTCTGGATGGCTGAACAACAATCAAATAAAACAATATTATATACAGAAATGATAAAATTAAGAAGATTTCCTCTGACTGTCTCCTTTGAATTTTAAAATGGTGATAAAAATGAGATTTCATTAGAGTGTGTTAAATTTATGTTTAAGATCTAGGTCAAACTGAGCTGTGCTAAGAGAGATTTCTTAAATATAGCAGTGATAGCTGAATTCTTGCCATCCATATCAATTGATTCTGAACTATGTTAATCCCCAAAAGTGGAGGAATACTGGAAACCCCTAACTATAAGATGCTTTGCCTTTCTTAGCTCGGTTAGAAGAGTGATGCATCTGATAGTGTATCTCCTATTTGTATATTGGAACATAGGATTATATCCAAGTAATTTTATGTTCTAATCTTGTATTTCAGAAGAGCATGAATATATATTGGTATTATAAATTTTGATAAAGCAGCTCAGAGAAAACATTGCAAATATGTCAACCATTCTAGCAATGTTCACACGAGCCTATTTAATAAAATGGAACGTAACTTTTTAAAATTATATGTTTTATTAAATGATATTATCTATTATCAGATTATCTGTTGAGCCATTTTCTTTGCACAGCCAGCTGCCCTGTTTTTATTTCTCTTGCTCTACTATAGAGATAAAAAAAGGAAATTCATTTTTCTTTTGAGTAATAGGTTGCTTGGAAGTGTTGTTTGTTTCTGTCTCATGTAGGATATAAATTCAATAGCAGTTTTTAGATCTGCAACTGATTATATTTAAAGTAAGATTGTAATTTGGGAATTGAGCATAATGATAGAATGCGCCAAACATGCGTTTCCTGTTTTAAAATATTTTTAATTATCTGTTGTGTTTTATTAAGTATACTTCTTCATTTAAGAAAGTATTACTTGCCTGTGTTTTATAAAATACCTTGTAAAATTATATAATTTCTAAGTTGACATTCTCACTTCCTGTTATTTATATATGTATATATGTATAAATTTATTTACACACACACAATTTAAATTTATATTTATACAAATGACAAGATTTTCTTTTGTATACTAAAATTGGAAATTAATATGTAAACAGTTTATAAATGTAAATGTATTTGTTAGGTTTACACAGAATCCTGTTTATGAAACCCTAATCCAGATCCTTAGTTCATTTATAACTTGAAGGGAAACAACATTTTAAGCACATTTTTGCTGTTTATTCCCAAATATTTCCCCAAAATGTTCTTAAAGTTGCACTTAAAATTTCTTTCATTAGAGATCGAAAGAAACTCACCCTGTGAATGCCATCAAACTTGCCATTCTGAAGATCTTTAATATTTAAATGAAGTAAAAAACTAATTCCAAAACTGATTAAAAATAAGGTTCAGCAATTGGAAGAAAGATTTTTTACCAACAATTGGTCAATGGACTCAGAAGGTGGCGGGGTTCGCTGAAATGGCAAAAATCTCAGCTTTCTTAAAAGGTCAGAAGCAGGAGAATTATACACAGGAATGGGTAAAATGGATTGATTACATACAGAATAAATACCAGACTAGGAAGTACTATGTAGCCTTTAGGTAAGAATGTTTAGACTGATAGATGATCAGAGTAAATAATATATGGGATGCTTGGAATTGTTAGAGTGGTGTATAGCGGAAGTCAGGGGGGTGGGTTTGAGTGGGAGGTGGGGGAGGGTTAGGGTGGAGGGCGGGGCAATATATATGTATAAATAAACTAGAAGATGGGATTAATGAAATATTGTTATTTTAAGAGAAATTTATATTATGAGTTATATATGTTAAATTAGCTTAGAAGATGGGATTAATGTGCTATTGTTACTTTAAGAGAAATTTATATTGTGATTGTTGGGAGGAGAGGGGGTACAATATGTGAACGAGTAATTTACTTTAAGACGGGGGGAGGGGAGGGGGTAAAGTATTTGGTATAATACTTGAATGAGAATTTCTGCGGGGGGGGGGGGTTGGGGGGAGGGGAGGGGGCATAGTATTTGTATGTGATTTATACTGTATGGGGGGGTTAAAAGGGGGAAAATTTGTCTGTATAAAACTTTTTCAATTAAAAAAAAAAGGTTCAGCTGAGCTTTGCATCGATTTAGGCTATGTTATGTTTGTGATCATAGATGGATTTGCTTGTCTTCCAGCCACTCCATTTGCAAGCTGACCACAAAAACTTTAGTGCCTGCCAACTACATTTAAAGACCAGATGTATGGAATATATGTGGACCATCCCATGCTCTCTTCTTGCTCAGGAGACATTTTGCCAACTAGGATCCATCCTTGGCCACCAATCTTTGCTGTAATGCTGTCCCTGCTCCTTCAGGGATGTCTAGCTTACCATATCCTCACCAGAAATCTTCACTGATACTGCTTTCTCGAAATCTTCTGAGCTATATCCAAAACGTCATAGACTGTGTGACTGGCCCCTTTAAAGTGATATTTTGAGAAATGTTTCCACTTTTAGAGGATGAGAAATGGGAATGTGCTTCTTCATACAAATAAATACACAGACACAAACAAACACAAAAATGAATTCTGAAGACTGATAGGAAAAAACCCTACTCTATTGGATTTTTTGCAGTCAAAAATGCAAATATGTAAATAGGCAGATAATTCCTCGTGTCAGCCATTTTGGATAGCAGTAGCAATAGCACTTAGACTTATATACTGCTTCATAGTGCTTTTACAGCCCCCTCTAAGCGGTTTACAGAGTTAGCATATTGCCCCCAACAATCTGGGTCCTCATTTGACCCACCTCAGAAGGATGGAAAGCTGAGTCAACCTTGAGCCGGTGAGATTTGAACTGCCGAACTGCAGCTAGCAGTCAGCTGCAGTAGCCTGCAGTACTCTACTCTAACCACTGCGCCACCTCGGTGCAGTATGGATAGCACCCATACTCCTAATTCGTGGATTAAGAGAGCTGCAAATACCAATGCCCACTTGATGGCAGCCAAAAGTTAGAATTTTATATATCACTTTCCTGCCACCTGGCAGTCCTTTGGATTGCTATAATTCAAATCTATTAGCCCAGATCTATGTCCTTGAGCTGAAAAAAAAGAGACAGTTTTCCCGTTACGTAAATTATCTCTTAAAAGGGAGATACCTGGATACTTCAATTGCTTTCTAAATTGAGCAATATCAGACAAAGAAAGGCAATTCTTTGGCTGCTCCAAAGAAAGGATTGTCGTGGCTCTTGCAGGAACTGTGTGCTGGACTTGAGAAACCAAATTTCTTATGGAGACAGAAAATGCATAAGTGACCACTTCCAATAGCTATGCTCTTACTAATGATTACAAATTAAAAGAACAAGCAACTCCCTCCTGCCCAGTCCTGTTTAATTCATTGCATGAATTGAACGCCTCGATTTATAACCATTCATTTAGTGACTGTTTCAAATTACAACTGCAATTAAAAAACAAGATGTATGACTGTTGCAGCACCCTCATGGTCATGTGATCTAAATTCGGATGCTTGGTATCTGGCTCATATTTATGATGGTTGCTGTGTCCCAGGGTCATGCGATCACCTTTTGGGACTTTCTCACAAGCAAAGTCAACATGGAAACTCGATTCACTTAACAACTTTGCTACCAGCTAAAACAAGTACATGTTAAGTGATTCACTTAACAATTGTGGCAATAAAGTTTGTAAAATGGGGCAAAACTCACTTAATTGTCTCGCTTAGCAACAGAAATTTGGGGCTCAACTGTAGTCGTTAACTCAAGGCTACATGTAGATGCATCTTGAACCTATAAAGTATAGTTGTTCAAATCTTTTATAATAGAAGTTATGGAGAGTTCCGGTTCCGGCGGCGGCGGCAACGGGCAGCTCCTTGCCCGCTCCGGCTCCCCGGTGGGCTTCCCCACTCCTTGGGGGGCACAGGACACCCCGCAGAGGGGTCCTGCCGGAGGGGCGGCATCGCAGAGGACTCCTGCAGCGGCGGCGGCCGGCGGGAGGTCTCTCGCGCGCCCAAGGCACCGGGGAGCAAGCTCGGAGGGCGCTTCGCATTCCTGCGCCTCGCGCCTCGCTATAAGCCGACTGGAGAATGCAACAATAGAAGGAAGCAGCTGCAATGCGGTGAGGTTGCTTCTCTCTTCATTCCCTATTCTGCATGAAGAATTACTCAGCTTTTTAAAATAACTTTCGGAGCATTTTGGAGGTGCGGCTGGAGGGAGGGGGTTTTCCCCCCCCCCTTGGACAAGCGGCGAGGAACAATTTTGCTCTCAGCCCCCGGGGAAGGAGGAGGGGGGAGAGCCAACGAATGAAGCCTCACCCAGGCTGAGATTATTTTCTTTTCAATTTAATTCTACATATTACTGTGATTTGAGGACTTTTGGAACTTTTTAAAACTTTGTTATGCCTCTGTGCCCAAAACTGGCAGGGCAAGATGGCACACTTCCGTTGTCTTTATGAACTGTGAAACCTGACTCCACCTTTAAAATTCAGGCTTCCGGTCTTTGTCTCCGTGTCTCCCAGAGGAATCTCTTGTGGATTGGTATTTTTTAAACTTTCTAGGGGAAATTTTCTATCTATTGCCAGACTTATTAGAGAGATTCTTTTCTGCCTGGTTCTTCTGCTCCCGGACTCACCTGGCTACCCTTCTTTTCTAACTGTTTATCTTATATATGGACTGAACTTCTAACGTTATAAAGGATGGCATCCAAAAGACCACCTCCTGGAAAACCTGGCTTTGCTACTTCTGCTCCAACATCCGCAACATCCAGTCCAGCCACACAGTCAAAGATAACAGAACTGATGCAACCTAAGACTACAGAGATGGACTTTCAACAAATGCTTCAACAAATTTTACAGGGCCAGGAGGAAATCAAGAAACAGCTAAGGGAAATGAAAGATGAAATTAAAGAAAATCAAGCCCAAATATATAAGAACTCACAAAGACTGAATCTTGTGGAAGGGGGGGTGGAGGAGGTGAGGGGGGGGGGGTAGAAGCTGTGCAGAAAGGGAACAAAGATCTTGACATCCAACAGATGAAAATAGAATTTGAGAGAATGTCCTATTACCTTAGATTTCAAAATGTTATAGAAGAAGATGGGGAAAACATAAGGGACATCATGACAAACATCCTGGCTGACTACACACACAAAGAAAAACAACAGATGGGGTGGGATATAGACCTGGTTTATAGAGTGAACTCAGCTTATGCTAGAACACACAATGTACCCAGGGAGGTTCACATTAAATTTCTTAGAAAAAGCACAAGAGATGAAATTCTGGGTGTACAAAGGGGGCAAGCATTGACATACCATGATATGGAGTTAACCATTCTGAAGCAGATCCCTAAGAAGATTAGAGAAAAAAGGAAGAATTATTCGCAATTAGCGAATAAATTATACCAGAAAGGGGTGTGATTTAGATGGTTGATGCCTGAAGGTATGCTGATATTCTGGGAGGAGACAAGAATTAGAATCAATTCACCCATAGAGGCGCAGGCCTTTATGGAAAAAAACAAAACACTCCTAGAAAAAACACGAGACACTACAACGGACACGCTGGACACGGGAGGGGCCAGAGCTCTGCCAGTGGAGGGAGATGGGGCAATAGCAAGAAGACTCAGATCACAAAAATAAACAAGAAAATCATATTATTATAAACTGACCGAAAGTGATAATGGAATTATATCTGGATTTTATACTGTAATGTCTAATCTGATTGAATTTAGTAATAGAACTAATATGCTGATTGTAATCAATTATATACCAATGCATTATATATAAATGTATACTATGAGTATGGGGGGAGGGGCGCCTGTCACATTTTGCAACTGCCAAAATTTGTATACCTGTCCATTTACCCTTTTCCCTATAAATGTTGAAAAACCAATAAAAATTTTTGTTATAAAAAAAAATAAAATAAAATTTAAAAGAGAAATACAAATGATAAAAAAATTCTAGCAATTAAAAAAAAAAGAAGTTATGGAGTATGTGCAAGCAAAGTGAGTGACATCTATGACATCTTTGAGATTATTATTACCACCTAGAATAAGAGGACAGGAAGGCCTGGAAGAACGTTGTCCATGGGATCGCGGTGGGTCGGACACGACTTCGCAACTAACAACAACATCAGAGTAAGAGAGTGATAGTGACCTTGAGTTAGATCACAACCTTTCTCTGTCATATTTTTTGTCTTCCATTCATGTCCGATTCTCAGAGACTACCTGGACAAATTCCTGGAGCTTTCTTGACAAAGTTTTTCAGAAGTGATTTGCCCTTGCCTGCTTCTTAGGGCTGAGAGAGACAGGCCCAAAGTCACCTAGTTGGCTCCATGCCTATGATGGGACTAATATCCCCAGTCTCCTGGTTTGTAGCCTAATGCCTTAACTGCTACATCAAATCGAGTCTCTCATGAATATCAGAGAGAGAGCGCCCCTTTTTATTCCCAGTATCTGTGAGTTTTTAGGATTTCTAGGAGATGAAGTGACACATGTCTAGAGCGCTGTGTTTGGAAGATAAAAAGTGAATCTGATCAAAAATGAGTGAGAACTGCTGCACTAAAGAAAAACTTCACAAGATGATTAGATAAATCTAGTATGTCAAAAGAGAGGAACAAAATCTCTTTCACTATGAGGCTAGTTTTTATTTTATTTGCAGGAAGTGTTCTTTTTCCATGATACAGAAAATCTTCCTTCATTCTTAAGTGCAGTAACACCTCAAGACCAGGGGTGAAAAGCTACCAGTTCGGACCGCTTTGCCCGAACCAGTAGTAAACAATGCTACCGGTTCGCCTGAACCAGTAGTAAAAAAATGCTACCGGTTCGGGCGAACCGGTAGCTCCGATGATCAGCTGTGCTGCATGATTAGAAATCATGCAACACAGCTGATTGTCGCACAGTGATCATCAGAACTATTGGTTTGCCTGAACCTGTAGCATTTTCTTACGTTCCGACAATCAGCTGTGTCGCACGATTTATATTCACAAAAAAGCAGGAAATCCTGCTTCCTAGCGAATCTAAATTGTGCGGCACTGCTGTTCCCCCCCTCACTGTTCTACTTACTATTGCGGGCTCAGAAAAGACTTCTTAATCCTCCTTTTTCAGCGCTGCGTGGTAGCGCCTGTGGTGTGCATATGCGTAAAGCAAACCAGTAGCGATGTGAACTGGTAGCAGACTTCAGAGCATTTCACCCCTCTGCTCGAGACTCATTTATCTGACCTGGAGTTCTATCTTCTCAGAACTTCAGCCTGTTGTACTTGGTAACCTTAATTATGAAAATTACTGTTCCAGTTGAGAAGCTACAGGTGGGCGCTAAAAGTGTTGGTTTTTGCAAGCAAAATAATGTGGATATTTTTGGGGGGAGAGACCAGATGAACCCTTGAAAAGAATATTTCCATAGTTAGACTACTGAAATCAAAAGGATTATTTCTTGAATTGTCACATCAGGAGCCTCTCTTAGAGATTTCAGGTTGAAGTAAAATGAAGTGATCCTTCTATATTCTTGTTTGAAGCTCTGAGTGACTTCAAAGGTCACTGCATCCCATTTAACTGAACTTGGAAAGAAATCTAGGAGCCAGAGCAATTGGCAAAGCACATGTAACGTGATCATAATGACAGTCCCATTTGACCCAGAAGTAGAATATAAATGTTTTAACAAATGTGGAGACAAACATCTTTTGACTAATAATCTCATATTATATGGTGACCTAGATTTAGAGGGATGGTAAATTATGAATACTTGCCAAAGGGATACTGCAATACAAGTTTTTCAAAGACATTCATAAAAAGAGCAAAGTTTTCAAAAAGAGAATTGTTTTGAAAAAAAAAAGATGATGGATAATTTATAATTCTCACAAGAAAGTTTATATATGAAACAGGCCGTTACTTGAATCATGGTTCTTCTCAGATTCATGGTACATTAATTCTTGCCACTAGCAAGATGATTTGCTTCTTTCAGGAGCATAAGTACTCACTATGTCAGTGTGGGGATGACAGTTCTATTTTTCTTTTTGTGGCATTTTTAAAAACAAATCATTCCCATTTCCTCTTGTACACCTCAGGCAAAATACTGGACTCATTCTGATTGTCTTCACCAGCACAAGCAAAATCTTCCTTCCTTCCTTCCTTCCTTCCTTCCTTCCTTCCTTCCTTCCTTCCTTCCTTCCTTCCTTCCTTCCTTCCTTCCTTCCTTCCTTCCTTCCTAATTGAGCGAAATTTATGAATTTTAAATACAATTCTAATGATGTCATTGAATTTTCTTAGAAAAGTAGATGTCATTTCATGCATACTTCTTTAGGTAGATATAAAGGCAGACAAGCCTAGATGAAATCAGTGCAAAGGAAATACATTGAAAATAAGAACGTTTCTACCTGCATATTTGATTCACTAACATTAATGGAACAGCTCATAATGGTGATTTGCTTTGGCTTTGTCATTTGATTGGGGGGAGGGGATTGTTAATACTAAATCCCCTTTATTTACTGCTTGTAATTTGATTGTACAGGGTTTCTGTTGGTTTGGAAGCCTCCAGATATCATGTATGGTTCCTTTTGGGTATGCTATTTAATTTGTCATTGTCAAAAACAAACAAACAAATGGTTATGGCAATCCAAAACATAATGATGATGATATGATGAAAAATGTTTTCTTGATCTATTACTTTTACATAATTGAGTATGCTATGGAGTTCAAAGCTGATGAATGAGAAATGTAATTAAATACAGTTATGTTTTAATATTTAAACTATCCAAAGCTGCTTAAGATGTCTATCTGAAAGGGATTGAAAATATAGATTCCTAGCTTCTTTTCTATAAGAGGGTATGGTACACCGCCCCGAGTCCCTTGCGGGAGAGGGGGCGGTCTATAAGCGCTAATAAATTGAATTGAATTGAATTATGGTGAAGATGTACATTTATTATCAATACTTGGATTTAAAAAACAAAACAAAACGGGATTGAAGTTCTTAAAAGCTGGAAAATCTTTGATTTTTACAGTAGGCCATATTGGATTTTGAATGGTACCATTCAGGCTACTAAAATATATAGTGCCATTTTGTAAATAATAAATATATAATTTCAGGGAATGAGGTGACTTGCTAATCATGAGGTTCTCATGTTTAAAAGTTTAAAACTGCGAGGTAAAGAGAAAGATGATAGTTATGTTGTGTAAACATGTAGTTAGGTTGTTCACAGCTCATGAATAAGTGAGAGTGCATAGACAGTGAAGGATAATGTTGGTTAAAAACTACTGTAGGAACTAACTAAAGTTTTGCTCTATAATTTCTCAAGATGTTTACAAACATTAAAAATTAGTTTCTTTTCTCTTATTTTGAATCAGTCACTCCTCATGTTGGATAATAATTACGTGAACATTATTTGCCTCAGTGTAAACTATTTAGTTTATTGGTCTGTTTTCTTTTCTTTTATGAAGTGCTGCAACACTTTAAAAAAATTAAGCAAAAGGAACAGTCTGTGCTGCGTAAAGAACACAGCCCCATTCATAGTCATTCCCCCTTCAGTTTTTAATGTTGTCAAGTCAGCAGAGTGGCTAGACAAATAAACCTTATGTTGGCATTGTCACATTATATTTGCGATCAGAAATATCAAAACAGTTTCTTGTACGCTGCTTGTCTACCTCCAGTTTGTTCAAATCTACTACATGATTGTTAGAAACATCAATTTTAGTTATAAATAGCCTGAAATACCTTTTCGAGGAATTTGAAGGAGAAAAATAATCTTTACTAGAACTCTTAAAATCACAATTACTCTCAGACAAAATTATTCTTAGAAATATTCACGACACAAAACTTCTTTAAAATGGATATTTAAAAGATCAAAACAAGTATTTTAATTATTTCTCTTCATGATGCAACAAAAGATAAAGTCTAAAATTGACATATTGCTGAAAAGCAACAGCTGCACAGCCATATTAAGTAGAGATATGGAAGCTATAGCTTTAATTATAGTAATTTTGAGATGGAAGCAATTTTTGCAAGCAATGGTTCAACTAACAACAGGAATAATTATGTGCTTGAAAATAGATAAGAACAAGCAAGCCTTTGGTATAAATTGTTTCCATATTCAGGAACAGTTTTTAAAGTTATTTGTTTTGAAACAGATGAAATTTGTTAGTGTTCCCTGTGGTACATATGTGCTATTATTTGTAGCATTATTTCAAACAAAATTGTGTCAGATCCATCTGTTTAATATTTTTTTCTACACTGTTGGATAGGTTATAAGATTATTAGAAAAATAATAAAAACTTTATGATACCATGGAATTGGGGTTCTACTGAATTTGGGCTATAATTGATCCCAAGTCCATAATTGTACAATACATTATTTAATGTATTGTACAATTATTTTTGACTCTGTTAATTCCAATAAATGAACATGGAAAATAATACTGACCCCTGCTAATCAGTCTACACTCTATTTTCAAGAGCTAAATATATTTAACAAAGCCACAAAGATGACATGAAATAATTAAATAATCAATTGCATAATTGATATCAAAAGCACATTGCTCTAGAGATAGGTGAAGTTACTTAATTTAGTCAAAAAGTTGTGGATAGGAAACTTCTTCCACAAAGCTATTCCTTCTTTTAGCTAATTTAGTGGGTGTAACTTTTGATGAAATATAATACTAAGATTCAGTGCTGTCTATCTTGAAATTGTGCCAAGTTCTAATACTGAGTTAGAGAAAAATTCCTTGCTATGAACAGTTCAGGGACGTGCAGTCAGGGGAGGCAGGGGAGGCGGAGCCTCACCTCTCATCATGAAATAATATACAATATATAATAATAATAATATATATTTCCTCCCATCCCTTTTACACGCCCCCTGCTAAGCTCCGGTAAGGAGAAGAGCCCTTGGGGAGTGAAGAGGAGGAGGAGGGAGGAGGAGGTGCGCACACGTGGCGGTTCCAGCTCTTCCTCCACCCGGACCACCTTGACGCCGCTCTGGCTACCTCCGTCCAGCCGCGCCCAGAAGCTGCGGCGATGTCATCAAGACGAAGTGGCTTGGAGGCGAAGTGCTTTTCAGTGCTTTTCTGTGTGTCTAGCATTTAGGTAGATAGCCGGATGTCCTAAACGCCAGACGCACAGAAAAGCACTGAAAAGCAGCTGCTGTTGGGACCGCGGAGCGCGAGCCAGTGGAGGGCGCTCAGGAAGGTGGGGAATGGGATCACATGTGCTGGAGGCTGAGGCAGCCTCAGCCTCCAGCACACGTAGTCTCATTCCCCACCTTCCTGATGACATCACCAGCCTCACCAGCCATAAATCTCACCGCACGTCACTGGAACAGTTTAATTGGTGTTTTGTATGCATTTTGCCTCCAGATACCATTGCAGATTGTGCAGTCTTTAATGTTGGATCAGACATTTTCTGTAAAATAGTACAATAGGGATAATGAAATCTCACAAGATAATAAAGTGGGGGACTAAGTTGCCTTGTACAAATATACAAGATATTATGAGATGTTTTGTTTTCTGTGTAAGATGTCATAAAATTTCAACCACTAGTTTTACTGGGCATCAGCATATATTGATGCCCACTGATGTCACATTAATCATTTCTGTCCCTGGAATCTAACCATTGTTTTTAAAAAATCCCAGACAAGTTTATAAAGCAGCTTCATGTACGCTCACCAATACTATTCACTGAGAGAGAATGCTCAGTGAATGAAATGAAAACTGAGATGATAAGATAAATAGATAAATAGAAACAGTATATCCTATCTTTATAATGCCTGCCAAATGGTGTGGTTGAGATACGATGCATTTCATTGAAACAGTGTGCAGAATGAAAATAGGAGTCGTGTGGTGTGGACATTGCAATTCTGCAGGCAGGCATTAAAGAAAAGTACTGGAATAACTTATAACAAGTTTCACATATGGACAAAGTCTCAGATAAATAGTGACAGACAGACAGACAGGACTACTATGAGCCAGCCATGTGCTGCAGCTGCCAAAACAGTCTTAGGCTGTATTAACAGAGGGATAGAATCAAGATCACATGAAGTGTTAGTACTGGTTTATAATGCCTTGGTAAAACCACACTTGGAATATTGCATCCAGTTTTGGTTGCCACGACATAAAAAAGATGTGTGCCACTCTAGAACAGGGGTCAAACTCAAGGCCCAGGGACTGGGTCCAGCCTGCGGGGCACTTATATCTGGTATCAGCAAAGGACCTGTCCACGGTGCCTCTGCCAGCAAAAACAGCTCGGGAGGGCCATGGGCTCCATTTTCACTGGCAGAGGGTTGCAGGAAGCCATCTTAGCCGAAAACAGAGCTCAGAAGTCAGTTTTCACAGGCAGAGCACTTGGACCACCACAGGCGCCCCTGACACGAGTGATGTCAAGCTGGCCTTGACTACCCTGGCCTCACCCAGGTCAAATACAACCCTGATGCAGCCCTCAATGAAATCAAGTTTGACACCCCTATCCTAGAAAGACTTCAGAGAATAGCAGCAAAGATGACTAGAGGGCTTGGATGCTGGAACATATTAACAATGGTAGCAGGAATTGGGTATGTCTAGCTTAATGAAAAGAAGGAGTAGGGACAACATGGTAGCAGTGTTCAAATATCTAAGGGGCTGCCACAAAGAAGAGGGTGTCAAGCTGAGGGTAGAACAAGAAGCAATGGGTGGAAACTAATCAAGGAGAGAAGCAACTTAGAACTGAGGAGAAATTTCCTGACAGTGAGAACAATTAATCAGTGGAACAGCTTGCCTCCAGAAGTTGTGAATGCCCCAACACTGGAAGTCTTTAAGAAGATGTTGGATAGCTATTTGTCTGAAACGGTATAGGGTTTCCTGCCTAGGCAGGGGGTTGGACTAGAAGACCTCCAAGGTCCCTTCCAACTCTACTATTGTATTGTATTGTATTATTGTATTGTTCCCCAAAGCACTTGAAGGCAGAACAAGAAGCAATGGAAGACCTAATTTATGGTCCCTTATTCATCTGTTGTTGTTTTTAAAATATGTTTTATTTTCTGTGTAGTAATAGGAAAATTGGAAGTGGAAATTTATAACCAGTGGTGTACTGCTATATGTTGAAGAACCGGCTTTACCATCTTCATTTCCTCTGCACCTCACCATTCTGAACAGCTAGCTGAGTGCCGAACTACATTTCAAAGTTTACCTCTGTTGTCAACCGTCTTGTAAAAGCAAGAACAAGAATTCATTTCTTTTGTCCGGTTCCGGCGGCTGACGGCGACGGGCAGAGACTGCTCGCCCCGCTCATCCCCGGTGGGCTCCCCACCCCTTGGGGGGCACAGGACGCCCCGGAGAGGCGTTCTGCCGGAGGAGCGGCGCAGCGGGACGACCCCTGCATCAGCGGCAGCCGTCGGGGGGCTCTCGCTTCGCTCCAGGCACCGGGGAGCGCGAAGGGGAGACGCGCTGAAGCGTCTTCGCTGCGAGGCTGTCCGGAAGAAAAAAAGAAACTTGAAGGATGCGGCGGCGATGCGGTGAGGTGTAGTCTCCTTTCATACCTATTACCAACTCTAAAACTCGTCAGTTGTGTTTAATCGGAACTTTTGGTTAATTCGGAGAGGTGCGGCTGGAGGGGAGGGGGATTTCCCCCCCCCTCGGACAAGCGGCTAGAAACAAACGTGCTCGTAGCCCCAAGGGAAGGAGGAGGGGGAGAGCCAAACCAAAGAGGTCACACTCCAACTAAATGGATCTTCGGATTTAAACCTTTAGGTTTCAAGACAATGGGATCTGGAAGCCTTGGGAACTTTGAATTTTGAAAACTTTATTTGTTGCCTCAGTACCCGAAGTTGGCAGGGCAAGATGGCACACTTCCGTTGTCTTCATGAAAGGTGAACTTGACTCCACCTCTTAGCTTCAGGCTTCCGGTCTTTGTCTCCGTGTTATTTGGATAATTCTCTTGTGGATTGTTTGCTTTTGAACTTTCTGGAGTGAAAAACGTCTGTTCCCTGCCAGGGTGATTAGAGAGTTCCCTTGTGCCTGGTCTCTCTACCCCCCGAACTCCCTTGGCTGCTCTACCACTCTGACTGATTCTTCTCTATACTGACTGGACTCTTTATTACTAACAATGACATCTAAAAGACCACCTCCTGGAAAGTCCGGCTTTGCTGCCTCTGCCCCGACATCTGCAACCTCAAGTCCGAGCACACAATCAACATTGACAGCTTTCAAACAAGTTAAAACTACGGACTTGGAGTTTCATCAAATGTTTCAGCAAATTCTACAGGGACAAGAGGAAATAAAGAAACAACTGAAAGAGATGAAAGAAGAAATTAGAGGGAACCAGGAAAAAAATGATAAGAACTCACAGAGACTGGATCTCTTGGAGCAGGGGGCGGCTGAGATGAGGGCGGGGGTGGAGGGCGTGCAAAAGGGAAACAAAGAGCTTGACACCCAACAAATGAAAATAGAGTTTGAGAGAATGTCCTTTTATCTTAGGTTTCAGAATGTGATGGAGACAGATGATGAAAACATTAGGGACATCATGACAACTATCCTGGCTGAGTATACCCAGAAAGAAAAACAACAGATGGGGTGGGAAATAGACCTGGTCTACAGAGTGAACTCCGCATATGCTAGAACATACAATGTCCCCAGGGAGGTTCACATTAAATTTCTTAGGAAAAGCACAAGAGGTGAAATTCTGAATACACAAAGGGGACAAGCCCTGATATACAAAGATAAGGAGATAACCATACTGAAACAGATCCCCAAGAAAGTGAGGGAGAAAAGAAACTATTATTCGCAATTGGCAAATAAATTATACCAGAAGGGGGTGTGGTTTCATTGGTTGCTGCCTGAAGGTATGTTAATATTCTGGGAGGAGACAAGGGTCAGAATTAATACACCCATAGAGGCGCAGGCCTTTATGGAAAAAAATAAATTACTCCTAGAAAAACCAGAAAACATCCCAGTAGATGCACAAGACACGGGAGGGGCCAGAGCACTGCCAACAGGGGGAGATGGGGCGACATCAAGAAAGCTCAGATCACACAAATAAGTAAGAAAATCCACATGACACAAATTGATTGAAATTACTTATGAATTTACCACACTGACTATATGTTATTATGTAATATTTGAATGCTATGCAAATGTACACCATGAGTCTGGAGGGGGCGTATACCCACCGCAGTTTGCGGCTGCCACAATTTGTAACTTTCCCCATACCTTTTCCTTTTGTAAAACACCAAAAAACCAATAAAACTTTGTTTAAAAAAAAAAAAGAATTCATTTCTTTGTGGGCGCACAATGCATCCCCTTCACTGTCTATGATCCGATTGTGATTATACTTGGATGTAGCTCTATTTCATCCTGATTTAGTAACAGGACTGTCTGATATGGATTGGTTACCACAGATGCAAAGAAAGCTGGGAGCCCTTCTTTCTTTTTTGGAGGAAATTGGTTCATTTGCAGCCAGTTAATATATATGGTTAAAAATGAATTTTACATGTGAAATGTTATATCTTGAATTGCCAGTTCAAAGTTAGTCATAAATCAGGTACTGCTGATCAGATGTTTTTTAAGTTAGCACTAGCTGTGGGCTCAGATTTATTAAAGCTTTGTTGAGGATTTAGACACATAGTTTTCTCATGTTAAAATTTGTTTTGAATAGCCTTTTAAAATGGCTAGTAATCAGGTTACAACCAGTCAACTGTGAAGTGATTAAATTCTAAATATAGGTAATACTCATTTGATGACCACAATTGGGACTGCTCTGTGAAGTCAAGCTAAGTAGAGCGTGACTGTGTTTTTCTTTTTCTACTCACATACCTTTGAAATGGCACTAGGCTAATGGTCTCACAACTGTTGCCTCTATCTGACAAGAGTAACTAGTTGCACACCTTGAGATTGTCCAGCAATCTTGCATGCCGCTTCATTTTGAATGAACTAAAGTTTCTGAATTTTCTTTAAGGGTAGTCCCATCTGGAAGAAATTATTGTAATTTAGGTGAAAGACTGAACTTTAATGAACATTTTGATTAATTTTATTAAATAGTGTGGTTGTGATATGTTTCCTATGTACATTAGTAGTGTGTTCTTGTTTTAATTTTCATATGATTGAATTAGCATCCTCATACCTGATCTAATGGCTATGTGAAAGTACTACCAACTCTATACTAGCTGTTCTTTATAGCTGCTAGTAGCTTGCTACTAGATAGATTTGTTTGAAAATGTTGAAGTTGGGACATCCACTTTACTTCTGGTGAGTCTCAGCTTGCAGTCTGTCTGGAGAAAACAGGGGTGGCAGAGGAAACGCTTGGGGTGGGAAGGTTGAATGTCTGCAAAGGAATGTCCTATTGTTGAGTTTCCCTATTCTCTTTGAACTTTAACAGAAACTTATTCTTGTCGGCAGTAGTCTATTTCATTTCATGAGAATATTGGTTTCTTAGTCACTTCACATTATGAAGTATATGATAAACAATAACTTTTGTAGGCTTTTCTCATTTTCTTTCAGTTTAGTGAAGATGCACCTAATCTTCTTTGCAAATGTTACAATTTCATTGTCTATTCCAATTTAGAAATGGTGATTATTTATGACAATATTCTCATGCATAACTTATATAGTCACTATATTATAGAACTATTCAACCATTACTTCAAACTGTAATTAAAGAGAGCAAATAGCATATATTGAAAGTCATATTAATGTCCATTTTACCTTACTAAAATCTGTATAACACTGTTTCACTAAAATTTTGTATCAAATTTAGTACATAGGTTTTGGGAATCCTGAATCAGTACAACCATGCTTTGTCTTTTACTTAAAGATTTGTGTTTTTTATTTCAGCTGTCGAACCAGTAATAGAAAAAGCTTGATTGTAACTTCTAGCACATCTCCAACACTTCCACGGCCACATTCTCCACTTCATGGACATGCAGGTAACTGTGTGTGTGTGTGTTTGTGTGTGTGTGTGTGTGTGAGAGAGAGAGAGAGAGAGAGAGAGATTTATTTGATTTAATTGTTAATTTAATTTCTTCTATTGGAATTTAATATAATAAATAGACATAGTCCCTGACTCCCCGGGATTCATTTAAATAAAAATGGATGAGTAAGATTTCTTTGTTGCCTTTAGATTGGGCATCATTCATTTAAGTACCAATTTGGAGGCAGATGTTTTTAACTTTGCAAAATGTTATGAAGTAAAGGTTAAACACATATATATGATAATATTATTTTCTTGTCATTGCCAGTTCTCTGTGTTACATTCACATAGAAAGATCTTACTTTCCATATATGTTTACACTGTTCACCAGTACATTTCTTTGTTTAGACTGGATTTGACATTTTTGTTTACCTTTGAGTCCTTCGCAAGGGTCTAGGATAGGCAGATGTTGTTGTATGTTAAAGATTCATCACGGGTTGTAAGCTGTTCAAAGTAAAGCTTCCTTTGCAATTTACTGATGGGGATTTTGTCAAAGCTGACGGTCTTCATGCATCCTTCAGATGTGTCTGAATTGCATCCAGAGTGACTATTGATACTCACCTAGACTCTTGATGTTATTTCCATAGGGTGTCTTGATTCTTTCAATTTTCACTATTTTCCCCCTCTTTGTCCAGCCTAAATTCCATTGCTATATCTTAGTTGTATATTCAGAAAGTATTCAGCGATTCTATTTCAGATGATCTTTTTCTATGCAGCTTCAGATTGTCTGAGTGAAACAGGTGGTATAGCCTGGCAGATTGCCCCCATTGCAGAATTGAATCAAAAGCAATGTCAGTTCAAGAGATTAAATACATATAATGTACAGAGTAGTTATGTATATGGTTATTTCTGTTATCACTGTTTGAAAACAACCATCTTTTATTCGAAAATTTGGATCAAATTCAGATTTACATACAACTTATAGTTGAAGCAGATCAGAAATCACAGTGTTTGTATGCAGTGAAAAACTATGTTTTGCTGAGAAACACTAATAATAATAATAATAATTTTATTTGATTAGCCGCAACCCTCTCCCGAAGGACTCGGGGCGGCGTACAATCAAAACAGATAAAATACAGATAAAGACAAACATATATACATAAAGAACAAAGACATATACATGTGCATGGAGGAGGTAGACTCATAAGTGAAAGACAATTAAAAAACACAATTTAAAATCCCATTAAATAAAATTACTGAATTAAAAAACCCATCAGGAGCGTTATGAAGTTATGATTGAGCCAGTCCGGCTATTTGGAATAGGTGGGTCTTGAGCTTTATACGGAAGGAGCGGAGGTCAGTAGTGGTCCTAATATCCGGGGGGAGGTCATTCCACAGGGCTGGGCCCGCCACAGAGAAGGCTCTGCTCCTAGGCGCCGCCCCATGGCACTGTCTGGTGGACGGCACCTGGAGAAGTCCCTCTCTGTGCGAGCGGATGGGTCGTAGGGATGTATGGGGCAGAATACGATCCCGCAGGTAACTAGGTCCTGAGCCATGGAGCGCTTTAAAGATCGTAATCAAGACCTTGAAACGCACCCAATAGACCACAGGAAGCCAGTGCAGCTCGCGCAGGAGAGGTGTCACATGGGAGTACTTAGTACTCCCCATAATCACCCGCGCGGCCGCATTCTGGACCAACTGCAGTCTCCGAGTGCATTTCAAGGGAAGCCCCATGTAGAGAGCATTACAGTAGTCCAGGCGAGACGTCACCAGCGCATGGGTGACTGTGTGTAGGGCGTCCCGGTCCAATAGGGGGCGCACCAGGCGAACCTGGTGGAACGCCCCACTGATGGAAAGAATGATGGAAACTGATGGAAAGAGGAAGACCATAATTTCTTTCTGCTAAATATTTTAAACTAGTGTTAAACTTTTCATAAAATAAACTGTTTGAGATAAAACTGGCTTTCAATTACTCTTATGACATATTGGCAAAATGTGCTGCATGCAATATGGATATGATTGAAACTGCTAACCAAGTCTACATTTTATCTTCCTAAAATATATTATGTAAAAGTCCCAGTTGAGGAAAGTCAGGATGAATGATAGTGATCAAGATTTCTGACTACTATGGTGTATGTGGGAATTGCAGCTTGGAATGTAAGAAGAGCAAATGATAAGGAGCATGAATAATTCAATGAGAAAAAGAGCAAGCAAGCAAGCAAATCTAGAAGGATATAATAGATCTGGATGAAAGTGACCTAATTTGGTGGAGCAAGGATCAAGATTCAGGGATACACACACACACACACACACACAAAATATATTATTTGCCCCAGAAAACAAGTCCAAGTCTTTATATAAGCATGCATACTTTAATATTTAAGATCTAGCCACCTTATTCCCTCTTTGCTCAATAAACAAATATGTGGCATTTTAATGGTGTTTGGAGGCAGCTGAACTATGTTTATGTAATAATTCTTTCTACTCTGAATAGCATTAATTAACGGCTGATCAGAATTATCCCTTACAATGACAGTTGAATGGTGATAATGGAAGAATCAGATATGGGGAAAATGTGCAATGTTACGAACTAAGGTGGAAAAATAATGTAGCATAAATGTGTTTGGTGAGGGTAGGAATGGAAGAAGAAACTACAGAAAAAGTGTTTTTGTCAGAGACCCAAACGTATGTTATCACTAGATTTATTAGAAAATGAATACTGCTTAAAATACAATTCTTCTATTGTACGTTATTGCATAAATGAATATTGTACGTACTGTATATTGTATGCAAGGAATTTAGAGTAAGAACGGTATGGTGAAAATGTTAGACTGCTGTTAGGGGAGAGCAGCCTCATAAAATGTCATAGGATCTAGTTTCTGTGAATAGAGAACTCAACCATGGATAACCAGAGAAGAAATAGAATAAAGCTATGATATTAGGGTAAGGCTAAACTCTGGTTGGTCACAAGATGGCAGATATATAGAAAATTCTTTCTTGCTATCTATTTGCCATCTGGATTTTTGCAGGCCATATAAGATGACCCTAGGATAGGGAGTAGGGATTAAAGGCCTACACACATAAAAATAGTTAGAAGGCAAGGATTTATTTAGAAGCACAGGCTCAGAGAAGGGAAATAAGGCACACTGATCATTCTATTTGTGTGAAATAGCCTTTGTTCCCTTAGCTTCCTGTTTAAACTTTTTGATGAGGAAGATGTATTCCATCCTGGGTATATTATCTTCTGCTGGGTTTCTGTCAAAAAACAAAAACAGAATCGGAAAAGAAGTGTGGGGCATTGTTGTTTACTCTTAATATTTTTTTCTGGGCTAGATTACTAGGGAAATCTCAGTAAGGTAAGATACATAGACTTACAAGACATATTCTGTAGGTATCTATTGGAGCAAAAGGTTAGGCTGATTAGACTTTTGTTCTGCTCCAAAAATATTGCTCCAGTGTGGTTTACATTTTTACATTATGCAGATGTTTAATTCAAAGCTGATTTATTGCAAAGCTGTACAGTTATTTTCACATTTCATATAATATTTATAGGTGCAGGTATAAAAGGAATTAATGTCTGTACCTTTTAGATAAATGCAAATTAATGCATATGAAGTGGTATTTGTAACTTCCCAAGCAATAACATATATTTATATAATAGAGCATTTCCAGATTGGCATAGTATAGGTTATATACAGTAGATTAGATCCTGATTAATTCATATAATTCATAGGAATTCTAAGCCATGGTATTTTCTATTTGTGATCGTCATTATTTTGTTTTTCACCATTTATTTTGGCTTATTTTTCACCAGAAAAGGTTAGAGAAAATAGGCTGAACACTGTGATTAATAACAATAAGAACCCTAAGTCTGAAAAACTGTATGCCAGACTCATATTAACTATAATATAGAAATAGTTGTAAGCATGGTTCAAATACCATTTTATATGTTTTTAAGCAGGTGGAAGTCCATTGGATAGCCCCCGAAATTTTTCTCCAAATGCACCATCTCACTTTTCCTTTGTTCCTGCCCGTAGGTATGTATGAGTGATTTTATTCCATTATCTCAGTCCATTTGAATTGCAGTACTGAAGAATATTGTTCAAGATTGTTGTACTGGTTGAGCTTGGCTCAATTTTCTAATCTTGAGATTTGTTTATTCTCAGATTTATTGAAGATTTAAAAAAAATCAGTTTGTCTTTATTCAGATATTCACAACTTGGGCCATGATGGCTTCTTTTAAAAGGAAGTCAAGTGTGGTAGTAAGATCCCCCCCACCCCCACTAGGCCCAATAAACTCTGCTTGTATGTAGTAGTAAGTCAACTTTTGTTATTTTGTAATACATTCAGAAACAAATACATTGCAATATTTATTTATTCATTCAAATTGTATGGCTGCCCATCTCTAATCTTAAAATAAATTCAAAACAAATCCAATCAAAAATGCAAAGTTAAAACACATAGCAGTTCAATGGGCCATTTGAACTTTTGATGGCACTGAATGGATGGTGGGTACAATTTTACCTTGGAATCTGTATACAAGTCAACTGACTCGCACGTATGACCAATTGCAGTGCCCCACAATCATTTGCAAATTTGCCTGCCCCCTTCCCCAGAATGTCACTTGGAAGCCAGGAGGGAAAGATACGAGTCGTAAGTTACTCAGATAAGCCTCATCCTTCTCCCTTGCCAGCTACTCCCATACCCCTCCACACCCTCCCAGATCTTCACCATGCCTTCCTTTCACACTCCCCAAACTTTGCTGCACTGCCTTTGCACCCTCTCCACACCTTGGCTGTACTTTCAGTGAAAACACTATTCTGCACTATTTCCCATCTCAACCCCCCTTCCAAAGAAGTTTTGGGGACCATTTTCAGCCTAGATATATCCTTGGAAGTAAAGATGATACTTTCAGTTGCCCCAAACCAGCTTGCCATTTTTTGTTTGATCTTTTGATTAATAGAATATTTTAAAAAGTCAGATGGAGCAGGGAGCCAGTTGCAAACAAAGGGTGGTGTCTATGGACAGGTTACAGGTTTTGGGGATGAAATACTGGGGTCTTCAAATATAATGATTTTTTCATAAATTATGATGGGATGTTATAGCCGTTTTATACCTTTGTTTATAAGTTATCTCATGAGTAGTTTTAAAAATTCCATCAATATTGTTAGGATATCAGGCTACTACCATTTGTTTTGCTAAGAAAATATTATTTAACAATAAATCTCAAGTTCAGTATTTTGTGAGCAGACCTGAATTTGATAATAATGTGAAAGCTGGGCTCTAGTTATATACGCAAGATAAAGATGAATAATTGGATAAAGATGAATATATCTTTATCTCATTTATCTTTATCCAATTCTTTATCTTTAAGATGAATAATTGGATAACCATTTGTCTGAAGTGCCTTAGAGTTTCCTGCCTAGGGTTGGACTAGAAGACCTCCAAAGTCCCTTCCAACTCTGTTATTCTGTAAATATTCGGTAAATTATTTCAGTATAAATCTAATGGGGTACAAATCAGAGGTATAAATCTGTCATTAAATAATATGTTTCTTTTTTGTTTTCTTACATTGCAAGTTCATCCATAAAATTGTTTAGCATGCTTAAAGGGATAACAATAACTATTTGATAAATGTTTACAAGCGCTCTGTATTTTGTTCCCATTTTTATTGCTGGTACTGTTTGTTTTTATATAGCCATGGACACAGGGCAGACAGGTAAATGGTACAGCAGATGTAAGTTGTATGCAGTATGAATGGAAAGCTTTTGCATGTTGCAGTCCCGGCGAGCTCATGCTTTCATAACCCATTTAGGCATGTTGGCAACACTTCTCTTGAACAATTAAAATGAGTGATATCTGGTTTTTTAAAGTTTTTTGACTTCTGTTGAAAATAAAATATTGCTGTTCCTCTAAATGTTCTATTATGCATCTGTAGACATATCAACTTAAAAGGGAAATAAATTTTATTCAATTCAGAAGTGAACCCAGAATTAAAATACTCAGGAATAAGTCTATATGGGATAATAGCATTAGTGAGTTGATCTTGTCCTCTGTGTAATAGTATAAAATAGCTCACTTCCCTTTCAGTTGTGGGTAGTACTTCATCTTTTAAATAAATATTTCCCAAGATATGTAGGGAAAGGGAGAGGGGGAGAATAAAGTTCTTGTGCTGCATCTAGAGTATTTCCTGTCTAATAGTCTAAGAGGTTCTCAACCTTCTCTTCACCACGGACACCCACTCCCCAAATACATTTTGTGGCCATGGGACCACCAAGACTTAACTCATGATTTAAATTATAACATTTCTTCAAGTCTTTGCGGACCCCATATGACGACATCACAGCCCCCCCAGGGGTCTGAAGACTACATGTTGAGAATCCCTGGTCTGAGCAGTATGTGAACTTCAGAAAATCTTCATTCATTCACAAAACCTGCCCTGTACTTTAGTTGAGGTCTTGTTATTTTTGCTTTGTCTTTTTTTGTACACAAAGAGGATGCCACAATTAAATAAATGATTTAAAAATTCCTGTTCCACCTGAACAGTGAAAATAATATAAACTTCTTTACTACTTTGGGAGGTGTGTTATATTAATTTTAATTTTAATCAACTGTAAAATGTAGCTGCAAACAAGTACATTTTTTGTTTGCTGTTCTGTTTTACCTCAAGTGAAATATTGTTAATAGGCATTTTAATTCTGCAGTTACTAAGTGAACACTTTGAAAATTTTCTGCCTTGGAACTGCTCCTTTCAAAGAAACAGTACTCCTTTTTATTATGTATATTGGCTAGGTGATAAGTTGATCCATTAAACAGAAGTGTTTTTTTCATATGAAAACTACAGGTAAAACATATTCCTTTATTTGCTTTATATATTTCTTTGGACGACGTTTGTTTTGAAAGGGCCCTTATTTTTTTTAATTGTGATTTTTAAACATGATCGTGCCAAGGGATAGTTAGTATTTTGCACCATATTTGTATATTTGTAAACATTACTATTTATAGTGTTGATTCCCCTGCAGTTTCTTCTTTTCAACATTTTTTAAAATATTGATTTTTTTAATAATACACATACTTTTAAAAACACTTTGAAGACCGTAAGAGCACAAGAAGATTCTTGATTGATCAGGCCATAGATGCTTTATTGAAGAATCTGGATTTTTGCATATAAAATGTAACACACAGTGAGTGACAAGACACAACAATAGCAATGGGATTTAAAAAAAAATATTGCCTATTTGGGGTTTTTAAATGTAGCATGGATTCTGTAACATCTTAAATATTTGTGATCTAGTGCATGAAGCATGAAGGTATAAATTAAATGTTATGGTTTTTTTTCTAAATTTAAAAGAAAAATGGATTTGAAATGTAAGTTGTGTTTCTATATATAGTAGATTGAATGGGAAGTTTACTCTTGACTTTCTTTTGAAATACCTAAGAGAAAAAAGATTAACACAGCAAAAAGAAAATATTTGTTTAAAAGGCACATAGTTATTGACTATGTGGTATGTTTTGTGTAGATATCTGTCATATTGTTCTGCTGTGTTTATTCTTGGGGTCAGCCACAATTTGCAAGTGGCAAATTGGATTTTTAACTATACTCTGATGGCATATGAATCATTTAAAAGGCAAAATCTATTATTTAAATTATGTATTTCTAATAACATTTTAAAATAACTGTTTATTAAAATACTGTTTGTATCTTTTTCTAGGACAGATGGGCGCCGTTGGTCCTTGGCCTCCCTCCCTTCTTCTGGATATGGAACCAACACTCCAAGTTCAACTGTTTCAGTAAGTTCATGCTCACTGTGTTGATTAGTGAATGATTCCGGGTTCTTTTCCTCGTGATAGCTAGTACAATTTGAGATGTTTTAGATAAATATTTCTTTTTTCATATTCTGACAGAAATGTATTCTTAAAACACTTTTGATGGAAATGTCATAACTGTTTCAGGTTCCAAGTGAAAATCTATTCTATATTTACTTCATAATGAAGTCCCACTCATTCTATTATTCATTTAGAATATATTAACTAAAATCCTTGACAAATATAAGATACACGAACATTTGTATTTTTTTCTCCTTGAAACGAATCATTATGTATTTTTGTAAAATATTTGCCCGTCCTTAAGTATTCTCTTGCATACATTTTGTTCTTAGTCATCTTGCTCATCTCAGGAGAAGCTACACCAGCTGCCCTATCAACCAACACCTGATGAACTTCACTTTCTGACAAAGCACTTCAGCACAGAGAATATCACTGATGAGGAAGGAAGGCATTCTCCAGCAATGCGGCCTCGATCTCGTAGCCTGAGGTAATCCTTAAATCCTTCATCCTTTTGCTTAATTTTCTGTGATCTCCTCACAAGAAAAAATTACTTTTGTTTCATCCATGAATTGCTGCAATACCATGATTCAAATGATAGACTGTATGGTTTGTATACAATGTCAGATTCAATCCTTGGCATTCACAACTAGAACTGAAAAAATCTCTTGCTTAAAATTTTGAAGAACAGCTGCCAGACTCAGTGGGCTAGATGGACCAATACAGGTCTTGCATCTACTGTGTAACTAGTAGCTATCTTAGTTTCTTGAAATGTCCCGAAAGCCATTATTCATTACATTAATTATTTTTAATACTTTAAATTTGATAAAGTTGAAATCAATGCAAATATCTCCTTTAATCCACACTGTTTTAAACTGACTTGACCATTGGGTAGGGAAAGGTTAAAGATTAGAAATATTTATTTTACCAAATTTATTACGGCCACCCATTTCAGTAGGTTGAATGGCTTACAAAATCAAATAAGCAATTAAATACAGTTAAAAAATAAAACAAATATAGCATCCTGGAGTGAAAACAATCATACCAGTAAAAATGCAATAAAAATACAATAGGGGCTGTACAAACATACTATACTATCCCCAGTCCTGGGAAAGATTAAAAGAGGTCTAACAGAAATATCTTTATATTAGATCCTAAATCACTTTTTTTTTGTTCTAAGGGAGAATTACCACAAGTTTAAATATTGCTGAATTATTGCTGATTTGTCCATATTGACTAGAATGCCTTGGAAAGAAATTTAGCAGCAGTGGATTTTATACATGAACTGCTTTCGTCAAACTTATATTAACTTATTATCTACTAGTGAAAGCTAATGTCATAAGAGCAGAAAGACCCAGACTCTGGTCATTCTTTAGGCATGCAAAGGTGACTTTGATTACATTTTCTTGACCACTTGGCTTGGGAGTAAAAAAATAATTGACTAATCACATTAGTATACTATATCTTTCAATGAAGAAATTTCAACCGCAACAACTCTATGATCCAAAGAAAGATGTGGCTATTTTTATGATTCTGAGAAGAATGCTGCAATTTGACTTCTGTATATTTCAAAACCTGTCTTGTAAATTAGAGCCAAAGTATTACATAGTAATTATGCAGACACAGTTTATGCTGTTAATTGGTTTATGAAATATATTATCACATTAAAGTGGATGGTATGCTCAAATAGCCATACTGCCTTATGTTACAATGCTTTACTCCTCACACTTTTTTTTTTAGCCCTGGTCGTTCTCCAGTGTCCTTCGATAGTGAAATAGTGATGATGAACCATGTATACAAAGAAAGATTTCCAAAGGTAAGAAGGTACTCTGAATAGTCTGAGGTTTTTTTTAGATCCATTTAGTAGGAATAATAATATATGAGATAAAAAATATATGATATAAAGAACCTATTCTTTATACGAAGTTAAGGCAATAATAATACAATGAAAATCCACATTGGAATTATTTAAGCAAATTGAAGGTTTACAAAATAGTTATAAATATTTAAGTTAATAAAGTATCTTCATAAAAAAAAGATGGACTGGAGCTGGCCCCTGTTTAAAATATATTTGCAATAGGTTGCCAGTTAAGAATCACAATGTGTGCCAAAATATAAATTGGATTTTATTTGGTACATAAGTGGTATTAGATGGTTGAAAGATGTCTCCTAAAGTCTATTTGAAAGATGAAATATGTGTGTAATTCCTGATCCTATGTTTTTTAAAACTCTTTAAGATTAAATTTTGAAGTCAAACTTTTCCATTCTTAGCAAGATAGGATGCTAAAATAAATGAAAGATCCACTATGCAGTCTGTACAAAAATAAAAATTACACGCACTCCCATTATAGCTCTCTCAAACTATATGGGGTTTAAACTTTTCTGAAATGATGTTTTTTATCTGTAAGTTATAATTATAGAATATAATATCAATAAATTTAATATGAATGTTTGCAGTGATAAGAGAGAACAAAGTTTATTTATTTTCTATAGGCAAAATCCTTAAATAGTCAAATAACGCCCATTAATTAGGTATGAATAATTTAATTAAGCTTATATGTTGATTGATTTATAACAAAATGTTACTAATTATTTGACCCATCTTTAGGCCACAGCCCAGATGGAGGAACGGCTGGCTGAATTGATTGCATCGAGTGCACCTGAAAATGTGTTGCAATTAGCAGATGGGGTCCTAAGCTTTATTCATCATCAAATTATAGAGTTGGCCAGAGACTGCCTGGATAAATCACGTGAAGGACTTATTACTTCTCGGTACTTTTATGAACTGCAGGAAAATCTTGAAAAATTACTTCAGGATGTAAGTATGTCAACAAATGATTTAACCCTTTCAGAAATGTTGGGGTTTGTTAATTTAGAATTATAGAAATTAAAGTCCAGTACCCTTAGACAAGGCGACCCTCTTGACCACTACCATAGCTTACAATCCTAATTCCGGGTTCAGTTATGGTTGTAAATCAAGTACAAACCTGTACAATCCTAGATTCATCATCATGAAGTCTTTTGCTCCCTAATTCATCTTTACATATTATAGGTTTAAATATGATAGAATGTACACAATTAAGCTATATGAATTGAAATTTAATAGTTTATGGAAAGACAGACATTGTAGAAAAAACAGTTTTAAAGATGCATATGTTTATTATTGTATGATGCTTTAATAGGTCATAGTCCATAATGTGATAATAAAATTAATGTCCTTACGGTTTCAAGTGGAAGATTCAAAGCTGAAATTCTCACTGAAATTAATCCCATATCAAATCAATTACCATTCAATTGTGCTTGGCTTTCATGCATTTTCTAAAGCTTCCAAAATACAGTTTGTTGATAATGGCTGGAACCAACAGTTCTCAGCTTACAGAATACTGTCAAAAGACAAGCCAAGTGTCTGTTGGATCAGAAAGGCAAGAGATAAAATTTCAAGGATTAAATTGTGCATACATATATCATATTAATTGGCTCCATGGTCCAGGAGTGGGTACAGTTGGTACACAAGATGAAGTTATGCAAAAGGCTATGGCTGCTACCTGCTCTTTAAGCAGGAGTTGTGAATCTAGGAATTGCACACCAACTCTGATTGAAAAAGTGTGATTCCCTGTGCAGAGTTAAAGATGGAAAATCTTTACTTTCTTGCCAAAGTCTGTTCTTCTGCTCCAAACGTCTAGATCTCCAGATGCAGGGAAAGGGAAAAAAAACCCTTGACCTCATTGAGCCAGTGCTGAGTTGCACAACTGGATGTCATCAGCATACAATAATACAATAATTTCTGTGCTGATGAATGACCTCACCCAGTGGCTTCATGTAATGTTAAAAAGGAGTAGTGAGAGAGTACTTCACAAAGCAAGGATCTCAGGCTCCATCTTTTCTTTCCCTATGAATATTGATTGGAACTGCCTCGGAGAAAGGAGGAGAATCACCATAACACTGCCTGTCAGTCCATTAAGTTGGTCCAAAATGATAATCGTGTTTGATGGTATCAAAAGCTGATGAGAGATCAAGGTGGACCAGGATGGCTATACTACTGTATGCTGAGCTTGCCAAAAGTCATTAACCAGTGTGATCAATGCTATCTGAATCCTAATTGAAAGGAGTTCAGAGAATCTGTTTCTCCGGGGAGCTATAGATTAATAACTTGCTCTAAAAAGGGAAGATTGAAGACTGGATGAAAATTGTTTAGATCTGTTGGTGATGGCCAGTGATGGCTTCTTAAGAAAGTGCAGACAGTTGTCTCTATCGAGGCAGAAGCAGCTACTTCCTCCTTTAGAGAAGCATTCACCATCGGATGGACTCAGTCACCTGTCAGGAGACTGAATTAACCAGAAGGAAGAGGGATCTAAACCACCAGTGGCTGAACTCAGCTCTAAGAAGCGGTTCCACTTCATCAAGTTCAAACCTTTTTCAGACAACCAGGCAAGACCATGCAAAGGCAACTACATAGGGTCTCTACATCCAGATTCTAACTCTGATTTCTCTGCTGAAACGAGACTTCCCTGCTCTGAGGATAGAAGAGCTGTAAGAGTGGTATGAGATGTGTTTTCATGGGCTTTCCCCATTGACTTTGCTTGGTGGAAGCTAGCTGGGAAGCTTATAAATGGTGATCACATGACCCTCGGGCAATACAGTTATCTCATGAATGCATGCCAGTTTTTAAGTGGCTGAATTTTGATTGTGGGGATGCTGCAACAGTTGTAAGTCTGAAAACTGGTCATAAGTCATTTTTTCAATACTGTTGTGTCTTTGAACGCTCAGTAAGCGAATGGTTGTAAGTCGAAGATTACCACCATTCCTGTTATAATACAGATATAACATTTCCAAATCTTTTGGAGGATGGGCAAGAAAAAGCAAGTATTTTGGAAACATTGAATTTTGTTCGACATTTATTTTTATTACAGCTTTTACTGATTTAAGTTTGCTTTGCTGGTTCAATGCAAGTTATGCATTGCAACAAGTGACTATATCTTGGTTTACATACAATTATAATGTTGGATACATATTTTTCAAGAAAATAAACTTTTAAAAAGTTTTTGAAATGACATAAAGTATTTAATACGTAGCAAATGAAACCCTTTATTATTTGTCTCATGAAATTAGAGGACTCTGGGAAAAACTGCATCTTGTTATTACTCCTGGGAGCTGTACTACGCTATTTATTCTCTGTACAGGAATTGTAGCACCATAATGGTCTAAATAAAAAGTCTTTATTTTGGTAGGCAGCATGTCTGAGCTCCTTGACTTATTCCATTAATTTTTAAAGAAAATATTTGACTGGAGGGTTTTTTAAACATCTTTCCAAAATGTTTCCTTAAAAAAAAAGTACTTTAAAAAAATGTCTTCAGTTTCTTTGGCTTTTTTCGTCTTAGCCTTCATATGCCTACTTTCTACTTAACTAGAAATCCTGATTAGAATTGCGATTCTTAGAAGGGTTTTAATGAGGAAACATTGGTTCTTATTTCTAGAACTCAGCTGCATTAGACTGTATCAGTGTATTAGCTCAATGAGAAAGTTCTGAGTGGAATATCACTGTTCTAGGGAGAAGAACGATTGTAATTTCATGCCCCAATGAGTACTATTAGTGACAGATGAGTCTTTCACATAAGGGAATAATTTTATAATTTACCCATTTCTGCCTCCAGAACATCATTGAAATTGGCAGCAGCTAGAGTCAATAATTCTTTTTCTCCCCTCCTTCCAAAGTGAGGTTGGGTGGGATCTGTAATGTGACTTACCACCTTCAGGCAAATATATAATCTTGGGAAGTACTAATTGGGTAGCACACATCATGTTGAAGCAAATGGCGGACACCTGTTTGGCATATAATTAGAACCTTCAAGATGCAGGAAAAGTAGGATATATTTTTAGTAAAATATTTGAAATCCAGAGTGATTTGTGAGGAATTAAAACAAATCATAGTGATATTATTAAGTATCCTGAAACTGCAGTTGAGTTATTTTGGATGAATGACAGCTATAAGTTGTGCTTCATTACTTTTTTTTTTTTTTTTTTGCAGTATTCAATTATTTTTCATCTAGCTAACTATTAATGTTTTGAATAAATGACATGGGTTTTCTTGATATTTTATCAATATAAAATACAATAATAATTTTAAAACACTTTTTAAAAAAAAGCAAAAATCTTTTGATAGTACTGTTTTATAGTAATGTTTAAAGTTACCTTGTTTAATATTCAGATTTTTGAGAAAAAATATTTACTTAGAACAATCAGCCAAAGAATTGACAATGAAGATATTGAAATAGCTTCTGCTTTCTAAGATCAGCCATCAACAGTAAGGAAACAAATTGAACAAATATGGTGCAGAGTAGGACTTGATAGACCAGCTAAGAAGGTCTTGAAAAGATATTCAAATGTCATGATACGTCTATACCTACAAAGATCAGCATTGTGCTATGTATTTCCTGTGATACTCTCTGGAAATGAAAGTTGGATTTTAAAGGAGCAACATAGGAAGAATATTGATGCCTTTATACTTTGGTGCCAAAGAAGATCCCTGAGAATACAGTAGCAAACAAGAAAACAAACCAAAGGATTATTGATTATATCAATCCAGAGTTCTCTCCTGACCAAGCTCAAATTATCATTCTTCATTTATGTTATGCAAAGACCAGAACACCAAAAAAAGTTTCTACCATGTTTCCCCAAAAATACAACATGTCCTGATAATAAGGCCATGCCGCATTTTTCTGGTGGGCAAAATTATAAGCTCTCTCCCGCAAAAAGCCTCCTGGACAACCCCCCACCTCCGGCCAGGCAGAGCGCTGCTCACCAACCTAGTGGTATCCCAAAGGTGCCAACCGTGGGAACTGGGGGGGAGGCATTGCTTGGCACCTACGGGATACCGCTAGGTTGGTGAGCAGCGCTGTGCCCAGCAGAAGAGGGGTTTGCCGGGCGGCTGCTCTCTTGAGAGCAGGCTCCCAAAGAGCCGGGCACAGCCTCTTGGGCGAATGGTTGTGTTGCGCTGTCGCAGCAGTGCAACACAATAGCCATGAAGCAACCACGCTCATGAGCAGCCACCTGGCAAACCCCCTTTCCAGCTGGGCACAGTGTCATTCACTGACCTAGGGGTATCGCCAAGCTACGTGAGCGCCTGTTCGCCGCTGCCCGGCTCCTGTGGCTTGGCGCCTTCAAAATGCCAGTGAATGGTGCTCTGCACGGCTGGATGGCTGCTCGTGAGCGTGGTCGCTTCATGGCTGTTGTGTTGTGCTGCTGCAACAGCGCAACACAGTCATTCGCCCATGAGGCTGTGCCCGGCTTTTTGGGGGGCCCGTTTGCAAGAGAGCAGCCGCCCGGCAACCCCAAAACAATAAACCCTCCCCTCATAATAAGGCCCAAGCCATATTTTGTGGGTAAAAAGAAAATAAGACCCTGATTTTCGGGGAAACATGTTAATGGTTGGGAAAGGTGGAAGGAAAGAGAAGAGGATGATAGACTCAGTTACAGTGGCAACAAGTACATCATTAAGATACTTAAAAATTAGAGATTAGGGATACATCATCATGGAAAATATGTGGTTGCTAGGAAATGAAAATGACTTGATGATGCATAATCTAGCTTGTTCTGAACAGCTTTTTCTCAGTGGTAATATTTTTCAATGTCTAAAACAATGTTTCTTCCAAAATATTAATATGTTTGCTAAATGGAAATAAAAGTTCAAGTTATTTGAAATTCAGTTCATTTTTATAAGTTCCAAATAAAGATAATTCAAATAAAATATGTTTTTCCCATGTGAAGTGAATTGCAAAATCTATGTATATTTATTGTCTTAGATTGAAAAAACTGTATATTACACCAGGTAGGAACTCTATAATGCATTCCTGTGACATGCACAAAACTATTTATTGAATATACAGTATATTTTTTAAAAAATGTCTTTAGATGTAAAACCTAAACCTAATAAAGAAATAAACCAAATTATGTGGTTAATGTTCTATTAAAATGGTTCTTCACTTTTTTGCCATTTTTCTTAGTACTATTGATTTTTATTGCTGTTCTTCATTACTTTGAAATGATAAAGTAAAACAGTTGAGCAAGTAAACACCTTACCCAAAATGTTGGTGTTTGAATCCAATTTCTTATTATTAAGACAAACCTGTCTTTAATGCTTTTAATAAAAAGCATTGGAGTCATTTTTATGTTCTTACGAAGCTTTTTTATGGTAGTAACCAGGCAGTGAAAAGAGTTTTACATATAATGAATTGCGGGAAAAGAAATCTTTAGATTTCCAGTGGATGTTATAAAAAAGGTTCTACAATATTGTTGTAGATATTATTATTGTAGAATACTGGGTGCGAGTTGATGTTATTTTTAAGATTTTCCCAATACAGAACATGAATAATGGTAATTGTGGTTGTGTCGTGCTTTAGTTATAATTAAACTACTGATGTTCACTTCAGAGGGGAAATATGCAGGATCCATTCTTTGTACATATTGTAATATGACATTCTTTTCCTTAGGCTCACGAACGGTCAGAAAGTTCTGATGTGGCATTTGTTACCCAACTGGTAAAAAAGTTGATGATCATCATTGCACGGCCAGCACGGTTGCTTGAATGTCTGGTAAGCACACAAGAGTTTTTAGGGGCTTTGTAAGATAATAAAATCTTCTAGGAACCAGATATATGCACTCAGCAGTTTAAAATCTATGTCCAGTATTGAGTGTAAGAAAATATGTCTCCAAACAGATTACATAAATCAGAGAACTAGAGACTGTTTTACGAAAAGACTGTTATTTTATGAATTTTGTATTATTTCATAGAATGCTTCATTATAATTTTATGTCATTTAATGTTTTATAAACATAGCCAAATTTCAATTCATGGGAGTCTTAAGTCCTGGATTTTTGACACAAAATCATCCATCCATCCATCTCTTCCTCTGGAAGCTCAAGTTGCCACATACAGTTCTCGCACATTTGTACTTTGTTGTTTTGGCAACTCCAAAAAGTAGGGTCAGCTATGAAATGACGACAAGCTCAAAGTCACCCTCTAAATTTCATGGCCGAATGAGAATTTGAACATGGATCTTATTATTCTTAGTCTAATATATCCAATTGATAAATGATTTCAGTTTTATATATTCATATAATATATTTCATGCATAAGGAAACTATGGCATTACATATCCACTTCTTCAAAAACCTTTAGGCCTTAAATTCCCCAGATAACTTTGTAATATTTGAACTGAAAGTTATTTTAACTATTTGAAACTAATGGGACTGCACCCCAAAAGTTACTCTTCTGATGTAGATTTTCCCCCTCTCTTTGAACAGTTGATCATTAATGTATATTTCAAATCATTTTTGAAAAATCAATTGCTGAGCTCTCTGGAAGATTTTTTTTAAAAAAATCAAAAGCCTAATTATTTAAATTATGTGTACAGATTTTTACTGTAGGTAAATAATAAAATAAGAACTTATCATAATTGATCTTTCATCTGATAATGAACTGACTTGATTTAACTGGAGCTTTTTAAGAAAGATACATGTTAAACTACACATCAATAAAAGCTTCAGGAATTCTACAAAGTGTGACTGAATGTGTATGCATATTACATGGACTTCAAAAATTCTTCTTATATGAAAGTATAATTTTGAGAGCATATTTAAATTAAAAGTAGGTCAATATGATATTCTGCTTATAATTATTAAAAGGAATTTTTACTTGTATTACTCTTTGCAAGTCTGTATAGGGTTGTTCATAAAAATTGTGCTGAAGCAACTACTTTTAGTTACATGCATATATCATTAACTGGGATGTGGAAAGATATTAATTAGCCTCAAAATTGTTTTAAAATGAAAAATGGAAGCAGATACAGGATGAAATTTAACAGTGATAATGTCAAGCTGGTTGTGACTATCATCAAATGATGTGTCAGGACCACAAAATATACAGTTAACTGTGTCAATACTGTTTGGGTTTTACTTAATGTTTTTTGTAGTTCAGTTTATTGTATCATGTGCCAAATTTATTCATTTAATCAGTCATCAGCTTGCTCCTGTTATTACTGGTCATTTCCTATAATAAAAAAGATCATCTGGTTTCATTCTTCTTGTTTTTGTGTACTGCTGATGAAGAGATGAACATCTTAATGTCTTTAACTGATTATTGCAAATTATTTTTTATAAAAGAGATCCTTCCTACAATGTACAATGAAAGATTCACAATGTAGTTACAATCACATATGCCTTTTTGAAATAAAAAAGGATTATCCTTTCCCTCTGATCACGCGTTATGTGCCAAGTGGCTGAATGCCAAAATAATAATATAATGCATCCTGGAATACCTCCAAACAGAGCAGCTTAATACAGTTACATTGTAATTTTCAAGTCACTGATTTTTAGTACTGTAGCATACTTAAGATTATTCATGTGACTTCAGGAAATGTTCTAGTGATATTTAAACCATTCTATGTATTCAATATAAATAATACAATACATTTTTATTTTCGTTGTTGAATTTATTTGCCACCCATCTCAATCACAAGGTGACACTGGGCAGCTTACAATGTTAAAAAGAATAAAGCAATGCAACAGTATGAATATAATAAAAATAAAACACTATAAAATATACATTTTCAACTATAAAGCTAAAGGATGGGGCGAAGAAATAAACTGAACATGGGAAGTGGGTGCAAGCTGTTATTAATCTATTAGCCATCTTCATCTTTTTTATACCGTTATAACATAGAATGCAGTGAATGGTTGGCCAATTTAGATCAGGGATTTTTCTGATTTTCTGTAGCTTAATATTTCTTCTACTTTCCCTAAATTGTATAGAAGAAGCACTTTACAACACAAGTTGGAGTATTACACTGCATGTTATGTGCTGTCTTGCTCCTTATATGGCTATTCTTTCAATTCCCATAATACTTTTAAATTAATCATTGAGCTTGGTTTCAGTTGTGTGCCTTCTAGCTCAGCCAAATGACCTCTCTGATGAACCAGCTATTTTAGTAGGCAGGGTGTGATGCTTTTGCATATCTGTTCCATAGTTATGCAATGCAAAATCGTCTCTCTGCAGAGTTGTAGGACTAAATAAAATAAGAAAAATAATTTTAATTAAGAAATAAGAAAAATCGTTTCCATAATTTTGTTGTCTAATCTTTCATTGCCCTTATGGTGCCTTAATGAGAAGTTTCAGTAATATCATTCTGAATCATCTTTTATCTATGGATTTACATTTTTCTAAAACACAACTATGCCTTGAGAGCAGTAATGGGTTGTGTCATAAACTTTAAATCATTTTTCAATCTTGATTTAGAAACTCACAGAAATTTAAGTTAAACTATGCATTTTATTTTCATATTTCTTAAAATAAATTATACTTATATACTTAGTTATAAGCATTTGTTTTTGAAATCAGATTAAATATTCTCTTTCTGTATCCTTTTGCTTTAGGAGTTTGATCCTGAAGAGTTCTACCATCTGCTAGAGGCTGCTGAAGGCCATGCCAAAGAAGGGGGAGGAATTAAATGTGACATCCCTCGTTATATTATATGCCAGCTGGGCCTTACCAGGGATCCCTTGGAGGGTGAGAGCATTGTATTCTTAGAACTATAATGAAGCAGAAAAGAATAGGATATCACAAAGCAACTTAGTCATTCTCACAAACATTAACTAGCACATAAAATCTAATGAGCACATCAACTGTTAAGAATGTCCGTAAGTTTTACGGTGTCCCATTACATTTATATAGTGTGTCTATGCATTTTCATTATTACTTTAATGATATATTACACACTCCACATATTACACACTCCAAATTGCACAAAGCAGAACTCTACCAAACGGCGGTCCTATGGGCTGGAAAGGACGAGTCTTCTGTTTCCCCCGCATTTGCAATGAATCCTCCCAAACTGTAAGTGAAATGGGAAGGAAGTTTTTCCCCTATCACTTTCCTCCTATGAGGATGGCTCCATTGGACTTCAACTTCTTTTGCTAGGGGAATACTGTATGCCAACTTTTCTCATTCTCAATGACTTTAAGATGACTTTAATCCCAGAATTCTAGGAGTTGATGTCCTTAAAGCCACCGAGGTTGAGAAACACTGTGCTAGCCTATTCTTGAATGCTCAATTCTAGAATTAGCCCACTAATTTTGTGTGCGAAGTGATCATGCATATCATATCTTTCATTGCTACAATATCTTCTGCATTAAATAGAAATGCACATGTTGCGGACTAATTTTTCTGAATATTGCCCACGAAAACAGTGAAAGGATAAATTAGCTTTTTATAGGAGAAGGTGCTTTTTACAGCAAAATGTAGTGTCAGAGTACAATAATTTGTACTGAAGATGACAAATGGTATTTGGTATTTTTCATTTTTGTCTTGGAATTTTGCTGAGGCTTCAGAGGATTCATAGACTGAAATAACATTGAAATTCAAAAACAAACAAATAGAAAGGGAAAAACATTAATATATAAAATGAGCAAAAAAAGTCTATATAGGACTTTGATTTTTCCAAAATTAACATTATAACCATCTTACTTATTTTAAACATAAAAAAGGTCTTATGAGAAAATATACTGTAGAATCTATCCTATATATTATTCAGAATAACCTTATACAATATTAAGGAGATGTATTTGCATAGTTACAAAGTTAAGTGATATAAGTTAATTACAGTGACCATATGTGACATTTTGGTTTGGCCAAAAAGTTCTCAGTATGAAAAATCTTACGTGCTACTGTTTTCGACCCATCAGCATCCAATATAGACCCCGTGCAAAAGCTCTCCCACTCTTTATACTAGTCAGTATTTCTCAAGGAAAAAGGCAGGCAGTGGCAAACTACTTTTGAAAATGCTGTCAAGAAAACTATAGGGAATTGTTCAGCAATTGCCAGGTGTCAAAGCTGACTCAAAGGCGCGTGCGCGCACACACGCACACACACGCACACACACAAGCTGTACAGGAAGGACTGCAAATGAGATATGGGAGTAGGTGTATTAGTCTTTGAATACCAATGATGGTATACTGTTACATCTTAAAAGCATATTTTTCCTTTCTTTCCAGAAATGGCCCAGCTGAATAGTTGTGATAGTCCAGATACTCCAGAGACAGATGATTCTGTAGAAGGAAAGGTAGTGATTTAACAGCTCCATTCCATAATACAAAAATGTTTCTGCACTGTTATTAGCAAAGTTTAAGTTGTGCACATGTATATTTTTTCTAATGATAATTACAGTGGATATAGAGTTTCTGCACACTCCTGTTAAAATGCCAGATTTTTGAGTGCAAAAAAATCAGATCAAGATAAAGCACTTCAGAATTTTTTCCACCTTTTCTATAACATACAAGCTGTTACAACATACATGCTAGTATAATATACACATCCACATCCACACAGGATTCCACTTTGTTTTTCTATTGGATTGGACAAGGATGGAAAAATTCTGGTGATTTATTTTGGTCTGATTTTATATAATGGGTTTTATAATGGGAAATATTTAGAAAATGAATAGAAAATTAAATTTGTTAGAGTGGCCATATTTCTGTTTGATAAATAGCAATAGCACTTAGACTTATATACCACTTCATAGTGCTTTACAACACTCTCTAGGTCAGGGGTGTCAAACTCACATTGTGATGGCGGCATCACGTGATGTATTGGGACCCCTCCCCCCTTTGCTAAATCAGGTGGGGATGGGCCAGCACATGATGCATCTGACCCACGGGCTGCAAGCTTGACACCCCTGCTCTGAATGGTTTACAGAATCAGCATATTGCTCCTCACAATCTGGGTCCTCATTTAACTGACCTCAGAAGGATGGAAGACTGAGTTAACCTTGAGCTGGTGAGGATCAAACTACTGGCAGTCAGCAGAATTGACCTGCAATATTGCATTCTAACCACTGCGCCACCACAGTTCATAAATTGAGTAATTGAGAAATTACTCTTATTGTCACACACACACATACACACACACACACACACACACCCCATCATATCTTTTTGTAGGAAGTGTGACCTCATTTAACACTAAAGTTATTACTGTTCTGGACTCTGTTGACTTCTGAATCAACAGTCATTTAATTTTTTTTAGGTTGAGTCTCAGCCTATTTCTTTAAGGAATTGGGTTATCTGTGCCTTTTTGAAGAATGGTTGTATTAGCTCCTCTTGCAAGGAGACATTCATGAGAACTGAGACCCAGTTCCTTGTCTACTCCTTCACAGTTTGTACCACCTATGAGGGCCAGGGATCCAATCCACAAGTGGGCAGTCCTTATTTCACCAAGTTCATTAACTCAAGTCACCCGCTTCAAGCTCCTTCCAATTTTATTATAGAAATTGTCAGGATAATGATAGAAAAATCACAAGTAACTTTAGCAGCACAATGAAATCATAATATTTCTATTCATTTATACATCCAAAGAAGAATTGAGTTAGTGGTTAATATCAGTTATCTATTGAATAGATTAAAAGTGGAATGAAAGCTATTTTTGCTATTTTCAGAATCGGGGAGCAACTGTGCAATCTAAGAAAACACCATCAGAAGAAGAGTTTGAAACTATTAAATTAATCAGTAATGGAGCTTATGGGTAAGACTAATAAGTTATACTAGCATTTGTTTTTTTAAATGAGATTTTAAAAAATAGGTTAATGATGTGAGAATGCCAATAGTTGTATGTTAATATTTTAAAATGGCTGCAGAAGAGATTGTATATGCCATTTGTTTTGCAAATTATAGGAATGAAACTGTAGGCTCTTTTCTAACTTTAAAATGCTTCCCACTCTTGAAATTTGTGATAGCTCTGCAGTAGAATAAGGCTGGTTCCTGTGGTGATTTTGCCGAAACCTTGGAGGAGAATAACAGGATGAGAAAATTAGAGTGCCATCCCTCCCCCACACTGCTGTTTTAGAGTGAAACAAACCATTATTGGGAAGTGCCACAGTAATCTTGCTCAATTATTACAAAAGGGGTGGAAATGAGCCCTATATTTCTGGGATCACACTTCCATGTGTGAATTTCATGTGTTCAGCAGCAATGCATTTAATAAGAAAACCATCATGCATCAATGCAAGTTTCATTCCACTACGGGGATGGCTTTCTCCCTTATTTTGTAATGTGAGTAGGGCTTTCCTTTATGCCCAAATGGAAGCAATTATATTACATATATCTATAACAACATTCACCTTAGTGACAGCTGAGATTACCTGATGCTGAAAACATTTCCAAGCAGAAAACATTTTACACAATTAATATGAGAACTGACAGAACTATAGCAGCAAAGATCTTCTCACATACTAGTGTAGCAGTGAGTGTAATGTAAGAAGTGCCTATTCCATGTCAGGTGGCCCAGATATCCAAGATGAAGTGGTGATAAATGTTGAGGTGTACTATTGGTCATAATCCCAACTATAGGGAAAATATAATTTGCCTGCATAAAGTGTCATATTAGTAATCAAAGCAATCAGAAACTGGCATCCAGCACCAGATTGAATTGGTGGTCCCTCAGAGACATTATCTGTATGACAGCATATGTCATGCCTGATGCCTTTAGACCACTCTGTCCTCCTGGCTAATCCTCATCACTAGTCAACACCTTACTAGAAGCAGGTTGATTCTAATCAGCTATTGTTCCTTTTCCCCAAAGGGGGCTATAGAGAGTAGGAGGATTTAAATATGCAATAGTATTATCATGCAGATCTCACCCCTTTGGTTAGCTGTGTCATGATAAAATGTCAACTTAATGCAACTTCCCACTTCCTTTGCAAATATGTGCTTTGCATGTCGTGCCTGTGGCATGTCCTCTTTGGTCATAGGTAGAGTTCTGCTGTTGCATTTGGGTCACCAGACCCACCATCTACTGCGCTTTCAGTGCACTTACATTTAGGAGGCAACAGTTGCTCCTCCTTCTCTGACCATTATTTCTATTCCTGTGTTCCTAACAAGAGAAATGGCTGAATGGTTTCCTGAAATGCCAACTCACATTCATTTTATGAAGGGGAAATGCTCCTGATTCACCATGAGGCCAATACATGGCACCATTGCTGCCTTAGAAAGACTAGCCACAGTGCTAAAATCAAGCCTCCTCACATTGATCACTAAATATTGATCATATTCCCTCTTCCCAGTAGCTCTCACTGCCTTGGTCTATTCAGTGAAATTTTTATAAGGAAGCAACATGTTTTAGATAGTGTAATGAGTGAACCCTAAACTGGAGATGGGAGGGAAGAGAAGCCCTGTGGGTAAACCTCTTGTTAAAGTATAAAACGAAAAGCTTTCTTGAATGTATATGCTCACATTCCTTTCACGTTGCAATACAGTCAGTACCAGTGTGTGATCACAGAACTCATTGGAGGAATCCCCCAATAAGCCAACTATCTTGATTTGGGGTAAAGGGTGTATTTAAACTCAAAAACTGACTGAATTTGTCTTTCATTCTTTTTTTTAAACATATGATTAAAGCTCTTGTTCAATACAGTATCTTGGATCAAAATTAAAACTACAAATAGAAATAGAATTGAGATCTGGAGGCTGCCTCTGAGGCAGCAGGCAACTAAATACTTGCACACCAGTTATCCCCTGATCAAGCAGATGCACCAGTCCATCAATGAGTCCAATTGTCAAGCTGCAATTTTTGCCTTTGTAACTCACTTGCCAATCTCTATAATTAGTTAGCTTCTGAGTGGCTCTCTAGATGTACCAGTTGCTTCTTCTGTTCCTGCTATTTCCCCACAAAGTTCTACCACATTCTAAACCGATAGCAGTAGGACCATATCTAGAAAATGTTTTGACTCGGGCTGACACCATCCTAAACTAGCTGTTCTGATTACAGAATTGTTTATATGCAGAATGTTTTGCAAATCCCAAATAAATATGGACGTGCAGCTATTCAGATCTGAAGCAGAAAAGATACTTTGGAAGGGATCTGACTGAACACACTTTCGGTACCTATCAGCTGAGGGAGGGCCTGATAGGAGCTTTAGATGTACCTTTTCTCTTTTGGATTAAATGGCTGTACACCTCTCTACCTGAAAGACTATTTCCAAAAAAGGAAAGTGGCCAGTTTTTTCAGAGGAATATCGAATCAAGCAAAAGAGTATTAAAAAAATCTTAATATACAGGGCGTTGATAAAAATAAAAATAATATTTGACTATAGAAGTTATATTTGAAGTAAAAGTTACGTATGAATGAAACAGATTCATTATTTCAAATTTTGCAATGCTAAACTTGGTAAATAGATTTATTTCTAAGTGTCTTTTGTTTTTTCTTGGTTTCTACTTTCATTCCTGATTACTGAATCCCACATAAAATTCTATCCTTTACTATAAAAAAATTAACTTTAAAATTCAAGTAGAGTCTGGAGAACAAAGACAAATTACTTGGTGCTAGTTAATCCTGTCCATTTTGTGAGTTCTTTTTAGCTTTATCGACTGGTCAAACAGGTGAAACTTCAGATGTATTCTTTCTCATTTCCTGTATAACATATTGTTCATGTGTTACTATAGTGCAGTGTTCTTGGTGCGCCACCGGAGTACACGTCAACGTTTTGCAATGAAGAAGATTAATAAGCAGAACCTTATTTTGAGGAACCAAATTCAGCAAGCTTTTGTGGAGAGGGATATCCTAACTTTTGCAGAAAATCCTTTTGTTGTCAGCATGTTTTGCTCCTTTGAAACCAAGCGGCATCTTTGCATCGTCATGGAGTATGTGGAAGGTATCCAAAATTTACCCAGACATTATAGTAAATGTATTAATCAAAATGGGAAGAGATGTATTAATCATTAGGAAGAGAGAGATTAAATATGATGATTCATTTAGATGCTAGGGTACTTCCATTATTTTCTCAGTCTAGGATTTGTTTCATATCTTTCAAGATAGAATGAATATATTGTGCTACAAATCTTGCTCTGTTTCACCATATTTCAGTAATATATGCCAAGTCTGTATATTTGTCCATCATTTTATTCTGAATGAAAGAGAGCTTACCAATAGAATTAGTATTTATCAAAGCAGCTAAAACAATACAGCTGGTTGTGGAATGAGCTAATTGATCCAGAAGAGGAAACAGGCACCAAATACTTCCCACTGATTTTTCCTAATGCATTACCACCAAATTATAATACAATACAATACAATAGCAGAGTTGGAAGGGACCTTGGAGGTCTTCTAATCCAACCCCTTGCCTAGGCAGGAAACCCTATACTGTTTCAGACAAATGGCTATACAACATCTTAAAGACTTCCAGTGTTGGGGCATTCACAACTTCTGGAGATAAGTTGTTCCACTGATTAATTGTTCTAACTGTCAGGAAATTTCTCCTCAGTTCTAAGTTGCTTCTCTCCTTGATTACTTTCCACCCATTGCTTCTTGTTCTACCCTCAGGTGCCTTGGAAAATAGTTTGACTCCCTCTTCTTTGTGGCAACCCCTGAGATATTGGAACACTGCTATCATGTCTCCCCTAGTCCTTCTTTCTATTAAACTAGACATACCCAGTTCCTGCAACCGTTCTTCATATGTTTTAGCCTCACATTTCCCTGGTCTTCCTCCGTATCATTATCTGTTTAGCATTGTATGGTAGAATAGGTGGAAATATCTTATTTTTTGCTCCTTTTATATATTAACGTAACATTTCTCAGTTATGTGCACTATTGAGAACAAATCTAGAAAGTGATCTATTATTTTTACAATAATGCATTGGACTAAAATATTGGACAAACGTTCGGGCCAATAAAATAACATTCAAAATTCCTAGTCTAGAGTTAGTTTTTCTTTTGATTAGACACAGATAGGAATATACTGTATATAGTAACACGATATACTGTCAGCTTTGTATAGTCCAATAGTGAACACAGAAATTATGTTTTTATTGTGATCTAGGAGGGGATTGTGCAACTCTTTTGAAGAACATTGGAGCATTGCCTGTAGATATGGCAAGAATGTATTTTGCAGAAACTGTATTGGCATTAGAATACCTCCACAATTATGGAATTGTCCACCGTGATCTAAAACCTGACAAGTATGTTTTTAACTTCTCATGTTTGTACTTGCACTTGCAGCTGTTCATTCTAAAAATATCTGTAGCAACAACTTGTACTATTTTTCTCCTCTGTAAGGGCAACCTTTCATTACAATATTTATACTTGAATTGCTTCTTGACAAATATCAGATTGTGATTATTTCAATAAGATTTATTGAAAAGCTATTCTTTCATTAATTGTGTCCTAAATTTAAAGTGCGACATTTCCACAATAGGAAAGCTTTGATTGTCCTTCTACAAGGACACTATATTTAATATCCAGTAAAAGTGCAAGTTGAACAGGGCTATAATTCTGTCGTTTAATACACGTGTACTTGGCTCACACCTTTAATGTGTGAGACTGTAAAGCAAAGAATAAAGATATAATTTAAATTAGTAAGAATTTAAACTAGTAAGAATGTAAACTTTCTGGAAGAAAGCAATGAAAAATCAGTTCTGTAACACTGGCAAGAAATGTACATGGATGCAGTAACCAGAAATCAATTCAAGAGCATTTTTTTAAAAACCTCATTGATTTAACTTAATTTGTTTAAAAGCATTATTTGGTTTGGGTCCAAATCAGTGTCTGTATATAAAAGTATTCAAATCTGACTCAAATTCGACCCTGATTTTTTTCTTTAAAGTGCTATGTAACAGGTAATTCCTTTTATAGCATGGCTTAGATATACTGTATATATAAATGGTGACTTAGTTTCATGTACAAATAGGGAAATGTATGTCAAAAGTCATATTCTGGTGAAAATATTAATCTCATAGGCCATGTGCTGATAATAAACGGTAATAGAATTGCCAGTAACCATAGCCAAAAACAAACTTGGGCTAGATATAGCTAATTCTGGCTTTCTTTCATTTTTGAAATACGTGATCACCAAGGAGGCAGGCTGGGGTGGTGGTGGTGGTGGTGGTGGGGGGGTGGAAGCTTCCTTGAACAAGATATATGATTGGAAGCATAGCTGAATGGGAATCTTTTGTGCTTTGTACCATATTTTTCGGAGTATAAGATGCACCAAGGTTTTGAAGAGGCACATTTTTAAAAAAAGTAGGTAGGTAGATATATAGATGGATAGAGAGGGAAAGAAAGAGAAAGAAATACAATAGGTAGGTAGGGAGAGAGAGAGTAGTTAGTTAGGTAGGTAGATAGATAAAAGGATAGAGAGAGAGAGAAATAGAGAGACAGAAATAGAGAAATGCAGTAGGTAGGTAAGGAGAGAGAGGGTGTAGGTAGGTAGGTAGGTGGAGGGATAGAGAGAGAAATAGAAAGAGATAGATAAATACAGTAGATAGGTAAGGGGAGAGAGAGAGAGAGAGAGAGAGAGAGAGAAATACAGTAGATAGGTAGGGAGAGAGAGAGAGAGAGAGAGAGAGAGAGAGAGAAATACAGTAGTAGGTAGGGGGAGAGAGAGAGAGAGAGAGAGAGAGAGAGAGAGAGAGAGGGAGAGAGAGAGTAGGTAGGTAGGTAGATGTTTCCAGGTATTTATCCATGTGCTGGACAAAGAAAACACTGACAATCTGTAGCACCTAAGACTTTGTTTCTGCTGGCACAGCACTTGATAATCTAATTCTCATCTATCATTTTAACTAAAGAGCTTTCTGAAAGGGGGGGAAACATTTTTGCACTCTGCAAACCTCCCAAAAATGGCCCGTATTTCGTGAAAACGAGCCTGTTTTGTTTTTTTTAAAGGCATGCAGTTTTTTTTTAAAGGCAATAGCCTTGGGGGGGCATGCAGAGTGCTGGGGGGCCAAAAATGAGCAAAATATAGCCTATTTTTTTGCGGAAAAAAAAAGGCTATATTTTGGTGGTGGCAAAAAATGGCTCTCCCCAACCCCCAGGAGCTCCCTGAAAGCCTACAGCTATGCACGGCCATTTTGGTGAAGGGGCGGGGCTTCAGGAGGCAAAAAAATGCTGTATTCGATGTATAAGACGCACCCAGATTTTCAGCCTCTTTTGAGGAAAAAAAGTGTGTCTTATACTCTGGAAAATACGGTAGTTACTTTTACCTAAATCGTTGCCACAGTTCAATAAGAGCTTTCTAAGCTTAATTTCCATGGAATGCAGGTAGTATAGATGGCTTCATAATAACTAGCGTGCAAAACGCATAGAAATACATATTTCAAATGTTACTGAATGTTTACTGCATTGAAATAATCCCTTTAAGATTTTCAGTATCTTATGTTAGATATTTTCTACAGTAATGAGATATTAAAGTTGTAGGTAGTTCTCGACTTAGAACCATTCATTTAGTGGTTTTCAATAGTATCAAAAAAAAACTTACGACCAGTTTTCACACTTATGACCATTGCAGCATCCCCATGGTCATGAGAGTTGTATTGTTCCACACGGTCTTAGGGTCACGTGATCACTATTTGTAACCTTCCAGCCGGCTTCCGACAAGCAACATCAATGGGGGAAGCCAGATTCACTTAATAACTGCATGATTCTCTTAACAACTTGAGTGATTCTCTTAACAACTGTAGCAAAAAGGTTGTAAAATGGGGCAAACCTCACTGAACAACCTGCCTTGATTAGCAACAGAATTTTTGGGCTCACTTGTGATCATACGTTGAGGACAGCCTGTGTAATATTTTTTAGAGGGTGTTGATAAATAATAGCATGGTATTGTGGCATGGTGAAATGGTCATAAATGGCATTATAATACTAATCTGTATTCCTCTTTTTCAGTCTTCTCATAACCTCAATGGGTCACGTCAAATTGACTGATTTTGGCCTCTCCAAAATTGGCTTAATGAGTTTGACAACTAATCTGTACGAAGGTCATATTGAGAAAGATGCCAGAGAATTCTTGGATAAGCAAGTAAGCCAAAATTACAGTTTTGAAATTACTATGCATATATGCATATATTAATTTTTAAAAACTGCCTAAAGCAAATATGTTCAACATGGGTTTTATACCTTGACCCAAAAACAGCACAGTAAAATTGAAGTTTTAACTCCTTTAAGTATAGCTATGAAAAATTCTGTTCAGCTTTGACAGAGTTAAATTAATAAAATCTCAAAGTATTTAATTAAAAATATTTACTTTTTTTGTAATGAATAATGAACCTGTTCCACATTGTTTAAACACGATTTACATTATAGTTTTATTGTTTCATTTTCTTCATTAGAGATTTTCTGCATCCTAACATTTTTAAATTTTCTTTTCAGTTATGTGGGACTCCAGAATACATTGCACCTGAAGTAATATTGCGACAAGGTTATGGAAAACCTGTGGACTGGTGGGCCATGGGAATAATCTTGTATGAATTTTTAGTTGGTTGTGTTCCTTTTTTTGGAGACACCCCAGAAGAGTTATTTGGGCAAGTTATTAGTGGTAGGTAGCCAACTTTTATAAGTATTAAATGTCTTCTTGAATTTGATAAGTGGCTTAAAAATCATTTAATTAAATAAGGACAATATTAGTAATTTAGTATCATTATTTAGTTAGCTTATCTGATTTTGGAAAATGGATACTGTCTCCTTTAGGCCTAAGGTAATTTCCCCTGCAATACAATAAAATCATTAAAAGGCAAATGTCATACATCAATTCAATTAGTGCAAGAAAAGCAAGAGATGCACAGATTTCATTTGGAAATTAAAAGTTTTGCTTCTGTTCTTCATTTGTCAACCATCTAACCTGAAATTTGCAAAGTCATCCATGAAATCACAGAAGTAGAGCCAATTACATGCGAGGCTTCACCTACAATATAATTTGGCTAATTCACCCATGTTGGCAGTAGTAAAACAGAACATGGGTACTTTGGGACCATACCAAAGAGCTGCCTCATTGATGTAGCCAACCAAATATATAAGTATTGTATGTTTTTAAATAGTACAAATAGCTATTTTAATGTGGCATATTGCACAGTTTTTATTGTTTCTGATCCAAAAGGGTATTCCCAATTTTTTTATTAGTTTCTGCTGTTGGCCTATGGATTATATTTTATGGTTTTTGAATTCTTCCCAAGTTTGGCAACATTTGGAAGGGAGAGGCAGGAAACCCCTGTACTGTGAGTGGAACTACATTCATATAGAGTAGGATTCAAGATGCTAAATGTTATAAAAAGAATGTGAGGCAGGAAAGCCCTGTACTGTGAGTGGAACTACATTCATATAGAGTAGGATTCAAGATGCTAAATGTTATAAAAAGAATGTGTGTATATGTGTGCATGGAAGTGAGCCACAGTGGCCCCTGCAAGAGCCGCCACGGAGGATGCTCCCACAGACCCCGGCCTGACCGAGCTGAGGTGGAGGAGGTGGCTGCCGCCCCGACCTGGCTTCCCTCAGCAGTGGCGGCGAGAGGAGGCAGCTGGCATCCCCTGAGGAGCAGGAGGAGGAGGAAGGAGCTGCCCCTGGCGATGCGGACGTGAGGCAGCCCCCGCTGGCCACGGCCCCATCCAGAGACGCTGTCGCCGCTGCAGTTGCCGCCTTACAGGGCACCCAGCGGCCGCCCCAGCCCCGCTGTGCCTCAGGCTGACACCACCGCCGCCCCGTCGGAGCCACCTTGGCGAAGCCGTAGCTGGCCCCCTGTGGGGGTGGAGAGCGCGCGCAGGCGGCCGGGCTGAGGAGACGCTCCGCCTCCACGTCCTCTGGAGCTCGACTAGGCTGGGCGGGGGGAGGCCAGCTTAAGGGTAGGAGGAGGTGGCCGAGGGATGGGGCAGGTGCCGCCCTGCCACAGACAGCAAAGGCCTGGTGGGAGTGGAGGAGAGAGAGGGGAGGCCGAAAGGCTTCGGCTCCCCTTGGTGGAAATGGCGAAGCTCATCGGAGGAGGGGCGGAAAGGGGCAAAGGTGCAGCCGCAGCCCAGCCACACATATAAAGGGACCGTCGGGACGAAGTTGGAGAGAGGCCGAACTGTTCCAAATATACTATACTCAAGAAATGAACGCTATGGTATAGAGTGTGTTGCTTTTACATCCAGCAGATGGCGCTGGTTTTCAAAAAAGCATGTTTTTACAACAAAGCATGTTTTTACCTGTCACAGGTGTGACATCTAGATAATATACATATATAAAAACATGCGCGTAGTCGAATGCAACGTTGTATCAAAATTTCAAAGCAATCGGTGAAGAACTTTTGGAGATTTGAGATTTTGAACAAACAAACATTACATTTACATATATATATATACATACACACACACACACAGGCTGGTGAAAAATGAAATTAGTCTACTTATACTGGCATGTAATTTAATATTTGAATGTTTCTTAAATATATTATTTGAGATCATGGAACCTCCATACAATACAATTATTACATTGCATTATGTAATACAACACAATTGTATTACAAAAAATATTAACCCAGTTGATAGCTAAATATCCATATCACCTGCAGTACATGTATGGGGCCCACGGTGGCTCACATGGTAAGATGCTGAGCCTACATTCTGCTGAAGTCTGTAGCTCAGCGGCTAGATTCTCATGGGCGAATAAAGCGCATAGGGACAGGAAAGGAGCCTTCCCCGAAAAAATTTCTTTCACAGAGGCAGCCAGCCATCTCGGTGATCCCTGGCTAACACATGCCATACGCTTTTTAAAAAACCCAAACCTGCAGTACATTCAGTAGTACTGTGCACATTGTACTTCAAAAATGATTCAGAAGTGCTTCAGACCTCCTCTGAAGGTGGCATATTTAGCTATACTTTTTTCAGATTTCCATATGAGCCTGAAAAATGATGATGATGCTTTATGGAATTTCAGATTTAAACTGAACACAACTCTTAAAGCAGCAGTGAAAGCCAGTTTGGTATAGGATTACATCATCAGTCTAGAAACTTGGAGACCATGAGTTTTACTCTTGGGCACAAAGGTAGCTGAGTGACATTGGGTTAGTCTCTCTCCTCTTTCTCTCCCTCCCTCCCCAAAGGAGGCAATGGCAAACCACTTCTGAAACCTTCCCTGCCAGGTTCCCCTTATGTCCAGGCAGTCACCAAGAGTCAACATTGACTTGAAGGCACAAAACAAAATAAAGCAGCAATGTTTTTTTTGTCCCAGGGAGAGGATCTAAACTCTTTCTTTCAGGCATGCCCTTTCTAAGTATTGACTGTCCTTGAAGCAATTATTTTATCTTATATATTTGTAAAATATTTAATATTATAAACATGCATTTAATTGAAAGAATAGATAATTATTTTATGTATACCTGGAGAATGTCTTTCATAATATCATGTTAATTTACTTGTGCATATCATCTGGTACATCTCTCATTAAGGGAATCTCCTGACATTGAAAATAAGAGTTGTCAGTACAGCAGGAGATGAAAGTAGCATTGTGCTGTTCCAGTATAAGCTCTGCTCCTTTTTTATGTGTGTCTTGACGTTTCACAAACATACAAAAGGAGTGAAATCACAGTCTGGCTTTCATCATTTTGACCCAATGATCAGATCCCTCAGACACCTCTAACTGAAGAATGCTGTTGGTATCGGGTGGGAGGGAGCTTATATCTGAGGGAGAAGTTGAGAGCCATGAGACATGAAAACACTATTCTATGCATAGAATCCTGTGCAGATTGTAATCCTGTCAATATGATTTCTGCAGATGAAATTGTCTGGCCAGAAGGAGATGAAGCTTTACCACTAGATGCCCAGGACTTAATTGGTAAACTCCTACGACAAAATCCTTTGGAAAGACTGGGAACAGGTGCTTCATATTTATAAAAATGACATGTATTTAGAATGACATGTAAATTGTTTACTTTTTCATACTTACAGAATAGAATAGAATAACAGAATTGGAAGGGACCTTGGAGGTCTTCTAGTCCAACCCCCCTGTTTAGGCAGGAAACCCTACACCACTTCAGACAAATGGTTATCCAACATCTTCTTAAAAACCTCCAGTGTTGGAGCATTCACACCTTCTGGAGGAAAGTTGTTCCACTGATTAATTGCTTCTTGTCCTACCCTCAGATACTAATATTAGGTTATATGCCATTTTGGGTAGGCATATATGCCACTTATATGCCATTTTGTCCATTTAGAGTGGTAGCCCAAAAAGTGTAAATAGTTCCATAGTAAAAAATATATAACTGCATACGTAATCTTAGTGCTTGTTGCTTGCCACTTTCTAACTTAGCACAGTTATTGTAATGGTGGATCTTGTAACAAAGTTTATTTTGTTTTATGGCCAATATTTAAATATTCCTTTAAAAATGCATTTGCTGATAAATAGCTAGGTAGGTCCCAGTGTTTCTATTCAGTGTTCCATAATCTTCCATCAGCAACAATATTAAAACTTTTTGCATTCTGCTTTGTTGGTCAGAATTTATGAGAATGAATGTGGATTCTTATTCCTCATAATAATAAAAACTGTATAAAAGACTAACTTATAATTTAAAAATGCATATACTTGCATGCAATATCCCCTTATTCCTTCCTTGGTTAACTAATTCAGATGTATTTGAATTTATGGTTGTTATCCCAAAGAGCTAAAACAACCTCACCAGTTTATCCCTTGTCATTATTGTGGAGAAGAAAGTTAGTGTAACAAGTATCTACTGAGCTCTGATTTTTGTTCAGATTTTAGATGAACTGTACTTGCTACTATATGAAGAATTCCTCACAATTGTTGTTATTACAGGTAGTGCTTTTGAAGTGAAACAACACAGGTTCTTCAAAGACTTAGACTGGAATGGATTACTACGGCAAAAAGCAGAATTTATCCCACAATTAGAGTCAGAAGATGATACTAGTTATTTTGACAGTAAGGAAAAATGATCAGAGATTATAATTATTTTAGCATTTTGCTTATGTTTTCATAAATATAAGAAATTACAACAGCACCGAATGAGTCAGATTTGCAACTAGTCCTTGAAGTTCTGGTCATCCCAACATCATGATCTGGGTGCTTGGCAATTGGCTTGCACTTAACAACGGTTGCAGCATCCTGTGGTCACATGATCACCATTTGGAACCTCCCCTGCCAGCATCCTGTGGTCACATGATCACCAGTTGGAATCTCCCTTGCCAGCTTCCCACAAGCAAGTCTAGGGGAAAGCGGACAGGGAAAGTTTCAAACAATTCCCGTAACTTGCTCCCCCACTCCTGTTGCTTTTTCTCCTGAGGATCTTATACTTCTCCCAAGATCTTGTACTCTGTAGCGTGTGCCCACTTCTATCCACTACACATGCCCATGTGCCTGTGCATCCCATACTCCGCAGCAGCCACACCCTGGCATGCTCATGACATACTATGGCAGCCATCTATGCCTTACCGCACTAGATTTGCTTCTAAGTGCAGAAAATACTAATACGGTAGGCTTTCTCCTTGTGCAAATACTTGAGCTCAAATCTGTTTTCTTGTTTGCAGCTCGTACTGAGCGATATCAACACTTAGATTCTGAGGAGGAGGAAGACACAAATGATGATGATCATATGAAAATTAGACAGTTTTCCTCATGTTCACCTAGATTTAGCAAGGTATGAGGTGTTGCTGACTAAATGGGTTTTGAAAATTCTGATTGAAAACAATTTGAAAAATTCTCTGTAGTATGCTGGAAGCTCAACGTTTCAAAAGTGGGTCACCAATATGTACAATAGAGGGCTCTTTATAAAAAGGACTGGTGTCACAAGTTAGTTTGATATATGCCACAGTTCCCAAACTCCCCACAATTGTGCTCTGGAGCATTGCATTAAATTCACAAGGGTGCCATGGAATATTTTGAATTTTTGTGGTGTCATATCTTTGCAAAGCTGGGTTTTCCTTAGTCTTAAAATAGAAATTGAACACTGAAGTCAGGTTATCATGAAAGATTCTAAACATGTATTTGATGAGATAGGAGGCACATGAGTGACTTGTTCATGGAACATAAATTTTGAAATAAGTATTCCTTACATTCAGTAATTTAAGCAGCATACTCTCTTTGATCACAATTAGAAACAACAGATAAACTAAAGTTGCTTATTTATTTACACATGCACACAAACACACACTGACTATTTTTTGTTCATATGTATGTATGCATGTATGTATGCATGTATGTATATCTTAGCAGATACTTTACAAACTTAAGGAATGTTGTAAGAAAATTAAGGTTGATATAAACTGGAAAGGAGTTCTGTGAGGGAGCAGAGAGAATAAAGTGGAAACTAAACCAGTATCTTTAGGGGATGTAATGTTTGCATGCTTATATTTTACACTTTGAAGAATAATACTGTATTCAATAAAGTGGGTGGCATGGAAGGCTCATTTGAAAGTCTTGTCTGACAATTGGGCCAGATGATTTATTAATAACTACCCTGTGATGTTGTGAATTTTTTATAATGATATTTTCTTCAGTTTGATATGCAAATCAGATTCTCAGTTGAGTTCAGTCCTAGAAACATGAATTTCTTTTCTCCTTCCAATTAAATCTTTGGTGATTTAAAATGTCAGTGTAAAACCACCGAGGCATGATTGAATACGCACAGTGGTCAGTTGGGGGTACAGCTTCCTTTTGAAATACCTCTTTGGGTTAGGCTTATTACTGTGGGGTTTTGGGGAGAAGTAGATTAACTGGGTTTTTAAATGTTACCAACTGACTCATTTTCAGCATTAAACAGATAAAGTACGGCTTTCCAAAATGTCTGTTTCAAATGTTGTTTGAGCTGTTTTAAAAAGAATTCTAGGGAGCACCAATGCAAGAAAATATGTTTTTAATTCAATTAATTGTTATATATTTAATTATGCATGTGTGTGTTGTGTGTGTGTGTATGTATGTGTGTATAAATAAATATAAGTAAATATATATTAGCATGGTTCATTTCTTCCATTCCGAGAAAGTTTTGGGTTCCATTATATTTTTATTCTTCATCACATCTATATGGGTTAACCATTTTCACAGAGCTCCATTCTGAATTTCTTAAAGCATACTGTATTGTTAATAAAAGTGCTGTTCCTGGAAGATCCATCAAATTCCTACTTTTTATTTATTTTTTTATAATATTAGCACATTCAATCCTGCAATTTGCTTAATAGAAATGATTTTTCCCTTTCTATTTCAATTTATTTTATTTATTCTTCTGTTGGTTCTTCTTCAAGATTCCCAACAGTTGTCAGGCCATCATTGTCCTCTTGTTGTAGGCATCTATCTGACTGTCCATCAGAAGGACTTCATTTTGCCAGATTCCCCCTGAATGGGTATAAACTATGGCTTGTTTGCCTTGGTGAAGGTAGACATTTGTAAATATTACATTTATTAAATGCACACATCTTAGAATTCTAGTTTGCAGTTCTCTGTCTGGAAGCATGATTGTTTCTCCAAAGCTTCTACTATATCCCAAATAGTGTCTGGGAATAAAAGTATCACTTTGGGAGACTGATTGAATTTTCTGTTGCCTGTGAGGGAACCCTATGATTTTTACCTTTATCAAGGGTACCACTTCATCTTGCCAATGACTAAGCATCTATGGTGGCATTCCATCATTTTTTGTGAAAGGAGATATCCCCATTTCTGATTCACTTGCCAGAGAATGTCAGGACTTTCCTAGGCTAGTACAGACTAACTTGATATACTCTTGTCAACGCAAGAGCAAGAATGCAGGTGGTGATGGTGATCTTAAACTTGCACACTGCTTGACTCTCAACAATTCTGTAAATCTATATAGCATCCATTATCAGTGAAAGATCTGAAGGTAAGAGGAAATTCAGGTTTCCCTTTCTGAGGAGGTGTTGCTTCAAGAGAGCACACATAGTTTGAAAGTTGTCTGGGTTTAACTTTTGAATTATCATGTCTACTAACAGTTCTCTCTGTATTACTGTCAAAATCTTTTGAGCCTAAAGATACCGTTTTGAATACATCTTCTCCCATTGAAAGTAACTTTTCTAACAGCTGTCTTATTGGCTCCTTACAATGAGAAGCTCCTTTTCTTAATTTTCATAGGGACAAAATAATCATTTCCCCAGATATTTCCTTCCTTCTGAAGTCAGTCTTAAACCTTTTCTTCAATCAAGACATTGTTTTGCCTTTTTTTCATAATCTCTAAACACCATCACCTCATTCTTTGGAAACCAATTGTGTTTTCTCTCTTTATTTATACTGTTTAACATCATTCCTCCAGGATCAATGTTATTCCTAGCTTTCCAAGGTCCATTTAAAGGATGTGGTTTTACTTGTAATGGTAGTTTACGTTGAATGGTCACCTGTGAATCCACACTGTCCACTATCCCATTGTGCTTGGTCTCAAGTAACTCACTGTTCCTTCAGAATCTCCATGTTGCTCTTTGGAATTGAAGAGATATGGTGGCATCTGTGCCTATTTTCACTATATATGGAGGAGGATATTGGTTGCTGTACTTCAAACAATTCTGTAAAGTTAGAATTGTTTGTATAGTACTTTACACAGGTTTACAGTTTTATGTGTCTAAATTCTCAGTTTTCTTGAATTCTGGAGAAAGCAATTACAGATAGGTAACAGTAGCTAATCAAAAGACATAACCAAAATCAGTATTTAAGTTCTGAATAATTTAGTTTGCTGATGAACAGTTACATTGTACCTGTAGGTATATAGCAGCATGGAACGTCTTTCCATCCATGAAGAGAGAAAAACGCCACCACCCACCAAACGGAGTTTCAGTGAAGAAAAGGATGACAGACATGATAGCCTTGTGGGCTTGAAGAGTCGAGACCGCAGCTGGGTGATTGGATCCCCTGAAATGTGAGTTTGTGTGAATATATTTTAACTGTTCTACTTATTTTTGGGGGAAAGGGAAACTTTTTGTTACAGATTTATAGATAACATCTTGTTCAATATCCTGCTCAAGCAAGATTCACTAGACCATCTGCAAAAGCCTCTGTCTTAAACACCAGGAGAACCCAAATTTTAAATCCCTTGAAGCACAGAGCTCACAGGCTGACGTTGGACATACAACTCTCTCCCAATACAGACTACTTTATAGAGCTGTTAATAAAGGAATAACCTTAAGGAAACTCTTCCTCATAAGCTGCTTTCCTGTAAAACAGGGGTCCCCAGCTGCTGGGCCATGTCCCACTACCAGGCCGTGACCTATTCGGAATTGAGCCAAGTTAGTGGCTGGCTGGAGCATGCATGTGCAACTCAACTCGCACAAGTGGCAGACCAGTGGCCACTCATGTGCATGAGTGGTGGACCAGCAGGCACTTACACATGTGATTGGCAGGCCGGTGAACACTAGCATGCATACACATCAGCCTGCCACTCGCGCAAGTTGAGCTGTATGCATACGTGCTGGCTCACCACTCATATGAGGGCTGGGTCTTTATGCCCTGGCCCTCCACTCATGCTGCCCAGTTTCCTTCTCCCCTCCCCCCAGCCCAACCGCCAACCCGCAAAGGTTGGGCACCACTGCTGTAAAATATAGTCAAGATGTAAATGTAATAAACAGCTAAATAAAAATAAAGTTTAGTCTTATTTTTTTCCTTGTCTTTTCTTTCTTTCTTCATTTATTAGTTCAAATTAATTATCTTTGCTTGATTTTAGTATTACTATGTTCGTTTACCACCATTAATGGATTTATGTTAAAACCCTGTTGTGTGCAAACTGATGGCAATGTGTTTTTTTTTTGTTTTCTTTCAGACTGCGTAAACATATCTCAGTGTCTGAATCCTCTCATACAGAGAGTGACTCCAGCCCACCTCTAACTGTCCGTCGGCATTGTTCTGGGCTTCTCGAAATGCCTCGTTTTGCCGTTCCAGCTGAGGAAGAAGGAAAAAAGAAACAGTTGGATGGGACATCTTTGCCTTTGACACAACCTCGGGAATGTCTTCCTTATCTAATTCCAGAACAGTCTATAAAAAGAGAACTCCAACTGGGTGATAACGATGGACTAAAAACTCCTTCTTCAACTGTTAGTAGTATGAGCAGCTCAACGTTTACAGGTATATGGGATTGGCAGCAGTGTCTCTAGTTTTGGCCTGTGATCGTAATTTAGCCTGTCAGGTTAGACCAGGCCTGCACAACCTGTTGAGGGGAAAGGGCCACATTGATAAATTAGAAATCCTGGTGAGCTGCGAATACCAGAAGTGCTGTTCAGCTGTTCTACAGCTAGTGGAATGGCAGAAATGCTAAAGTGGCTCTAAATATATAGCTTTTTAAAGGAGACCGGTGGGCCATACAACACACATACCTTTGGAGGAATAGCAAATAGAAATTCCATATGGTTCTGACCTTTTTTTAAAAAAACTGTAGGTGGGAACACTACAGATGTCTCCGATCATTATACGCGCAGCAACAGCAGTGAAAGTCCAGACTTTATGACTCCCAAGGCTACCAGTGATCTGGCTGTGCGGCGAGCTCGACACCGGCTACTTTCAGGTGATTCTGGGGAAAAGCGGACCTCCCCACGGCCTGTCAATAAAGTGATCAAGTCGGCATCAGCTACTGCTCTCTCCCTCTTGATCCCTTCAGGTAACCTACCTGTTTCATTTTTAAAAAATCCAAACAAAATCGACTACAACTAAGTGTGACAATAACCACTATCTTACATCTTTTTCTGGGTTTGCCAAGAACGCCACTATTCTACCTTTAATATAATAGTTTTGCCCTGGATAAGCTTGTGCTATAATAAGGAGTGGGATTTCACTGTAGTTGTTTTGTTATAGCTATGATTAGTACATTATTACTTTCAAATCTAACTTGTTTTGATAAATCATTTCATAAATGATTTATCAAATAATTTGTGAAATCATAAATCATTTCAAACGTATTTGATAAATCATTTCCAAGGATCGTGAAGTTCATATTAGCCACTTAGGTAGTACTGTGTTGACATTGCCAAACAGGAGAAACACGGATGTCTTCTTGCTTAGTGCCAGTAAAATTGCCATTATCAGCTCTGCTCTAACCCCTAAGGAAAGATGATACCATCTAAGAAAGCCTATTATGAACTCCCAAAAACCTGAATTTTATTTAATAATAATAATAACAATCCAGAATTTCCTTCCCAAAAGAGGAACCTGAATATATGCCATAGCACTTAATTCTTTGCTTTTAAGAATTAGGAAAATGTTTTTTTTTCAATCTGTAATTACTGTAGGTTTAATTTTGTTTCCTATGGCTTCTTTGTGAATACATGTTTGTGGTTCATGGCAGACTAAACCTGGTGCATTTTAATGTATAGTTTCTTTAAAAATTGAATAAAAAAATCATGGTTTAAAATATTTCATTTTGAGCACATATTTACAAGTGAATTGCACCAGGTATAATTAAATACCAAGTTGCCATTTTCCTGATAGTAATCTTATAGCATCTTTTTCCACAATGGGGAAGAAAAATAAAATGTAGCTTTCAGGGTTCTGCAATCAGAAAGCTTATTTCCCCCTTAACTCATTATTCCAGTTTTATTTTCTTTTGAAAACTGTTTTCTAATTTGGAAGCATTTTCTTTGTTCATGTAGAACACCATACCTGTTCGCCATTGGCTAGTCCAATGTCACCTCATTCTCTCTCCTCCAACCCATCTTCAAGAGACTCATCTCCAAGTCGAGACTATTCTCCTGCTGTTATGAATCCCAAACCACCAATCATCATCCATCGAGCTGGGAAGAATTATGGTTTTTCACTTCGTGCAATTAGAGTCTACATGGGGAACAGTGATATCTATTCAGTGCATCACATAGTCTGGGTATGCTTGGACTTATTGGATTTTTATATCATGATAATTTAGTAAGAGCCTGCTTTGAAAATTGTGCGGTACCTTTAGCAATAAAAAAACCTTGCTTATACCTAAACAATCTTTCCCAGAATTACCTCTGGAATGATGACTTCCTTTGTAAAAGAAAATATATATATTTAGTTGATGTATGTGCATGGAGATATCAAAATTGAAACATATAGGTTAATTACATTTAATTCCTTTTGAGTTGTCTTGTCAGTGATTGTCTATTTCAGATCTCTCTAGCTTTAGGTTTGGTTTTTTTTTACACATCTGCTTAGACTTAGTTACATGTCTTAAAGCATTACTGTCTTCTCAGTTAATTCATCAGAATTTTAAGATTAGTTCAGCTGTGTTATAATTTATCTTGCTTTGATTATTTTCTTTATAAGTATATTGTTATTTGCCTGGATTATTTTTCACAATGAACATTGTCTGTTATGGCATGTTCACAATTGAAGGGAAGCAAAATTATGTTCCAAGTTCCCTATAGGCTTTACTCAGTGTTTATTTAAATAGAAATTGATCTTTGAAGCTAATTAGCAGCAACATAATCATAATAGAAAATAGAATAGTTCAGTAAATGGATTTCTGATCCTTATTTGTTATGACTTTACAAAAAATGTATTGTGCACACAGCTGCTAATAAACATAAGCCCCATGTAACAAACAGAACTGTATCTTTTTTGTCATTTTATAGATAATTTTCTTAAGAATTTTAATTATAATAGTAAAATCAAATTAAAATTAAAAAGAAAATGAAAAAAGGAATAGAAGAGGGAGAAAAGTAAGAATGTAAAACAGAAAAAGTAGTATATAAAGAAGTGACTTTCAACCTTTATCACAAGTATAAGCAAATTTAGAGATTCTTTACACCCTCTAAGATTACAGATATTTACTGTTTATCCCATATTCCATCTGTAAATAAATCCATAAACACCATCTTCTCAGTCCTGGTGTCAGCAGAAAGTTCATAAAGAGTTGCCAGATGTAATAACATACCTTGACCAAATAAACCAACTTTATATTCCTTCCTTTTACTTCTAATAGTCCTAATTTTCAGTACATTCAAATATTGCCACAGAATTTTATTTCTATTTGTCAATCTCTTAGTTTGTCATTTGTATTTCCCTTTAAAATTTTAAAACTTCAGCCAGTTCTAAATTTACTTTCAATACCATCCCTATCTCTCTAGATAAAAATGTACTACATCTGTCATTTCTTTAATAACCTTTTTTGGGCAAAGTCTTTACATAGAAGCAGACATCATTACCACCATTGCTGATATTATGGTTACTAACTCCATTCTTCAAAAGTCACCTTCAGTATTTTCAATGTTATAATGTTTTGCAACATTTTATTAGCTTGTAAATCTTTCCCCCACCAAAATTTTATCCCCCTCTAATGTCCTATGTTTGAAATCATGAAATTGCTTCTTTTTCATATGTCTTGTAAAAACTCAAACAGAATCTATTTCCCATGGGAAAATGTATCAATATTCCAACTTTATCTGGCTCCTTAGTACATTTACCATTTCTGAGATCAAAATATTTAGATTTTTGCTGCTTATTTCATATTCTTCAAATTCTTAAGCTTATGATTTAAATTTTCTTTCATTCAGGATTGAAGGTAGACTCACATGGCATTTTCAAAGTAGCTTAGAGAAAGTTTCCAATAGTTTAGAAATAATTAATGAGCAATTTCTGAAAATTTTTAGAAAGTGAGGCTTGCAAATTTAGTGTCCTTTAAAAGCCTGTACTCTGGTTGCAAGCAAGATGGATAATTTTAATGTCTCTTGGTGTTCATACCTTCAAAAAAATTGCTGTCCTCCTGTCTCCTTACAAGGAGTAGCTATCTAGAACATCTGTGGGTGATCTCCTATCTTCTCCTTATCCAGAAAGGTTTCAAAGAATCAATTCAGTTGCTGGTTCCTTTTACTTTTGGCATAGTTGTCAGCTTCACTTTTGCAGAGCTGTCTTCAGGTCATCATATTATACCTGGAAGTCAATTCTATGTTATTTGTCAATCCATTTTGATTCTGAAATTTCAGTACTACTACCACTTGAGAATACTTGAACACTGGTAGGACAGACTTCACTAAAACAGTATATGATTTGCAAGGGAAATGCTGTAAGTACAGTCAGAAGCGTAGTTGTTTATGCATGGAATTGGGATGTGTTTTAATATGAACAGATTATTAATGTATTGCTATTATTATTTAACTTTGTTCTCTATCATTACAGCATGTAGAAGAAGGTGGCCCAGCAAGTGAGGCTGGTCTAAGAGAAGGAGACTTGATAACTCATGTGAATGGAGAGTCTGTACATGGATTGGTTCATACAGAAGTGGTAGAGTTGATCTTGAAGGTAAAGATTGAAAATTGATGCCGCTGTACAACAGGAGTGATGTCCGTCAGCTCAAATATTTAGCTAAATTTTTCCCCCCCAGTAACTTCAAACTATTTAAAATGATTTTTTCCATAGGAGGATCAGGTTGCACATAATACTTTTTAAAAATGTGATATTGCAGTTGCAGACTACTGATGTTTTCATGACTTTCAGATAGATTAGTGCAGGGGTGTCAAACTCGATTTCATTGAGGGAGACATCAGAGTTGTGTTTGACATGGGAGGGACATGGCCAGGGTGGGTGTGGCCAGGTTAACATCACTTTGGCGGAGGTGCCTGTGGTGGCCTGAGCACTCTGCCAGCGAAAACAGGCTCCCGAGCTCCATTTTAGGCTGCGTCGACCTGCAACCCTCTGCCATTGAAAACGGAGCTCGGGTGGGATCTGTTTTCACTGGCAGAGGGACAGTGGGCCTGTCTTTGTTGTTTCCAGGGTGGCCCTGTGAGCCAGTTCTAAGCACCCAGTGGGCTGGATGCGGCCCACGGGACTTGAGTTTGACACCCCTGGATTAGTATAATGCATTGTATATATTTGCTCTTTGAAGAAGATTTAGAAATTGCGATAAAAACCCAGCTGCTAGATTGCTAACCGAAATTTGATGATATATTATCCATGGCTTGATGAGGGGACCACCTCTTAGCATTTCTACATATTTAATGACCCAAAGCCATGAAAAGCTTTTTCTTCCTAAAAAGTGCTGAGAACTAGTACAGGTCATCACACCTCATCATAAGATAATTGTAAATATGTCTGTATATACAGTGAGTTTTTAAAATGGATCTCTGAGCACCTCCACTTTCTTCTTCATAAGGATATTCTGATTATGAAATGCTGCCACTCGTCCTTGGACCGATCAAGGAAATGTTTTCAGTGCCAGGCAACAACTTAATTTTCCAAGACTTTTTAAATCTGGGTTTGTAGGTGGCAGCCCTAAACCAATTTTGTCTGTACCCTGCAGCTAATCAGGATCAGTGCTGATTGTTACTTTCATAGAAGACCAAACCACCAAGAAATGCCAGGCTTGGCTTCAGATTACTCTGAAAAATTGGAAACAAAGAGCTCTGAGAAAATGGCAATGGCTGGTTAATTTGTATCAAGAAAACTTAGAAAGATGGAGTTACTAGGAGACAAGCGTGACTTGAGGGCATTTTAACTCATTTAAAGTTCTTGGGTATTCTCAAGATGTTATTGATTAAATTTAATTATTTTCTTGTATGGGATTACAAGTGTTGCGAACTACACTTATGTTTTGTTTAAGTAGAAGGATAAAAGTATTGCTAAACAAGTAGACTTTTTAAGGGAGAGCCAATTTGGTATAGGAATTAAAGCATCAGGCTAGAAATTGGGAGACTGTAAGTTCTAGTCCCACCTTAGGCACAAAGCCAACTGGGTGACCTTGGGCCAGTCACTTTCTCTTAGCCTTAGAAAGGAGGCAATGGCAAACAACTTCTAAATCTTATGAAGAAAATTGCAGGGACTGGTCTAGGCAGACACTAGAAGTTAATAATGATTCAGAGGCAAAAAGAAGTCTGTATCTGGTATAAAATGTAATAGTACAAGTAGTAATATGTTAATTATAGTCGATATCCCATAGAAAACTAATCCATATAAATATTGAAGACTTTATTACATGATATAACTGGGGGTGGGGGTGGAATGGAACTGAAACTATAAATATCCCCACCCACCTAATTAAATAATTGCAACTTTTGTTTATCACTGTCAAAATTTGGATTTTGCATAATTTTTCATAAGTAGATCTGCCCAGTATCATTTTAATTACAAACCCTGTATAAAAATTTCAAACCATTGGAACATAACTCACTGATTCTACCTATTCACTATTGCAATAAAATCCTTTGCAGTACATATTTTCTGAAATCTATGTTCAGCACATATGATGCTAAGATTCTAGTCTTAATAAAAATTATCCAAAGTTAAATATTGTTTGATTATTTTTGGTTATTACTGAGTAGTGTATTTTTGTGCAGTTATTTTTGCTTTGTAAATTATAAAAATCCTTCAAGGGAGTATTCCCAATTCAAAATTACTGTTTCATCCTAGTCTTCAAATAATATCCTCTTTTTGGAAAATCTTTACTCATTTACAAATAATAGGAAATAATAATAGCCGATTAATAGCAGTTTGGAATATTTTCTGGAATATATCCTATTGAATAATGCCTATTGATTAGTAAACACACCATTTCTTCATGGGTTATATTGTAATATGTCTGTTCATTTTAGCCAGTTAACTTGTCTAGATACTTGCATTGGAAGGAACTGAAACAGGTATTTTGAATCTTAATCTATGATAGTTTGTGATTCTTGAGTTCTTTAGAAGAAAAAAGAAATCCAAAGATGAAAACAGGAGGCTGTATTACAGTTAGACATGCAGCTTGATCAGTGGTGGGACTCAATATTTTTTACTACCGGTTTTGTGGGCATGGCATAGCTTGGTGGGCATAGTTTAGTGGGCGTGGCAGGAGAAGGATACTTAAAATCTCTATTCCTTCCCCACTCCAGGGGAAGGTTAATGCAAAATCCCCATTTCTCCCAATCAGCTGGGATTCGGGAGGCAGATAATAGTGGGGGCGGGCCAGTCTGAGGTGGTATTTTCCGGTTCTCGGAACTACTCAAAATTTCCGCTACCATTCTCCAGAACTGGTCAGAACCTGCTGAATGCCACCTCTGTGCCTTATAGAATCTCTAATGTGATGCTTCTGGTGATACGCTATATTTTCTGGGTACTCTACAAAGATTATATTGGATTAATAGCATTTTACATTCACAATTTCTTTAGCTGTCATTCAGCTAGAAAAACCATTGTTTAATCAGTGGGAAAAGTCTGATTCAAGAAATCCCTCTGGTAGCACTTTCTAAAGATAAACTATATTTTGAAAGGAAGAGACCACATCAAAAGAATTTAACTCATTCAGTTACAAACTGGTATATTCCCTTGCTTTCAAATCTGAGTGTACCAATCATATAAAGAAATGCATTTTAAAAATGAGAATATGTGGTTTTCTTTCTACCAGAGTGGAAATAAAGTGTCCATATCCACGACACCTTTTGAGAACACATCAATCAAATTGGGACCAGCTCGGAAGGCCAGTTATAAATCAAAAATGGCTAGAAGGAACAAGAAAAACAAAACAAAAGATGGACAGGAAAGGTTTGTAAAATTGAAGTCATTTATAATAATAATTGTAGTATGGGTAAATAAATGTTATTTTTATGTTACAAAAGTTACATGCTATCAAGAATGGAATATATCCAGAATTCCTCAAACCATAATTAAATGTTTGCTAGCGTGCTTTAATTTTCTACCCCGTTTCTTATTATTTCTTGTATTTTATTAAAAATAACTCTTATTTATAACTTAATATAAATAATGAACTAATGACCCCTTATGGATTATGTTTGGTTTCTATGGAGATTCTCTGTCATCCAGGTCATGGTTGTCCCAAAAGTGCTTTTTCAAGAGGCAACTGGACTTTCTGGATTTATCTTTGAAGATGTTTCACTTCTCATCCAAGAAGCTTCTTCAGCTGAAAAAGCTTCTTGGATGAGAAGCAAAACGTCTTCAAAGAAAAAACCAGAAATTTCCAGTTGCCACTTGAAAAAGCACCTTTGGGATCTCATTGGGTTGCTTCTCTTGCTAGTGATTACCCTTATTTTTTTTAATTATTCCAGTAAGAAGAAGAGCTCATTATTCAGGAAGATTACCAAGCAGGCCTCCCTGCTTCACACAAGTAGAAGTTTATCTTCCCTCAACCGTTCTCTGTCATCTGGGGAAAGTGTTCCTGGTTCACCTACGCACAATCTCTCTCCTCGTTCTCCAACACAGGGTTACCGATCTACTCCTGAACCTGCACATTTAGGTAAAAAAGGAATAGAAGGCAGAAGACTTGAATCAAATACTTTCAACTAAATGTGTTTTCTAAAACTGGAGGGTAGTGGCGGGGGAATAAACCATGCAAATTCTCATTTCTAAACAAGAAATGACAGCTGCAAGCCAATTGACCGTTTGTTGTGGCATCTTTAAGATCCCAGGAAAACATTAGCCCAAGCAACTAGTGAGGCTGGTTGCTAGTTGCAGGAAGGGTACACAAAGGAATTTATTAATGTGAGAGTAATATATTAAGCTCTTAATATTTAAGAAGCATAATATGTTAGATGTCATGAAATACTCTTTTAGGGTGATTTTTGCAACTTGTACTTTTAATTGCTATACTGTCTCACTTTTTAAAATACCCGATTCACTTTTTAATATATTGTATTTTTCAGAGTAATAAGACGAACCAAGATTTTGAAGAGGCAAATTAAAAAAAAAGTTTTTGCACTTTGCAGACCTCCCAAAAATGACCCGTTTTTTTGCAAAAACAGGCCTGTTTTTTTTTTTTAAAAAAAGAGCACGAATAGCCTTTAGAAGGCTTATAGAATGCTCCTGGGGGCTGGGGGGGGGGCAAAATTGAGCAAAAAACGGTCCGTTTTTTGCTAATTTATGTCCTCCGCAGCCCTAAGGAGCACTCTTAAAGCCTCCTAAAGGCTATGCACGGCCATTTTGGTGAAGGGGGCGGGGTTTCAGAAGGCAAAAAAGTGCTGTATTCAGTGTATAAGATGCACCCAGATTTGCAGCCTCTTTTTTGATGGAAAAAGGTGCGTCTTACATTCTGAAAAATATGGTAGAACCTATCAATTTAACTTACCCAGTATGAGACTGAGTGGATGCATTATCAGCTAAAATTATAATATGTATATGAATAAACAATTCTACAAATAAGCTTCCTGGAGGAAAAGTCCTTTTGTACTCCAAAGGTTAGGATATAATGTAGAGTTTATAACCAATATAAATAAACAGAACTAGAACATGCAGCTGCTAATGAGTGTATTTCTCAAAAAGTATATTTAGCATGAGAAAAAAAGAAAGACCTCCAAAAGATAACTAAGATATACTATAAAATAAATACTATAAAATAATATTGAAGTGCAGTGCTTTGATAAAGTATGGTTGATTGCCCTTTATTGTTTTGATTGCATTAGTCTTCATTTTTCTAAATTCAACCTCACAATGCTTGTGATTTACCATTCTCCTCTTTTGATGTTCACAGTTGGTGGAAATTCTTCTCAGAGCAGTTCGCCTGGTTCCAGTGTTCCTAATTCTCCAGCTAGTTCAGGGCATATCAGGCCCAGTTCATTACATGGACTAGCCCCAAAACTTCAACGACAGTATCGATCTCCAAGACGTAAATCAGCTGGAAACATTCCTCTTTCGCCACTAGCTCATACACCTTCACCCACTCCACAATCCACATCCCCTCAGCGTTCTCCTTCCCCTTTGCCAGGGCATTCAGTTGGCAGTTCAAGCATCATGCATTCTTTCCCAGTAAAGTTACATTCCTCTCCTCCTTTGGCCCGGCAGATTTCTCGGCCGAAGAGTGCTGAACCACCAAGATCACCACTGTTGAAAAGAGTCCAGTCAGCTGAGAAACTGACCTCTTCCCTATCTTCCTCAGAAAAAAAGCTGCCCACTTCACGTAAGCATAGCTTGGATATCTCCCATTCTGAATTCAAAAAGGACATGCTTCAGAGAGATCTGGGTCTCCAAAGTTGGCAGGAGTCAATGAATGAAACATCTGGAGGTAAAGTTGGGCCAGCAGAAAAAGGGACGCTCCAAAAGCCTTCTTCCCGAAAACTTGGAGCCATTCGACAAGATAGGGTAGAAAGAAGAGAGTCTCTACAGAAGCAGGAGGCCATTACAGAAGTAGATTCTTCTGAAGATGAAACTGATGAAGGGTCAGAAGATAGTCAAGATGGGAAAAGATTGGACAGGACATCCTTCGTTAGAGAACACCAATTTTGTCATCCTTTCACTGAGGATATAAAGCCTTGTTCCAGATTAGAAAGCAAAGATAGCATGGAAGATGATGCTTTTCTTCCAGAAGAACCAAAAATGGGCAATGTGCAAAGAGAGGTAAATCAGCCACAACAAAAAGATGTGGAAAGCGCATTGGTGACTGGCATAAATGAGTCCCAGTCTGAAATTTGTGCAATAGCTTCCTCTAAAGGAAAACCTGAGGACTTTGAACCAATACAGTTAATATCAAAATGCAAGACAGCAGCAGAATCAATACAAGGTAAGAATGTTGTTGTTCAACAGGGCACCTGTTTTAAAGATTCTGAAGATCCTAAGGAAATACAGATTGTCCAAAAAAGTACAGATAGTCCAGAGCAGATGAAGTGCCTCCCAGTAAGATTCCGACAGTTTGGTCAAGGTGACTGTTCAGAAATAGCAGGTGGCAAAAATAATACAAAGGAATCCGCTTCTGAAGAAGCCACCTATCTCTTATTTCACGACAAAATGCCTTTGTTAGCACTTTCTTCTTCTTCTTGCACAACTAACACGAGCTCTCTTCCATTAGTAAGCCAAATAGACTGCAAAGACGCATCTCAGAATTGGGAGTATCAACCTATGAAGGAGAATCCTAGTATTGAGAATCTGACAAACTTTGGCAAAGCTTTTGAACAAATGTCTCCTAAAGTCGAAGAACAAGTTTTGTCTTCTGTAGTGGGAATTTCAGAACACAAAAGTCACCCAAGTGATAAAAACCTAAGTTGTTCTACAGACAATACAACGTTTATGCTTGATTCCTCAATTGAAAGTGGAAAAACAGCTTGTCCCGCTCATTTGACAAGTGCAAGGAGTACTTTAAATGCGGTGGGATTGAACATCTCTAGCTCAAGAAAAGTAGAAAAAGACAGAAAAGATAAAAGCCTGTTCAAACAACGTTCAAAGGAGACACTACTGGAAGATCCGAATCCAGAATCAACCAAAACATTCAATATAGGCGGCCTCATTAAAATGTGTGATTCTCACATTACATCAGAAAGTCCGCTTTCTTGGGAGTCAGAATGTCGGATAATACCAAAAAAGTTGCAGCCTGGTATATCTGACGCTTCTGAAATTTTGGAAGAGGGATGGCAAGTACCTCTACTTGAAGTTCAAGCAGATGGAAATTGGAACATGAGGATTTCTTCTGGACCAGATGATAGTTTGAGTTCAAAAAAGGAGACTGCTCTAGTGCCAGGAAAAATCAGTGAGGCTGGAGGTCAATCCCAAGCAAAAGACTTTCTGCGGTCAAAAGCTGATGCCGTGAAAAAGAATGTAGCAGCATCTCCATTCAGAAACAAAGACAACATTAGTTGAACTCAAATATAAATCAAGAAACCTATTCATCTATTTTTTTGTAGATTTGTGTTTCATATTCTCGCCTTTTTCCATTGCAATTCTATTTTTGTACACAGCGTTTGCCATTCGATCCCTCTTTACAGGGTATCTTTAAAGCAAAATCACCCCTCCTTTTCCTTTTAATTTGGAGCATCCTGTGCATTATCTTTTAAGTGTTCTCCCCCTACCCCCAAATCCCTGTTTTATTTACCATATAAGGCTGCTTGTTCGACAAGGATACATTTTGACACTAGCTCCAAGCGTTTATCCTTATGTCCAGATTTTAATTTCATTACATTGATAGGGATGAATAAATACAATTTATGGATTCTTTTACAATTCTTAATGCCACTGCACACCTTTTTTCTTACATAGTTGATATCTCCCACAACTATCTGTGGAGGAAGCTTTGTTAGCTAATGCAGTGGATTCGTATCTTTTTTAAAGGGGCTCACTTGAGCAATCTGTCAAAATAAATTTTGGGTTTTTGTTCTTATCCGTTTTTTTCGTTGCCTTAAAAATAATATGACACTCCATCATTGGGGAATTTTTAATGCTAGTTGCCTTACCAATATTACCTTGCTCAGAGCAAGCGAATATTTAAAAAGAGGTACAAGGTACTTCCGTTACTGTAGCTCTAAGTGTATTAGCAGCTCTCCTAGTTTTTAGCAGCTCCCTAGCGCAGACATTGCTGGAGACGGTGAATATCTGAGACCATCCCACCTTAATCTGTGGCTTGTGGTTGGTAGCAGAAGAAGTTAACACCCGGCAGGAAAGTTCTGCTTGGATGGGAACAACTGGTAACAAGATACTGTATTTATTGGTCAGGGAAGGGCAGAGATGAACCACTTAAAAGCAAAGTAGCCCTTATAGCTTCAGTGAGTAACTATTCAGGAAAAATCTCCAGTATCATGCAAATGGAACTATATTTTAGTTGCTTCATTTCCAAAATGCCTATGCTTTCTTAGAATCCTTTTGATACTTTTTGAGAGTGCAACATTGTTTGGTGCTTTATAAAAAAAATAAAAAATAAAGACAGCTAAAACTAGAACACTGCACTGATACTATATACTCAGTAAAGCAGGGGTGTCCAAACGGGAACTTTAAGACTTGTGGACTTCAACTCCCAGAATTCCCCAGCCAGCCATGCTGGCTAGGGAATTCTGGGAGTTGAAGTCCACAAGTCTTAAAGTTCCCAAGTTTGGACACCCCTGCAGTAAAGCAATAGAACATTTCAAGATTATTACTTATTATCATTTAAAGGCAAAAGTAGGTATTTCAACCTCCCCCTGCAAAATCCCTGTGAATTTAACTCATAGTCTCTTGTAACAGAATATATCTATGTGTGTGAACAGACAAAATAATTACTTTTATAGTCTGAAAGTCTACATATGCTGAAGTGATCACATGGTGTATGAAATAATTCTCAAGGGTAAACCTTGTAGTGAATTATAGCTTCATTATTCTGCCATGTTGCAGATATCAACTCTCTTCCTGCACCATTTCTGTTTTCCAAATCAGTATTTACTTTTTAACTGGGAACATTTTACTCTTTAAACTCTATTAACTTCATCATCACATTTCAGGTATCTTGTATCCTCCCCCCCCTCTTCCCGCAATATTTAGTACCTAATTTTTTATCCTTGATTTCAGTTTTGGACCAACTTATTTTTGAGCTGGCATTGTTTTAACATTAACCACTCTTAAGTGCATGATGTGTGCTTGAATGCGTGTAAAAGAAGAAACTTCCTCTGTTTACGGCAGTGCTATAAAAACCCTTCGACTTTTTCATATATTAACTTGAAGCTTCTGAATTTCTCCAATAATATTACTCATAATAATCTCATGAGATATGATTGTCTACTCTATCCTGCCACTTATGCATATAACTAACGTTACGCACTGTCCTTCAGGCCTGTTTTTTTTTTAAATCATCCTTTTGTGTTTTACAATTCTGTCACTTTGCTGCACTGCTCTCCAATAGACAAGTATATTTAGGAAAAGGGATTGTTACTAACATGAGCTTATGACTTAGCCATTTAGAACTTGAATAATGTAAACAAACAAAATTACAATTTACACTATATTAATTTGAGGCCTGGGTCATATAATGTATGTTGTAGTATTAGCATATACAAAAACAGCCAAAGGATTTGCATCTCTGTTTAGCCTACATAGGCTAGCACATGTATGTATTATCATTTAGGTATTACCTTTTTGATATGCCTTTTTTACTATAACCAGGAAACCTCTTAAAGGCTACAGAAGTCTTTTCTTTCACCACTACTTTTCCAGCTATGGCCCTATATTAATAAGAGATAAAAAGAAAGGAAGTTCCCTTTAGGCTCCATAGCAGAAAGGAAGAGAGAGAGAGGAGTGGGTGGGCAATTGTGACAATCATGATGCCACAGAGGATAAAATTCAACATCTTAAAAGCACTTGGAAGAATCAAGCTTGCAGCGCCTGTGGCATGTAATGGATGAATATAAAATATTGAGGGAAAGACATCCTCTCTATTTGTGATCCAGTTAAACCATTTGGTGATGACCTGGTTGGCCAAATTTCCATGCTTTATTAATATGATTTTAATAATTCTATTTTAGGCATAGCATATATGAAATAACCATCTTAATACACTGTCTGTTCGGTTCCTCTGTTTCGATATCTAAAGATTACTTTTTTTTCCTCAGCCAACCTTAAAAGTTTTCATATGCAGCTGATGTATTTGATAATACTTCACAGATCCAAGATTGCCAGATTGATATTTAGTGTAAATATTGGACTTTTAGCCTTGCAAAAAAACCACTTCTGGGGAAGGATGCCTAAGGTTTTGTGGTAATGGTTATGCTACAAGAACGCTCACCATACAACAGGGTACGAGGAATGACTTGTGAGTTTTTTTCCTCATTAGCACTGAATTAAGATGTGATTTGGAATTTTTTGTTTGTTATTTCCTGTGGGGGGAAGATACAGTCTTTCTCCAGTTCTGTCTTATGGACATGAAGGATAATGCTGTACTTCTAGTAGATGATTTTACAGCTCTGTGTGTGTTTACACTGTGTGTTGATTTTGGTTGTTTTGGAGGATGTGAACTCAGTTCCATGCTGAGTTGTGTTTTCAAGCTTGAAATCTGACAAGCAGAGGGTGATGTGGAATAGAACTGTTTTAGAAACTTGAATAATTGCCACATAATATAGGTGCAATAATTTTTATCCATGTTGTACCTGCATGTTGATGTTCAAATATTCTGAAATACACTTCATTTTTTACATAAACTCGTGTTCATCTCTTGACTGAATTACCTTTCTTCAAGTATTTTCTGGTAAAAATATTGCAATAATATAATCATCACTATCTTGTGACCACTTTGATACAATTGATATTCACAGACCGAGATTTTATCAACTGGTAAGTTACCACAATGTGTATAGCAGTTGTGTTTAAGTATCTCAGATTGGTTTGGCCTTAATATGCAGCCATTCATGCTAAATTTTATTTATGATTTAGAGGTAACATTTCTAAGGACAACCACTTCTATCAACAGTTGCCAAATGCCAAAACTTTTTGCCTGTTTTTCCACAACATTATGAAGCAGATACCTTATTCTTCAAATATTCTTAATTAATTCTTTTTGTCAATTCTTTACCGTATTCTTCATGTTGCTGCTTTGCACATTCCATACTCCCAACTCCACAACTCATGATGGGATGAGAGAGAGCAGTTGATCATAAAGGAAAGGCAACCATTAGATGGCAGCTAAAACAAGAAAGAATAACATTCATTGTATGCTGTCATTTGGTGCTTGTCCAGACTTGTGTAATCATCTCTGGTAACTTGTGTTAAACTATTTTGTCACATCTTTAGTTTATTAATGCCAAAGTGATGCTAACCCATGAAATGGGCCTATTGTTAATCATGAGATCCATGGAAATAAAGATACTAATACTGCTTGGATCAGCTACAACATTTCAAATAATATCTGACCATTGAAAAGCCCCACTAAACACAATGGATAAAAGTAATAGGATGAAATAACAACAGCAGCAGGAACATGAGAGAAATACAACCCATTTTTCACTTTGACATCAGTTGCTTTCCTGCTGTGATGACTGGGATCACAGCCACAGTTTCTCAGGAGCGCTCCATAGCCTAAAGGGCTGCTCTGAAGTAGCCCTTGTTTTTCCAAATAAATTAACAATCAGTACTGTTGGCACACAGTGATGTCCAAAACATTGGGCTTTCTGACCAGACAAAATTTTACCAGAAACTGAAGCAACATTTTCCCCTTCGGTTGTGGGAAGGGAGCATCTTCATAGTTTAATACGTTAATTTTAAACATATTCCCATTATCTACTTGCAAGATCAGAGTCCATATCAAGTCTAATGGTATTTGTACTCCAGGATTTAGACAAACTATCACTGTCTCTTCAGAAATCATTCTGTAGAAACAGTTGAACCCCTGGTTCATTCAGCTTGATGGGTTTCCCCTCCCCCCAAATTAGGGGTGGTGGTGGCGTCAAGAAAACAAGTCCTCTCCATTCCACTAGCATCGGGAGAGAAGATAGGGGAAACGGGACATGGGGAAAAAATCAAGAATTTGACATCCTAAATAAAAGTAGGTACCATAAAGAGTTTTGTTCACTTGCAAGAGTCTCAGCAACATTTTACAGCAAATTGTGGCAGCTGTGTCAGAATTATCATGAATGTTAAAATCCCAGTTGCAGGTTTTCATGATAATCCTGACTTGGACTTCTGGGAATGCATGTTCTTTTCTGTTTAGATGGCTGTCTCCCCTTTCAAAAAAAATCTTGTGTTTCAATAAATGTTAAACTTCTTCATCAAAGATTATTCAAGCTCTCCCTCCCTCCCAATTTTGGATATTGATCCTTGAGTTTGAAGAAATCCCAGTTCTCATTTTATTTTTGTAATGCCATCGAAAACCCAACGGTTTTGAAAATTTTCCATTTTCCAGGTTATGGGTCACAGAAGGCAGAGCTACATGCAAAACTATATGCAAAGAGGTATGCTGAATCAGAGTAATATGCCACTAATCCAGCCTTCAACTAATATACCATCCCAAGCCTTATGTTCCTGGTATGTGGTTTGAGGTGTGGGGGAGAAAGGAACTGGGATCCACTACTTCAAATGTGACATTTGATGAAATGTGTTCATTAAAGCAATTAGCAAGCTGACAGGATTTGCAGCAGCAAATGCAAGAGCAGTGATGAAAGTTGAGAACTGCTGAAAATTGTGTTTTAAGATGAGCGGCCATACAGATCTTTTAAACAAACAAAAAAAATGCAATTATACTACAATGCACAGGGAGAGGTCCTATGATGTCCGAATAAGAAAAAAACCATGAAAATACTGTTATTGCTGCTGAAAATCAGTTATCGTTGGTTGTTTAAAGAGACTTACATGAAGACCTTTGATAGTTTCGAAGTAACAGACATGTATTCTTATTTAATATGAGGTTATTTCATGTACTTTTCTGGATCTCTGGGCTGATTTGAGGACAACACTGACTGTGTTTATTTGTCTGCCACTTTCACATTTGGGCACTGGCTGATTTTGACTCACATTTACACCATGCGACCAGGAAAGACAATAAAATGTGGGTGAGTCAGGTTTAACATGGAATATAGACAACAGTAAGCAATGTGATGCCACAGGTCTCATGAGCCCATCTCAGATGGTGGTGCAGCCCCATAGTCAGATATTTAATATTTAATATAATTGCTCCCACTTTTACCCAAATTATACCTTCAAGGCTTAGAAAGGGCATGAATTGACTTGTGTTTATGTTCTTAAGATGCACAGGCAATTTGAAGATTTAATTTCTAAAACATGAATTGTCCATACGTTATGATGGAAAGGCATTAAACAGCTGCAACCAATTCCTTCTTTAGCTGAGTAGAATGAAAATTGCAGGGTAGGTTGACCATTAGAGGATCTCTATCCTGCAGAATTTTAGCTGGATACCTTCAAAACTGCAGCACAATAATCTTTTAAAATTATTCTGTCTATGTTAAATACTTGCAGGCGTTAAATCTGGATATATAGATGTTGATACTTCTAATTGCAGTAGGCCAGCTTCCCATTTAATTTTTAGGATTAAATTCTTTAAAAATGAGCAGTAAGGAATCTTGTAGTTACCAACGGTAATCTTCAGGAGCACCGCATTGACCATCCTTATACCAAGTACTTTGTATAAATACATTCATTGTGCAAATACATTTAATGATTTCAAAGGCTGCATAAGACATTTAAATTTTCAATAGGAGCAAGTATTTTTGAGCAGCCTTTGAAATATAATAGTAAAAACTGCAATCTGGGAGTCGATATGCAGATGGCAAATACAGGTAGTCCTCAATTTAACGTCACCATTTGTTTAACAACCATTTGAACTTAAGACACTGCTAAAAATTGTGACGTATGACTGGTCTTTGCCCTTGTGGTTATTGCAGTGTATGTGATCAAAATTTGGGCAGTTGGCAATCCGCTTGTATCTATGATGGTTGCAGTGCTCTGAATCACGTGATCATCTGTGACCTTTTGGGGGGTTTCTGATAAACAAAATCGATGGGGGAAGCCAGATTTGCTTAATGGTCATGAGATGCACTTAATGACCACGGTAGTTCACTTAATGAGTGCAACAAAAAGATGGTAAAATGGTACATGGCATCTTTTTTTAAAAAAAAGATATTCTTTTGTTTTTAAAATAGTGGCATAAAGAAATGAAAAAGCAAAAACAAAGAAAAATATCAAACAAGAAAGCATTTTTTAAAAAATGAAGTAATTTTTAAATACGCACACACCCACAGACATACAATATATACAGATACATAATGTATATAAATATACTTATTTATATAAGTGTTATGTCAAAGCACCTGGTATGCCCAAATATGGGAGGGAGCATACTGCTTCCCTTTTTTGCCTTTCAGCTCCACCCTAGGAGCCTTCCACGCAGGTATGGCTAGCTGATGAGAGCTAAATAGCTTGAAATAGATCTATACTAGTCTCCCTTTATTTATTTATCAGCACAAATGCAACACAAAAATGGTTTCCTGCCTGGAAGGCTCCTAGGGTGGAGCTGAAAGGCAAAAAAAGGAAAGCAGTATGCTCCCTCCCATATTTGGGCATGCTAGGTGCTTTGACATAACACTTACTTATTTCCTTGGCTCAACTGATAAGGGAGGAGAGCTTGTGGCTTAGTGGCTAATACAACTGCCTAACATGTAAAAACAGCCCAGGTTCAAATCCCAGTAAGATATGGCTAGCTGATGAGAGCTAAATATAGCTTGAAATAGATCTATACTACTCTATTTATCAGCACAAATGCAACACACACACACACACACACACACACATTTAAATAATTTACTTTTAACGTATTATATTTTGTATAAGCCCCATCATTCATTATATTTATCCATACAAAGTTTACATCTATAGGCAATCCATCACAGTTGACAAGCACAATCAGGTCTCAATCCACTGAGTGAAAAGGGTCATACATTTTATCTTTCCAATGTGGCGATATCAGTCCTTTGGCCACAGGAAGGGCACAGAAAATCAATTTATGTTGTCCGCTCCTTAACTTCCAAGTGCTAGATTTGTACTACAATATCCTTTACTTCTTTTGGAAGAAAGTAATGAATTATATAAATATCATGATCATATTTTTTTGAATTACCTATCTAGTACTTGGAAATCAGGTATGATTCAATTAATGGCCACATTGTTTAAGAATGGAAATTCTGGTCTCAACTGTGGTAAGTCAAGGACTACCTTGTATGAAATAAGTGCACTATGAAGGATACCCCAGTCATGTGCCTGAACGTCATGGCTAAATTGAAGTTAGAAATATTTCTCAACCTACCTCAACTTGGGTTTTCACAGAAGAATCTTGATGCACAAAATGTTCCTGAAAATGGGTTTAATGGATAGATCCTTGTGTGGATGTTTTCCAAACATCAGAAATAATGCAGGAGACTAATGTGAAACAGCAAGATCTCTGCCATCTTTATGTGCTGTTATAGGTATGATCATAATACTGAAAAAGTAAAATAACCTAATCTGCAATCAAATCATTGATTGTAATAAAAGGAGCAATTCTCTATCCTTGCAGAAGAGGGCAGCATTGTCTAATGGAAGTAAGAACTAACATTACAAGATTTAAAATCCAGCTTGGCGTTTTCATTTGTTAGGCCTAACCAAAATGTCACAAAAAACGGTTCAAACTTAAGAGTTTTGCAGAACTTGATTGATTCAGGAACAAAAAGCATGCATTGGTTCAGTCCTCCTAAAAAAATAAATTATTTTCACCTCCATCCTCTGGATTTTCAACCACCTGATGAAACACGGCAAACTCTAGAAGTCTACCCAGGAAAATCTGAAACATGCAAGAGTTAAAAGAAACCTTTTAAAAAAGAGTAGTTTATATTTGATTTATTAAATCATAGCCACATGCAAGACTGGGACTTTTTGGAAATATTACCCTCTTGCTAGGGAGATACAGAATCTCAGAAAGAAAGTAAGGATAAGGGGGGATACATGAGAAAGATTTTAATCCATGCCATTTTGAGCTCTACCCTTTCCACTTCCTTGTCATTTGGTGTTCAATGCTTCATACTTGAAGGAATGCAATCTTAAGAGAGAAGAAAAGGTTGCCAACACCTTATTTTATGGCTAACCTAATTAGTAATAGTAATAGTACTTAGACTTATATACTGCTTCACAGTACTTTACAGACCTTTCTAAGTGATTTACAGAATTAGCATATTTCTCCCAACAAATTGGACCTCATTTTACCGACCTTGGAAGGATGGAAGGCTGAATCAACCTTGAGCCAGTGAGGATCAAACTCATGATAATGAGATGAATTAACCTGCAATATTGCTTTCTAACCACTGAGCCACCACAGCTCCTAATTATAAGCAGATAGCCAGGCTTATTTTTAGAAATATACTGTAGTTCCACAAACAATTAAGAAATCCTGGCCGGGGGGAGGGGGGGGCGGCGACGACGACCCTGCTACTTGATTCTTTTCTTTCTCTGTCTTACTTGAAACATCTTATTTTAGATTTCTGGTTCTACAATGGGGATGTTTGTAAATCCAGGTAGTCCTCAACTTACAACAGTTTGTTTAGTGACTGAAGTTACAATGGCACTGAAAAAAGTGTCATGACTATTTTTCACACTTAAAACTGTTGCAGCATCCCATAGTCACATGATCAAAATTCAAATGCTTGGCAACTGGTTCAAATTTGTTACGATTGCAGTCTTTTGCAACCTTCTGACAAGCAAAGTCAGTGGGGAAGCCAGATTGGCTCAACAACTTGGCAAGAAAGATCATAAAATGGGGCAAAACTCAATAAATGTCTCACTTAACAAATGTTGGTTCAGTTGTAAGTTGAGGACTTGCTCCATTTCAGAATACTCCGACTTCCAATTTGAAGTCATTCTTGTGCTCCATTTTGAATGAATGATATTAAAACAACTTCAGCCATATAAAAAGTACCAAATACCACCATAATTACAAGTTATTTTATTTCAAAATACTTGCTTGCTTAGTGGTTAAAATACTGGCCTAGAAACCACGAGACTGAGTTCTCGTTGTGCCTTAGGCATGTAAGTCAACTAGATGACATCGGGTCAGTCTCTCTTTCACCCTAACCTACCTCAGAGGATGGTTGTTGTAAGGAAAATAGAAGAAGGAAGGAATATTAGTATATTCAATGACTTGAGTTATTTATAAATATTAATAAAGGCAGGATAACAAATAAATAATATGGACAATATTGGTTCTTCATAATATGATTTCTTTACTTCATCGTGTGGGATTAGTTCTATCACATCAGTAATCTTAATTTCATCATTTAAGATAACTCCATCCAAACATTTTTTGCACATCCTGTTCAGACTGAATAAACTTCAGCCACAGATTTATTTGTTTTTTGGCAGAAGATTTTATTTTGACTATCCTGCATGCAAGTCAGACAGTAAATTTATAAAGGTCTTCCAATAGTGAATTTGAGAAAACATTTCCTGACAAATTTAACCAATTTGTTAATCAATGACTTCTCTAGAATTATGGGAAACTATAGGAGAGAAGGCAAAAAGTAGAATCACAACTCGACATAGGGAATTCTCTTATGTCACCTCTTCTGTGATAGGGTCTATAATGACCAGACTTGTATTATATATATCTTTTTCCTAATTCTAACCCAAGCATGATACTTAAATTCTGTGTTGTGGCTATTAAAACATGCTATCAGATATCATAACCTTGATTTTTGCATCATTTTGTTTTAATCTTAATCAATGATTGCCTGAAACTCTGAGGAGCAACTCCAATGCTGGTTGATATATTGAATTTGATACAGCAAGAATCAATATCTGGGTTCTACAGTATTTCAGGCAGTTTTGCCATTAACCAGAGAAACTGGTAGACTTAATTTATATATCTAACCCCCCCCTCCCAATGTATTGACACTTCTCTGCTTGCTCCGATTTAGCCTTGCACTATTTTCTTTGACCTCAGTTCAGACCATGACACTGTAGATCAGTGTTTCTCAACCTTGGCGACTTTAAGTCCTGAGGACTTCAACTCCCAGAATTCCCCAGCCAGCTGTGGGATTCTGGGAGTTGAAGTCCACAGGACTTAAAGTCGCCAAGGTTGAGAAACACTGCTGTAGACTTTGCCACCATGTTGTCTCCCTATTCCAGGGTTACCTGCTGCAGCAGTGCTGAATGATTGAAACATTGGGTCCAGCCATCTTGCGGTAGAATTTGAAGTGGCCCTTAATGGCACTGGGGATTTATAGTCGTATCTGAGGTATATGGTTAGGGTCTGCCACTTGGATTCCTCCAGGACAGGATGACCAGCCTGTCTTCCTTGTCTTCTCTTCATTTGCCACAGAGGCAAGAATGGTGCCTCTTCTCCAGTCTTTCTGTGAAGTAAAAAAAAAAAAAAAAACGGATAGCAAAAACCCTACATAGCAACTGACATCAGGACACCTTTCTCATTCCTCCTTTCTCCTCCCTGGTGATCTGCAGACAGAACCCTCTTCTGTTTCATTGCCAAAGCCCTGGGGTCTACTATGACATCAACACCTCTGATCGCATCCTATTCTACTGGCTCTCCTCCAGAAGAAGGGTTCTTGAGTGCTGCCATGTTGAAGCACCCTGAGGGGGAAAATATTGCCACAACCCTAATGCAGAATTTCTCATTTGTGGCTAGGGGAGGCTATAGCTGTGGATGTTGCCATGCTGTGTTTGGACCGTTGGTTTCCACAAGTTTAGAAAAGCAATTACAGATGCAATCAGAGATTAATAATTAACATGGAAATTCACCCCCACCCCTCTTCCAAACCACCAGTTGAAGCATGTTTTGGAAACAAATGATTGAAAGAAAACCAGTTTTTATTCCCAAGAAGCCAGAAATTGTTCTTATCTCCTCGGTTTTTTTTCTTTTCCCTAGTTGCTACATTTAAAAATAAATAAAAAAGCATCAGGCAAAATATTCTAAAGAATCATGCATATATTGGTTCCTCGCATTGTGAAATGAAAGACTTTTGCCTTTAGGCATAGATTCATAATGAGATGGATAACACACAGGGGGCAAAATCCCACGGTGCAACTTATTTTCATAACTTTCATTTATTTCTCCAGTAAGTGATTAATTTTTCAAGCAGCAGGGGGGGGAAAAGGAACAGTTGGAGTCTTTCAGTTATGGATCCAACCTATACTTAATTGGAGAGAGCAACAGATGTAAATGCTTCAGGGAGGTGAAGAGGAATCTGTGGGCCAAAGAGAAGCGTGAACAAAGCTTAGCAACTCCTTTCTTAGAAACTGAATTTCTGCAAAGTGGAATAAATATTGGATTCAGCAAATAAACAAGTCACACTTCCCCTTCTTATTTCCCGTCAAAGAAGTAGCTCATACATCTTGCATAGGGTTACCAGTTATCTGAGCAGATCAAGGAGGACGCAGACAATTGAAAAGGAGGACAAATGGGGAGGGGAGAAGTATGACACACTGTTTTATTTTCTTGGCTTCTGTGATAAAAATTACAGCAAAAACCTACAGGTATATGAAATTGCTTTTTTTTAAAGTATCAGAAAGATTGGTTTTTCAATCAAAAGTTTTTTCTACAAGTCTTCATTTTCAAGAACATGGTAAAAGGCAAAGCTTTCCCCTGTCCAGTCATGTCCAACTATAGGGGATGCTGTTCATCTCCATTTCTTAGCTGAGGAAGCCAGCATTGTCTGAAGACACATCCATGGCCATGTGGCCAGCATGACTATACATCGAAGTGCACGGAATATTGTTACCTTCCCACTTAAGTGATACCTATTGTTCAGACCTAGGCTTCCCAAAAGCATGAAGCTGACTCCTTGTCCCAATAAAACCCCTTTTTTATAGAGTCAGCATATTGTTCCCAACAATCTGGGTCCTCATTTTACCCACCTCAGAAGGATGGAAGCCTAAGTCAACCTTGAGCTGGTGAGATTTGATCTGCCGAACTGCAGCTGGCAGTCAGCTGAAGTAGCCTGCAGTACTGCACTCTAACCACTGCGCCACCTCGGCTCTGCGCCACCTTGTTTCATCCAAGAAGCTTCAGGGGGCAGAGATGAAGAAGCTTCTTGGATGAGAAGTGAAAAATCTTCAAGGAAAAAACAAAGTCCAGTTACCTTTTAAAAAAGCACTTTTGGGACAAGAAAGAGATTCTTGGGTGACCAAAAGCCAGACATAGAAGCTATATCGGGGGATGACTTGGCTGCATTAAAAATTCAGACAAGTTGTTAAACTCTGAAAGTTGAATGATTCCTTTCTAAAACTAAACATATAAGACATATACTGTATCTTTTTTTTTAAAAAAATCAGAACTTCTGTTCTTGCTTCTGAAAACAATGCTTCCCAAACTTTAGGAATCTGGGAGTTGAAGACAACATATCTGAAAGTTACCAAGGTTGGGAAATATGATCTTAAAGAATAGCCTATGTTTCATTGGAATTAGTGACAAAATTCATTGGAACTAGTGACAAAATAAAGATTCTGCATGCGTACAGGGACACTTTTTACTTGCATATATTAACTATGACCCAGAGCAAAGATCTGGAAGTCAACTAATAATGGCCCAAGGCACATTGGAGATCTGATTTAAATTATACCCTGTTGGTGGAAACATTAAAATCAGTAGATGATATGGTATTTACTAATCTGGTATTCAGTGAAAAGAAACTTACAGTTGACAATTGTATTTAGTCATTGTATCCCCTCCTCCCATCTTCCAAAAGATGCCAATTTTTTAAAAAGTTATCACACATACAAAGTTTCATCATTATTTACAGCATACACAGAAAGTGGTGGTTTTTTTTTTTTTTAAAAAAGGTCTTTACCCCAAATCGCTGGTCTTTTACCAACAGGCAGATATATTGTTTTGTTTTGTTTTTAAACTCAGGCAGTCTTGCTTTGCAGCTGGGTTTAATGGATTGATAAATTCCAGCACAATATAGTAATCAAATGGCTGCATCTCCCTCTAAAACCACCCTTTAGTTTAGTGCAAGACAGCAGCAGTAGCCAGCTTCGGCTGGGAAAGGATGGAGAAAGGTGACCAAGACTTTGAACTCTTACTGACCTCCCTAGTTTTGTTGGGTTTATTATATTTCATTTTTATTATTTTAGAGAGCATGCAACTTAAATGTGCAGCAGAAATGATATCTTCAAGATCTACATTATCCATCAAAGGAATGGGTGACAAAAGTGTGTGTGTGTATGTGTTCTTTCCAAATTGTAGTTTGAAAAGGAGAGGGAAAGTTGTTACAAATTGCTCAAATCATTAGATGGGAAGAGGACATAGAACAGGGGTGTCAGTCTGGTGGCCCATAGGCCGGATGCGTCATGCACAGGCCACGCCCACCCCAGCTGCACAAATGGGAAAAATGTCGTGAAATGTCATGTGTCGACAACATGACACTGTGAGTTTGACACCCGTAACATAGAACCTCTGCTGAGTGTCCACTTTCTTCTGTCTATATTTAAAGAAAATGTTACAAAGATTTTATTTTTCCATAGCAATCATTCAAAAGAAATTATTCTCAGTAATAGTACCCACGCTCCTGCATAGGGAAGCAAGCAGTGTGCAACAATGGTTTTGGCCAAATTTAGATGGAGCAAAGGAAAAGAATTTTTAATAAAACGTAAGCATCGGGACCATCATTAAAGATGATGACAAATAGTTCTAACTCTCCTTTTGTAAAACCTATCATTTAAATCACGAAAGAGGCCTTGGCTAAACCATACATGGCACTGTGCCAGTTCTGAAGGGCTTTCGATCCTCTTTCTCAATGTCTTCTCTTTCCATGAAGAATGTGGGGCCTTTGCAGTTCAGCAGCAGATGACCAGATGTGGAACTTGTTCAAAACAATATATGATGCCCTGTCTCTTTTCAAAGGTCTGCTCCTTCTTCTATTGAACATCATAGGCCGGTGTAGTTTTTCTCTCTACTGCAAGACAACATTCAAATCTCAGCCAGCTTCTGTTGGGGAAGGAGGGAGGTGACTAAGATTGTTGACCTCTCGCTGACCTGCCTAGTATTTCCAGGCCAACCCTGTACTGCCATTTTTGGCAAAGAGTCAGAGAATTTCCAGTTTCCCCACATCCTATAGAAAGCATCCACCCTTCCTTTACTTCGCTCATTTTCTATTTGCTCTACTTATTCTTGCCAAATGTTACAGTACAGGGGGGGATTCCCCCCCCAGTGGAGCGCTACATGTATGTCTTTTGGCATCCCAGGGCCGCTGAGAAAGAGCTGACTGGCAGAAGCTTTGGAAATACCGGAATCATGAAGCTCTCTCTGGATCTTTGGCCTTTTGGTCTGAACAGGTGTGGCTTCTTTTTAGTGCTTCACATGGCAGCATTTCAATGGTACTGAAAACCTAGCTGTTTTCAGGGGAAATCCATTCTACAGTAAAGCCAGGGATGGGTTGGTGCCGATTTTACTACCAGTGCACTGTTCAATGTAAGTTGTTCTTCGCGCATGCACAGAACAATTTACAGTGAACGGCATACATGCAGTCACTAAAAACCAAAATGGTGGCTGCCCAGCAACAGTGAGAGAACCGGTTGCGGTGTGTGGCAGGTCTGGGTGGCTGGTTCTGTAACCCATGCCTGAATTCCACTACCGGTTTGGCTGAACAGAGTCGAACCGGGAGCAATCCACCTCTGAGTCAAGCAAGAGAGCCCAATCCATAGAAAGTATTGGGTTGGGCAGCTTCTTTGACAAATGCAGGGGATGTTCCAAACATTGTTTTGTTGGGCTCTGCTATTTACGCAAAAGTAAGATTTGTTGAAATCCCTGGGACTTTCTTTTGAGCAGAATCATATTCTGCTGCTAGATGCCTTCATGATTTTTCTTTGGCTTTTGTTACACCTAATATGATTAAACAGATTTTTTTTTTCAAATGTGCTGCTAACACCCCATAAATCTACTGTAGGCGAACCTTAAGATTGATTCACAGGATTATGGGAAGACTTTCTATGCAGAGAATTTTGTCCCTTTTTTTTTTGCAAGCAATCAGACAGTATAACAGAGGCAGATCTTGGCTTACAATATTCATTTAGCAATAGCAATAGACTTATATACTGCTTCACAGTGCTTTACAGCCCTCTCTAAGCAGTTTACAGAGTCAGCATATTGCCCCCCAACAAACTGGGTCCTCATTATACTGACCTTGGAAGGATGGAAGGTTGAGTCAACCTTGAGCTGATCAGGATCAAACTGCTGGCAGTTGGCAGAATTAGCCTGCCAATATATTGCATTCTAATCACTGTGCCACCCCCGGCTCAAAAGGTTTAGCAACCATTTGAAGTTACAATGGCACAGAAAAAAGTTACTTATGAGTAGATCTCACACTTATGACCATTGCAGCATCCCCAGAGTTACATGATCAAAATTCCAGCATTTGGCAACTGCCATGTATTTACTGTTGCAGTATCCTGGGATCACATGATCACCCTTTGTAACCTTCCCAGCCAGCTTCTGACAAGCAAGATTTAATGCTTGTGAGATTCACTTAACAATAGATGATTCATCTAACAACCATAGCAAAATGGATGTCAGATTGAGTGTGATTCTCTTAATGACCATCTCGCTTAGCAATGAAAATTCTTATTCCAATTTTGAAGACTTAACTGTACTGAATTCAAACCATAATATTGAGTTCCAACTAAAAAACTCTAAAAAGTACCTTGAAGGAATCAATTTTACTTTAAAAACAACTATTGGGGCATTATTGAACTATTGTACATGCAGCTACGTTATTAAAGAAAGGTTTATTACTGTATGTCTACAATTGTTCTGAACAAAACTTTCTGATTTAAGATTGTTTCATATTTTGTGGCTGTTGGATTGTGTATGTGTGTGTGAAAAAGCAAGTTTATTGTAAAGAAATTTGGAAGCAGAAGTTCATTCCAGCATTTGTAAGCTCTAAGCAACATTTCTTCCATATGTGCAAAGTGCTGATGGTGACATATTTGTTCTCCAGAATAGCTTGATAGCTTGATCATTGCTGATAAATATCTAGGATCATAGCTGCTAAATAGATGCAGTGCTATGACTATAGTTTCATGAACCCACTGGCTTTTTATGATTCCAAGGAAAAATATACAGTATTATGAATAACAATAATCTCTTATGGATTACATCTATGTTTCTGTAACAAATAAAATATTTCTTAGTATGAAAATAGACTAGAATAGAGCTGGAAGGGACCTTGGAGGTCTTCTAGTCCAGCCCCCTGTTCAAGCAGGAGAACTCAGTGACGTGCGGTGAGGTTTATGGCTGGTGAGGCTGGTGACGTCATCAGGAAGGCGGGGAATGGGACCACGTGTGCTGGAGGCTCAGGCTGCCTCAGCTTCCAGCACACGTGATCCCATTCCCCGCCTTCCTGAGCGTGCTCCGCCGGCTCGCGCTCCGCAGTCCTCGAAAGTGACTGGGGAACGACGAGAACCTTCCTGCCTCTGCTGGACACGAAGGCACGAAGTCGCGAGGAGCGCGCGAATTCCAGCAGAAGGTTCTCGTCGTTCCCCAGTCGCTTTCGTGCCTTCGTCATCTGGCAGCGCCGACAACATTTCTGCCTCCGCCCTCCGCAGCTCCCGGGCGCGCCCGGACGGAGGTAGCCAGAATGGCGCCGAGGCAGTCCGGCAGGCGAGCGACCGAGGATCAGGCGGCCTCGCTCACTCTTTCATCCGCCCGGACCGCCTCAGCGCCATTCTGGCTACATCCGTCCGGCCACGCCCGGGAGCTGCGGAGGGCAGAGGCAGAAATGTTGTCGCCGCTGCCGGATGGCGAAGGCACGAAAGCAACTGTCGCTTTTGTGCCTTTGTCATCCGGCAGCGGCGACAACATTTCTGCCTCCGCAGCTCCCGGGCGCGGCCGGACGGATGTAGCCACAGCGACGCCGAGGCGGTCCGGGCGGACGAAAGAGCGAGCGAGGCAGCCTGATCCTCGGTTGCTTGCCCGCCGGACTGCCTCGGCGCCATTCTGGCTACCTCTGTCCGGGCGCGTCCGGGAGCTGCAGAGGCAGAAATGTTGTCGCCGCTGCTGTATGGCGAAGGCACGAAAGCAACTGTCACTTTCGTGCCTTCATCATCCGGCAGCGCCGACAACATTTCTGCCTTCGCAGCTCCCAGGCGCGCCCGGACGGATGTATATAATATTATAATTATTAATATTATATACTATTATTTCATGAAGAGAGGTGAGGCTCTGCGTCCCCTGCCTCCCCTGACCGCACGTCCCTGGTCCTTCAAATATGCTGTAATTTTGGCCATCTCTGCTAGATTTACTTCTTTTAGCGTCCATTCTTGAATAGTAGGCAATTCTTCCCTCTTCCAGTACTGCGCCACCAACAATCTTGCTGCCGTCATTAAGTTCAAAATCAAATTAGTCTCTATAACTATACAGTCTGTAATTATACCTAACAAAAACAACTGGGGGGGTGGGGTGAAATTTATCCTTTTTTAAAGTATATTTTGAATAACCCACCATATTTTTATCCAAAATGCTTTGACTTTTTTGCAAGTCCACCATATATGGTAATATGTAGCATCAGCACAACCACATCTCCAACATTTGGGTTGTAAATTTGGATACATACAAGATAGTTTTTTGGGATCTAAATGCCATCTATACAACATCTTATAAAAATTCTCTCTCAAATTCTGAGCTTGCGTAAATTTTACATTTCTTACCCAAATCTTTTCCCATGTTTCCATCATTATTGGCTCTTTGAAATTTTGTGCCCATTTTATCATACAGTCTTTATTTAACTAACTCTGTTTCAGAATCTATTTCTATCAGTGTATTGTACAACCTTTTTATATGCATTTGACTCTGGTCCCTAATTTGTTTTACCAAACTATCCTCATTTTGTGTGATACCAATTGTCTGATCTTTTTTCCATCTAGCTTGTAACTGTCCATACTGGAACCAGGTTTGAATTACCCTTTCCTCTCTTAATACGTTCAAAGGCTTTAACTGTAATACACCTCTCTCTATATTAAGAAGTTCTCTATATGTAATTACATCCTGTTTTTGTTCTATACTTATATTCTCTAACGTGTGTCTGGGTTCTACCCACATAGGTATCTTATCATTTAACCTATATTGGTATTTTTTCCAGACACACAATAAGGCATTCCTTAATATATGGCTTTAAAAAATCTTATCCGCCTTCTTATCATATATTAAATAAGCGTGCCAACCATATACCAAATCATATCCCTCAATATTCAATACTCTATCCTCTGTTAGATTAATCCAATCACTAATTGTTGATAAAACTACTGCTTCATAGTGTAATTTTAAATTGGGCATTTTCAAACCTCCTCTTTCCCGTATATCTTGCATTATTTTAATTTTTACTCTTGGTTTCTTCCCCGCCCAGATGAAGTTATTAATACCTTTCTGCCATTCTTCCAAATTTGCATCTTTTTAAAGTATTGGTATCATTTGAAAGAGAAATAGAAACTTAGGCAAAACATTCATTTTTACTGCTGCTATCCTTCCCAACAATGACAATTGTAATTTTTTCCATTTATTCATCTCTAACTGTATTTTATGTCATAATGGTTCATAATTATACTTATATAATTTCCCATTTGAGGTTGTAATGTAGACTCCTAAATATTTAACCTTTTCTACTATCTCGCATCCTGTTGCTCTTTGTAGTTCTTCTTTTTGATTTGTGGTCATATTTTTAACTATCATCTTTGCTTTTCCTAGATTTATTTTGAACCCAGATACTTGACCATATTGATTAATTATGTTCATTAAACCTCTAGCTGATTTCCCGGGTTGGGTTAAAGTTACAACCCAGTCATCCGCAAATATTCGTAGTTTATATTCATAATGCCTAATCTTAATTCCCTGTAGGTCATCTGACCCACGTATTCTATTCAACAATAACTCCAAGGTTAAGATAAACAATAATGGAGACAGGGAACACCCCTGTCTTGTTCCTTTTTCAATTTTGAAGGATTCTGTTAAACTACCGTTAACTATAATTTGTGCTGTTTGTTTCTGGTGTATTGCCTTGATAGATTATGTAAAATACTCTCCAAAATGTATCTTTGTATTATTTTTATTAGAAATTGCCAATTCACTCGATCAAATGCTTTCTCCGCATCTAAGAATAAAAGCGCTGTGGGGACTTGGTTGCTCTTCTCCAGATATTCCAATATATTAACAATTTGTCTTACATTAATTTTCATTTGTCTCCCCTGTATAAAACCGGATTGATCATCATGAATCGTTTGTTGTATAATTGACATCAACCTATTTGCTAATATTTTAGCAAAAAATTTATAATCTGTATTAAGTAATGAAATAGGTCTATAGTTTTTTGGCTGAGTGTGGTCCTGATCTTCTTTTGGAATCAGGGAAATAAAGGCTGTTTTCCAAGATGGCGGTAATCTTCCTTCCATTTGAATTTTGTTAAATAATTCCTTAAGAGGATCTATCATTTCTAACTTTTTATAATAAACCGCTGTCAATCCATCTGTACCTGGGGCCTTCCCAATTTTTAATTGCTTAATTGCCAGGAGAATTTCCTCTGTAGTTACAAGTTGATTCAATCTTTCCCTTTGCTCATCTGTAACTATAGGTATTTTCTTTTTCTCCAAATATCTATCTATATCTAAACCTTGTATCTTATCACCAGCGTACAATCTAGTATAGTATTCTGAGAAAGCCTTTTTAATCATATCCTTTGATAAACTTCTTTACCTTTGTATTCTACTTAACATGTATGCTAGCCATCTACCTGGTTTATTTGCATTACAAAAAGTATTATGTTTAGCATATATCAGATTTGTGGCTACCTGGTCTGACATCAACATATTGAACTGTCCTCGCAGTAAAGTAATTGTTTCTCTTATCTTCTTATCGTCTGGATTAGATATTAACGCCTGCTCTTTCTTTTTTATTTCTTCTTCTAATTCCCTTTGTTTTTCCCCCTGTCTACGCCTATATAAATTATTCAAATTTATTAAGACACCTCTCATGTAAGCTTTGCTTGCATCCCAAAGCATTTCCATCGATGTCCCTTTATGCATGTTAAAAGCAAAATATTCTTTCAATTGTTTTTTACATTCTATAACATTTCTCTCATATCTAAATAAATTTTCATTTAACCTCCAAGATCTCCTAGATCCCTCTCTATATTCCAATTCCATCCAAACCGGATTATGATCTATTAGGGTTCTCGAGCATATCTTCGTCTTCTTCACCCTAGAAAATAAATCATTTGTAATTAATATAAAGTCAATTCTGGAAAAGGATTGATGCCTATCAGAGAAAAATGTGAAGTCCCGTTCTTTAACATTCTGTTCTCTCCAAATATCTCTCAATTCCATATCATCCATCAACTCAAAAAAGGATTTAGGTAGTCTTGTTCGGGTTTGAGTATTTTGTAATAGTCTCTTCTTGACTTTGGTAGTGTCCATTACTCTGTTCCAGTCACCCAATAGTATACACGATCTGTAATCCCATTGTATTAATTTAGTATGAAGCAATTTATAAAATTTTTCTTGTTGTTGGTTGGGAGCATATACTCCTGTTAAGAGTATTTTCTTTCCTTTTATTAATAATTCAATTGCAATATATCTTCCTTGAGGATCTGCTTCGATTAATTCAGCCTTTAAATCTTTTCTTAAGTATATAACTATACCATTTTTCTTCTCTGGAGCAGATGCCACAAAGTATGATCCCAATCTTGCGTTCATCAAGTATTTCTGATCCTGTATTCTAATATGAGTTTCTTGCAAGCAAATTATATCATTTTTAAATTGTTTCAAGTAGTGAAATATTTTTTTCCTTTTTTGTGGTGAATTTACACCATTAACATTCCAGGTTAGAAATTTAATTGTCATCTTCAGCTCCCTGAAGCTTTCTAAGAGCTGCCTGGAAATCTTGCTGGGATTTCACCTTTGGTCTTGCTCCCCCCACAGCTTCTGTGTTCGTGTTTGTAATTTCTTGGATTATTGTCTGGGTTTGTTGCATCTTTAATTCTTGCTCTTTGCGTTTAGTGGCTGCTCGAGTTTGTCTTTGTTCCATAATTTCTTCTGTCTCCTCAGGTAAATCCAGAGCTTGAGCAGCTCCCCCTGATACCTGAATATCTTGTTGTCTGTTCTTGCCTGCTTCTTTTCTTCCTTTAGGTCCTGGGGATGGGGGGCATCCAGCCTTTAATATATTGCTATAAAAATCTCTTGCTTTCCAAACTGTGTTAAGACGATATCTTTGTCCTTGATAATTCACCACCAATCCGACTGGGGCCTCCCATCTAAATTGAATCTGGCGACTTTTAAGTTCATCCACTAAAAATGCATAATCCTTTCTGGATCTCAACATTTTTGGGGGGATTTCCTTCAATACTCCCACATCTTGTCCTGCCACTTGTAACTTATTTTTGTAAGTTGCTTGCAGTATTTCATTCCTGGTTTTCCTGGTGACAAAATAAATTACAATATCTCTTGGTAGTTGCCTCTGTCTGGCAATCCATTAATTAACACGGTAAATTTTATCGATCTGCCAGGCACACTCCACCTTTGGTTCACCAGTTAATTGAGCGAAAGCTTCAGCAAAAATATCTTGCAGATCTTCCTGGTTATGTTCTTTCAAACCTCTTATTCTTAAAGCAAATTCCATTGTTCTATATTGTATCATTGTTACTTCTGCCTCTGATTTATCAATTTTGCTTTGTGCCTCCTCAACTTTATTCTCCAATTTAATGTTAGACAGATTAATTTCTTCTACCTTCTCATCCAGAGATGTTACATAATACAATACAATACAATAGTAGAGTTGGAAGGGACCTTGGAGGTCTTCTAGTCCAACCCCCTGCCTAGGCAGGAAACCCTATACCGTTTCAGACAAATAGCTATCCAACATCTTCTTAAAGACTTCCAGTGTTGGGGCATTCACAACTTCTGGAGGCAAGCTGTTCCACTGATTAATTGTTCTCACTGTCAGGAAATTTCTCCTCAGTTCTAAGTAGCTTCTCTCTTTGATTAGTTTCCACCCATTGCTTCTTTTTTTTTTTATTAAAAGAGTTTTGTACAAACAAATTTTCCCCCTTTTCACCCCCCCTCCACACAATATAAATCCCATACAAATGCTATACCCCCCCAACCCCCCCGCAAAAATTCACATTCAAATATTATACCAAACACTTTACCCCCTCCCCTCCCCCATCTTAAAATAGATTACTCATAACCCCTCTCCTCCCAACAAACACTATATAAATTTCTCTTAAATTAATAATAACACATTGATCATTTTCTAAGCTAATTTAACATCTATAACTCTTAATATAAATTTCTCCTAGCCTAACAATGTTTCATTAGTCCCATCTTCTAATTTATTCATACATATATATTGCCCCATCCTCCACCCTAACCCTCCCCCACCTCCCACACAAACCCACCCCCCCCGACTTCCGCTGTATACCACTCTAACAATTCCAAACATCCCATATACTATTTACTCTGATCATCTATCGGTCTAAACATTCTTACCTAAAGGCTACATAATAACTCCTAGTCTGGTATTTATTCTGTATATAATCAATCCATTTTGTCCATTCCTGTGTGTAATCCTCCTGTTTCTGAGCTTTTAAGAAAGCTGAAATTTTTGCCATTTCAGCGAACCCCGCCACCTTCTGAATCCATTGATCAATTGTCGGTAAAAAATCTTTTTTCCAATGTTGCGCAATCAACAACCTAGCTGCTGTGACCATATACAAGGCCAATTTTGTTTCCCCTTTGGTAAAATCCTTAACTATACCCAATAAAAACATTTGTGGAGTGAATTGTATTCTTTTCTTAAATACATTCTGCATAACCCACCATATTTTTATCCAAAAAGCTTTAACCTTGTTACAAGTCCACCATACATGAAAAAAGGTAGCATCTAGACACCCGCATCTCCAACATTTTGGTTGAACATTTGGATACATGCATGATAATTTTTTAGGATCTAAATACCATCTGTAAAACATTTTATAGAAATTCTCCCTTAAATTCTGTGACTGTGTAAATTTAACATTCTGAACCCATATTTTTTCCCACGTTTCCAACATAACCACTTCACCAAAATTCTGAGCCTATTTAATCATACAATCCTTAACCAATTCACTTTCTGAGTCTCTTTCTAACAGTGCATTATATATTCTTTTAACTTGTTTTGGACCAGTCTCTTTTATCTGCTTAATCAGTTCCACTTCTTTATCCATAAAACCGACCCTGCGATCTTCTTCCCATCTCTTCTGTAGCTGTATATAATGTAACCAATTTAAAGTAATTCCTTCTTCCAACAGCTGTTCCAAAGTTTTTAACTTCCATTCGCCCCCATCAGCAATAAGCACATCTTTATATAAACAACCCCCGAGTGACTTAATATTCATAATCCCCATGGTGTCTGCAAGATCCAACCAAAGCGGTATTTTATAATCCCAATTGGGCCGGTGCTTCTTCCATATTCTCATCAAGGCACTACGGAGAACATGGTTGTTGAACACTTTATCTACCCTGTCTTCATAAAAAAGATATGCATGCCATCCCAGAACAAGATCATGGCCTTCTATATTCAGCAATTCCATTTTTGTTTTCCCGAACCAATCTGCTACATGCGTTAATACCGCAGCTTCATAATATAATCGAAGGTTTGGGAGTCTGAGGCCGCCTCTTTCACGTGTATCTTGCATAATCTTCATCTTTACTCTCGGTTTTTTCTCCTTCCAAACAAATTTATTTAATGTTGTTTGCCAATTTAACAAGGTTTTATCTGATTTAAGCACCGGAATCATCTGGAATAGAAAGATAAATCTAGGTAGAATGTTCATTTTAATTGCTGAGATCCTTCCAAGCAAAGACAATTGTAACTTTTTCCACGCTTCAAGATCTTTCTGTATCTTTTGCCACAACACTTCATAGTTATTTGAGAAAAGTTTTGTATTTGATTCTGAAATTTGTATTCCTAAATATTTAACTTTAGAAACTATTTCAAAACCAGCTAAACTTACAAGTCTCTTTCTTTGAGTCTCTGTCATGTTTTTAACCATCATTTTCGTTTTGTTTTGATTTAGTCTAAACCCAGACACCATGCCAAATTCTATTATGATATTTTTCATCTGGATTATTGATTTCAAAGGATGTGAAAGGGTAACAACCAGATCATCGGCGAATGCTCTAGTTCTGTATTCCTTTTGCCTGATAGCTATGCCATCTAAGGATTTTGAGTCCCGAATTGTGTTCAACAAGACTTCCAAAGTTAAAGTAAATAACAATGGGGATAATGGGCAACCTTGTCTTGTGCCTTTTTGTATCTCGAAAGTTGTTGACAAATTTCCATTAATAATAAGTTGTGCATTTTGTTGCTGATAAATTGCTCCAATCGCCTGCCGCAATCGTGGTCCCATATCCATCTTTTCCAAAGTCTTGGTTAGAAAGTTCCAATTCACTCGATCAAAGGCCTTCTCTGCATCCAAGAAGACCAGCGCTGCCGAGATCTGCTTATTCTTATCAAGATAGTCAATTAAATCTATGAGTTGCCTTACATTCTCCTTCATATGTCTGCCTTCAATAAATCCTGCTTGATCATGATGAATAATCTCTTGAATAACCGGCATCAATCTGTTGGCTAGTACCTTAGCAAATATTTTATAATCTGTGTTCAGAAGAGATATCGGCCTGTAATATTCTGGTTTCTTATGGCCCTCTTTATCTTTAGGTATCAATGAGATAAAAGCCGCTTTCCATGAGGGAGGTATTTTACCTCCTTGTTGTATATTACAAAATAGTTGTGTAAGATATTCAATCATTTCCAGTTGTAGAGTTTTATAATACATTGCAGTCAAACCATCAGTCCCTGGAGCCTTAGCTAATTTAAGTTGATTTATAACTAAAGTGATCTCATCAGCGGTTATAAGACGTTCCAAATTTGCCTTTTGAAGCACAGAAATTTTTGCAACCCTTTTTCCTTCCAAAAAATCATCTATTAACTTGTTCTGTATATTATCCTGTACATATAGCTTAGTATAATAGTCCACAAATGATTTTTTAATCAACTCTTGTTGATATACCATCTTCCCTCGAAACTCAATTTTATCAATAATTCTGTCATTCATATTCCTTCTCAAAGTATATGCTAACCATCTACCAGGTTTATTAGCGTTGGCAAAGGTGTTATGTTTGGCAAATTGCAAATTGGTTGCTGTTTGTTCTGCTATAAGCATCTGAAATTGATCTTTCAACAGCTTTAGCGCCATCTGGAGCGCCTGGTCATTCGGGTTTATTATAAGCAGCTGTTCTTTGCGTTTTATTTCATCTTCCAATTCCATTCTCCTTTTCTGTCTAATTTGTTTATGTTTAAAGTTCATATGTATCAGGACCCCACGCATATAAGCTTTACTTGCATCCCAAACTATTTCAATGGGAGTGCCCTTATTCATATTAAAACTGAAAAATTCCTTCATATGTTTTTTAAGTTCATCAACATTTTTTTCATATCTAAATAAATTTTCATTTACTCTCCAAGACCTTCTTGGCCTCATCCCTAATTCAATTTGTAACCACACCGGACTATGATCGCTAAGTGTCCTGGCGAAAATCTTGGATTTCTTGGCTTTAGGAATTAGATCCGGTGTTAACAAAAAGAAATCAATCCTTGAAAAGGATTTATGTCTATCTGAATAGAAAGAAAAATCCATCTCATTTAGATGTTGCGTCCTCCAAACATTTTTTAATTTCAAATCGTCTTGTAAATCAAAAAAAGCCTTTGGTAATTTGGTAGTGAATTTCGTCTTTGTACTCTTGTCTATCTTTGGAGAAATCACTCCATTCCAATCTCCCATTATTAGAATACTTTTAAAGTTCCAGTCTAAAATTTTTAAATGGAGCATCTTATAAAAACTTTCTTGGCGTTGGTTAGGAGCATATATTCCTAGCACCAAAATGGAACCGAAGTCTATATCAAATTGAATTGCTATATATCTACCAGCGTCATCTGCCTCTATAACTTTAGTTGAAAATCTTTTATTTATATATATCACCACACCATTTTTCTTTACCAAATCAGAGGCAGCATAAAATGTTCCCAGTTTTGAATTCACTAAGTACTTCTGGTCTTGCAGCCTAATATGAGTCTCTTGAAGGCAAACAACATCATTATTAAATTGCTTCAAATAATAAAATATTTTTTTCCTTTTTTGTGGGGAGTTCATTC